>NC_135237.1:84511714-85711714 GCF_051348905.1 Ranitomeya variabilis | reverse complement strand
AACATCAGATCACATATTTTGGCTGCAGTCACACACTACAGCTTATAATACAATATGCTATAACTGTAGAAAAAGACATGGATTGCACATCCAAAAATCACACATGGATTTATTGCAACTAACCAAAAAATTACAAAACTGAATATGAGATTCTTAGTTGAACATTCTGATCGGACTGTATGAAGCCCACAGCCACATCACGTGAATCTTTTTCTATAGTTATAGCATTATACTGTCATGTTTTATATGTTATTATAGCAGTTTCCTGGGTTTGGTACGAAAGTCTGCAGTCACTTTATGTAACTGGAGATTTGTGAATCCTCATTACAGTGGCCATATTCTAACTAGAGGAGCGTGGCCTACCTCAATTCACTTGTGGGCGTGCAAGTCTAGTCAGAATGTGGCCTGGAGTATACACATTATATACTTGTGGTCACATACTGCCGGCTCTGGAGAATCCTGACAGCGCGTGCACTGAAAGCTGTGAGGATTCACAAGTCTGCAGTCATATGAAATGACAGCAGACTTTCGTGCCAAAAATGGACAACCCCTTTAGAAAAATTCTGGTAACTACTGTACACTACGTAATTGCAGGAGAACATTATTTTTTGACTGTATCTGACAGCTGTGTGGAGTTATGCAGCTGAATGTTAACTGTATTATATTCATCCAAAGTAGGAGTCCAGTAACTAGGAGGGATGAAGAGGTAGTAGTTGGGTCCTAGTGCCCACAGTAAGGGCGCCATATTCCCTGTGAAGATAAAATTACATATTAGGTGGAGAAAGACCGTATGGAGCCCCAGGAGCTTCAGGTTATACCTTTCATTATAATTAACACTAACATTGGAATTGTCTCTGGGGAATAATAAGGAGAGGAGTGTAAGGCCGGCGTCACACCTAACGTATAAAAATACGGTCCATTTTTTTACGGCCGAGATATGCAGAAATGTTCCGTATGTCATCTGTATGCGATGCATGGATGCGGATTTTTCTCAAAAAAGTATCCCTGCGTCATCTGTATGCCAACCGTATGACATCTGTATGGCGAGATTTTCTCGCCTGCTTGCAAAATGGACATATAATGGATCCATGGGCTCAAATATTCGTGAAAACATATATATAGTACATATATATATATATATATTTATATATATATATATACCGTATATACTCGAGTATAAGCCGACCCGAGTATAAGCCGACCCCCCTAATTTTGCCACAAAAAACTGGGAAAACTTATTGACTCGAGTATAAGCCTAGGGTGGAAAATGCAGCAGCTACCGGTGAATTTCAAAAATAAAAATAGATGCTCCATACTGTTCATTATGGCCCCATAGCTGTGCCATATAGTGCTCTGCACCATTATTGCCCCATAGCTGTGCCATATAGTGCTCTGCACCGTTCATTATTGCCCCATAGCTGTGCCATATAGTGCTCTGCACCATTATTGTCCCATAGCTGTGCCATACAGTGCTCTGCACCATTATTGCCCCATAGCTGTGCCATATAGTGCTCCGCACCGTCCATTATTGCCCCATAGCTGTGCCATACAGTGCTCTGCACCATTATTGCCCCATAGCTGTGCCATATAGTGCTCTGCACCGTCCATTATTGCCCCATAGCTGTGCCATACAGTGCTCTGCACCATTATTGCCCCATAGCTGTGCCATACAGTGCTCTGCACCATTATTGCCCCATAGCTGTGCCATATAGTGCTCTGCACCATTATTGCCCCATAGCTGTGCCATATAGTGCTCTGCACCGTCCATTATTGCCCCATAGCTGTGCCATACAGTGCTCTGCACCATTATTGCCCCATAGCTGTGCCATATAGTGCTCTGCACCATTATTGCCCCATAGCTGTGCCATACAGTGCTCTGCACCATTATTGCCCCATAGCTGTGCCATACAGTGCTCTGCACCATTATTGCCCCATAGCTGTGCCATACAGTGCTCTGCACCATTATTGCCCCATAGCTGTGTCATATAGTGCTCTGCACCATTATTGCCCCATAGCTGTGCCATATAGTGCTCTGCACCATTACTGCCCCATAGCTGTGCCATATAGTGCTCTGCACCATTATTGCCCCATAGCTGTGTCATATAGTGCTCTGCACCATTATTGCCCCATAGCTGTGCCATATAGTGCTCTGCACCATTATTGCCCCATAGCTGTGCCATACAGTGCTCTGCACCATTATTGCCCCATAGCTGTGCCATACAGTGCTCTGCACCATTATTGCCCCATAGCTGTGTCATATAGTGCTCTGCACCATTATTGCCCCATAGCTGTGCCATATAGTGCTCTGCACCATTACTGCCCCATAGCTGTGCCATATAGTGCTCTGCACCATTATTGCCCCATAGCTGTGCCATACAGTGCTCTGCACCATTATTGCCCCATAGCTGTGTCATATAGTGCTCTGCACCATTATTGCCCCATAGCTGTGCCATATAGTGCTCTGCACCATTATTGCCCCATAGCTGTGCCATATAGTGCTCTGCACCATTATTGCCCCATAGCTGTGCCATATAGTGCTCTGCACCGTTGCCCCATAGCTGTGCCATACAGTGCTCTGCACCATTGCCCCATAGTTGTGCCATATAGTGCTCTGCACCATTATTGCCCCATAGCTGTGCCATATAGTGCTCTGCACCATTATTGCCCCATAGCTGTGCCATACAGTGCTCTGCACCATTATTGCCCCATAGCTGTGCCATATAGTGCTCTGCACCGTTGCCCCATAGCTGTGCCATACAGTGCTCTGCACCATTGCCCCATAGTTGTGCCATATAGTGCTCTGCACCATTATTGCCCCATAGCTGTGCCATATAGTGCTCTGCACCGTTGCCCCATAGCTGTGCCATACAGTGCTCTGCACCATTGCCCCATAGCTGTGCCATATAGTGCTCTGCACCATTATTGCCCCATAGCTGTGCCATATAGTGCTCTGCACCATTATTGCCCCATAGCTGTGCCATACAGTGCTCTGCACCATTGCCCCATAGCTCTGCCATATAGTGCTCTGCACCGTCCATTATTGCCCCATAGCTGTGCCATATAGTGCTCTGCACCATTGCCCCATAGCTCTGCCATATAGTGCTCTGCACCGTTGCCCCATAGCTGTGCCATATAGTGCTCTGCACCGTCCATTATTGCCCCATAGCTGTGCTGCTGCTGCAATAAAAATAATAAAACACATACTCACCTCTCTTGCAGCTCCTCGGCGCCATCTTCCCGGCGTCTCCCTGCACTGACTGATCAGGCAGAGGGCTGCGCGCACACTATATGCGTCATCGCGCCCTCTGACCTGCACAGTCAGTGAGGAGAGAGAGACGCCGGGAAGATGGAGACAGCGCCCGGCGTGTGGAACGCGGACAGGTGAATATGCGATACTTACCTGCTCCCGGCGTGCCGCTCCTTCCCCCGGACAGCTGGTCTTCGGTGCCGCAGCCTCTTCCTCTATCAGCGGTCACCGGCACCGCTTCATTAGAGAAATGAATAGGCGGCTCCGCCCCTATGGGAGGTGGAGCAGCCTATTCATTTCTCTAATGAGCGGTCCCACGTGACCGCTCAGGGGAAGAGCTGCTGCACCCGGAGACCGTGGGACGGGCAGGGGGGGCGACAGGATCGCCGGGACTAGGTGAGTATGCATCAGCGCCCTCTCCCCCTCACCCGCCGACCGTGACTCGAGTATAAGCCGAGGGGGCACTTTCAGCCCAAAAATTTGGGCTGAAAATCTCGGCTTATACTCGAGTATATACGGTATATATATATACGTCAGTGAGACACATATATATATATATATATATATATATATATATATATATATATATATTTATATTTCATACAGAGCTAGATAGCAGAAAAACCGGTAATTCATTTGTTGGCTTTTGCTAAATCATTACCGAGCCCGACAGGATATTAGACATGGTTTACATATGGTAAATCATTGCATATCTGTTATATTTTTTTATATCCCTCCCTAATAATGTTAGTAGTGTGTGTGTGTACAATTTTAGAGCTGTAGGTGTTAAATTAAAAGATTAATTCACGGAAAACACTTGCTGGCCTCTCTCTTCCCATTGCCTGTGGCGTTGGTAACCGGACGGTGAATTTGACAGAGTGGGAAAATGTTCAGAAACTTTCCCACGCTATAGAGTTCATGTCCGGTCAGACGGGGAGGCTGCGCAGGCAGCTTTTCATTCATTCCTCTGTGGTTTACAGGGGGTAAGCTAATTAACCACTTGAGATGGATTTACAGCGTGGGACTTGACTGTACGGCAGACAGGTTTGGGATATTGTTGATTTTTTTTTGGGGGGGGGGAATTTTTTACAGGAGAACGAGGGCTTCGCTTGGATTGAGCGTACAGTAAAGATGTTAAACCTGTGTGTTTCATTATTTCATTAAAAGACTTTCTACTTAATGTATGTGTATTTTTAACCCTTTCATACTATTGGATTAATAATGTATAAGTGTCTTATTGACACCTCTCCATTATTAACCAGGCTTAATGTTACCTTACAATAGCAAGGTGACATTAACCCCTTATTACCCCATATGCCAATGCCACAGGGCAATGGGAAGAGGAAGGCTAAGTGCCGGAATAGATGCATCTTACAGATGCGCCTTTTCTGGGGTGGCTGGGGGTAGATTTTTTTTTATCCAGGGGGGCCAATAACCATAGACCCTCTCTAGGCTATTAATATCTGCCTTCAGTCACTGGCTTTCCCTCTCTGGCGGAGAAAATTGCGCGGGAGCCGACGCCAGATTTTTCTGTGACACCTACAACTTCAACATTTTACACACACATGCTACTAACATTATTAGTGAGGGACATATAAAAATCTAATGGATATGCAATGGTTTACTGTGTGTAAACCATGACTCATATCCTGTCGGGTTTTGCAAAGATTTTACAAAACCCGATAATTGAATTATCGGCTATTCTGCTACCTAACTCTCTATGAAATATAAATATATATATATACAGTATATGTGTGTGTCAATGACATATATATATATATATATATATATATATATATATGTATATACTATTTGTAGACATTTATTTTATCTATTCTATTTTAACCTGTCAGTGTGATTTTCCTGTACACCGCACTGAATTGCCGTTTTTTCTTTAGGACACCGGTGCGTATTTTTATCGCATAGCACTCGTCCGGATTACGCTCTAGTGTGACTCCGGCCTAAGTGTTTGGCTCATGTATTTCCTTCTGACTGAATGTTGATAATGCGTCATTTTTTCTCCAAAAACTGACTTTGCTACTCTTATGATCATGTCACCTGCTAACTCCAGCAGCTTAGTGTGGACTCAGTGGCACACACGGGTAATCCTATTAGGTTTTGTTATTGAGGGATCTTGGGTGCAAGAAATCTGACTGCAACAGTTTGATGGAAAGTTTTTGTAGCTTTTTTTTAACTTCTATAAAGCTTTTCAATGCTCAGTGAATGGTATCTGTCAGTCAGTCAGCGATTTCAAAAAGTCTTTAGGTTCTCCCAATGAGCCTTTTAAAAAAATTGATTTTTATGGCACAACATATAAAATCGGACATGTGCCCAGATGCATTGAATAACATTGGTCCAGGTGCGATCCGATGTGTGCATGAGCCCTTACTAGACAATTTTCTAAAAACATTAATGGGATAGTATTTAACCTTCAAGGCATCTTAGATCAATAACCACAGCAGTATCTTCAACTATATATGCCATATGGAAGAAAAGCAAAGGGACATTAATTTATCTTAAAATATACAATATCACAATAATGCTTATTAAAGGGAACTTATTATGTAAAATCACGCTATTACACTGCAGATATGGAGTTAATCTGCAGGTCAATAGTGTTTTGACACCATGCGGCACCAGCACTGAGACTCCCGCTGTTGGAAGGAAAATATCTTTATTCCCCCAGCAGCAGTTGGGTTCCAGTAATGGGGGCGGTGACGGATCGGTTTGAGTCATCACTCTGTGGTTAGAGAGCGGCGACTGTAATCACACCACCGGCACTGACTGACAGCAGGATCAGCATTAGGTCTGGCTGTCAGTCAGTGCCAGGAGTGCGGTTACAGCCGCCGCTCCATAACTGGAAGCCAAGTGCTACAGGGGGAATAAAGTTCTCAGTTCGGGCATTGCATGGTGTCTGAACGCTATTAAGCTGAAGATTAACCCCATATCTGCATGGTAATAGAATTATTTTTACATGACAGTTAGTAAGTTAGTGCGGAATAGGACAGCACCCTAAAAGTAGATGGGAGACTCTTCCTGGGTACCAGCCCTAATAGTATACAAAGCAATGCACATCCATAATGTGTAAAAGTCTATAAACATTTGTTAAATGCCTCCCTATAAGGTGCAGACCTATAACTGGTGCATGAATATCAATGGGACAGAGTGCAAATAATAAAGCCTAAAACAGTCTCAAGCACAATGCACTACACAGCAGGACCAGCTTAGAGGGTTATTCCTCTCTTCATTGATTGGAATAAATGGATAGTGTTTGGAAAAATAAGCAACTTCCTAATGTACGGTTCTGCCAGTGATGGCCGGACAAGCTTAGTGCTTATAAGCTCTTTCCCTTTTAAGCCCAGCGCAGAGGCCGGCACTGTGCACTGTTGGCTCCTCATCAGTCTGACTGTGCTTGTGGTGCTGCAGAGACAAAGCTGCCTCACATAGAAGCATTGGTTGCCCATAGCTTAGGCCAGTGGTGCAACAATGCTGCTGTCCGAACTGTCAGTGAAGCAAGGAGGACCTGACCCTCATAAGCTAGGAAGCTGGGAGAATGGGTAATGGTGCGCTCCTAAAAGTAGAAGATGGCAACAAGCTGAACTGAACATCAATATTAAAGTATGAAAGTCATAGTTTTACTCATAGACATGATGGCAAAGTATCAGGGCACAGGTAAAGTTTCTAAGTAGCACACTAGACTGCATGTACTGCATATAAGTCTCAATTTAAAGGGAATTTGTCAAAAGATGTTTTACTCTAGCATCTGAGAGCAGCATGATGTCAGTGTGGAGATCCCAAGTCCAGCGATGCGCCTGCTTGCTACCGTTTTGATAAAATCAGTCTTTTATGTGTTTCAGATTTACCAGTTCTCTGATTTCTGGGCTCTGTATAACCCCGCCCATACCACCGATTGGCAGCTTTCTGTGAGCACAGTGCATAGACAGAAAGCTGCCAATCAGTGGTGGGGGCGTGGTTATGCAGAGCTCATGAATATAAAGGACTACCTGATGGCAGATTTTTACTAGTCCTCTAGTGATAATCTCCTGCTGATAAGACAGAGATTTTATCAAAACTGCAGCAAGTATCCCAGTAAGTGACACATCACTAGAATCAGGTTTTCAGACCCTATATTATGCTTCTTTCAGATTAGTTGGCAAAAGCCTGGTGACAGATTCCTCTGAATACACCACTGATGAGTTGGTCTGGCAGACAGGCAATAAAAACCTGGCAAAGTTGAGGCAATTTAGGCTACTTTCACACATCAGTTTTTTGCCGTCAGGCTAAATCCGGCGAATTTTGAAAAAAACGGATCCATCGCAAATTGTGAAAAACTGATGCGATGGATCCGTTTTTTTGTCAGAACCAACTAGCTGATATCCTGGGACTAGCAGATCCTGGGAAGAGAGAGAATGGAAAATGCTGCTACAGGGCATGCTCAATTGAAAAAAACAGAATCCGTTGCCGGATTCATTATTTCACGGCGCCATAGGCTTTCATTATAGCAAACTCCAGACGCCGCCGGATCCGTCGATGTACGTTTTTTTGACGGACAAAAAAAAGTTACTATGTCCGTTTTCTCTGACCACCAGAAAACAAATTTTCGACGGATCCGGCGAAAAAGTAGATGAAACGTGAGGCCATCCGTCACAATCCATTGCTAATACAAGTCTATGAGAAAAATACGGATCTGACGGCAACTTCTGACGGCAAAAACCTGATGTGTGAAAGTAGCCTAAGTGATCGCTAAGAGTAGGTGCACACGTTCAGTAATTGGCAGCGCTTTGGACGAAGTGTATGTCTGCTGTGTCCAAAGCGCTGCCGGCTATTGAACGCAGCAGATTCTCCATGTCCAATACATTGCACAGGTGAAATTCATCTTGCGGAGATTCGCATCTCCGCAAGATAAATAGAAATGCTGCAGTCTGGAAAGATGTGTCGCATGTCCATCTCCGCAGATATGGGATTTCTTGAAATCCCATCCACTATGCTGTAACATCTGGATGCTGTGCATGTATGCAGCATCCAACCCGCAGCGTTTACTGACCGTGAGCACCTACCCTAACATCTGCTCCATCACTTCATTTCTGCACCTGTGATCTACTAGAAAGGATGGCTGGGCAGGAAGGTGACAGCTCCGTGTTTCATTTTAGTATTCAGCAGACACAGATGGAAGCTGTACTAGTGCCAGGAGATCACGTTGCCTTTAGCTCCAGTACAGGAGCCATTCTAGCTGGAAGTTGTATTTTGGATTGTCAGGGTGTGCTGGGAGTTATAATTTTGCAATAGTTTTAGAGCCCAAGTTTGGGCACCACTGTTTTATAAACCTGTATATCCTTTTCTTTGTACAGTATAAGCTGTGCGGACCTCAGTGTCATCAGTGTGGGGGTCACATCCTACATTATGATTCTCTGTGCACAGTTTGACATTTACATGGGTTGCCGCTCAGTGGATGATTAATGTCCTTCTACTTCATAAAGGTTAATGTTTTTGATTTTGGTCAAATTGTCCCAGGGCCACCCTCCCTAAGCAAGCAATGGGGCAGCAGATTTCTTTAATTCAGCAAATCTGTTTCCTGCATAGTTGAGTAGATTTCTCATATTAACAGGGCTTCCATTGTCATTCTTCTTGTCTGTTATCCAAAGAGGAAAAGAGTGACTAGGAATGTTTCTCTTAAGAGCGTTTACAACTGACTGTGAATGGTTCCCCGGGGCATTGCTTCCATTAAGTTCTGTACAAAGAAATGTGATTTCCAAGAAAGCTCAGGTTTAGCAATATGAGCTGCTGGGGATGTATGTGACACAGTGTACCACCCATTGCCCTGGCACCGGACAGGTTAATGTCTGCATGGCAGTGAACTTGGTGGGATCTAAGCTTTCCTAGAGAATGACATTTTGACAGTGTCTTTTTTACCTTGCGAAAAAACTACCGTACTTGTTTAATTGCTCAGTTTTCTTTTATTTAATTTTTAAGCTGCTTTTTTAATTACTGTAATTCAGTATTGTCAAAAGTAAGAACTTGACATTGCCTGGAGAATCAATAAATTATTTACTATATTTGTGAAAATAACATGGCAAAAATTGGTGCATTTTCATTTGAGTTTAGACAATAGAGTTAGTTGTATCACAAGATGTAAATCAGCCCTACCCTCTAGAATCACTAAATGAGAGATAGGGGGGTAACCAGTTCTCCTGCTTTGCACTGATGAGGGGCAAGAAACCCCAAACAGCTGTATGCAAATGAAGACTCTGGTTTGGTTTTATATCCTAAAACATGTGGCAATTCTTTTTCAAGGGTCGACCTATAGGATTGCTGCTTCCAGTAGATGATACTATAAACCTATTCTCATCCCTCTTTGCATTTCGTATTTCACAGGGAGCATTATATTGCCTGTAAGTCTTCCTTCCTCCTCCAGGAGAAACTTTACCACTTAGACCACCCATCGAAGGCTTCTCACAAAGTCAATTTGTCTCCAACTTTCACATATGAGAGGCCCAAACCTTCCAAACCGCTACATCAAAATCGAGCCTTTGGTTTGCTTTGTATGCTAAGCCAAGTGGCATGATCCTTTCAGGGGTCAATATTGACTTATAGGCTTGCTTCTTCCAGTAGGTGGCACTATAGACCCTGTTCTCTTACTTTGTGAAGAGGCTGTTTGCAGAAATGACATATGCTCAGTCCAACAACTAGTTTGGTGTCAAGTTGCTAAGTTCTTTGTAGTGCTCGTATTGATGATACGCCTTGATATAATTCTTCCATCTCTATTATCTTATTAAAGGGGATTGGACAACTCCCTTATTGCTGGATGGGGAAGAGGAGTTTTATAGATAATGGAAGTTGTCAATAGAATCTAATTTCCACTGTCCATGTCCCTACTATACAGTAGCTCTCTATGACCCATGAGTTGTACAATAACTGTACCACACTTTTATACTTAATCATACCAGGATTTTATGCAAATTCTGACACAGAATAAGTGGTAAACTCCATGTGCCTCCATAGTATGCATGGAGCCTGGCTGTATTAAATATAGATAAAATGTAGACTGTCATCACTGTGTTTTGATGATGCTTATTTCTTCATGATCAGAAGTTGTAAATGGAAACCACAATGCAAGGTTGGAGCTGTTGCATGACTTAACTCAAGGATCACCAAGGATTTACGATATGATTTAGTGGGATCTGCTGGGGTTTCCATTTTAATTGGAAAAATAGGGCTGCAGGAAGCTATAATTGTGGGATTGGCAGACATTCTATTATATATGGGGGATTGTTGACTTTCTCTCCACAGATGATGTCAGAGGAGAGAAGGAATAACACATTGGATTTCCAATGGGCAATCTTTCTGTTCCTCCTGGAGATAAACCGGTGGAGTCGGCCATCGACTCTCTCATAGAGAGTGCAATAATGCTCATCCAAGCCGAGTGTTCCTGTATTTATGGGGGACATAGAAGAGATATCTGTCTGCCAAATAATCTTTGGCCTATAGCTATAATGTGTTTGGAGGCCCCTTTACATATTACATTGATTCTTTGATATTATATGTTCTCTACTGAAGTTCCAACTATTAGTGTTGTTCCCATTATTAAGGTTCATTTAACAATGTAGCTGCAATTTGAAGTACCGTATATACTCGAGTATAAGCCGACCCGAGTATAAGCCGAGACCCCTAATTTTGCCACAAAAAACTGGGAAAACTTAATGACTCGAGTATAAGCCTAGGGTGGAAAATGCAGCAGCTACTGGTAAATTTCAAAAATAATAATAGATACCAATAAAAGTAAAATTAATTGAGACATCAGTAGGTTAAGTGTCTTTGAATATCCATATTGAATCAGGAGCCCCATGTAATGCTCCATACAGTTTATGATGGGCTCCATACGATGCTCCATATTAAAATATGCCCCATATAATGCTGCACAAATGTGGATTATGGCCCCATAAGATGCTCCATACAGATATTTGCCCCCATATAATGCTCCACAAATGTGGATTATGGCCCCATAAGATGCTCCATACAGATAATTGCCCCATATAACGCTGCACATGGCCCCATAAGATGCTCCATACAGAAAACTGACCCATATAATGCTGCACGTGGCCACATAAGATGCCACATACAGATATTTTCCCCCATATAATGCAGCACATGGCCACATAAGATGCTCCATACAGATATTTGCCCCATATAATGCTGCACAAATGTTGATTGTGACCCCATAAGATGCTCCATACAGATATTTGCCCCCATATCATGCTGCACATGGCCACATATAATGCTGCACATGGCCTCATAAGATGCCCCATACAGATATTTGCCCCCATATCATGCTGAACATGGCCACATAAGATGCCCCATAGAGATATAGAGATATTTGCCCCCATATCATGCTGCACATGGCCACATAAGATGCCCCATACAGATATTTGCCCCCATATCATGCTGCACATGGCCACATAAGATGCCCCATACAGATATTTGCCCCCATATAATGCTGCACATGGCCACATAAGATGCTCCATACAGATATTTGCCCCATATGTTGTTGCTGCGATTAAAAAAATAAAAAAATTACATACTCACCTCTCCGGCCCCCAGCACTTTCTATAGTCACCTGCTCCCCATTCCATCGCTGACTGCCGCTGTGTCTTCCCATCCTCTACACCGACATTCTGGAAGAGGGCGGCGTGCACTAATCGCATCACCGCGCCCTCTGACCTGAGCGTCACTGCGGAAGACACAGCGGCGCCGATGGTGGAACGAGGAGCAGATGAATATCACGCACTGCCCCCGTCATACTCACCTGCTCCTGGCACGTCGCTGCACATCTGTTCCCCGGCGCCGTATTTTCTTCCTGTAGTGAGCTGTCACCGTTACCGTTCATTACAGTAATGAATATGCGGCTCCACCCCTATGGGAGGTGGAGCCGCATATTCATTACTGTAATGAGCTGTACTATGTGACCGCTCACTACAGCAAGAAGCTGCAGCAGCAGCGGGGAAGCAGGGACCTGCAGGGACCAGGAGCAAGTGAGTATAATTAGACAGCCCCCACTCCCCCTCCCCTGCCAACCCCTGGGTATGACTCGAGTATAAGCCGAGAGGGGGACTTTCAGCCCAAAAAAGTGGGCTGAAAATCTCAGCTTATACTCGAGTATAAACGGTAGTTGCCATGTGGGAGATATACATAACTGTATCCTGAGTCTTTACCTAGAATTGAAGGTGGACTTCAGTCTCTCTATTTTGTCAACCATGCAGCTAAGTTGTAGACCATAGCTAAAGCCACAGCTTTGCATTAATGAAGCAAACATACAAATAAGTTTAAAGAGCATTCCCAGAAATGAGCATTTTCTTCTTTCCATAGGACAGTGAATAACTTACTAGTGGTTTGACCACGAGTACCCCCAGCAATTCCAATAATGGCGCACTGCCGTTTCTTGAATGGAGCAGAAGTACACATGCCCAACGTATTGCTGAGAAAGCATAGTACAGTGCTCTACAGAGCCCTATTCTTAAGATCCAGAGCCAAGATCTCGGGATCGCTGTGGGATCGAGAAATCAGACTGCCAAAGGAGCAGTAAGATATACTCTATTCTATGGATGAGGGTTAACTTTCAGTTTTTGAAATGCTACTTTTAGTAGCCACTACTTAAAATAGCAGGTAAGCAATATGGAAAGTCATCATAAATATTATGTAATGGTGGCTGTTGCAAGTACACATTGCTTATGTTTTTTATGGGATTGTTTGGTCTTGTCTGCTTTTTACAGACTTTACCTGTCCCTTTAAGTACATCCCGCCTACAGAGAAACCTGGGATAATCAGTCCTGATCTATGCGTATGCAAACTATGAGTCCATCTATTGTAACATTGTATTTAGTTCTCGATCTCAATCAATATAATATTGTTACTTTGTAGGTAAATAATATTTTAGAATCTAAATACAATTTTAACCCTTTTTTGTCAACAGCTTCAGCAGGAGTTACTGGCAATGAAGCAACAACAGGAGATTCTGGAAAGGGAGAAGGAACATAAACTGGAGCAGCAAAGGCAAGAACAGGAAGCAGAGAGGCATCGGCGGGAGCAGCAACTTATGCACCCACGGAACAAGGACAGAGGCAAAGAAAGTAAGGACACCTTCATAAAGATCAAAACCACAAGTATCTGTATCAAATAGAGTCTGATATGTAAATATCATTGCATACAAATGAATATATATTGCAGTCGGAGAAAAAAACAGCTGCCAACCAATCACAGCGTGGGTTTTACTGTTAATGGATACATGAAAATAAATAAATTCCTACATGAGGCTATTATGTATTTGTGGGTGACATGCAATACAAATTTTCATTAAAAAAAGTTTGACAAACAATGAGGACTGAATTACACTTAAAGGGAATATCTATAAAAAAAAGTTTATTGAACAGCTGCTCAAATGTGTACCATATCATGTGCTTCATAAATAAAAATGCTCTAAGGAAAAATATTGGTGCTGCCCATAGCAAACAATTAGATGACTGCTATCAATCAACTTACTAATTATCTGAGGAATGAAAAGGTGATCGATTACTGTATATGATTGAAAATAATACACTAGAGTCAGAATAACAACATTTTAAAAATTAAACTAATGAGATCACCCAAGTCGGTGACATCATGAAGCACTGATGACATATTTTGTAGAACTCCTTTATTTCCTGCAGATGTCACTTCCGCCATACGGTTGGTTTCCATCAGAAGGAAAAGGGTCCATGAATGATTGGTACATGTCTAGAGTATTCAGTTCTTTCTATGTCCATGATTGGGGAACAATTCTGGAAATCAGAAATAATGGAGATACAATATTAATGTAGACATTTACTAAAAAATACCAAAAGAGCAAAAAATTGCTACAGCTAAAAAGGGACAAATAATCGCACAATAGGGCATTACCCGGGCAATAAACGTTGTAGATAGTGTGGTATTGCTCACCTGGCTGGGTTGTGTCAGGTATCACTCCTATGCGGATATAGATACCAGTTGCTGGTACTCCGCATGGTGGAATAATGCCAGCAGTAAATGCAATAGAGGAAAGGGATATACAGATAAGGCCGGGGTCACACTTGCGAGTGTGATGCGAGAAACTTGAATCAATACCCGGCACTGCCGCCGGCACTTGGACGGGAATGTGCGGCTGCATGTATTTCTATGCATGTATACCATGCTAACAAAAAGCACTGGTTATAAAAATCAAGACTTTTTTTTGACTTTTATATTTCATACTTTCCATCTTGCTGTGTAATCAGATCCATTACATATTGTCCAAAGAACTATAGAATACTACAGACTTTCCACAGGAAAGAGCAAATTGCATATGACAACTTTACAGTTTCACAAATGGTCAAACCTCCCATAACATCACATTCCTCCTTTACTTTTAGCATAATAAATGTCACATATTATATTATGAACAAATAATACCTCCTATGGATTAAAGTTTTTTTTTCTATCTTCCTAAATGACTTAAAATAGCAAAAAGCTTGCAAAAACAAGCAAACTTTGAAGTTACAAACCTCTCAAAAAAATCCTATTGATCCCTCTTACCCTCTCAAGAAGAGACAATTACCTAAGTTATTAGAAACATTTGCAGTTTATCATAGGTGGCCAGTCTCCTAGGCAAGAAGACAGGTCTTTGCTATACAAGTGTTGCAAGTGTTGCTCTGATGCTGTTTTTTTCTGGTCAGCTTCTGTACCCATTCCTTCCTCCAATGCTACAGAGTCAAATCTTCCTGTTGATGCAGCATTGAAATGAGAACTTTTTGGCCCAGAGGCTTATCCATGCTACTAGTCCAAGCTGTCAATCAACCAGTAGTGCATGACCGGATGGAAGGAGGAAGCCAGGATGAGGCTACGGAGAGGTCCACCCCTGAAGATAGAATGTCGGTCAAAACCTTCAACCCTTTAACAATAAACTTTTATATTTTGAGATAGTTTATATTTGTTTTTAGAAAGTTGTTTGCACCAAACTACCTATATTCATGGTCCTTATAGGTATGTTTAGCTAATAATGGTCGTCTGTAGCTCATGAATCCATTTTACAAGTTTTCCTTCTGGAGCTCAGGATGCCATATAGCTAACTGTAGGATCAAGATTCAAGAGACATAGCAAAGATCTGCATGGTGCCTAGAGATTTTATATTACTCAGCAAATTTATATTTCACCATGAGAGACTTCTTATAATCATCGTGCTTCAAGGTCAAGATTAAAAAAAAAAGTCTTAAATGGCTTATTCCATTTCTGAAAGAGAAAAATAGCAAATGTAGTAAAGCAAAATGATTCAGCTCAATAGCAATGGTCCCCTCCTCGGTCATATATAGAAGTGGCAAGCCAAGACACCACTGCAGCCAATCAGTAGCCACAGGGGTTATATGCCACACTTTCCTGGCACCACCGCTCAACAGAGAGCCATGATGCCAGTAATGCAGTCACTGATTGACTCTAGCGGTAGCCTGAGGACCACTGGATCGGCAAGGGATAAGATCTGAGCACTTCCTTTCTTTGTTTTACAGCATGTGCTGTTATTTTTTTACATTTATTTTCTTTATAGAAATGTGATAACCTCTTTAAAATACAAAAATTCCAATGTGAGACGAATCAAGTTATTAGGACCAATTCAATTCCTGATTCCACAGAAGAGCATCCACTTCTCTTAGCGGGAAAGCATCCTTCTTGTAAAATCCTATCGCTGTCGCCGGGAATTCAATGAACATGAAGGGACACAAAGAAGTTTTGCATTACTTTCTTTCTAAGTTTGATATATAAAATCCTCACTGTAGAATAAAACTTATTTCTTACATGTATATTTTGTTGTCTTTGGCCCAAATAAGAAGATGGAGATAATCTTAGCACCATTGGACACTTCCTTAGACCGTTGTCCTACTGCTTCCTCACATCACTTGTATTTTTAGATGTTCTTTGAGTAGGATGTTACTGGTTTCTTTAGACACAACAAACATTTTTAGTCCCTTTTCAGTAACCTTGAACATTTTTAGAGGTTAACAAATATCTGCAGGATGTTTCGATGAAGAGGAACCAAGAAGAGCTGAAGCTATTTTTGAACAATAAGTGTTGTATGTGCTTGCTCACTAGAGGGAGACAAATACAAGCAGTTTTCCTTGAAGATGAACAGTTCTTATCTTATATCTAGTGTAGTGGAGGACACAATTCATGTTATTGTGCGTTTGTACCAAACATATCCAGTGTTATACATTTTTTCCCTGCAAAGAATAAATAGTCTAATTCTTCATATAATATTTATTTTCATGTATGTGATTTAAATTGTCATTTTGTAAAGCAAACAGAGACTGTGGTATAACTTCTGTCTTTTTTTATTTGCTAAGATGAAAGTCTCATCTTAGAACAAATGTGCGGTGGTAGCAAATCATCCATTTTTGTGCCAAAAACTGACTTTGAATGAAAAAAAAATTGAAATGTTCAATATTTAGACAATAGAAATGTTCAATATTTAGACATTAAAGTGACAAGTCTGGAGCAAACTTTTGTTCTTTTTGGCACAAATCACTAATTAATTTTTGTCAAATAGATTCGCTCCATAGTGACTTAAGCTGGCCATATGCCTTATATTTCTGCCTTATCAGCTATGTAGTCTAGGGGTACTGCAGAAACTTATAAGCTGTAACCAATGTATCCCCTTTCTATATTGAAGGAAATGATTGCCTCCCTACTGTGTTGCTGACTCCACAAGCAGATGTCATTGTTTGGGATATCGCTGCTTGCATGGACAGATTATGTGCTTCAGCGATTGATATATGGTGCCGAATAGTTTCCTAAGTGATGATCTAAAAGGAAAACTGTGATTAAAATGTAAAGGAATGATTTATTTTTATTTTTTTAAAAAAAGCATTTATTTGTCATATGATCCACTGCATGGACTTAAAAGGAACCTGTCACATGAAAAAACGCATTAAACCTGCCCGGTGCCAGCACTGAGAGCCCCGCTGCCCGGAGGAAATTAACTTTATTACTTTCGGTAGCGTTCATGTTTCAGTCATGGGTGTGGTGTCGGCGCGGGATCAGTCACCACTCTGTCTATAGAAAGTGGCACCTATAACCCTGCCTTCGGCACTGACTGACAGCCAGCCCTAATGCTGAGCTGCTGTCAGTGCTGGGAGCTCGATTACAGCAGCTGCTCTCTATACAGAGAGCGGTGACTGAACCCGCACCAACTCCACCCCCCTAACTGAAACATGAATGCTTCTGGGAGGAATAAGGTTCATTTCCCCTGAAGCTGGGGTCTAGGTGTGGGAGCTGAGCGGGTTCAGGTTGCTGATCGGTGGGTGTCCCAGTATCAGGACCTATACCAATCGGTAGATGATTGGGGCACTTTTACTTCCATTACAAAATAGCACGACAGGTCAGATGCCCCCACTACATTCATTCTTTCTGGGGCTGCTGGTAACTGACCCTTAGGGAATGAATGGCATACTGCTGCTCCATTTTAATTGGGTATAATGGTTTTCTGTTCTGCTAGTTGGTGCAATTTGACCCCTATTAATCATCAAGTTATTACTTAACCTGATTATTAGGTGATACGTTGTTTTCAGCAGATAACCCTTTTAATATGTCTTATTGTTTATGCAGGGGTTGCAATAACACCAGAGTTGTGAAGTCTGGGGGGCCCAAAAGGTCCCTTTGATCCATAAGAGAAGACCAATACTATTAAAGACCAGTGATAGTTGAGGATCTGGTTGGAGATTGGGGCCTACAAGCTTCAAGCTATGTCACTGGCCCTATGTCCATTATTGTGTATTTTATATCCATGTTGGGAAATAGATGAAATTTCAAGGTCAAGGACCCCAATGCAAAATCTGAAACCTGTACAATTTATAATACTGATATCCTATTATGTGGCACAGGTACAACCAAGCACCAGGGCTGGGTGCAGCTCCGACCTCTGCACCTCCGATAGCCCTCATGGTTGAGGTGAATAGAATAAATCTGCCCCAATCAAGGGGTTTAATGACAGTGAATAAAATAATGATAACAATACAATATACAGTATTGCAATGTAATTGCAAAACTTACATCTAATGAGTGGAGCCGGTAAGTAGAGAGCCTGACTTTTCCACACTAGGACTTCCGTTCCAACTGTGACTCCACAGCCTTAGTTGCTGACTTATAGTTAATTTGGCCACAAATTTGATTTCATTCTCTGATATATCATTTAACCAGAAAGTCACTTAATAATTAGTTTTCTTATGTAGTAAAAAAATACATCATAGAAAGAGAGAAAATGCAGCCGCACTTGTATTACCATGTCCAGACACAAATGCACAAACAGGATGCAGCAGATCCCCTATTATAAAGACGGAGGCAGCACAGGTGCAAAATACTGAAAACACCCACCAAACAGCCGTGGGGCGGCTGCCTAGTGTTCTAATTGCACACAGGTCTACATAGGGTGTCATTCACGACTTTATGATGGGGGACCTGCTGCATCCTGTTTGTGCATTTGTGTCTGGACATGGTATTGCAAGTATGGCTGCTGTTTCTCTCTTTCAGCGATGTTTTTATTTATTTTTTTTGTTTTCAGTGAATTGTTCTTATGTATTCAGAAAGAAGAGTCACATGACACTTCTTTAGCCTCTTCTGGCTATGAAGGAGCCTGTATGTCAATGTGGACACAATGTACATTTATGTAGTGCATGCTCTTCCTTCTATATATAAGTAGTTTTTAGAGGGCAAAGAGTATGGGCTCTACGTCACTGTGGTCAATAGATACCCCAATTTAAGGGAACCAGTCCTGGTGACAATACCCTTTTGCACAGTCAAGCATTGAATTACTCCCAGTGGCCATTCGATTGCTACAAACCGCACTGATTTTTGCTTAATTTGCCGAGTTTGGTCTCATCCCACCATGTAGGTGCAGCAGGTTTTTCATTTAGCGCTCAATAAGAACAAACTGAGGTTTAATTGACCTTAAGGGAGCGCATTTAATCCATTTTCCAACAGCATATTCAATGTACTTTACGTCTTCGGAGCCACGATATTAATTTGCAATGCCGGCAGTAAGTAATTCCTTTACTACCCTATGGGTAAACAAATAGTGTGGGAAGCTAAATTAAATTGTCACATTTATAGGAGTTTCCTCCTCACGGAGTGCACACTGCGTGACTCTGTTACCTAGAAACAAGCAAAATGAAGTCACACTTCCTAAATCACATTTAACCCCTTCTCCACCCAGGGGATATGCTGTATCATTAATATGTATTTATAGTTTTATATTTCTGGCTTGTGAGCCTCAGAAAGGTGTTCTCGTTTTGTCTAGAGAAGTCTCATGCTCCTATCGGTTTTACATTGTTTGGTGATGTTTTCTTTTTTGGATTGTAGGAGCTGTAGCCAGCACCGAGGTAAAGCTGAAACTCCAGGAATTCCTCCTGAGTAAATCTGCCACAAAAGATACTTTTACAAACGGAACCAATCATTCCATGGGCCGCCACCCCAAGCTTTGGTACACGTATGTCATCATATCTCAATGTCTTGTTGTCAAAAAGTACTTGGGTTATTAGGTCTCGGATTCATGTTTTTTTCATAACAAATTAGCTTAAAAAATTAAGCTTAGTATAACACACCTAGACATTACCAGCTTTACTAAAGATATACGCAAAGCTGCAAACTTATCATCTTATCTCCTGCTGCTAAAACAGGACTACATGTCTCATACTTTATCAAGAAAGTCCATGCTTTGGTCTTCATAAATGGGTTTTGAGGCTAACGACATGGATAAGCTAAGGATGATAATTGTGAACAAGCCGTTTTAATCAGGCTGCCGATCAACGGATGAAAAAGCAAAGAGCTCGTTCATTGGGTGAAATGATCTTTAGTGCAGCATAAAAAGTTCATTGTTCTTGGCAGCGCATCATCCTGTGTGAACAGGATTCAGACTGCTGAGAACAATGGAAGCCTACGTGCATCAATTGGTCTTCCTGTGTAGACAGGCATTTAAACCACCAATCGGTTGTGTTGTGCCATTGGTCTGTGCATATAAAT
This sequence comes from Ranitomeya variabilis, assembly GCF_051348905.1. Taxonomy (NCBI): domain Eukaryota; kingdom Metazoa; phylum Chordata; class Amphibia; order Anura; family Dendrobatidae; genus Ranitomeya; species Ranitomeya variabilis. The sequence continues at coordinate 85,691,424 of NC_135237.1, read as the reverse complement.
GGACCCCTAGTCATAAAAGAGGTCATAAATATCAGATTGATGGAGGTCCAGCACCCCACCGATCAGCAGCTATCATTTTGGTGGCTGTCAGATGCAAAGAGTGTCTGGAGCTGAACAGCGCAGCTCTATATATTGTGTACTGACCACTGCTGAGAACTGCAGCCAGGGCCGGACTGGCCATAGGGCAGTTCTGGCAAATGCCAGAAGGGCCGATGGCAGTAGTGGGCCGCTCGAATGTGCCGCTGTCGGCACACTCCCCACGCTGTCGCGGCACACTCCCGGCCCCGCATTCAACTATACCGGCATCATAGACGCCGGTACAGTTGAATGCAATGATGGAGGAGAGAGCGTCTGCTGACGCCCCCTCTCCCATCATTCCCCGCTCTGCCTGCCGCTGACACTGCGGGTGCACGATGACGTCATATCATCATGCACCTGCTGTGTGACCGGGCGGGCAGACTGCAGCTGCCGAGACCAGAGCCAGGAGCAGCGCGGGACACGAGGAGAGAGGTGAGTAGAGTGTTTTGTTTTTTTTTTTATCAATGAGTGATGACTGGATTGTGGAGCTATGGGAGGGGGCTGCCTGCATTACTTTCTATGGGGGCTGCCTGCCTGCATTGCTTTCTATGGGGGCTGCCTGCATTACTTTCTATGGGGGCTGCCTGCCTGCATTACTTTCTATGGGGGCTGCCTGCCTGCATTACTTTCTATGGGGGCTGCCTGCCTGCATTAATTTCTATGGGGGCTGCCTGCCTGCATTGCATTCTATGGGGGGCTGCCTGCCTGCATTACATTCTATGGGGGCTGCCTGCCTGCATTACATTCTATGGGGGCTGCCTGCCTGCATTATATTCTATGGGGGCTGCCTGCCTGCATTACTTTCTATGGGGGCTGCCTGCCTGCATTACTTTCTATGGGGGCTGCCTGCCTGCATTGCATTCAATGGGGGGCTGCCTGCCTGCATTGCATTCTATGGGGGGCTGCCTGCCTGCATTACATTCTATGGGTGCTGCCTGCCTGCATTACATTCTATGGGGGCTGCCTGCCTGCATTACATTCTATGGGGGCTGCCTGCCTGCATTACTTTCTATGGGGGCTGCCTGCCTGCATTACATTCTATGGGGGCTGCCTGCCTGCATTACATTCTATGGGGGCTGCCTGCCTGCATTACATTCTATGGGGGCTGCCTGCCTGCATTACATTCTATGGGGGCTGCCTGCCTGCATTACATTCTATGGGGGCTGCCTGCCTGCATTACATTCTATGGGGGCTGCCTGCCTGCATTACATTCTATGGGGGCTGCCTGCCTGCATTACATTCTATGGGGGCTGCCTGCCTGCATTACATTCTATGGGGGGCTGCCTGCCTGCATTACATTCTATGGGGGCTGCCTGCCTGCAGTACATTCTATGGGGGCTGCCTGCCTGCATTACATTCTATGGGGGCTGCCTGCATTACATTCTATGGGGGCTGTGCTGCATTATATTGTATGGTGGCTGCCTGCATTACATTCTATGGGGGCTGGCTGCATTCCATTCCATGGGCCTGTGCTGCATTATATTCTATGGGGCTGGCTGCATTCCATTCCATGGGCCTGTGCTGCATTATATTCTATGGGGCTGGCTGCATTCCATTCTATGGGCCTGTGCTGCATTATATTCTATGGGGCTGGCTGCATTACATTGTATGGTGGCTGTGCTGCATTATATTGTATGGGGCTGTGCTGCATTATATTCTATGGGGCTGTGCTGCATTATATTCTATGGGGCTGTGCTGTATTACATTCTATGGGGCTGTGCTGCATTTAATTCTATGGGGCTGGCTGCATTACATTCTATGGGGGCTGTGCTGCATTACATTCTATGGGGCTGGCTGCATTACATTCTATGGGGGCTGTGCTGTATTACATTCTATGGGGGCTGTGCTGTATTATAGTCTATGGGGCTGTGCTGTATTATAGTCTATGGGGGCTGTGCTGTATTACATTCTATGGGGACTGAGCTGTAATGCTGGATACAGCTGTAATTATATGTTATATAGTCGTGTTACACTCCCCTCACTTCTTGTAGCCTACAAGTGTACAAAGATATTATACAGTCACCATGCGACAAGTGGGCCTGTGTGGCTTCAAATGCCAGGGCTGAATTTTAGTCCCAGTCCGGCCCTGACTGCAGCTCAGAGAAAACATGTTTAACAATTATTCAACATTTTGATTTTTTCATCTATTTAGATTGAAAGCTTCCTGTGTAAGAAAATGTTTTTGTAGGTTCTCAGACATAGAATAGTGACTGTGTGGGATTCAAAAAATGTACTAAAGATCCTTTTCCTCCTTCTACACCAATTTTATGGCACACGACACATAAGTAGATCAGTAAGTTCCCTGTCATGTATAATACAGTGCGAGCGAATATACAGGAGAATTGTAGCATGTTAAATGGGTAACACCATTGTTTAGAGTTGTCTAATTTAGTTGTCTATGTTGCAGGGCAGCACATCACGCTTCATTGGATCAAAGTTCTCCTCCACTAAGTGGGACCTCTCCATCATACAAATATCCTTTAACGGGGGCTCAAGATAGCAAGGATGATTTTCCTTTAAGAAAAACAGGTAGGTGCTTGAAAAATACATATTTATGTTCTTGTTATGTCAAAGAACTTTCGCAGAATTTGCACTTGTGAAGTTGTAGATCAGACAGAGATTGTGGATTATGTAATTGGCTTTCCAAGATTTTGATAATGATTGGCTAAGGATAGGCCTTCCATATCAGCTTGATGAAACTCCGACTCCTTGTGATCTCACAGATCAGATGATTGTTGAGCATCCTCTTCACTGTTTACCAGTGACAGCTCCATACAACCTGCAGTGGCTGTACCTGGTACTGCAGCTCTATGAGCTCAGTCCCACTCAAATGAGTTGGTCTGAGCTATACCAAAAAAGAGCTTTACGTATACAGGAGAAGTGAAATACAATAACATTATTTCAACAATCAAAGATACAAATATATATAGGTATAAAATAACGCAGCACATATGGGGCTAATGGCGGGGATACCCGAATAAAAATATACAAACACTAATCAGATACAGTATACATAACATAAATTAAATCATAAATTAAATACACGTTTATATACATACAGTATGTACACACAAATAAACATAGCAAACCACAAACGCAACTATATAATACCTTGATATAGGGTGATAGAATGAGATGGATGGCAGAAAGCACTCATATATCACCTCCATAATCTACTTGAGGTTGTAAATACAAAAATAAGTAAATGTATACTAAGTAGTAGATAGTATTTAGATACAGTTATAAATGATCAGGATATAACTACCCTAAGGGTAGACGTCCAGGGGCCCACCACACCCAACTCGCGTTTTGCACTGAAGTGCTTCATCCAGGGATCAGTGCGAAACTTTGAATTTGAAGGATTTAATTTATGTTACATATACAGTATCTGATTAAGTTTTCTATATTTGTTCCTGGTTGTCCCCACCATAGGATTGTGTCCTCAAGTTCAGTATTTTAGATCAGTATTTGTAACACAAAACTAGGAGTGTGTGATAAATACGGAAGTGGTGACAAGTTTCTATTATACTTTTGATATATTCTGATGTAAAATACTAACCATATACTGAGCGTGTGAACGCGTCCTTAGCCCATTATGTGCTGTTTCATTTTATACCTATATATATTCTTATCTTTGATCATTGGAATAAAGTTATTGTATTTTGCTTTGACCTGTATAAAGCTTCCTGTCTGGTTTATCTACTATTATGCATTTTGGATTGTTAATGAGGTTTGTGGTTTTAGATGTTTCTGATTAGGTCTGAGCTGCAATACTAGGCACAATCACTACACTGGAGCTCTGCCTCAGCTGATTGGTGGGGTTACCTGGGGTTGTACCCTCACTAATCTGATAATGATGGCGTCATTATAGTCAGGCATTATCGGGAACCGCCTCTGTATAAGACACTGCTGGCTGGACCAAATATGGGTTGAGCCTTTATACGTTTATATTTGACGCTAATTAGGCAAAGATATTGTGTAATAATGGTGCACATAGACAGGTCTGTAAAGATAAAGCTCTTATGTCATCTGTCAATTTAAATAACAGCTTCTAACATCAAGCATGTAAAAGAATATCTTATCAGTGGTTTTACATAGGACTGCATGCCTGCACAAATGTATTACAACTAAACAATTTTCAACTCAGTGTAATTTACTGTTTCAAAACTGAACCTGTATCACTACAATTTATCTTTTTTCCAGAACTATAACTTGATTACAAACTTTAGTCCGTTAGCCTGTTAATACTTACACCTACATAGTATCTTACGTAAGTCTTTCTGAGCTGAATAATTCTCCACGTTTCCGAGGATCCCATAGTAAACACATTATATCACTGCCCTTTGATGTCTGGTCCAGGATAAATCCTGCCTGTTTTCCTTTGGTTCCAATGGGAATCAGGTTCTGTCCCACTCTATATTTTCTGATGGACATCGTGTTTGCATCAAATGAAACTTACTGAACCCCTGCTGAGAACATGAATAGGTGTAGAAATGTCTGTACCTTGAAAAAAGCCTCCACAGCTGCTATTGAAGCTTAATGGAAGTGGCATTTGAAAGGAATACATGTCCCAAATGCAATCCTTATCAGAATCTCCGAGTGGGGAATTTGCCCTTTAGGTTTACCCTGTGTCCTTTTCTATTATATATAAATGGGCTGATATCTTAAACAGATGAAAAGTCATAGACGCTGCAAATAAAAATTGAAGGATGATTGCATGTATGGTTGGGTAAACATGTGGGCAGGGAAAAGCCTGGCATTCCTGCTGTGAGGCTTAATACCTATCAAATACTCCCACTATTAACTAGTGCTCCCCTTGAAGGACTCCTGTGGAGTGCGGTTTGTTATCATTGGCCACCAATTATAAATATTACATGGGATATTTCCTGCAAGCAAGAGTGGAAAGCACTGCAGGAGTCAGCTATTTTACTAGACAGAATAACATGCGAGAGTTGGTGCATTGGAAGAGGTGGAAAATATCGAGAAATTAGATTTTAAGCCCCAGCACAGACAGGGAATTTGCATGCAAGGAGATGAACTGATAATAATGATGTACTAAGTCAGATAATGATTTCCATGTATCAATCATAATGAGTTAATTACAATGAATACATTGGATAGAGAAGCATTGATCCGATTTTTAAGAAAACTCGTTGGTCAAAATTTTGCAAAGATGTTAAATGTTATCATCTCTTTTGTGAGTTTGTGATCTTGGTTTCCTAAGATCCATTCCTAAGCAACTTCAGGAGTGCAGTGCTCCCCAGCCGGCCGACTTCCTGACTGCTGGTCGGGGCTGTTGCTGCTGCTTGATTGACAGCTTGGACTAGCAGCATTGTTGTACTATTGTCTTGGGGTGTGCACTCCAGGTGCTGCCAGATCAGGCATTTCTGCCTATGCAGAAAGGGATGAGTGATGAAACTGGCTACGATTAGGAGATAACTTTGATCTTCAGCAATCCTGGCCATCCTAAGTGCAGGCCTTACAATCTCTATTGAAAAGAGCTTGCAAGCACTGTGTATAATTGGCCAGAAGTTGCCAGTAACCTAGACAATAAGCTGGAAACAATAAGAAATTAAATTGTACTTATCAGAAGAACAGAGGGAGATTTTAATAAGTAAATTACGAAAGTGCTTATTTCATCAAGCACTTTCCAACAATACCTACCTGTAAGTGAAAGTAGGAATTACCTTTTAATTCAGATTTGACCAACTTTTGAAAGGATGTTCTGCCAAATAGACCACTGTAGTAGGCAAAGTGAATACAGAGAGTTGTTGTGGTCACAGTTATAAAATGTATTTATTATCCTTCCTTATATAGCGCCATCATATTCCACAGCACTTCACAGATATTGTCATTGCTGTTTCTATTGGGTCTCACAATCTAACTTCCCGATCAGTATGTCTTTGGCGTGTAAAAGTGACCTAGAGAGCCCGAGGAAATACACACAAATATGGGGAGAACATACAAACTCCTTGCAGATGTTGTCTTTGATGGCATTTGAACCCAGCGCGCCCGCGCTTTTATTATGCCAATACATAGAAATAAAAGTATTGTATAAGTATGTCTTCAATTTTGTGTGTACAGGTCCAGAACAGACCTTTACATCTCCAGATACACAATTCTTACCTTGCACAGAACACATTATGTTGACTCATGTGTTAATCCTATGGTTCTACCTTTTGTAATGTGACTTTCCAGTGTTAGTGATTGCTGCAGTCCACAGTTTTACAGAACACAGAGATGTATGTGGTTCGGTCTATTGATGTGATCTGTAGCACCAGCTCAATGGTTAAGACCTGAAAGACACACAAAGCAGAAGTCTCTGTATAACTGTAGACTTAAAGGGTAATTGCAATTTTAGAAAACTTGTGACCTGTTATGCCATTATAGCAGATGTTTTGATTGGTTGCCCAAGTACTGAGACCTAAAGCAGAGGGGCAGAGACAATCAACCAAGTACTGCAGTACTCTGAGACTGTTTATATGACAGACTGAATAGAAAGTCTAAGCAAAGTAATTGCTGACACCGCCACCGATCAAAACATCTGACACATCTCTGTGTCTAGTTTTCTAAAACGGTAACTTATTTTCTCTTTAAAGTGTGAATGCACCATCTATTGGGAGAGAGTTCCTAGACCCTTTTACACATAAAAGTTGGCCAACTCCACCAAGTTTTCAGCCAACTTTCTTTTATGTGTATGGACACATTTGTTTTTTTTTTAATCTACTCCTTCTTCAACTATTAGAAAAAGGGTCTGAAGGAGTAGAATGACAAAGACTATATGTAGGAACATGAAAAATAAGGAAAGATTTCGGCACAACCATCCAGGGATATAATGGATTCTTTAGTCAAACGTAGTTAAAACATTAAAAGGCGAGGCCTCGTACCTCACGCGTTTCAAGTGTATACACACCCTTAGTCATAGGCTAAATGAGGCATAAGTGTAACAATCCAACATATATACATTGTCTAAACAAAAGTACAATTGCAATAGGTTAGAACAAAGTCAGCCCCCATAAGTTGGAACCTGCACCCTCTGGAGGAACTACGGGCCAAATTTCCAGCTACACATTCTCAGCATGGTAAGCTCCTTCGTCCCTCTTCCTCTCCCTTCATCTCACCATATACTGTACGTAGGAACCCAACGAGAATAGACAAGAACTTGAAGAGCTGCTGATAGCCACAAATCAGAATGAAGCTTTTTCCTTTATTGACGCAGGGCTGAATATGAGATATTTGTTGCAATGATGAACACTTTCTAGAATAATATTTAGAATTGAGAGTCCTCAGTGGTTGATACCTTTTAATGGCTAACTGAAAAGATGGTAACAAATTGCAAGCTTTCGAGACTACACAGGTCTCTTCATCAGGCATAGACTAATACAAATTCTGAAGAATCACATATTTATGCACAACATATCTATCTACTGGCTAACACGGTACCAAGATATTTATCTTTCCTGAACACTTTCTATTCATTCTTGTGCTAGTTTTTATACAAAAAAAGCCAACAGTACTGGTTTGCAGTTGGTACCTTAGAAGATCACAGCTCTTTTTAGTTTGTTTTTATCCATTTTATTTGCAAAGCTGTCTCGTTTTATGTTTTAGGTGATTTTGAGCATTATCAAAAATGGTTACAAAAGTACATATACTTTACAGTACATTTTCTCAGAAAGCCTTTTTCTTTTGTTCGTACATATTTCTTTTTGTTGCTGGTAAATTAAGGAATGTAAAGCTTTTTACTTATGTGAGAGTCCAGATTATAACACTACATCCTTTAGAAACCATTCTTCTTGTGTTAAGGTATAGCCACTGATAGTGTTATGCTCATATTATATATATTTTCTGAGGAGCTAATGATTTACTAGCTCTACCACCTTCCATTAATTAACATGACATTTTAACAACATCCAGAAATACCCTGTTTACCTATTAAATCACAGTAAGTACAATAGAGTTAATTCTAGCCCTTAGCTACATAACCCGTATGTTTTTATGCTGGTTTTATCAGGAAAAGAAACAGGAACCCCGACACGAGTCAAATGACCCTTGCCTCATTTACGTAGCCACAAGGCTTTGCTGTAGGCCTTGGGGACAATGAGGGACTGTTGTACCACTGTGCCCACTGGACACACAATGACGTCCTGTATATGCTTACAGTGATAGACAGGCAGAAATCTATCACCTTTGCCCTTGAGGTTAAGCCTTTTTTTCCTTTGCTTTGGGCAACATGGCTTTAGATAGTTTCTAGTCCTTCATATAAAATATTGGATTTTTCCAAAGTTCAGTTCTTAATAGATATTTATTATTGGAATAGTTTCCTTTACACTACAAATACAAATTAATGAAGCATTAAGGAATGGAAATTTCAAAAAGCTTTCCTAATATTCCAGAATACACAATATGTTTTTTGGCCAAAATATGATGCTTTTCTTCCATTACTGTCCTCAGAAGAACAGATTGGGCTCCGAGTCCTTACATATTAGATCGGGAGACCTTCTTGCCTGTACTTCTTTATTGATTAATAGGAGATTTGGATTTCAACACAACGGAGAGGGGAAACATTCCTTAAGAAAGGGTTAGGCAGTGTTTCCTTCTCCATTATGCCGATATCCATTCTTCTGTTTGATCAGAGCAGATCTCATATATTTAATGTGAAGAAGGCTTTATTTATATCAAAATTAGTGCAGCCAAGAATCCCAACAACTTTGACCAACTCTAAGGACTATGGAGATATGTGATCAGACCAATAAGCTTTTGAGATATGTATGTGCCATTTATATGATTCCCTAATATATCAATGTACCTTCAGCAAAGGTGAGGCTGTATGTGAGCCACCAGATAAAATGACAGTGTTCCTTACATTAGCAGGACATCGAACTTTCACATAACCTCTCTAATGGATTATCTGCTGCAGAATCACTTTGATCCCTGTCTGCTACTGAAGTGTTAATTTACATTTAATGGCCTTTTCTCACTTTTGCATTTAGAATAATAATGTCTTTATAGATGCTAAATGTGTTTTTTTATGAGCCTGTGACTTTTTTGTGTTACTTCATGCACAGACGTGTCATCAGGTTATTGCTTGTATTTCTTTCAAAGCCGAAAGGTAGGGTATAGGTTAGAGGACAGTCATGTAATGTCCAAGCTACTAAGTCCAAATTCACTGTTTATACATGAAGTTGGATGCTCCTTATCCATTCTGACTGCTCGTGAGAACTAATAAATTATTGCATACTCTGAATGGCAAAGACATCTACAATACAATAATATCAACAATTCTCAATCGTTGAAGTTGTAGTTGGGTTTTTCTTCACTTGTACTAAAAGTTTAGTTCAATGCCTTAAGGTGGCCACATTAGTCTAAAGTTGATCCAATGGGAAATTTCAACTCAAATCATTGTTGGGTTTAATTTATCAAGAAACTAATTTTTTTTGCCAACGATAATCTATCTGGAAAGAAAGCGATCATCTTCAAAATTTTGGCCCTGTAGAGGCAATCATTACTGCTTGACAAAGACCAATAATGTAATCACAGAAAGTCCAGAAAGAAAAAAACAAAACAGGGAATAGAAGGATTTCTGCACAGGGGAATGCATATTAAAGGTGCTGGAATAATATAACATGCTTGGTGCCATTACACCAAGAAGCACTCCAGTAATGGTCACTGTTTACAGTGGGACATAGAAGTGCAATATCAAGCAATAAGTAAGGATGTTAAAAAATGCTCTTGAATGTGAGTCACCATCTTCATATTTCTGCTTTCTCTTATCCCCAGGTGAAGCAGTAATGCAAAATACTCGTTGGGTGAGGTGACTGCCTGAATTCCAGGGTGTACTTGTAGCTATCACCTATGTTTAGTCAATATCACTGATTTAAATTTTTTGTCTTGTCTTGTAGCATTTGACTCGCCAAGTTTTTCAAAATGGAATGCACACTTTATGATTTCTTTACAAAGTCAAAAGCGATCTTTATTTGTGTCTCTAGCATTTTTTGTAACTCTTTAGTGCAAAAAATTGCACATTTCGCAAAAAGGTACAAATATTGTACTAAAATAAGTGTTGTTCATAAAATCAAGGGAGACCGAAATATATTTGTGACATATTTTGTAGCTTTTCAAAAAGTCTAAAATGATAAATTAGGCGAAAACCGCAGGAAACCTTAATTCCTTCCACAGTTTTGAACATAAAAACAAAACAGGCAAACACATATAAAATACATTTTAAAAATAGCGCAAATTAAAAAAAGAAATCGGCATAAGTGAAAAAAATGGTGAAGAACACCAAAAACTAAACAAAGCAAGGAGTAAATGCAAAAATGAATTGGCCCTTATATGTTTTCTTATTGTTATGTACTTTAACATAACTAAGGTATTTAGGGACTTATTATCTCTAAGTTTCTTTGATTGATGAGAAAGACCATTAGTGGTTGTAATGATGGTGGTGCCAGAAGAGCATGTAAGGATTTTTAGTCTCCTTATACTGGTATGTCAGATCTGGCATGTCACTCTACACAATGAAAAACCTTACTCCTTAGAACCCAGTCTTAGCCTCTCACCCAGCCAAATCAGATCTCATACTTTGCACTAACGAGGGGCAGTACCCTGAAACACGAAACACTGTCTACAAAGTGAGATTCTGATTTGGCTTTTATCCTAAGTCATATTGCAAGGCTCGTTAAAAGATCGATAGTGACTTGTGGAATTGCTGCTTCCAATAGATGGCACTAGAGTTCAAGTCGTCTTCCTCTCTGAAGAGACAATTTGCATACATGGGTGAATAAATACCTTTTTATCCGTTTTTATTTAAGTTTTCTTCTCCTTTTTTGTGGGTTTTGAACATCCTCTTGTGCTGGCCATGACACTGCTTTACCCCTCGATATCGTATTGCCTAAGGCTGATTTCTTTTTAAACAGTTTGAATGGTAGCAATAACCAATATAGACTAAAATGTTCATGGCACAACAGAAGAGTAGTTCAACAGTTGGTCCACTTTCAACAGTTGTTCAATCAAAAGGATACCCTGGACTTTAGAAAAAAATGTGCTAAGCACTAACAGGCAGGTAGTTGCTATCTTCCTGCCAATTGTGCCCGATGCCATTCTCCGCCAGCACAGAGCAGCCACAGACTTCCGCTGATGTCACATCAACAGAGCAGCAGTTTCTTTTCCTGTAGACAGGATGGGACTACTGGTGTCATGCTGATTTACAACTGGCTTCCCGCAGTCTATTTGGAGGAAGCCGGCTGTCAATCAGCATGACACAGTATGTTCACCCTGTCAACAGGAAGAGAAATTGTTGCTCTGTTGAAAGGGAGCAGCTGAATCTCTGGCAGGAGCGGTCAATGACCGGTGCTGGGTACAACAGGCAGGTAGTTACTTCTGTTAGTACCTACATGCCTGTTAGTGCTTAGTCACATTTTTTTTAAAGTCCCGGATATGCCCTTAGCCTACTTTTTATATAATGTGTATTGTCTCTTTTAGCTCCGCATCTTAATACCTTGTTAAATACCTTGCAGTTTTCTTGCATTTCATCTGCACCCAGGGCACATGCCAATTCTGCCTCCAGTAGCTATGTCCCTGCTCTTTACTTACTGTATGACTAGGGTTAAGTTCCCACGGTGAGTATTCAGTGCATTTTTGTTGTTGCAGTTTTTCTGCAGAATTTTTACAGTATAAGCTATTAACTTTATTGGGTTAGTCATGATTTTTTCATCACATTTTTCAGTGTATTTTTTACATAATTTTTTATTGTAGTTTTTCCTCTTGGTATGCTTTGTGTTGGATATTTCCTGTTACTTAGTTTTGATGAATCTTTATTTCTAAAGTCATGTGCGGATTACGAGCAGTTTTATTGGGTTTCCTCTGTGGAAAAACAATAAAAACTTGTGTGTTTTTATATCTGTTGATATTCTTCATCTCTTTCAAATATATGGGGAAAATTCACAAATAAAATGCATATTTAGAGCAAGAAAAAATGTTTAGTGGCTGATTTTCAAAATCACACCACAGGCAGTGTAAAAAAAAGCCCAGGTTTAGAGATATCCCACACACTTTGCATCAACTGCGATACTCTGTTTCTTTTATGCATGTAAATACGTAGTGGGAAAAACGTACCATATACTCATCATGTGAATTTAGCCTAAGGGATCTCAATGTCTGGATTACTATAGTGCTCTCTTGTCCGTGGTCACAAGTTATTAGGAATAACTCAGTATCTCCAGGTTTTAATGGAGATTAGGCACAAATTAAAGTCACTGGGTTTCAAAGAAAAAGTCTCAACGTTACTTGGTGTATTGAAATATTATGCTTTTTTGTTTATCTAAATTTTAATACGTAGTTTCCTTATTTTTCTTGACAAGGATTTTATCAGCGACTTGTGTTTGGCTTTTCGCATCAGTGAAGTTTATCTCACAGTCTACTTGCATATTTTTCCCACTGGTGGTTTTCTCATATAACTTTCAGTTTATTTGTCGGCAATGTTACGACATTTTGGCCGATGTCACATAGTGATAAATCATCATCGCAGTGGCAGCCATGATTTTTCTTGTTGCATAACCTGAAAATGATTCCTAGTGTAATAGATAATGTTCTTTACGCACATTGCAGCTTTTTCTGAAATTAATAAATAATGGTGTGAGAATACAATTGCAGCTCCAATTCTGTAATGTTATGCAGCCTGTTGTTCCAGCTAATCGAGTTTTAAAGTATTAGATTTCATATTGCATATTAATGTTTAGCCTAGAAGTGAAATCTGTCACTAAAGTACATCACATAAAATAAAGTAACTCGTAGATTAAAAATGTAAAAAACACTTAAAATGCAAACACAAACTAAAAGAATTTCACTTATTTATTGTTTGATTATATGGCGCCACCATATTCCACAGCGCTTTACAGACATTGTCGTCACTATCACCATTGGGGCTCACGATCTAAATTCCCTATGAGTATGTCTTTCGAGTGTGGAAGGAAACAGGAGGGGTACCTGGAGGAAATCCACCCAAACAGGGTCAGTACCTGGAGGAAACTCACGGGGAGAACATACAAAGTCCTTGCAGATGTTGTCCTTGGTGGGATTTGACCCCAGGACCCCAGTGTTGCAAAGCAAAAGTGAGAACCACTTACCTAAGCCAGAATAAGTGACATATCATACACATGAAACAACAATATGGAGATTCAGTTGAATTATCCCCTGACTCCAATGGAGAGATCCATAAGATATCAATATAAAATCACTTTATTTATTAGTCAGATTTATAAAAACAATGGATGTGGAACATACAGTACAAAGAAGTACCCAGGGGGCCGGAAAAATACCCTCCAATTATATATATACCATCAGGAAAAACAAATAAGACCACCTGCAGTGATCTGAGACATTATAGGGCTTTGTAAAACAAGGTATATAGCTCAATCAGCCTAATGAATGCCTATTGTAAATATATCATTTTGTAATGCCCACCAGGGGAATACATACTAAATTATTTAGGCAAGCCCATATGAATATCAGTATAAATTTCACAAAATACAAATTGTCTCACCGCTGCAGCACGTGAATGGATAGCAGATATGTGTCCTGTGTTATTGGGTAGTCCGGCGTTCCCCTGTCGCCCCGACGCGCGTTTCGCTCGTAGCTTCTTCCGGTAGATAAAATATAGTCCATGTGAAAACAAAAAAGCGTCCAAAGGAGACTCCGATGGGGAGGCCAAGTTAGACTCCTGCCTGTCCATTAGGGCTCCCATTATGACCAGTAAGTTGGATCCCTGGAGTTCAGCAGTATTCCAATATTCAAGCAAAAAAGTGTCCCGAGAGGTATTTCAATGAAATGGCCTAGAGAATCCCTTGCACGTCCATGACACTCATTCAACCACCATGGGATTGACCAGAAGTGTAAAATCTTGAAAAAATAATAATAACTTGAAAAAATAATAATATTCTACATTGTGCCTCAATATATAAAAAATAGATATTACAATACGGAGTAGATGGGTGGTATGCGTTCCACTTGCGGGTCACTTTCGTCACTTCCGGTGTGTATGATCTAGTTATGGCACAGCCGGCAGGTTACCTGCGTTCGGTATCGTAGATACGGCCATACCAATAAGGAATTACCTACGTCATATCCGTTGCAGTCCGTGTACGTCCATTGGCCGTCATTCATTTAAATAACTGCACCTTCATCCCCTGTGCACGCCCCCGGAAGAAGCTACGGGCGAAACGCGCGTCGGGGCAACAGGGGAACGCCGGACTACCCGATAACACAGGACACATATCTGCTATCCATTCACGTGCTGCAGCGGTGAGACAATTTGTATTTTGTGAAATTTATACTGATATTCATATGGGCTTGCCTAAATAATTTAGTATGTATTCCCCTGGTGGGCATTACAAAATGATATATTTACAATAGGCATTCATTAGGCTGATTGAGCTATATACCTTGTTTTACAAAGCCCTATAATGTCTCAGATCACTGCAGGTGGTCTTATTTGTTTTTCCTGATGGTATATATATAATTGGAGGGTATTTTTCCGGCCCCCTGGGTACTTCTTTGTACTGTATGTTCCATATCCATTGTTTTTATAAAACTGACTAATAAATAAAGTGATTTTATATTGATATCTTATGGATCTCTTCATTGGAGTCAGGGGATAATTCAACTGAATCTCCATATTGTTGTTTCATATGATAGGAAGTGCCATATAATTTTTGGACATATTTGTTGAATTACATATCATACACAGCCATGTGTAAATCTGATTTTCTGTTATATTTTTATATATTTTTTGTATCAACCAATGTTAATTTTAGTCAATAGCCCTGTAGTGTAATACCTCTATATGGATACAATTTTAGGACTGTTATCAGTTACTTGTTTCTTCCTTAATCACTAGTAATTAATTGTAAGTGGATAATCTAGTCAATCATGCAGCAAGGTCACACTCCATTGTTAATGCCAATGAGGAAACTAGCTCTAGGAAATAGGGGTGATATGATGCATTAAACCACTCTTGCTAAAATGGCTAAATGCTTGTAACGCACAGTATCTACATGGTTTAGCAATCTGACAGCAGCTCACAATGTAAAGATAGCATTTACTCTATATACGGTATATTAGAAATTCCAGGATTCTTGATGCGGTTTATACGCAATGCTTTTCGAATTCAATCTGTCATTTTCCTCAGGAAAATCACAGAAAAGTGAGGAAGAATTTATACTGACTTCAAAATGCATTGAGAACAAACCACATATCTTTTAAAGCAAATCTTTCAGCAGGTTTTTGCTATGTAATCTATGTACAGCATGAAGTAGGGGTTAAAACACAGATTTCAATGATGTGTCACATGTCCAACTGTGTTCTGTTGTTTTACTTGTTCTGAAGGTTTTACCACTTAGTGGTTATCATTGTCTGGACTATGTCAGCTACAGCAGCATGTACATGCTAGACCGACTCCGCCCCCTCATGTGATAAGCAGCTCACTGTCTATAGACATTGTACATACAGAGCCTGGTGTGGGTGGAGGCAGCTTTCTCATCTCTGCTGCATTGCTAAACCTAAAAATGTTGTGTTAGAACTGCTGCACCCAGTAATCTAAGTGATACATCGTTGGATTCAGGGTCTCTTTGCCTTCACCATGCTGCTCTCAGATGAGGTAGCAACCCTGCTGACAGCTTCCCTTTAAGCATCAAGAATCCTGGAAATACTTATATAATAATAATAATAATAATTTAGTTCTACAGCACTTTCCAATTTAGCAGGGATATGTACAGACAATAAAGACATTAGAATGTAACATATAGTTCAACAGTTACAGTGGGCACAAGGGCACTGCTCGCAAGCTTACAGTCTATAAGGAAATGAGGGGAACACAAAAGGTGGAACGTACATGTCAGGAAAGGTAAGGAAGAAACCAGATTCTGAAGAAAAATTTGAAAGGTGGAGTAGGGGAGAGTTAGAATAGTGAAGTGAGGTGATAGGCCTGTCTTAAGAGATGTGTTTTTAGATCACATTAAAATATAGGGCCTAGGTATTAATTGGTAGTGCATTCCAGAAAACTGGCCCAACATGAGAGAATTCTTGGAGACAGAAGTGGGAGATTCAGATTATGGAGGCTATTTGTTTTAGATCAGTTGCAGAATGGACAACATGGCAGGGTGATAGACAGAGATGAGGGAGGAGATGTAGGGTGATGCAGAACTGTAGAGAGCTTCGTGGATGAAAGTGATAAGTACATATTTTACTCTGTAGGCGATGAGTAACCAGTGCAATGACTGGCACAAGGTGAAGGCATCGGTGAAATGGCTGGACATTAATATAAGCCTGGCTGCCACATTCAGGGAAGATTGGAGAGATGAAACTCACCTCTCTAATCAATTGTTTGTTTTTCTGCATCTGGCATGGTTTATTTATTTTTTCTACTCTTCTTTGCTCCTGAGATTCTTCCCAATTGCTTCCATTGTCACAACCTGCTTCATCTGCTTTATGACTCTGGTGAGAACACTATGTAGTGATGTGGCGTCCATTGACATAATGTATCAAGTGACATTCCTATGGCAGCCAGTTCTGGCACAACCCAATGGATGTACTGTCTCAGTGCTATGCAATGATTCACCCCATGGACATGTAATATGACAATTAATTGGATCTTATATCATTCACCAGTGTTTTAGAAACCTGATGCAAGAATCGTCTTTTGTGGACTCTAATTATATTGGAAACTATTTAAATTCCATGGTACATGGGATTCCCAACATTCTTGTAAATAGTAGAAAACCCTTCTAGCCCCACTATTATGTTAGAGGCCTATGGAAAGGCACATGGAAAAAACTCTCTTCTTCAGACGTGGTCTTAGAGATCACTGCTTGAGTATTACTTTATAGCAGTGAGTATATTAAAAAGTGAGAATCAAGCCTCTTCAAGAAAACAACTATTTATATAGAATTTACACATGTGGCCTTTCTTAAAATAAAAGTAGATAAAAAAAAATATCCTGATTCAGAAAAGTGTAATTTGACACCTAAATATACAAATACAATGACTTTGATTGTGTTGAGTATTGAGAATTTAGTATTTGAAAGTGATTTCTTGTTGTATTATATATATTTAAAAATAAGTAATATGTCTTATCATATATGTTCTATAACAGTTATATTTAATGACGAAAATGTTTTTTTCAAAATCTATTTCTACACAAATTTCCAATACAATATCACATCCGATACAAAACAGATCAGTTCACTATATAATAAAAAAATACGCTGGGGACTCCATGATGCCTTTTTTTCCCCCAGGGGAGTCTGTAGGCACTAGAGGTCTGCCTGTCCTAGACTTTACAGGAGGAGCAGTCCAGGAGACATCACATTCCTTACGAGCTTCAGTGGACCATGTCACCTATCTGTCTAGGTCCTATCTGTGAGAAAGGTCAAAAAGCATTAGGATATTGAGCAATAAATATATGATCATAAAGTGGCACAATAAAACTAAGAGCACTTAATCCCCATTCCCATTGCTGACAAGCCTTCTCAAAACAACAACAGTACAAAATAATTCTTGACCTTTTCATACATGTTAATCCTTTTCTTTCCCAAGACACTTAATACTACTTTGGGATTCTAAATCAGTGCCACAAAGATGTCTTCTCCCTGATGACTTCCATCCTGGTACATTTTAATGAACTGACCTTTTCTGTAGATCGTGAAGGACAGTTTAACAACACATTAAGTGCAACATAATTTGAGACTTTGCTTATAAACAGCTTGGAGCATTCAATCCTTGCAAGCTAAGCAAAGCTGACATAACCCAGTGCTCCGAGATCCAATAAGCAATAGAATGATTTATTGAGATCAAGTACAAAGCATGCACTAAGGCTACTCATTGCCAAATGTATTTTGAGTTGGTGTTGTTCAAAAACTTCATTGTGAGAGGGAATCTAGCAAAGTCTATGGTACAATTAAAACCATTTGACTTTGTTTAATTTATCAGATTATCGACAGTATTTAAAAAAGAATTATGTTGTATTTTATCCCAATGTTATTATTTATTACTTACATAGTACCAAGATATTCCTCTTTACTGACAATGCTTTTAGTTTGATTCTGGAGTAGTGATGGAAATCAGAATACCTCCATGTAAGCTCAATGCAGATATGATCCTTGGTTGGATTTCAATCAGGAACCCCGGCACCTCAAGGTCACACTCTTTCAACATATTGAGTCCATCATCAGCCTAGCCGACACTCGGCAAAATTATATTAGACAAAATAAAGTCTTTGCACTCTCTTGTCCCTAGAACTTTATGCTTTAGGGTGGTCTTTGCTCAAAAAATGTACCAAGTTGTTTATTGGAGTGCATTAAAATTTGCATTTGCATA
The DNA here is from genome assembly GCF_051348905.1 of Ranitomeya variabilis. Taxonomy (NCBI): domain Eukaryota; kingdom Metazoa; phylum Chordata; class Amphibia; order Anura; family Dendrobatidae; genus Ranitomeya; species Ranitomeya variabilis. The sequence goes on along the minus strand of NC_135237.1, from coordinate 85,672,980 downwards.
AGTTATTTGATATTTTGAATGATTAATCAAAGAAAAAAAAATACCTGCTATATTATAAAATACTGCATATCAGTCTGGGTGAGACGCACATCAGTGACATTTTCCACTCAATATTCACTTATGCTAAAGGGGTTGTCCACTACTAGGACAACCCCATCTTAAACTAAATGTTCGGCCACGATAAAATAATAAAGCCTATACTTACATCCCGTGATGGCGTCATTCCTGTGGTATCGGCACTCGCTTTCCCCGGGGAGATGGGGTCCTTGTAGTGGGCAAACCCTTTAATGACATGTGTCTCTGTCCATGTGAGGCCTTTGTCATCTCTGTAATATCTGGGTCAAAGACTTAAGAGAAGGCTGAAGAGTAAACTATAGAGAAGAATGATCGGAAACTTGAGTCGGCTGCTAGAGATTCTGGTTTGGCTTTGATGTTAAGTCATGTAGCAAAGATCGTTAAAGGATCTATATTGACTTTTAGGGTTGCTACTTCCAATAGATGGCGGGGTATTCTCCTCTCCAAAATCCTATCCCAATGTGTAGTAGCAACAATATTAGCAAATACCTCCAATTAGAAAAGTAGTATAGTCTTCTGATTTCCTAGGCTATGTGCAGGGCATTGCAGTAAGTTGGGTATCAATGGTTACGACCACAAACAATTAACTGTCAGTAACTGTCATGACCACAGATACCTAAGCTAGAAATAATGCACAATGCAATGACAAATTGAATGTACACCTATATTTCCACGTGTTTCAAGTCCTCACTTCATTGATATCTGGCAGGAGGTCATCTATGTACAGTTCTGCTATGGTTGAAGTTTCAGTTTACTGACTTTCTTATTTCAGAACCGGAAAGCTTTAGTTAAGTTTGATCAGAGCGCTGGGACCTGTCTGTAAAGATGGACGGCTGCATTGTATAATTGCCTTGTTTTCCTCATAGCGTTCTGTCCTTTTCACATTTCGTGCTAGACAAACTGGAAGGTAATGCAGTAAATGGAAGTTTGGGAACCAGTAATTCACATGAGCACGTTACACGTTAAACATCGGAATAATAATAAACATCGCTCAGGAACCTTTATATGTGGCTAAATGCTTTCCTCTTGGCAGCATCTCTGAGATCCCTGTATCTCAATATCTCGCTCTTTATGAGAACTGCTTGTTCTTTGTTACTTTTGATTAAAGAAAAGCAATGAAACCTTTCTTTTCTCTTTATTTTTATTTTTTTTGGGGGGGCTATTTACTGACATGGAAATCAGACTTGACCCCTTAACACCGTGTTTCCATTGACAGATATATTTGCACATGCTACATATCTTGACATTTTACAACACTATGAAAGTAGTTGTCAATCTAGTGGATCTACAACTGCTTTACTACATAAAAGTGCATTGAAGAATGTGTTCACCCTTAAATTGACGCAATTATTATATTTTTTATTTACATTCTACTCTATTCCTAACTTGTCCTGCCATCCTGTTGATGTCCACTTCCTGGGACCCCTACCAATCGCTCCAAACTGCTTTGCAAAGCATTGTTGCTGAACAGGCCGAAGCAATGGATACAGGCTCATAGACTTTCTACTGAGCCCATACACTGCCTTGTGTGCACGCTCATAGACTTTCTATTGAGCCCATAAATTGCTTTGTGTGCATGCTCATAGACTTTCTATTGAGCTCATACACTGCTTTGTGTGCACGCTCATGGATTTTCTCTTGAGCCCATTCCCTGCTTTGTGTGCACGCTCATAGACTTTCTATTGAGCCCATACACTGCCTTGGGTGCACGCTCATAGACTTTCTATTGAGCCCATACACTATTTTGTGTGCACGCTCATAGAATTTCTATTGAGCCCATACACTGCTTTGTGTGCATGCTCATGGACTTTCTATTGAGCCCATACAATGCTTTATGTGCATGCTCATAGACTTTATGTTGAGCCCATACACTGCTTTGTGTGCACACTCATAGACTTTCTATGTAGCTCATACACTGCTTTGTGTGCACACTCATGGACTTTCTATTGAGCCCATACACTGCTTTGTGTGCACGCTCATGGACTTTCTATTGAGCCCATACAATGCTTTATGTGCTAGCTCATAGACTTTATGTTGAGCCCATACACTGCTTTGTGTGCACGCTCATGGACTCTCTCTTGAGCCCATAAACTGCTTTGTGTGCACGCTCATAGACTTTCTATTGAGCCCATACACTGCCTTGGGTGCATGCTCATAGACTTTCTATTGAGCCCATACACTGTTTTGTGTGCACGCTCATAGACTTTCTATTGAGCCCATACACTGCTTTGTGTGCATGCTCATAGACTTTCTATTGAGCCCATATACTGCTTTGTGTGCATGCTCATAGACTTTCTATTGAGCCCATATACTGCTTTGTGTGCACGCCCATACACTGCCTTGTGTGTATGCTCATAGACTTTTTATTGAGCTCATACACTGCTTTGTGTGCACGCTCATAGACTTTCCATTGAGCCCATACACTGCTTTGTGTGCACGGTCATGGACTTTCTATTGAGCCCATACAATGTTTTATGTGCACGCTCATAGACTTTATGTTGAGCCCATACACTGCTTTGTGTGCACACTCATGGACTTTCTATTGAGCCCATACACTGCTTTGTGTGCACACTCATGGACTTTCTATTGAGCTCATACACTGCTTTGTGTGCACACTCATGGACTTTCTATTGAGCCCATACACTGCTTTGTGTGTACGCGCATAGACTTTTTATTGAGCTAATACACTGCTTTGTGTGCACACTCATGCAGAAGCCCAACACTTCTGGTTGTAGAGCAGCACACAGCAGAGCTTTTTTTGAGTGATCAATGGGGACTTTGAGATCAGGACCCTGTTGATTTACAGAACATGATAGGAAGTGATTAGATGGTAAGTAAAAATTAAATGGATGCTTTTTACCTTTAGCGTATTGCGTTACATTATACAATGTGTCATAGTAAAAATTCAATAAAATTTAGATTTTTTTTAATAAATATATTACATTTTTTTTAACAATGGAGCCTATGCATGAGCAATGGACAGAATTTAGAGGCAAGTTACATCTTTCCAGTAAACACACACACACACACATATATATACTGTATATATATATATATATATATATATATATATATATATATATATATATATATATATATATATATATATATATATATATATATATATATATATATATATATATATCAAACATATTTTTCTTTATGTAGAAGCCTATGGTTGGCAAAAGATGGTGATGTTCAACAATTATTTTCTAATGGACTTAACTTTTAAAATATGTTTCTAATGGAAAGTAGCAGATCAATGCAAACGCATGCTGTACTAAACAACCAGTGTCCAATATTGCTGATGTACTAGAATATCACTCACATTACTATTCTTATTGGTGTAGTTTTTTGTTTTTCTACATGTAATATTGCTAATATTCAGATGGAGAAGATTGTCACATGATCTGTCATAATTGTATGTTATTTGTCAAGAATGCTCATCTCTCACAGAAACAAAATGGATTGGGCATATTAAAATCCAACATGTCCGATCGCTTTTTCCTCTGACAGCCGTTGAAGGAAAATCATGCACATAGATTGTCAGCCAAGGTCAGCTGATCTTATCTAAAATGCCATTTGGGGTCTTGTCTTTCCAAAACTTTTTGGCAGTGAGTATAAGTTTACAGTAGACAACTAGCATTGATTCAAAGTGAACCTGTATTTTGCCCAGATTGTACAGGATTATAAGTAAAGAATGATTCAAAATGATAACATGCAAGAAGAGCTCCATAGTGCAGGATATTATTGTTAGATAAAATTATTTATAGGATTATGCTCACCAAAGCACAGCACAATGTTGTAGAGTGACGTGGTATAATTAGTGATGAGCGAATGTACTTGGATAAAGTGTTATCTGAGCATGCTCGGGTGCTAACCAAGTGACTTCGGCGTGCTCGAAAAATAAGTTTGCATCCCCGCTACTGCATGTCTTGTAGCTGTTCGACAGCCAGAACACATGCAGGGATTTCCTGTTTGTTAGGCAATCCATTCATGTGTTTCGGCTGTTGAATACCTGCGAGACATGCAGCAGCGGGGACTCAAACATAATATTCCAGCACGCCGAAGACCAGGGGCGTAACGACCGCGGTCGCAGCGGTCGCCATTGCGACCGGGCCCCGCAGGTCAGGGGCCCCGGGCCGGCAGGTCAGGGCAGGGCCGGGCTGGACATCGGGCACTTCTGGCAAATGCCAGAAGAGCCGATGCCAGTAGTGGGCCGCTGCACTGTTCCTCCCCCCCCACCGCCGCCGCCGCCGCCGCCGCCGCATTTAACTATACCGGCGTCTATGACACCGGTATAGTTCAATGCAATGATGGAGGAGAGCGTCACCTGACGCTCCCTCTCCCATCATTCCCCGCTCTGCCTCTGACAGTACACTGCGGGTGCGCGATGATGTCATATCATCGCGCACCTGCAGTGTCCTGGGCAGACTGCAGCCACCAGGAGCAGCGCGGGCAAAAGGAAAGGTGAGGAGAGTTTTTTTTTTTCTTTTTCACCGGACTGTGGGGCCATTATCGGGGGGGGGGGGGGATGAGATGCGGGCTGTGCTCTATATACCCCTGTGCTGGCTGTGCTCTATATACCCCTGTGCTGGCTGTGCTCTATATACCCCTGTGCTGGCTGTGCTCTATATACCCCTGTGCTGGCTGTGCTGCATATACCCCTGTGCGGGCTGTGCTGTATATACCCCTGTGCGGGCTCTGCTGTATATACCCCTGTGTGGGCTCTGCTGTATATACCCCTGTGCGGGCTGTGCTCTATATACCCCTGTGCGGGCTGTGCTGTATATATCCCTGTGCGGGCTCTGCTGTATATACCCCTGTGCGGGCTCTGCTGTATATACCCCTGTGCGGGCTGTGCTGTATATACCCCTGTGCGGGCTGTGCTGTATATATCCCTGTGCGGGCTGTGCTGTATATACCCCTGTGCGGGCTGTGCTGTATATACCCCTGTGCGGGCTGTGCTGTATATACCCCTGTGCGGGCTGTGCTGTATATACCCCTGTGCGGGCTCTGCTGTATATACCCCTGTGCGGGCTGTGCTGTATATACCCCTGTGCGGGCTGTGCTGTATATACCCCTGTGCGGGCTGTGCTGTATATACCCCTGTGCGGGCTGTGCTGTATATACCCCTGTGCGGGCTGTGCTGTATATACCACTGTGCGGGCTGTGCTGTATATACCACTGTGCGGGCTGTGCTGTATATACCCCTGTGCGGGCTGTGCTGTATATACCCCTGTGCGGGCTGTGCTCTATATACCCCTGTGCTGGCTCTGCTGTATATACCACTGTGCGGGCTGTGCTGTATATACCCCTGTGCGGGCTGTGCTGTATATACCCCTGTGCGGGCTGTGCTGTATATACCCCTGTGCGGGCTGTGCTGTATATACCCCTGTGCGGGCTGTGCTGTATATACCCCTGTGCGGGCTGTGCTGTATATACCCCTGTGCGGGCTGTGCTGTATATACCACTGTGCGGGCTGTGCTGTATATACCACTGTGCGGGCTGTGCTGTATATACCCCTGTGCGGGCTGTGCTGTATATACCCCTGTGCGGGCTGTGCTCTATATACCCCTGTGCTGGCTCTGCTGTATATACCACTGTGCGGGCTGTGCTGTATATACCCCTGTGCGGGCTGTGCTGTATATACCCCTGTGCGGGCTGTGCTGTATATACCCCTGTGCGGGCTGTGCTGTATATACCCCTGTGCGGGCTCTGCTGTATATACCCCTGTGCGGGCTGTGCTGTATATACCACTGTGCGGGCTGTGCTGGATATACCACTGTGCGGGCTGTGCTGGATATACCACTGTGCGGGCTGTGCTGGCACCCAACACCATGTTGCAGTGCAGGAGATTCCTGCAACAGTCCGAGGCGTATCTAGGGGAAGGGGGTGGGGGGGCGTCACGGAGGTAGGGGGGGGGGGCCCCATTTGGAAGTTCGCACCGGGGCCCATAACTTTGTAGTTACGCCACTGCCGAAGACACTCGGCTAGCACCCGAGCATGCTCAGATAACACCTTATTCAACTACGTTCACTCATCACTAGGTATAATCTCTTGACTAAGCTGCTCCAGCCCACAAACCTTTACTGAAGAGATCCAACATAAAAAATATTTGAAGGTACATCAGGTGCCGCAATAGCAAGAGGTGTCCAAAAAAGGTGCTGTCTCTGAATGAATGGAAATTAAAAATCCAGATTATCTCTTCTTAAAGGGATTGTCCACTACTAGAACAACACCTTCTCAATCTGAATGTTGGCTCCTGTTAAAATCAAAACACCCAAACTCAACTCATGTACTGTCGCCGTTCCAGCAGTGATGGCACTCATATTCCTGGGGCTCAGGTGTGGTTATGTCATGTGAGACCTGCGCCCAATCATCGCTGACATCACTATCCCCACTTTCGGATGTATAAGAAATCAAGACGAGGTGAGCGGCAGCCGCAGCTTTCACTTCCTGTTAATTACTTATAGGCAACCTCATGCCAACCCGAGGAATGCGAGTGCCAACACCGCAGTAACAGCACCGGCACAGGAGGTGAATATAGATGTTTTAATTTTAACGGGGGCAAACATTCAGAGTGAGAAGGGGTTGTCCTAGTAGTGGACAACCCTGTTAACAAGATTTATTAAAATGTAATAAAAAAGGAAGAATAAAAGGGAACAAAAAACAATGAAAAACCTCATATTGCTCGTTTTAAGGACCGTTTGATATCGGTAACTGAAGAAGAGAATCCTGGATTTTTATTTCTTGTGGAATGACAATGCCTTATCAGGATAATGCTTATTATGAAAGGGTCTGGTGCACTTTCAAAGATTTTCAGTACTAAATTAAAATATTGTTACTAGTGATGAGCGAGTGTGCTCGTTACTCGAGTTTTCCGAGAATGCTCCGGTGTTCTCCGAGTATTTTGGGCGTGCTCGAATATTACGTTTGAGTCCCCGCAGCTGCATGATTTGCGGCTGTTAGACAGCCTGAATACATGTGAGGATTCCCTAACAAACAGGCAATCCCTGCATGTGTTCAGGTTGTCTAGCAGCCACAAATCATGCAGCTGCGGGGACTCAAACATAATATTCGAGCACGCCCAAAATACTCGGAGAACACCTGAGCATGCTCAAAAATCTCGAGCAACGAGCACACTCGCTCATCACTAATGGTGACATGATCATTCAAGTATACCCTGCCCTTGGCCAGTTTTCATCCTTTGCCAGGTTCAAGTGAATGACAGCTACGCAGTGGCTATGCAATTCTAGGCAGCTCAATAATATAAATGTATGCAGTTTCCCAAAAACATGAATATAAAAAATAAAAAATAATTAGATAAGAAAATATAGGGTTTTATTTTCATGTAAATAATATTTATTATATTTTTAATTTCTAAGAGTCAAAACACACTAAAAACACTAATCCTAAAAAAGCCTAATAATTCTGTCAGCAGCATTCAACTTTGTTTTTACTAATGAAAATAAAATTCCCAATCAGTTTCTTTAATTAAAATTACTCTTAAATGCGAACGACATCAAGACGAAATGTTATTTTCTGTGCAAAAGCAAAATATTTGAGTTGCTCTTGAAAAATTGCACAAGCTTTATTCTCTGCTGTCGGCGTCCTCATGGGAAAGTCATATAAATGAGAGTGATACCTCCCCGTTGGTTTTAGCTGTTAGAAATTCTAAGCACGCTGAAATTGTACATAATTCTCTTCCAAAGGAAATAGCATTTCAGTAGTTTTTCCTCTGTGCCTCATTGAGTTATGGTGCTGCAAAATTATCCCTGTTAAATGACTCTACCAGATGGAGGTTTGCATTGTATATTTGGTTAATTAAGTTGTAGAGGACTGGAATAATATCCCCAAACATAACGACCGTATCAGAGAAACGTGAACAATTAACATCAATTTCAAATTACATTTTAAATACAATGTTAAACAGGTGTCATCCATAATTTAATTACCAAGACAAATAAACTTTCCAGCTTAAAAAAATAAAAAATATATATATATATGTTTTTTTCCCATGCAAATCACTGGAGCAAACCATTTAGCGCCCCAAGATTTATTATACACTCTTTTTGTTGTTTTTTTTGCTTATACTTTAAATATAGCTTTGTATATTGTGTTTGTGCTGTAGAAACAGCATATGCATAAATAAATAAATAATAATAATAATATGGAAACATATTTAGTACAAGTTTAGCTTCATTAGCACATTTTTAGCATGTTTCATACCGCATTTCTCTAGGCCCATATAGAACCTCTAGTCTCATTTACAACATTTTCTGGTCTGAGGCGACATAGTGAGATTGAATCATTCTCAAAGGCTGCAATATTGATATTAAAGGGAAACTGTTAGTAGGTTTTTGTTCTTTAATCTGAGAGCAGCATAATATAGGCGTAGAGTCTGATTCTTCCTGATTCCAGGGATGTGTTACCTGCTCAGCTTGCTGTAGTTTTGATATAAACAGTGTTTTATCAGCAGGAGATTATTATTGCAGGACTAGGTGGCACGTGACAGGCCAGTCCAGCTAATCTGTGTAACCCCGCCTCCACCACTGATTGGCAGCTTGCTGACAACGCACAGTGTAAACAGGAAGCTGCCAGTCAGAGTTGTAGACAGGGTTATAAACATCTAAACATGCATACATGTGCTACCTCTGCAGCCGAGAAAACAGGGATTTTATCAAAGCTGCCCCAAGCAGCCCAGGAACTGACACATGGCTGGATTCAGTCACTACATTATGCTGCTATTAGATTCCATATCAAAAGCCTTCTTACAGGTTCTCTTTAAGAAATAAAACATATATGACATAAATGTCTAATTGAAAGTCCCACTTCCATAGATTTCCACTTATTGTAAAAAAAAATTGGTCACCCTCCCTCCCGTTGTCACTCCAGAAAGAAAGTTAAAGGGAACCTGTCATATCATGATCCTGGAGTTTATCTGCAGGTTAATGATGTTTTAAAGCTGGTGGATTCTATAAAAAAGCCCATCTACCATGAGGAAATTAACTTTATTCCTCCTGAGAGCCTCTGGCTTTCAGTCATAGAGGCAAGGCTGGTGCGGCTTCAATCACCGCTCTGGGCATAGTGAGTGGCGGCTGTAACCAGCAGTGATACATTGCAGAACCGGCTGCCATTCAGTGCCAGGCACGGTTACAGTCACATCTCACCATGTAGTGAGCGGTGACTCAAGTCCCACAAGCCATGCCTCAATAACTGAAAGCCAGAGGCTGCCGGGAGAAATAAAGTTAATGTCCTCCCGGTACCTGAGCTTTCAAAACAGCAGCCACATAGCTATAGAATGTTATTAGCCATAGCCTGTAGATTAACCCCATATCTTCAGGGTAATAGCATTTTTTAAGAAAACAAGTTCCCTTTAATATGAGTTACTGAAACCGCCAAGTGTCTCACTGCTCCCATAAACTTCTATGATGTTAGATCCCTATTGTGCCAATATTTAGAGGTCCATAAGAGAAAGTTTGTTCATACTTGCTAGGATGCCATATAACATAGCTATTTCCTCCTAGATCCATTCCTTATAGAAGATAATAATAACCCAATATCAATGTACTGCAACACAGCACCATATGGGGTCACATGCATAGTGTGTATAGAGCTGTAATATGGAAACATATGGGATCTGTATACAACCTAGCACAGCTTCCCACGTTAATGACGCATTAAAGTTCATATTGTACAAAGCAACTATACTGATATACATCAAACTTCCATTACCAAGTTTATTTGGTATACTTAGTATTACATGAATGTTGGAGGAGGAGGATGGGCAGGAAACACAATAGAAAAAAATAAGACAAAATCCCATTAGGCTTTCAGGTAGCTTCCTCATAATCTGAGATTCTGGGACTATTTTCGTACAATGCTTGATGAGCCAGAAATCTACTTCATTCTGTCAGATGTGGGGCTGACACTAGGTATTGTATTTTCACTAGTTGCAGATTTATTACAGTAATTTCTAGGTCTGCCCCAATATCTAAGTGGGGTTTTCATAAACCCATTCACATACTGCATAAAATAACCCCATTCACATGCAAGGACTTACTAGTAGGAAAACAGGCTAAATGCTAAAAGCCAGGTGGTTTAAGATACAATCCCATTACTTAAATGTCTTCTTCTAAGCGTACTACTTTAATTGCGTAGTCCTTAAATCTTCTTAACTATTCAGTATATATTATATAAGAGGAGCAACTATTTAACAGATTCTTGTGCTTTAATAGGTTGCCCTACATCATATTAATCTCACTAGTAGGGCTCGTGCACACGACTGTTAAATTCCGTGGTTTTGACAGATAGCACTTGTACCCATTTTATTTTAGAGGACTGTGCACATGCCCAATTTCACACTATTTCCTTCGAGAATTGGATGGCACTCGTCCATTCAAGTCTGTGAGTCCGTGAAAAAAATCAGACCACACTCGGTTGACATCCAAACTTGGTCCAATTTTTCACAGACTGACACAATTGAGAAGGTGGAGAAACTTTTCTTTTCTCTCCACCTGCGAGAAAATAAGATCCCACTCTGATGAAACTCTGATCAGAGTGTGATTAGCATCATCGGATTGATTTTCTTGGATGGAAAGAAAATGCTCGTCTGTACCTACCCTATCATTTTCACAGTTCAAGCTATGGGTTACTTAGAGTTTCACAATGACATTGTATTAGTTAAGGGGTAGGTTTTCTCTTTATTGAGAGTGACATGCCAGGTCTGGCATGCCAGTATGAGGAGACTTAAAAGTCTTGCATGCTCCTCTGGGTAGTTAAACATGCAACTTGTCTCTTCAGAGAGGATGAGGACTTGAAATCTACTTCCAATAGTTGGTACTAGCGTTCAAGTCCTCTTCCTCTATGAACAGACAATTTCCATATTGTATTAGTTAATCATTCTATGGGCTTTAAGGATGCAGTCAGACAGACAAATGAATAAGTCCAAGATCAGAACACATTCCACGGACTGGACGGAGGCTCTCCCGACTTGAGTGGGACAACTTCATGTATTTTTTTGCAGTCGTCATGCTTGGGTTGGAAGAGCTGCAGCCAATCCATGCACTGCATTCTGATCTCGCTCTGATTCATATGGCCATTTGACTGTATCCTAAGTGGAGCCATGAAAGTTTCCTCTATCTGTAGCAGTTAGCAGAATCTGGTGGAGAAGAATCTAGTTGTAAGTTTCAAATCTATAGTTGGAATAAAGGCACCCATACAACTTAGGGTAAAGTTGCCCGAACCTGGAGATATCTGCAGGATCGGCTATCATTCTAATATGTTTTATGGCCTCCTATTAATTTTTTACATTGCAGTCGCTGATCCTTTAATTAACGATGCCAGAAGAGTCTGGCTATGGCTCTCTCATAAAGAACTCAAGAAAACTTGGACACGCCGAACATTCATTTGTATGGGCGAATCAGGAGAGAAAGGTGTTGGCTGAATAATCGTTTAATGGCTACAGTATATAATGTATCTGGGGGTCTTTAGTGGCCACACACATAAAAAAAGTTGGTTGATGATTAACAACCATTAAGTATTCATTTATCTGGTGAAAGAGAGGAGGAGATCATGCACATTTGTAACTCTTTTCATTGACTTTTCATTGACTTCAAGACTAAGATCTTGTTACTGGCTGTATTTCGCAATTTCTGTAAAGCACCACTCCAGCACTTTTTTTAGTTTCAGCGCTCGAGTGGTGTCTGTCACTAATCTAAGTTCCTTGACCCTACTATTAAACTCATCGGTCGCTGTCTTCAGCTGTTCCGGGCGTTGCTCCAGTCTTAAGTTGCCATCTTGTGACCGCAACTTTTAATTAACTGGAAGTCACAGGTAACAGTCGCAAGATCTCATTGTGAGTCTGAGAATCTCGCTCTAGTTCTCATAGACTTGCATTGAGTAGTGACTGCCAGATCACCCATAACCTACAGAAAACTGACCAGAGCAAACCGCTGGAGTATGTCTTTTTGGGAGCTAAAAAGGGTTGAGGAACCCTAGTCTCTTGCTGTATGGAGGACACAGATATGGTTACACAGTGCTCTATTCATGCTTGCTGATCCCTGCTTCTAATCGGTGTGCTACTCTTCTTCCCTATGACATGGAAACTACTGTGTAGAGATGGTTGGGGGCAACAAAAAATAGCAAGGTGGGGAGCATTTGCCCCTGCATTCAACTACAGTATGATGATTCTTACATGGTAGTGGTGGTGTGATACTGATTGTGTTTGTCACACATTATGTTGGAGACAATCAGGCTACAGTGAAATCTATATTGTTGATATAGTAAATAATCTCAAAAAAGTCAATACATTTCTATAAGTACCCTATATACTCAAGTATAAGCCGACTCGAGTATAAGCCGAGACCCCTAATTTTGCCACAAAAAACTGGGAAAACTTATTGACTCGAGTATAAGCCTAGGGTGGAAAATGCAGCAGCTACTGGTAAATGTCCAAAATAAAAATAGATACCAATAAAAGTAAAATTAATAGAATCATCAGTAGGTTAAGTGTTTTTGAATTTCCATATTGAATCAGGAGCCCCATATAATGCTCCATACAGTTCATGATGGGCCCCATTAGATGCTCCATACAAAATACGTCCCATATAGTGTTGAGCGATGCCGTCCGATACTTGAAAGTATCGGTATCGGAAAGTATCGGCCGATACCGGCAAAGTATCGGATCCAATCCGATACCGATACCCGATACTAATACAAGTCAATGGGACTCAAGTATCGGACGGTATCCCTGATGGTTCCCAAGGTCTAAAGGAGAGGAAACTCTCCTTCAGGCACTGGGAACCATATTAATGTGTAAAATAAAGAATTAAAATTAAAAATATTGCTATACTCACCTCTCCGACGCAGCCTGGACTTCACCGAGGGAACCGGCAGCGTTGTTTGCTTAAAATGCGCGCTTTTCCTTCCTTCCGTGACGTCACGGCTTCTGATTGGTCGCGTGCCGCCCATGTGGCCGCGACGCGACCAATCACAGCAAGCCGTGACGTAATTTTCAGGTCCTTCTAGGCATTCAGTATTTTAAAATTACGTTCCGGCTTTGTGATTGGTCGCGTCGCGGGTCACATGGGCGACGCGACCAATCACAAGCCGTGACGTCACGGGAGGCAGGAGACGCGCGCATTTTAAAATGCACACGTGTCCAGCCTCCCGTGACGTCACGGCTTGTGATTGGTCGCGTCGCCCATGTGGCCGCGACCCAACCAATCACAGCAAGCCGTGACGTAATTTCAGGTCCTTCAGTATTTTAAAATTACGTTCCGGCTTTGTGATTGGTCGCGTCGTGGTCACATGGGCGACGCGACCAATCACAAGCCGTGACGTCACGGGAGGCTGGACACGCGCGCATTTTAAAATGCTCCTGCCTCCCGTGACGTCACGGCTTGTGATTGGTCGCGTCGCCATATAATGCTGCACAAATGCTGATTATGGCCCCATAAGATGCTCCATACATATATTTGCCCCGCATAATGCTGCACAAATGCTGATTATGGCCCCATGAGATGCTCCATAGACACATTTGCCCCATATAATGCTCCACAAATGCTGATTATGGCCCCATAAGATGCTCCATAGACACATTTGCCCCATATAATGCTCCACAAATGCTGATTATGGCCCCATAAGATGCTCCATACAGACATTTGCCCCATATATTGCTGCACAAATGCTGATTATGGCCCCACAAGATGCTCCATAGACTATTATGCCCCATATGCTGTTGCTGCAATTAAAAAAAAAAATAAAATGACATACTCACCTCTCGTCGCTCAGGCCACCGGCACTTGCTATAGTCACCTTTCCCCGTTCCACCGCCGGGCGCCGCTGTGTCTTCCCCGTCCTCTGCACTGATGCTCAGGCAGAGGGTGTGCACTAACCACGTCATTGCGCCCTGTAACCTAAGTGTCACAGGCAGATGATGCGGAAGACGGCGCCCAGCGGTGGAACGAGGACAGGTGAATATCTCTGTGCTCCCCCTCCCCATTATACTCACCTGCTCCTGGCGCAGTCCCTGGCAGCTTCTCTGATGGACTCTCCGGGCATGGCAGCTCTTCCAGCTTTGAGTAGTCACTGGTACCGCTCATTACAGTAATGAATATGCGGCTCCACCCCTATGGGAGTGGAGTCGCGTCCATATTCATTACTGTAATGAGCGGTACCATGTGACCGCTCAAAGCTGGAAGAGCTGCCGTGCCCGGAGACTATCAGAGTTGTCCCCTGCCGACACCCCAGGGACAACAACTCGAGCATAAGCTGAGAGGGGCACTTTCAGCGTAAAAAAATGGGCTGAAAATATTGGCTTATACTCGAGTATATATGGTAATCTATTAATTCTTACTCTGTTAATAAATTCCCTGTCTGTGTATACTCCACATCTAAATAACAGACAATATATTGGTGTATACTTATAGCACAAGCCATAGTTTTCCCCTTCTCTCTTTCATAATGTTCTTATAGATATGTTGGTGGTGCAAATCCACTTTGTCTGTAATGATGTATGACGATTCTTTGTCATTTTGGAGAGAGATCCATGAAACTGAAAACCTGAGCTGACTATAACATTCCTTCATCTTAAACAAGAGCTAAAGCCTGCGTAGTCACATACCTCAAGAGCTAGAAATGTGAAGGCAAGGAAATAATAAAGTAGAATTTATAATTGTCTGTTTCAGTGTGAGAGGGAACATCTGGTGGACATGTCTCATGGTGTACTCACCACAGCTGTGCTTTAATCACTATTGACTCACACGTACAAACTGACTATAAAAAGATTATAAATATGCAAATTGCCTCTTCTGAGAAAAAGAGGACTTAAACTCTACAGCGCCACCTATTGGAAGTAGCGATCCTACAAGTCACAATCAACCCTTTAACGAGTCGTGCAATATGACTTAGGATAAAAGCCAAATCAGTATCTCAATTCGCAAAAAAAAAAGATTAAAAAGATTATGTATTTTAAGAGGCACTTATAAATGGGAAAGAACTCAGCTATGCCTTTTTTTGTTGTGAAACTTCAATATTATCTATGCAAAATAAAAATTCACAAAAATATTTAAAGAATGATCAAACATCTAAAGCTAAGCTTGTTTCATGGTTATTAATACATTTTCTTATAAAATGTATATTTGCAAAATATATTTTTCACTGTACATATAAGACTTGGACATTTTTGACCTATCTTTAACCCCTTCACCCCGAAGCCAGTTTTCACCTAAGTGACAGGGCCAATTTTTACAATTCTGACCACTGTCACTTTATGAGGTCATAACTCTGAAATGCTTCAACGGATCCTGGTGATTCTGAGATTGTTTTCTCGTGACATATTGTACTTTATGATAGTGGTAAAACTTCTTCGATATGACTTGCATTTATTTGTGAAAAAAACAGAAATTTGTCGAAAATGATGAAAATTTAGCAATTTTCAAATTTTTCGTTTTTATGCCCTTAAATTAGAGAGTTATATCACATAATATAGTTAATAAACAACATTTCCCACATGTCTGCTTTACATCAGCACAATTTTGGAAACATAGGTTTTTTTTTGTTAGGGAGTTATAAGGGTTAAAATTTGACCAGCTATTTCTCATTTTTGCAAAACCATTTTTTTTACGGACCACCTCACACTTGAAGTGACTTTGAGGGGTCTATATGACAGAAAATACCCAAAATTGACAGCATTCTAAAAACTGCACCCCTCAAGGTACTCAAAACCACATTCAAAAAATTTATTAACCCTTCAGGTGCTTCACAGGAATTTTTGGAATGTTTAAAAAAAAATTGAACATTTAACTTTTTTTTCACAAAATTTTTACTTCAGATCCAATTTGTTTTATCTTATCAAGGGTAACAGGAGAAATTGGACCACAAGAGTCGTTGTACAATTTGTCCTGAGTACGCCAATACCCCACATGTTGGGGTAAACCAATGTTTGGGCACATGGCAGAGCTCGGAAGGGAAGGAGCGCCATTTGACTTTTCAATGCAAGATTTGCTGGAAGTGAGATCGGAACCCATGTCGCGATTGGAGAGCTCCTGATGTGCCTAAACAGTGGAAACCCCCACAAGTGACACCATTTTGGAAAGTAGACCCCCTAAGGAACTTATCTAGATGTGTGGTGAGCACTTTGAATCTCCAAGTGCTTCACAGAAGTTTATAATGTAGAGCCGTAAAAAAAAATTCATATTAATTTTCTCAAAAAATGATCTTTTGGCCCCAAATTTTTTATTTTCCCAAGGGTAACAGGATAAATTGGACCCCAAAAGTTGTTGTGCTATTTCTCCTGAGTACGCTGATACTTCATATATGGGGATAAACCACTGTTTGAGCACATGGCAGAGCTCGGAAGGGAAGGAGCGCCGTTTGACTTTTCAATGCAAAATTGGCTGGAATTGAGATCGGAACCCATGTCACGTTTGGAGAGCCCCTGACGTGCCTAAACAGTAGTAACCCCCCACAAGTGACCCCATTTTGGAAAGAATACCCCCTAAGGAACTTATCTAGATGGGTGGTGAGCACTTTTAACCCCCAATTGTTTCACTAAAGTTTAGAATGTAGCGCCGTGAAAATTAAAAAATCATTTTTTCTTTCCACAAAATGATGTTTTAGCCTGCAAATTTTTTTCCCAAGGGTAACAGGAGAAATTGGACCACAAAAGTTATTGTCCAATTTGTCCTGAGTACGCTGATACCCCATACATGGGGGGAAACCACTGTTTGGGTGCACGGCAGAGCTCGTAAGGGAAGGAGCGCCGTTTGAAATGCAGACTTAGATGGATTGGTCTGCAGGCGTCATGTTGCATTTGCAGAGTCCCTGATGTACCTAAACAGTAGAAACGCCCCACAAGTGACCCCATATTGGAAACTAGACCTCCCAAGGAACTTATCTAGATGTGTTGTGAGAACTTTGAACCAACAAGTGTTTCACTACAGTTTATAACGCAGAGCCGTGAAAATAAAAAATATTTTTTTCCATGAAAATGATATTTTAGCCCCCACATTTTTTTCCCAAGGGTAAAAGGAGAAATTGGACCACAAAAGTTGTTGTCCAATTTGTGCTGAGTACGCTGATACCCCATATATGGGGGGAACCACTGTTTGGGCGCTCTGCAGAGCTCGGAAGGGAAGGAGTGTCGATTTGAATTGCAGACTTAGATGGATTGGTCTGCAGGCGTCATGTTGCATTTGCAGAATCCCTGATGTACCTAAACAGTAGAAACGCCCCACAAGTGACCCCATATTGAAAACTAGACCCCCCAAGGAACTTATCTAGATGTGTTGTGAGAACTTTGAACCAACAAGTGTTTCACTACAGTTTATAATGCAGAGCCGTGAAAATAAAAAATATTTTTTTTTTTACGAAAATGATACTTTAGCCCCCACATTTTTTTCCCAAGGGTAACAGGAGAAATTGGACCACAAAAGATGTTGTCCAATTTGTGCTGAGTACGCTGATACCCCATATATGGGGGGGAACCACTGTTTGGGCGCACAGCAGAGCTCGGAAGGGAAGGGGCACTGTTTTACTTGTTCAAAGCAGAATTGGCTGGAATTGAGATCGGACGCTATGTCGTGTTTGGAGAGCCCCTGATGTGCCTAAACAGTGGAAACCCCCCAATTCTAACTGAAACCCTAATCCCAACCCTAACCCCAGCCCTAACCCTAGCCCTAACCTCAACCCTAACCCTAGCCCTAACCCTAACGGGAAAATGGAAATAAATCAATTTTTTAAAATTTTATTATTTTTCCCTAACTAAGGGGGTGATGAAGGGGAGTTTGATTTACTTTTATAGCGTTTTTTTTTTGGCGGATTTTTATGATCGGCAGCCGTCACACACTAAAAGATGCTTTTTATTGGAAAAAATAGTTTTTGCATCACCACATTTTGAGAGCTATAATTTATCCATATTTTTGCCCACAGATTGATGTGAGATCTTGTTTTTTGCGGGACGAGTTGACGTTTTTATTGGTACCATTTTCGGGCACATGACATTTTTTGATCGCTTTTTATTCCGATTTTTGGGAGGCGGAATGAACAAAAACCAGCAATTCCTGAAATTCTTTTAGGGGGGGCGTTTATAGCGTTCCACGTGTGGTAAAATTGATAAAGCAGCTTTATTCTTCAGGTCAGTACGATTACAGCAATACCTTATTTATATAATTTTTTTATGTTTTGGCGCTTTTACACAATAAAAGCTATTTTATAAAAAAATAATTGTTTTTGCATCGCTTTATTCTGAGAGCTATAACTTTTTTATTTTTCTGCTGATGATGCTGTATGGCAGCTTTTTTTTTGCGGGACAAGATGACGTTTTCAGCGGTACCATGGTTATTTATATCCGTCTTTTTGATCTTTTTGTTCGTCTGTATGATAATAAAGCGTTGTTTTTTGCCTTGTTTTTTTTTTTTTTGCGATGTTCACTGAAGGGGTTAACTAGTGACATAGTTTTATAGAGCGGGTCGTTACGGACGCGGCGATACCAAATATGTGTACTTTTATTGTTTTTTTTATTTACATAAATAAATATTTACTGGGAAATGTTTTTTTTTTCCTTTATTTGGGGATTTTTTTTTTTTATACATTCTATTTTTTTTTTTTTTACTTTCTACTATTGTCCCAGAGTGGGACATCACTGTATTAGATCAGATCGTTGATCTGACAGTGTGCATAGCACTCTGTCAGATCAGCGATCTGACAGGCAAGTTTAGGAGGCTTTCCGGCGCCTGCTCTCAGCAGCTCTCAGCAGGCGCCGGCAAGCCAGGTCATTTCATGACCCGGAAGGAGTCCCGCGGCCATCTTGGATCCGGGGACTCCTTCTGGATCACCGGAGCAACGCGATCTCATCGCGTTGCTCCGGTGGGAGAGCGCAGGGAGCCCCCGTCCCTGCGCGATCCCCCTCTATGCCGCTGTCACTACTGACAGTGGCATCAGAGGGGTTAAATGCCCGCGATCGGTGCTAGCGCCGATCGTGGGCATTGCTGCGGGGTGTCAGCTGTCATATACAGCTGACACCCGCACCCGATCACCGCGGCGCTCAGCGTGAGACCGCGGTGATCGGTGCGCCGTACTAGTACTGCTGCTGGCACAAATGCAGTGCCGGCAGCGCAGTACTAGTACGGCGCATGGCGCGAAGGGGTTAAAGCTCCACTAAAATTAGGCTAAAGTTGGCCAAGCCCATTTTTGTTGGCAGGATCTGCTGATAGTCTAATAAGTATGGTGGCCTCCTGACTCTATCCTCAACAGACTGATGATGTCAGGGGAGAGAAATATCCGACCTGTTGGATTCAAGCACCGATCCTTCCGACTTCAGATAAGCCATTGCTAGGGTAGCATTGCTAGGGTAGCTTTGTCCCCCAAACACAGGAAAAATGGCATATCTCTGTGTCAAACAAAACATTGTCAGGGGAGAATCTGGAGGTCCCATTAACTTTAGAATGTCATCTGATCCCGCAGATATTTGCAGATTTTACTGGCATTAATCTAATATATATATAGGGGCCTTTACCAAACAATCTGGAGTACTTGGCACAAAAAAAACACAACAAAAAATCCAATGCATAGGTAAAATTATTATATGGATAATATATAGTGGCGGTATAAAAATCCTTTATTATGAACAAGGGTTGGTGGGCAGTAGAAATGCCAAAAAAAGATCATAACATCATAAAAACAAGATATAAAAATTGTGTAAAAAATATTTATATACGGTATGTGTGAAGGGAACCTGTTGGATGCATATATAAGAAATAACCATACAGTTACATGCTAGGGAATAAGCACATAAATATCATCTCACATATAGAGGATCACAGCTGAAAGTGCCCATTAGTAAGTAGAATGTATAATGTAAGTTATGACTGAATATAGCAGTGGCTGAATCAGTAAAGTAAGTCAGCCATGGGACCTCCTGGTCAGAAGTGGTGCCCACCTTGACGCACGTTTCGGCTATTACCTCCATTACCGGTGTAAATAGTAAAGGTAAAAAGCACCACCAATCCTTCCCTGGGCTGCTTAGCAGTCGTCTTGGAGGCTTGACCTCTAATACTGATAGTACATAATTCACAGATAGTCCATCAACATTTAATTCGGTACTCCCATCTCCAAATATGTCAAATTAGAAACGTCGTGTAGTTCTTCTGTTTGTGTTAGTTATGGTTATACAACTGGTGGTGGCACAAAGATTTAGAACTTTTCTTCTGTTGTTTGTAACAAAATATTCAGAATCTAAATTGTCTTAGAAGTTCCCGTCTCCTTACAAGAAAATTTACATTGGAAATAAATATTTTATGTTATGTTTTAGACTTATTTATCAATGTAACAAACATATATTTTCAGAGGGTTTTATTTTGCACAATAATAGATTTAACTAGATGGACTTTTTCAACTTTTCCATGTAGCTATATGGGGTCACTGCATGCCTCCGAACCACCCACTTGAACTGTTCTTATATATGGCAGATGGGCCCCAAGGCATAAGGGTCCGATTGCAACTAGAGCCTCTAAAATTGCTATTGGTATATGACTGTGACTACAATAGTAAAGTCAAGGGGTGGTGAACTCTGTCCTAATGTTTCATTTTGAAAAAATCAGGGATGGGGAGGAGATTAAGTAACTAAGAGAATGCCACATAGCCTGGTAATTAATGGAAGGACAGAATGTTTATCATTGAGGTGATCAGATTTCATATAAAAAGGCCACATGTCAAATAAACATCAGCGTTTCTCAAAGAATGTACAGTAATAACTGCAATAAAATGAGCTGTTTATAAAAGTCTTCATTCTATCTTCAAAGAAGAGCTATGGAGCTTCCTGAATCTCGTGTTACCTATGTCTAGTGCAGACTCTACA
Source organism: Ranitomeya variabilis (assembly GCF_051348905.1). NCBI lineage: Eukaryota > Metazoa > Chordata > Amphibia > Anura > Dendrobatidae > Ranitomeya > Ranitomeya variabilis. The sequence goes on along the minus strand of NC_135237.1, from coordinate 85,652,042 downwards.
AGAGGTCCTGCTTTCTCCTCTACCCCCATTTCCTGTCTTTTTTCATTAAGTCCTGATTTGCACTTGGCACACATCACAATGATACAAAGGTAGGAGTTGTTCTCCATCCTCAGACCATCAGAAGTGCTGTGTCATCTGCCTCTAACGCACTAACTGACCACAGACATTGTTTCACATAAAATAGCTTACTACTAAAGTACAAAGCAGCCAAATAATGCATGAAGAATAGCCATTTTCCAATGGTCTATTCGACAATTAGTTATTGCCTTATACAAATGTCTTTCCACCAAAAATCAATCAACATTGAATTATACTCTTTTGAGTGTTTCCTTATGAAAGTTTTTGAAAAAACAAACATTGAGCTATTCATTCCTTAGGCTCTGTTCACATTAGTGGGGATTTTCAGGTTTATTTTGGAAAATAAACAAATCAGTGACTCACAACATTATAGCTTCTGTTATAAAGGAAGTCATGGTACTATGTCGTTAACATGTGAATGCGTAATGCCTCGTGTTCATGAGCAGATGCAAAGCATATTCAGGGCTCACCCTTTTGCACTGATTCATAGGCGATTTTGTGAAGTTACTTTTCTTTTTTTATCTTATTGTACTTTCTGACACTACTTAGGCTAAATTCTTCAAAATGGCGTACGTGATTCACCAATTTGAAAATCAAAAATTTTCGTCTTTAAAAAATAAAGAAGCAACATTTTAGTGCAAAAGGTCACAAACATTTTAAAATGTTGCGTGTTAGTTTACATTTACAACTGCACCAAAATTAGAACTCCGCCGGAAACCATTTTCCGGGCAGGGACTGGAGCCAAAAAAATGCAACATTTGCAAAAAGACGCATTTCATAAAGTTGTCAAGGAACAAAAAAAAAACTTAAAAAAAAGGAGAAATCTTTAAACATGATACAAAACGTATAGAGAATAAAAAGAAAATTACTCCAGAAAACTAGAGAAATGGCAATGATGAATCAGGGACAAGATGCTAAATAGAGACACAAAGGAAAAAATAGAACACCAGCACTAACGTTGGCTAACCTGCTTAATGACACTTATGAAATAACGGTATTTTTATATACTGTGCACAGAGTAAAGATGAAAATGAAAAAGACAAAAAATAGTATTGAAAATATATTCAAATATATATATATATATATATATGTACAGCTCTGGCAAAAATTATGAGACCACCAGATCGAAACCCTGTCATGGGCAGCCCATTCTCCAGATCTGAACCCCATTGAAAACCTCTGGAATGTAATCAAGTGGATGATGGATAGTCACAAGCCATCAAACAAAGAAGAACTGCTTACATTTTTGCACCAGAAGCAGTGTGAAAGACTGGTGGAAAGTATGCCAAGACGCATGAAAGCTGTGAATAAAAATCATGGTTATTCCACAAAATATTGATTTCTGAACTCTTCCTGAGTTAAAACATTAGTATTGCTGTTTCTAAATTATTATGAACTTGTTTTCTTTGCATTATTTGAGTCCTGAAAGCCCTGCTTTTTTTTATTTTGAGCATTTTTCTTTGTCAGAAAAAAATACAAAAATTATTGCTTTGAAATTCGGAGACATGTCAGAAGTTTATAGAACAAAAGCACAATTTACATTTTACTCAAAAATTTACCTATAAGGAGAAAAATCAAACAAACTGAACATTTTGCAGTGGTCTCTTAATTTTTGCCAGAGCTGTGTATCTTAGATCATACACCTATAGCCAAGATTGGACAGAAAAGATGTGTGAACGGATTGGATCTAATTCAAAGTTCATGGTGAATTTTTAGGAATTTGATTGTCAGCTTAATTCGAACAATATGCAATTCGCTTTTGAGCAAATCGTCTATTATGTCCTCCTCCTATTTTACACATTTTAGAAGATTGCATCAGCCAGATAAGGTAGGCTTCTCTATGATGCCTTGTAGGACTATGAAAGGCTGTATAAAAGCAGAAGCAGGAAATGCAGCAGACAATTTTGGGTGAATCTGGATAGTGAGAGGAGATCACAGCTCACAGTTTAGCCATAGTAATAAGGTAAAAAAGCCACAACATACTTAAGAAACCGTACAGATAGTGTTTGACAACACAACAGGGAAAAAAATTGAAGAGTGAGGAAAAGAGAATAAGGTGGATTGAATTGATAAGGACAGAGTGATAGGATAGTCACTGTGAATGGGTGTCTGTGAAGCGGGACCAGTGACGAGCACATAGCTGGCAGCGCCAATTCAATCACTCAAGCCTAGATAGTTAAGGCAATGGAAGTTTTGAAGTATTTTTCACTTTCTGCAAATTCGGATTAGCTGTGAGCCAAATTTCCTGGTAAAATTCAAGTATTAAGCTTCAATCATTACTAGTGAACAAAGAAAATATTTTATTGCAAAATGTTCAAATACCCCCTTCCCCCACCTACAATTGTGCTACTGGGTTTTGGTATTTCGGTCAAAAACCTCTTAATCCCCCTTCCCCATTTCCATGAATTTTAGGCTTTTCATCACTATCTTACTTGCCAAAAGGACAGATATTCTAAAGAGGGGAGGTCCAGCACAGTGAATGGAGCTTCTAAGGGCTAGGCCCGATCTTTGCAAGGGTGGCAGAGCAACGCATGGTCTTTGCTACATATACCATTGATCAAAAAGTTAATCAAAAGTAAAGCTTCAAAGTAATTCATGACAAAGAAAACATCAATTTCCCACGACGAAGAACTCAGTTTGTGGTGCAAAGCAACTCAATGCCACCCAGTCCCTTTTCTTCATTTACAGCCGGCTTATAGGTCATGGTTGGCAAATACTTTACAAGTCTCTTGTGTAAATTCTTGTATCCAACGTAATGCTGAACATTTCTGCAAATATTTTCCTTAGACATGTTCTAATGGTAGTTATTTGTCAAGAGTATTATTGTAAGCTGTAAGTAAAGTTGTACATTTTTGAAAAAATATTTGTTTAAATTAGCTAAAAATCAAATACTTTAATCTATTCATTGTCTGAAATTCTTTTTCGCCCAATCAACAAATTATTATTATTTAAATGTTCAACCCTTTAATAACTAAGATTTTGGAACTTTAAAGGACCACTCTAGGTTTTTTTTATTAACCCTTCCTTCAGCCATAAGTGTATGCATCAGAGTACTTACACATCACTGCCTTTTCTCATTTGCCACTAAACTTCTGTCCTTTTCCACACCATGTGACGACAATTATGACAAGCCGGCTCACATTAGTCAGAGCTGCAGTCACGTAGTGCAGAAAAAGACCGGAGTGTTAGTGCTAGAAAGGAGAGAAGCCAGCAATGCGTAAGTATTGTAATGCACACATTGTGCATGTATGTCTGATCTCTAAAGGAGGGGTTAATAAAAAAAAACATTTTAGCTGTCGTTTACTGACCGTGACCAAGTGTATTTCATGTGTTTTTCATACTTACTTGTTTATGAGCATGTGATAGGTCCACATTACATTGCATTGTGTGTCATAATATCCAATAGAAGCAATACACAGTAAAGAATACCTGTAGAAAGGCATAGAGTGTTACCATTAGTTTTTCACTTCCACTCTAATAGAGGTACACAATGAGCCCATACATTTTTATTGATGTTATAATTGAGATCCACGTGATACAAATCTTGAATTTGGCTAAGTGCATGTTTCCTCATGACTCCAACTTTTTCATCTGTCAATGCTAGTGTTGAGCGATACCTTCCGATATTTGAAAGTATTGGTATCGGATTGGATCGGCCGATATCCAAAAAATATCGGATATCGCCGATACCGATACCCGATACCAATACAAGTCAATGGGACACAAATATCGGAAGTGATCCTGGATGGTTCCCAGGGTCTGAAAGAGAGGAAACTCTCCTTCAGGCCCTGGGATCCATATTCATGTAAAAAATAAATAATAAAAATAAAAAATATGGATATACTCACCCTCGGACGAGCCCTGGCTGTCACCGCTGCAAGCGTCTGCCTCTGTTCCTAAGAATGCAGAGTGAAGGACCTTCGATGACGTCGCGGCTTGTGATTGGTCGCGTGACCACTCATGTGACCGCTCACGCAACCAATCACAAGCCGCAACGTCATCGCAGGTCCTACACTCACTGCATTCTTAGGAACGGAGGCTGCCGGTTGCACCGCTGAGGTCCACGGTCTGTCTGAGGGGTGAGTATATCCACATTTTTTATTTTTATTCTTTATTTTTTACATGAATATGGATCCCAGGGTCTGAAGGAGAGTCTCCTCTCCTCCAGACCCTGGGAACCATATGCACCACACACGCCTGGGAACTTATAGGAACTTCCGATTCCGATTTCCGATATCACAAAAATATCGGAACTCGGTATCGGAATTCCGATACAGCGAATATCGGCCGATACCCGATATTTGCAGTATCGGAATGCTCAACCCTAGTCAATGCTCATACACGCGTTTCTGTTCAGTGTCTGTATATTCGGCCGGAGTCACACTCAACGTATAAAAAATTGGTTCAATTTTGACAGCTGAGAATCACCCCAATGTTCTCCGTATGGTGATCCGTGCGTAATCTGTTTGCAATGTGATGATGTGATTTACTCACATCTAGTATCCGTATGTCATCCGTATGCAATCTGTATGCATTGCGAATTTAACATGAGCTTTTACATACAGCAGTTCTCTGTCATTGACACATCATTTTAAAACGAAATACTCTTCGAAACATATATATATATATATATATATATATATATATATATATACATATACTAGCTGAAGAGCCCGGTGTTGCCTGGGCATAATAAATATCTGTGGTTAGTTATAGCACCTCACTTCTCTTATTTTCCCATCACGCCTCTCATTTTCCCCCTCACATCTCTCATTTCCCCCCTCACTCCTCTTATTTTCCCCCTCACTCCTCTCATTCCCCCCTAACACTTGTCATTTCGACCTCACAGCTGTCATTTTCCGATCACTCCACTATTGTCCCTCACTCCTCTCATTTTCACCTCACACCTCATTTTCCCCTCAGTATATACATGTTTGTCATCTCCCTTATATATAGCATACACCTGTATGTCATCTCCCCTGTAAATAGTATATACCTGCTGTATGTCATCTCCTCCTGTATATAGTATATACCCGTATGTCATCTCTTCTGTATATAGTATATACCTTTATGTCATCTCCCCTGTATATAGTATATACCTGCTGTATGTCATCTCCTCCTCTATATACCTATGCGTCATCTCCTCTTTTATATAGTATATACCTCTGTGTCATCTCCTCCTGTATTTACTATATACTTGTGTCATCTCCTCCTGTATATACTATATACTTGTGTCATCTCCTCCTGTATATAGCATATACCTGTATGTCATCTCCTCCTGTATATAGTATATATCTGTGTGTCATCTCCTCCTGTATTAGACCACGTTCACACGTTATTTGCTCAGTATTGTTACCTCAGTATTTGTAAGCTAAATTGGCAGTCTGATAAATCCCCAGCCAACAGGAAGCCCTCCCCCCTGGCAGTATAAATTAGCTCACACATACACATAATAGACAGGTCATGTGAATGACAGCTGCTGTATTTCCTGTATGGTACATTTGTTGCTCTTGTAGTTTGTCTGCTTATTAATCAGATATTTATTTTTGAAGGATAATACCAGACTTTTGTGTGTTTTAGGGTGAGTTTCATGTGTCAAGTTGTGTGTGTTGAGTTTTGTGTGGCGACATGCGTGTAGCTGTAACAACTTTTTGTGTGTCGAGTTGCATGTGACAGGTTAGTGTAGCAAGTTGTGTGCAGCAAGTTTTGCACATGGCGAGTTTTGCGCATGGCGAGTTTTGCGCATGGCGAGTTTTATGTGTGGTGCGTTTTGAGAATGTGTAAGTTTTGTGTGAGGCAACTTTTGCATGTGTTGCAACTTTTGTGCATGTGGCAATTTTTTCTGCATGTGCAAGTTTTGCGTGTGGCAAGTTTTCCATGAGGTGAGTTTTGCACGTGTGGCGAGTTTTGCGTGAGCCTAGTTTTGCATGTGACGAGTTTTGAGCAGTGACTTTTGTGTTTCGACTTTTATGTGGCGAGGTTGGTGTATGTGTGGTGAAATGTGTGCTGAGGGTGGTATATGTGTTCAAGCACATGGTACAGTAGCGTGTGGCACATTTTGTGTGTGTGTTCATATCCCCGTGTGTTACGGGTCGAGTTCCCGCATCTGCACAGGGGGAATCTCGGTCCATCTCCGCTGCAGTCTCCCATTCTTCTCCTGCCGCAGTGGAGCCTGCTCAGCGGAGACGTCGGTCCCAGCGTCTCGCTCAGTTTGACTCTGTACAAAGAGTTACTGCTGCTTTCCCTGCTTCTGCCATTGAAGTCAGTGCTGGGCAGCGGCGAGCAGACGCTTCTGGGACTAAGTCCTGCTTTTCTCGTTCTGAGCATGCCCAGAGTAAGATCTCTCAGTGGAGATCGAGGGTCACATGATCAGATACTGCAGCTTAGGCCATTGGTCCTTCTGGAAGGTCCTGTAGGTGCTCACGCTCTGTGGCAGCCTCTCATTGGTCCTTCTAGGAAGGTCCTGTACGTGCTGCAATTATTTAAGGCTCGCATGGCCGCACGGCCATTCGCTAGTATTGTTCTAAGTTATGTACTTTGCGCCAGTTTGGTCATGTATGATTGTGTTCAGGGACCCGGCTGAAACAAGCCCCTAGAATGCTGGCACCTCCGGCGAGGAGTTTTTGTGTTTGTGTATTCAGGGACCTGGCTGAAATAAGCCCCTAGAACTCTGGCACCTCTGGCTAGGAGTTTTGTGTGCATGCATGACCACTGACTGCTCTCGTTTGGGTAGTTAGCCTGTGCCACTGTGAAGTCTAACAGGGCGCAGTGCTTTGAGTTCACGGCTACTCTGTGAAGTAACAGAGTTAGCTCATACCGCCGTATAATTCCGCCGTTTGCAAGCAGCAGGTTCGCCTGCACGGTGGACCCCGGGCTGCAAACGCATCTATTATAATAAAATCTCTATATTCATTTGGTGCGTTCCGCTAGCCCTAACATAATACTAGCGCCAGGGTCTGGCTAGTAAATGGCGGACATTCAGCAATCTTTGTGGTATATCCAGCAGCTGGAGGGTAGGTTGGCGGCTCTCGAGAGATCAACCTCAGCTGTGGATGTAACCGTGGTTGCTGTACAGGCTGCTAGCATGGCTGCAGCAACCTTGTCCACTGCCACCCCTGTTCCGACATGATCTCGCCTCCCGCTACCAGAAAAATTTTCTGGAGATAGCAAATCCTGTAGGGGATTCGTGAGTCAGTGCTCTATTTACCTCGAGCTCCTGGCTGCATGTTTTCCCACAGAGCTGGCTAAGGTGGGATTTATTGTGTCCCTCTTGTCGGACAGGGCATTGGAATGGGCTACACCGCTGTGGCAGCGTGGCAATCATGTGGTGCAGAGTGCTCCATTGTTCCAATCCTGAGCACTTTGAAACAGGTCTTTTTAGGACCTCGAGTCACCCATGACACGGCGCTCGAACTGCTGGCATTAACTCAGGGTGTGTCCTTGGTCAGCCATTTTGCCTTCCACTTCCGTACATTAGCTTCTGAGCTGGAGTGGTCGGATAAAGCCCTTATCCCCATATTTTGGAGGGGGCTGGCTAATCACGTGAAGGACGCTCTGGCCACTAGGGAGATTCCTGCCACACTGGAGGAATTAATAACTGTCTCTACTCATATTGACCTCCATTTTAACGAGCGGAGGTTAGAACGAGCCCAGTGTAGAAAGAGGTTTCGGCTGGCTCCCACCTTCGCCAAACCTCTGGAATCTTCGGTCCTGGTTCCTGAGTCACATGAGGTCATGGAAGTGTCACGAGCGGGATCTAAGTCCCGGACCGCTTGTGCACTCAAGGTCTGTCATGTCTGCCAGCAGTCAGGACATCTTGCCACCAGATGTTCCCAGCGGTCGAGGAAACCTCAGCGTCTAGTGGTAGTAGGTGGAGGTACACTAGACACGGCGATGTTTGCCTCCAAATTGTCCTTTAAGGGGACAATTATTATAGGCTCATACTCCCACTCGGTAGAGCTCTGCGTGGATTCTGGGGCGGAGGGCAATTTTATGTCTTCAGCCTTTGCTCAACGTCACGCAATACCCCTGGTTATGCTAGCTCAACCAGTAATGGTACGAGTGGTGAATGGGTCAACACTGCCCTCACAGATAACACACCAGACCATCCCTTTTACTCTGTCCATGTCGCCATCCCATCAGATTATATCTCTGCTCGTCATTCCTGAGGGAATAGATGAGGTCCTGTTGGGGATACCATGGCTACGGTACCACTCTCCTCATATCGAGTGGTCCTCAGGCAGAATTTTGGGTTGGGGTGAATCTTGTGGGGGTAGGTGTCAGAGGGAGTACGTTCAGGTTGCTACTACAGAGGTACCCGCAGATCTATCCTCTCTCCCCAAGCAATATAGGTCTTATGCAGACGTGTTCTCCAAAAAGGCGGCGGAGACCCTTCCGCCCCATCGCCCCTATGACTGTCCCATTGACCTCTTGCCTGGTGCTGAGCCTCCCCGGGGTCGAGTCTATCTGTTATCTCTCCCGGAGACGGAGGCAATGTCTCAGAACATTCAAAAGAATCTGGCAAGAGGGTTCATCAGGAAGTCAGTGTCACCTGCTGGGGCTGGGTTCTTCTTCGTGCAGAAGAAGAATGGGGAACTGCGTCCATGCATAGATTACAGGGGTCTTAACGCCATCACCGTTAAGAATAAGTATCCTTTGCCCCTGATATCTGAGCTCTTCGATAGGCTACGGGGAGCAAGGGTATTTACTAAATTAGATCTGCAGTGTGCTTACAACCTGATTCGCATCCGTGAGGGGGACGAATGGAAGACGGCTTTTAACACCAGGGATGGGCACTATGAATATCTGGTGATGCCCTTCGGGCTCTGCAATGCCCCAGCCGTTTTCCAAGACTTTGTGAATGACATCTTCTGGGATATGCTCTCCACCTCGGTCGTAGTTTATCTGGATGATATTGTGATCTACTCTCCAGATATTGACTCCCACCGGAGAGATGTTTGCAAAGTCTTTGATCTCCTACGGGCAAACTCCCTCTATGCCAATTTGGAGAAGTGTGTGTTTGAGCAGGAGTCCTTACTTTTCTTTGGCTATATTATCTCCGCCCAGGGATTGGCTATGGATCCTGCCAAACTACAGGCTGTAATGGATTGGCAGGAACCCCATTCTCTTAAAGCGGTGCAGCGCTTTATGGGGTTCATTAATTATTATCGCCAGTTCATTCCGCACTTCTCAACTTTGGTAGCTCCCTTGGTTGCCCTCACCAAGAAGGGAGCAAATCCCAAATTGTGGTCTGAGGAGGTCTCCAAGGCCTTTAACTCCATTAAGTCACACTTCGCTAGCGCTCCCATCCTACATCGCCCCGATGTTGATAAGCCATTTATCATGGAGGTGGATGCCTCATCTGTTGGTGCTGGAGCAGTCCTCTTCCAAAAGGATGCTCAAGGTCGGAAGCATCCTTGCTTCTTCTTTTCTAAGACCTTCTCACCAGCAGAGAGGAATTATTCCATCGGGGACAGGGAGTTGCTAGCCATGAAGTTGGCTTTCTCGGAGTGGAGACATCTCTAGGAGGGAGCTCGTTTTCCCTTCCAAGTCTTCACAGATCATAAAAATTTGGTGTACCTGCAGACAGCCCAGCGGTTAAATTCTCGCCAGGTCAGATGGTCCTTGTTCTTCTCCCGGTTCCATTTCACCCTCCATTTTCTTTCTGGGGAGAAGAACATTCGTGCCGACGCTCTCTCTCGCTCCATTGTGTCATCTGTGCAGGAGGAAGAGGAGCCTCGGCTTATTGTCCCCACTGAGAGCCTGAGAACTGTGGCTCCAGTTTCGCTAGAGTCTGTGCCTCTGGGCAAGACTTTTGTACCATCAAGAGAATGCCAAGAGTGTGCAAAGCAGTCATCAAAGCAAAAGGTGGCTACTTTGACGAACCTAGAATATAAGACATATTTTCAGTTGTTTCACACTTTTTTGTTAAGTATATACCGTATATACTCGAGTATAAGCCGAGATTTTTAGCCCAAATTTTGGGGCTGAAAGTGCCCCTCTCGGCTTATACTCGAGTCATGATCGGTGGTGGGGTCGGCGGGTGAGGGGGAGAGGGCGCTGAGGCATACTCACCTAGTTCCGGCGTTCCTGGCGCTCCCCCTGCCTGTCCCACTGTCTTCGGTGCAGCAGCCTCTTCCCCTGTTCAGCGGTCACGTGGGACCGCTCATTAGAGAAATGAATAGGCTGCTCCACCCCCCATAGGGGCGGAGCCGCATAATTCATTTCTCTAATCAGCGGTGCCGGTGACCGCTGATAGAGGAAGAGGCTGCGGCACCGAAGACCAGCTGTCCGGGGGAAGGAGCGGGACGCCGGGAGTAGGTAAGTATCGCATATTCACCTGTCCTCGTTCCACACGCCGGGCGTCGCGCCATCTTCCCGGCGTCTCTCCGCACTGACTGTGCAGGTCAGAGGGCGCGATGACGCATATAGTGTGCGCGCCGCCCTCTGCCTGATCAGTCAGTGCAGAGAGACGCCGGGACGGGACGCTGAGGAGCTGCAAGCAAGAGAGGTGAGTATGTGTTTTATTATTTTATTGCAGCAGCAGCACAGCTATGGGGCAATAATGGACGGTGCAGAGCATTATATGGCACAGCTATGGGGCAACGGTGCAGAGCACTATATGGCACAGCTATGGGGCAACGGTGCAGAGCACTATATGGCACAGCTATGGGGCAGCGGTGCAGAGCACTATATGGCACAGCTATGGGGCAACGGTGCAGAGCACTATATGGCACAGCTATGGGGCAACGGTGCAGAGCACTATATGGCACAGCTATGGGGCAATGGTGCAGAGCACTATATGGCACAGCTATGGGGCAACGGTGCAGAGCACTATATGGCACAGCTATCTATGGGGCAACGGTACAGAGCACTATATGGCACAGCTATGGGGCAACGGTGCAGAGCACTATATGGCACAGCTATGGGGCAACGGTGCAGAGCACTATATGGCACAGCTATGGGGCAACGGTGCAGAGCACTATATGGCACAGCTATGGGGCAACGGTGCAGAGCACTATATGGCACAGCTATGGGGCAACGGTGCAGAGCACTATATGGCACAGCTATGGGGCAACGGTGCAGAGCACTATATGGCACAGCTATGGGGCAACGGTGCAGAGCACTATATGGCACAGCTATCTATGGGGCAACGGTGCAGAGCACTATATGGCACATCTATGGGGCAACGGTGCAGAGCACTATATGGCACAGCTATGGGGCAACGGTGCAGAGCACTATATGGCACAGCTATGGGGCAACGGTGCAGAGCACTATATGGCACAGCTATGGGGCAACGGTGCAGAGCACTATATGGCACAGCTATGGGGCAACGGTGCAGAGCACTATATATATGGCACAGCTATGGGGCAACGGTGCAGAGCACTATATATATGGCACAGCTATGGGGCAACAGTGCAGAGCATTATATATATGGCACAGCTATGGGGCAACGGTGCAGAGCATTGTATATATGGCACAGCTTTATGTGGAGTATCTATGGGGCAACGGTGCAGAGCATTGTATATATGGCACAGCTTTATGTGGAGCATCTATGGGGCCATAATGAACGGTGCAGAGCATTATATGTGGCACAGCTTTATGTGGAGCATCTATGGGGCCATAATGAACGGTATGGAGTATCTATTTTTAATTTTGAAATTCACCAGTACCTGCTGCATTTTCCACCCTAGGCTTATACTCGAGTCAATAAGTTTTCCCAGTTTTTTGTGGCAAAATTAGGGGGGTCGGCTTATACTCGGGTCGGCTTATACTCGAGTATATACGGTAATTCCACATGTGTTAATTCATAGTTTTGATGCCTTCAGTGTGAATTTGCAATGTTCATAGTCATGAAAATACAGAAAAATCTTTAAATGAGAAGGTGTGTCCAAACTTTTGGTCTGTACTGAATATATATATATATATATATATATATATATATATATATATATATATATATCTTTGTCTTCATATTTCATAGAGAGATAGATAGAAGATTAGCCTGTAATTCATTTGTCGGCTTCTGTAAAATCACTGCAGCAGCCGACAGGATAGAAGACATAGTTAACATACAGTAAATAGATGCAAAATAGGTAGATATATAGATTTCAGTGACCAATATAATTACTAGTGAGTGTGTGCAAATTAGGGGACATGTATTTAATTAATAAATGATAATTTTGGGGGGAATAAATGGCGTGGGCTTCTGTGCAATTTGCAAAACCAGAAGAGGGAAAGCCAGCGACTGGGGGCAGATGTTTATAGCCTGGGAAGGGGGTAATACCCATGGAGCTTCCCAAGCTATTAATATAAGCTCCCAGCTGTATACTTAGCCTTTACCGGCTATTAAAATGGGGAACCCCAAAAAAATGACTTGGGGTCCCCATAATTAATAACCAGCAAAGGCTATGCAGATAGCTGTAGGCTGATATTAATAGCCTAGGAAGGGACAATGGATATTGGCCCCCCTGGCTAAAAACATCAGCACTCAGCCATCCCAGAAAAGGCACATCTGTAAGATGCGCCAATTCCGGCACTTAGCCTCACTCTTCCCACTTGCGCTGTAGCGGTGGCAAGTAGGGTAATAGTTTGGGGATTAATGTCACCTCTGTATTGTAAGGTGACATCAAGCCTGGCTTATTAATGGAGAGGTGTCAATAAGACACCTATCCATTACTAATCTTATAGTTGTTACAGGTTAAATAAAGACACAGCCAGAATAAAGGATTTTAATGAAACAAAACACTACACAGTTTCCCATCTTTATTTTACAGCTAATCCATGCAATGCCCTCGATCTCCAGTAATAAAAATAAAATAAACAGTATACCCATACCTGTCCGTCGCTGTGTCCCACGCAGTAATCCATGTCTGGGGGACATACAGTTTACAACCAGGATGGTGCTAAGATGCAACTGCCCTGGCTGTAAACCACTGGTGAATGAATGAGATGCTGCCAGCGCAGCATCAGTGACTAGCGGTTGCGTCACTGAAGCTGCGCTCCCTCATATCCTGAACCATGCTGAACTCTGGAGCATGGGAAAATGCCAGGACTGGCCCACGGGTGAACAGGTGAATCCCGGGTAGGCCCCTGTGGAAGAGTGTTCCCCCTGAATGCCTATCTGGCCAGTAGTTGACATAATACACTTGATTCACTGTTTGAAGAGAGGAGCAGCATCTCAGCATTCATTTAAAGAACTACTCCTATCAATGTTTTTACCCTCTTAGTATATTGCAATCATCATATTATATAGCACTGTGCACTTACAATTGCATATATTGCCTTTCTACCCAGTTAAATCTACTATTTTCTCTTCTCTATATAGAAAAAGGAAGTTTATTGTCATTGTAGAAATAATTTCCCTCTTCAACTTCTGATCCAGCTGCTTCCTCCCCCCTGTCATAGACTTTCTCTGTGACTCATACAGGAAAAATTGACCACTTGTTTCTACATAGATCTTAGAAAAATTCAGATTGTCTGTTTTTAATTACGTGATGCCATAGACCTAATTGGAAAGAGCATAATTAACTGTGTAGAAAGGCAAAATGAGCAATTGTAATATACACAGTGCCATATGATATGATGATTGAAATATATTAGGAGTGTTTGAGGACAATGTAAAATTTGGATGCTGCTGAAGAGTGGGCCTCCCCCATAGTCAAATTTGCTGCTGGGTCCCTGGCACTGCATAGACTAGGAGAGTGATTTTTGTAATAGCCATCTGCCAACCAAATTCTTCTCCTGTACTACTCAATTCTGCATATCATGTGATTGTGATTTATTCATACTGGCTAAAATGTTGCCCTAAATTTTGAAAATGAATTACATCATCTACGTGTCATCCACTTGTCAGCATGTGGTATTGCTTCTTTACAGTACCGACTTCTCTATATTTAGATAGGAACAGATATTAATTTCAACATTACAGTTAGTAATTCATGTGTAACTCTATTCATGTGCTGTCACCCTCAGAAAGCAATTGCTGCAGTTCCCGATATCATGTGGACTTAGGAAATGTGTTTATTTAAATTCATCAAGGGAAAAACGTCTCCAGCAACAGCAGGTTTTCATTGTAACTAATTGACCATGGGCTGCTGCAGGGGATACTAATTTCAGTAGATATGTACACAGCAAATAAAAAGGAAAGACTGAGATAGAAGTTTTCATTGGAAAAACATGTGCACGCTTTAGCATAAGGAATAACACATGTCAGGATGTGAGCTGCATTGATGCTTTTCAGATCAGGTGCACTAGAGTAGAGTCTAGTCTATTCTGCACCTGCAAGAAATGACAATTGCATAAAGTCATGAAAATCTGACTCCCGGTGATAAACCAGTGATACAGTCAGTAAGATGGGGGGGGGGCATTTCTAAAGATGAACATAATGCTGTTTGCATGGAATGCAGGGCAAGCCTTAGAAGAGCTAAAGCCAGAAATGAAGTGAGGCTTGTAAGGGTGACCAAAGGCAATAAAAAAATAAAAAAGGATTTTGAGGTATGTCAAATGCAAAAGAAAAGTCAATGATGCTTTAGGATTTTTACGGGATGAAAAGGTGGAAGTGATCAAAAATTATGTTGAGAAGGCCGAACTTTTAAATTCCTATTTTGCATCTCTTAGAAAGCAATTGTAACATCAACTGATCTTCACAGTGCCATCGAAGGAATAAAATAGTCCACTCTGTCCATAAACAGAGAGATGGTGAGGGAGCACTTAGCTAATTTAAATTAATTTAAATCTCCTGGTCCAGATGAATTACATTCTAGAGTATTGAAAGAGATAGTAGAGGAAATTGCAGAACCACTAGCCAGAATCTTTGAAAAATCCTGGAGAACAGGAGAAGTCCCAGAAGATTGGAGAAGGGCAAATGTTGTCCCTATCTGTAAAAAGGAAAAGAAGATGGAGCCAGGAAATTACAGGCCAATGAGCCTTACTTCTATACCAGGAAAGATCTTTGAACAA
Source organism: Ranitomeya variabilis (assembly GCF_051348905.1). Taxonomy (NCBI): domain Eukaryota; kingdom Metazoa; phylum Chordata; class Amphibia; order Anura; family Dendrobatidae; genus Ranitomeya; species Ranitomeya variabilis. Next base: position 85,637,003 of record NC_135237.1, on the reverse strand, counting down.
ATTATTAAACGGCATGCATGTAAGTACTTGGATAAGAATACAACCAGAGCCAGCATGTGTTTGTAGGAAACAAGTCATGCCAGACTAATCTAATTTCCTTCTATGATGGAATCACTGACTGGGTTGATCAGGAAAATGTGGTAAGTATAGTATATCTTGACTTCAGCAAAGCATTTGATATTGTATCTCATGCTATCCTTATTGAAAAAATGGGATTGACAAAGCTTCGGTTAGCTGGATTCATAACTGGCTCAGTGATCGTACTCAAAGAGTGGTAATAAATGGTTGCACTTCCAATTGGAAGAGTGTTTCAAGTGGGGCACCACAAGGCTCTGTCCTGGCCTCAGTGTTCAACAATTTTATAAATGATCTAGATAAGGGAACTGAAGGTAAACTAATCAAATTTACAGCTGATGCAAAGCTTTGAAGGATAGCTAACACTAGAGAAGACAAAGAATGGGCAGGGACTAAAAGAAAGGTATTTAACAGGGAGAAATGCAAGATTCTACATCTCAGCAAGAAAAATGAAAATTACATCTACAGAATGTGAGGAATAAAACTAAGCAACGGCACATGTGAAAAAGACTTGGGCATACTAATAGATCACAGACTGCACATGAGCCAACAGTGTGATGCAGCAGCAAAAAAGGCAAGCACAGTTCTGGAATGTTTTAAGGGTAGCCTGGAGTCATTTAAAAAAAAGGTATTGAAAAACTGGATCAAGTTCAGAGAAGAGCTACCAGAATGGTGAGCAGACGGCAAACTATGTCCAACAGTTAAAGGATCTGGGAATGTTTCGCTTGCACAAAAGAAGGTTAAGAGCATACTTAATAGCTGTCTACACATATCTGAAGGGATATCACAGTGTAGAGGGTCATCCTTATTTTAGAGAGAGTGGGGGTTATAAGCTCACCACGCAAACCTTCTAATACTGAAAGTTGAAATCTGTGTGCCAGGTGCCGATCCTGCTGGTGAAATTCACCCAAAGATTTGGAGAAAGGAAAGTAAGCTGCACATCTGTCCAATGATATATCAAAAAATATTTAATGCTTTATTGAAAATTCATTATGAATGTTCAATGAATCTTCAATAATGCATGAAATAATTTTTAATATATCGTTGGACGGATGTGCTTACTTTTCTTTCTCCGCATTCTTATTTTCATTTGCACATGGAAACACAAGAAGCAATGGAATGAAACTGAAAGGGAGAAGATACAGATTAAATAATCTCAACCAATAAGATACATTTACTGGGCAGAAAAAAGGAATTTGGGCTCCAATTAACGTTAGCTTATTGTCAGCAAAAATCTTCAATTTATGCATTGTCCAGCCGTCCATGTGCATGGGGGCTGCCCAACTCTGCCCAAGCAGATGATATAGAGGGAGAAAGGGGTCAGTCATGTTCAATTGCCCTCAATTGATCCAGGTTGTGACCCACAATGAATATAAATGAAAACGGACAATGATGAGGGTACAAAAATGCCTAATGTGATAATGTTTGGGCAAATTCCTTCACTCCTTGATTGCTAGCAATACAGATTTCCTATAGAAAATAGTCTGGCATAGTTTCTTGCTATCCTAGTTCTCTGAGATCCAAAAAACTGCATAGCCTAACTCTATTGGTAAGAACATACATGAGCCCACAGAAAAAGGGGATGAAGATTAATGCAAATACCAGGCTCCTCAGTCCCTAGTGGCAAACAGTAGTTCCATAAGAGGCTTAATATGATCATCATTACTATGGCGCCTACTGAACATGGTGCAATGTTTGAATCAACTGTCCAGTCCATCAATGAAATGGTGGTTTTGGGCCTCATATGTAAAAAAATTAAATAAAAGTAAAATAAAATGATAAATTACAAATATGATACTATATATATATATACATATATATATATATATATATATACACACACACATATATATATATATATATATATATATATATATATATATATATTTATATATTTATATTTAGCTGCATTTAACTATCCAGATATGCCAGTTTGGAGTCTGAAAATATTATTTTCTTCTGTTGTTTTTTTTTTCCTTTTTTTTCACTAATTATTCCATTAATTTTAGGGAAAAAAGTCTCCGGAATATTTATGTGTTTCCTTTCTTTCATTTCCAGATTGAAATGTTTTCATTTCAATAATTTATGTTATGCAAGGTTACCTTCTCAGCAGGCAGACAAATTCAGAGACATGAACTTCTAAAAAAAAATCCTACTGCTGATGTGATTGAAATGCAGAGTGAAAAGTCTATGGTAAAAATAGGAAGGCAATCAGTGCCACTGGGCATGAAACACATTGACACATAAGTTCAACAACCCTCTGGTGAATACTGAGCAGCTTTTTCTTCTGAGCTAAGGGACTATAACTCACATTAGGCAGTCACTGGTATGGAAATCTATGAAACTGATCTTAGGAAAACATTACCAGAATGTGTTGATTTCTTTTGAGAAAAGGGGACACTTGTTTACTTGTAAATATTTCATTTGTATGGTGTAAGAGAAGACACATTGTTCACAGAACTCATATCTATCAATTTATTTCTGTACATTGTGAGTGAAAATTCGCTTTCAATGATAATAGAATTGCAGGGTGATGAGGTTCACTGAAAGACATAATATCCCAGGGATAAACATTAGTACATACTGTATTTTTCAGACTATAAGATGCACTTTTTCACCCAAATTTTTTTTGGGAAAATGGGGGTGTGTCTTATAGTTGGAATAAGAGTGAAGAAAATTGGCGCGCACTCAGAGTAATATGGGAGCGAGGTGCAGGTGTAGTGAGTAGTGTTGAGCGATACCGTCCGATACTTGAAAGTATCGGTATCGGAAAGTATCGGCCGATACCGGCAAAGTATCGGATCCAATCCGATACCGATACCCGATACCAATACAAGTCAATGGGACTCAAGTATCGGACGGTATTCCTGATGGTTCCCAGGGTCTGAAGGAGAGGAAACTCTCCTTCAGGCCCTGGGAACCATATAAATGTGTAAAAGAAAGAATTAAAATAAAAAATATCGCTATACTCACCTGTCCGACGCAGCCGGGACCTCAGCGAGGGAACCGGCAGCGTTGTTTGTTTAAAATTTGCGCTTTTACTTGGTTACGTGAATTCCCGGCTTGTGATTGGTCAGGGCGGCCATGTTGCCGGGACGCGGACCAATCACAGCAAGCCGTGACGAAATTACGTCACGGCTTGCTGTGATTGGTCCGCGTCCCGGCAACATGGCCGCCATTAACCAATCACAAGCCGTGACGTCACGGGAGGCTGGACTTGCGCACTTTTTAAAAAACGCGCGTGTCCAGCCTCCCGTGACGTCACGGCTTGTGATTGGTTAATGGCGTCCATGTTGCCGGGACGCGGACCAATCACAGCAAGCCGTGACGTAATTTCGTCACGGCTTACTGTGATTGGTCCGCGTCCCGGCAACATGGCGCCGTGACCAATCATAAGCCGGGACGTCACTGGAGGCTGGACACGCGCGTTTTTTAAAAAGTGCGCAAGTCCAGCCTCCCGTGACGTCACGGCTTGTGATTGGTTAATGGCGGCCATGTTGCCGGGACGCGGACCAATCACAGCAAGCCGTGACGTAATTTCGTCACGGCTTGCTGTGATTGGTCTGCGTCCCGGCAACATGGCCGCCCTGACCAATCACAAGCCGGGAATTCACGTAACCAAGTAAAAGCGCGAATTTTAAACAAACAACGCTGCCGGTTCCTTCGCTGAGGTCCAGGCTGCGTCGGACAGGTGAGTATAGCGATATTTTTTATTTTAATTCTTTCTTTTACACATTTTTACATTAATGTTGTTTCGATACCGATACCCGATATCACAAAAATATCGGATCTCGGTATCGGAAATTCCGATACAGCAAGTATCGGCCGATACCCGATACTTGCAGCATCGGAATGCTCAACACTAGTAGTGAGCTGTATGAGCCCCACGTACATAGAGAATATAGTACACCGCACACTCTGTATGTATGTTTGCAAAATTAGTGAAAAGTTTATTTAACATGAAAAGCGACCAGAGGTAATTATTATGACGTTTCGGCCCTACCAGGGCCTTAATCATACAATCGCTTTAATGTGCACATAGAAGAGGGAAGAGTCCTTGTAGTTAGAGGCATACACTTAAATGCCGAGTAGTGATGCGTGTATTTACGCAATAGTAGCCCTGAAGTGGGTTTTGTAAACCTGGTGCTTGTAGTTACTATGCGGCGCTCCCGCGCCCTGCTGCCGGTGTCGGCAGCAGGGCGCGGGAGCGCCGCATAGTAACTACAAGCACCAGGTTTACAAAACCCACTTCAGGGCTACTATTGCGTAAATACACGCATCACTACTCGGCATTTAAGTGTATGCCTCTAACTACAAGGACTCTTCCCTCTTCTATGTGCACATTAAAGCGATTGTATGATTAAGGCCCTGGTAGGGCCGAAACGTCATAATAATTACCTCTGGTCGCTTTTCATGTTAAATAAACTTTTCACTAATTTTGCAAACATACATACAGAGTGTGCGGTGTACTATATTCTCTTTATAGTTGGAATATACAGTGGGGCAAAAATGTATTTAGTCAGTCAGCAATAGTGCAAGTTCCACCACTTAAAAAGATGAGAGGCGTCTGTAATTTACATCATAGGTAGACCTCAACTATGGGAGACAAACTGAGAAAAAAAAATCCAGAAAATCACATTGTCTGTTTTTTTATCATTTTATTTGCATTTTATGGTGGAAAATAAGTATTTGGTCAGAAACAAAATTTCATCTCAATACTTTGTAATATAGCCTTTGTTGGCAATGACAGAGGTCAAACGTTTTCTGTAAGTCTTCACAAGGTTGCCACACACTGTTGTTGGTATTTTGGCCCATTCCTCCATGCAGATCTCCTCTAGAGCAATGATGTTTTTGGCTTTTCGCTTGGCAACACGGACTTTCAACTCCCTCCAAAGGTTTTCTATAGGGTTGAGATCTGGAGACTGGCTAGGCCACTCCAGGACCTTGAAATGCTTCTTACGAAGCCATTCCTTCGTTGCCCTGGCGGTGTGCTTTGGATCATTGTCATGTTGAAAGACCCAGCCACGTTTCAACTTCAATGCCCTTGCTGATGGAAGGAGGTTTGCACTCAAAATCTCACGATACATGGCCCCATTCATTCTTTCATGTACCCGGATCAGTCGTCCTGGCCCCTTTGCAGAGAAACAGCCCCAAAGCATGATGTTTCCACCACCATGCTTTACAGTAGGTATGGTGTTTGATGGATGCAACTCAGTATTCTTTTTCCTCCAAACACGACAAGTTGTGTTTCTACCAAACAGTTCCAGTTTGGTTTCATCAGACCATAGGACATTCTCCCAAAACTCCTCTGGATCATCCAAATGCTCTCTAGCAAACTTCAGATGGGCCCGGACATGTACTGGCTTAAGCAGTGGGACACGTCTGGCACTGCAGGATCTGAGTCCATGGTGGCGTAGTGTGTTACTTATGGTAGGCCTTGTTACATTGGTCCCAGCTCTCTGCAGTTCATTCACTAGGTCCCCCCGCGTGGTTCTGGGATTTTTGCTCACCGTTCTTGTGATCATTCTGACCCCACGGGGTGGGATTTTGCGTGGAGCCCCAGATCGAGGGAGATTATCAGTGGTCTTGTATGTCTTCCATTTTCTAATTATTGCTCCCACTGTTGATTTCTTCACTCCAAGCTGGTTGGCTATTGCAGATTCAGTCTTCCCAGCCTGGTGCAGGGCTACAATTTTGTTTCTGGTGTCCTTTGACAGCTCTTTGGTCTTCACCATAGTGGAGTTTGGAGTCAGACTGTTTGAGGGTGTGCACAGGTGTCTTTTTATACTGATAACAAGTTTAAACAGGTGCCATTACTACAGGAAATGAGTGGAGGAAAGAGGAGACTCTTAAAGAAGAAGTTACAGGTCTGTGAGAGCCAGAAATCTTGATTGTTTGTTTCTGACCAAATACTTATTTTCCACCATAAAATGCAAATAAAATGATAAAAAAACAGACAATGTGATTTTCTGGATTTTTGTTTCTCAGTTTGTCTCCCATAGTTGAGGTCTACCTATGATGTAAATTACAGACGCCTCTCATCTTTTTAAGTGGTGGAACTTGCACTATTGCTGACTGACTAAATACTTTTTTGCCCCACTGTACTTACAAGGTGTTAGGGGTCGAAATCCCTCCTCTGCACAGGGGGAATCTCGAGCCATCTCCTCTGCGGTCTCCTATTTCTCTACAGCCGCAGTGGAGCCTGCTCAGCGGAGACGTCGGTCCCAACATCTGGCTCAGCCTGATACTGTGCGGATGGTTTCTGCTGCTTTCCCAGGCTCAGCCCTTGTAGCCAGTACTGGTCAGCGGCGAGCAGACGTCTCTGGGACTAAGTCCTGCTTTTTCCCTTCTGAGTATGCCCAGAGTAAGACCTCTCACTGGAGGTCAAGGGTCACATGCTCAGGTACTGCTGCAGCTCCCATTGGTCCTCTAGGAAGGTCCTGAAGTTGCTTTGGTATTGTAGCAGCTTCCATTGGTCCTCTAGGAAGGTCCTGAAGCTGCTGCAGCTATAAAAGGTTTGCATGGCTGCACAGCCATGCGCTAGTATCACTTCATGTTATGAGCTTGCTAATTGTGGTCATGCCTGTATGATTGTATTCAGGGTCCCGGCTGAAATAAGCCCCTAGAATATCTGCACCTCAGGTGAGGAGTTTGTATGTTTGTATTCAGGGACCTGGCTGAAATAAGCCGCTAGAATACCGGCACCTCCGGTGAGGAGTTTTTGTGTGCTTCTCTGTGTGCGTGACCACTGACTGCCATCAGCTCAGCAGTTAGCTGTGTTCTCCTGTAACGCTAACAGGGCACAGCGTGTTCTTTTCTGTGTGACTCAGTGAAGCAACTGAGTTCACTTATACTGCCAAATAGTGCCATCATTTTCTAGCAGCAGGTTGTCTCCTGCATGGTGGACCCCGGATGCGAACGCACCAATTATAACATCCATATTAACTTGGTGCGTTCCACCAGTCCTCATACAAGGAGTGTGAAGGCAGCAGGAGTCTGGCGATTCTGCAGCAGTCCAATGCTGCAGGGAGTTTATCACACTCCCTTCCCAGGCTAGTGCGGCAGGTTCGGTGGTGCTCTGTGGTGCGTTGCCGATATCACAATCTGAGCATGCGCCCCCCAGTGGCCATTTTCACGGAGCCTACCTGATTGCAGCAATGGATGTGCGGGACCTTGGGGGTTTCACAAAATGCCGGTGCATCCCCCGCACCTCAGAGCACTGCTGAACCTGCCGCACCAGCCTTTCCCGGAGGCCACCACATCCCAGCAATGGATGTGCGGCAGCTCTGAGCTTTCAGAAAATGTAGCCCCCACACCTTTAGCACCACCGAACCTGCCACTCCAGTCTTGGATGGGAGTCATATCATCGGACCACCGAACACCCCCTGTGACCACGCTCCACCAGGGCTGCTAATCCCCTCCGGTAAGCGGAATTTGGACTGTAAGATGGACCCCCATTTGACACATTATTTTTTTTTCCTATTTTCCTTCTGAAAATTTGGGGTGCATCTTATGGTCAGCTGCGTGTTATAGTCCGAAAAATATGGTACTTATTATGTCCTTCATGCATATTATTTGACTGCCGGCCAAAAGATGGTTCCACCACCTCAGTCAGTTCTCCCATACACAGGAGCACTCGTTCATTCGAGTGCTCCTTGGTTCTCTATGAGAAAGCCAGAAAATAAAGAAAAACTTCTAAATGGAACATTAAACAATGCAGTTGTGCAAATCAGCAACACAACTCTATGTAGTGCTCTGGTAATCATATCGAATGGATCATTTTTCCTGGTCATAGCTTCTGAAGTATTAATCCAAGCAGCAGTATTGAAAAGAAACCTGTTTTATGGTTCAGGAACTACTGTTGTTGAATTTGTAGAGAAAATTAAACATAAAAAATTAGTTTCTAAATATTCAATACTGGATTGGTGACAACGTTTGGTCACCAATCCAGTGCCTTCATCTACATATATATATATATATATATATATATATATATATATATATATATATATATATATATATATATGTATATATATATATATATATATATATATATATATATATATATATAACTGACGAGATTTAATGACCTACTGAAGATGCTTGATCAATGCTGAAACATGTTGACTTAGCCAAGAGATATAAAAGTACAATTGAAAGCTGCTTTTCCTGTATGGTGTTATCCACACACCCAACGATAGCACTTGCAATGTTACATGGGTCCTTCTACTACAATTTGACTTTTACAATTTCCTTTTGTTATCTCCATAGTGTGCTGCCTTTTATGTTTTTTTTGTGGTTCTACTAGTGTCTGTTTTTTGGTGGCAAAAAGTAACAATGGACAGGAATATCAAACCCCAAATTATGTTCTTTTCAGGGTTGATAGAAGTTTTGTATAAACTGCTATATTCAAAGAGACTTAATGCTAACCTATACCACAACATTAGATCGTCCATATCTGGTTTTCTGAAGGACAGCTGTCAGTAAGGATAGCTGAGAGATGAAACTCAACCTACTTGATTGTTGAGGTCCTCCTGTAATATAAAATGTGATGAGTTTCCTGGTCGACAAAAACACCATTAAAGTATTTGGATGGAGTGGGTCTTTCAGAAATAGATGTATTTGTCCTGCTTATCACTTGATGGCTCCACCATCACAACATTGTCCAATATCACTTGGTTTTTTCCCCATTGTCATCTTGTGCTCTATTCAACATAATTAGTTATATAGTTTAGTATTATATATAGTAACCCGTGGTCATTTCGATTTTGATGCGTGTATCAGTATTGATATTTTTATAGCAATGTACCTGTAGCTACATCCATTTTTGTACTGCTTGAACATGTTTTTTTTTTGGCAAACTTGTCCTCTTTACCAAATGAAAAAGACCGATATACATAAAAGCCTTTGGATAACTAGAAATGTCTTTTAATTAGAAAGACAAAACTAGCAGATGACACATTTATATTCAGGGTCGACAGAAGTCTGAATCGCGTAGAAACATTTGTTAACTTGATTCATTTATTTTTTGCATTGTTTTCATTTCAGCCTCAGAACCCAACCTGAAGGTTCGGTCTCGATTAAAACAAAAAGTAGCAGAAAGAAGAAGTAGCCCTTTATTGAGAAGAAAAGATGGAAATGTCACAGGTTCATATAAGAAGAGGATATTTGAAGTGGCAGGTATGGTGTGTTATATAAAATCCAATGTGTATATAAAATCATCAGTCTATTTTATTATTATAATGTAAATATATTTTTATTATTATCATGTAACATCACATTCTGAATGATCATTAACTATAGAACAACAACACATTTTCCAAAAAAAACCCTTTCATATGTTTTCACAGATATTTGATGGTAATACCTGAGACCCAGTTATCACCTTGTTCTCGCTAGTGTATAAATGCTGTTGCGTCTGCATTATTTACATCGTAGCCGGATGGACATTTTATTTATGTATTGACATAGATGGGAGTAGAACAGTGGCAGCCTCCACACTAGATTGATATGTTATCATGACCTCTGGGGATCGGCTTTGTTTATATGTGGTGACACAAGAACAACCCAAATTGCCTCATTCTTCTTGAAAAAACACATTCAAAAATTGTTCCCACTTTCCTTGTTTTACTGGGACACCCATTAGCTTTCCTTAGTCTTATAATATGTCATCTTGTTTTATTTTGGTAGAAAAATCCATTAAAAATAAAGTTATGTTCCATGAATTCTGATTCATTCATAAATTCAAGATCACAGTGAAATAATTTTACAATGTAGAAAGAAAAACCCTTTCCTTCTTTTTTCAAACATCGATGCAAAATCTACATATAGGTGTAACATTTGTAAATGTCATACTATGAGTACGCCTTCACTATTTGCTGTATGATGCATGGGCAAAACGGGCAAATGACAAAGGTGCCATGACTTGATATTGGAGCACAGTAGTACTTCATCCATATAGAAAGTGTTTGCTACATCTGTATTTTGTAACCATATTAATCTGTGAAAAATCTGATTTTTAGGGGTGAGTTCCCAGTAATGAAACACAATATGAAAGGCTTCCGTATCTAGGTACACTAATGTCCTCTATCTATCAAGAACTACAACTATACAAAATCAACATGACACTGAACTCCCAGTAGTAAGGAAAAGTCAGTCAAGCATGAAACTACTGGTTCCCATGTTCTTTTTCTTCTACCGTCTGGTCACCATATGTGATGAACAGTTCTGTGCACCAGACTGACCACAAGCTGTTGTGCCGCAGATATTCCAGATGGTCAGCCACATTCATCTATATTATTAATAGTTTGAGTATGTAAATGAGTTCATATTAAAAGGTACACTCCTCATATGTCCATGCTGTATATTTTTTATGCAGGGCTATTTATTCAATAAGCATTTTTCTAAGTCTTATAATTTGGTTACTTTGAGAACGTGCAGTAGTTAATGTTTGTCATGAACTACAGATGTGGTCCTTCCTTACCTTTCCACTAGACTCACGATATCTTGAGATTAAAAGCATGAAATCATCAGCTCTGGATCAGAAAAATTGCTCAAAATGCCTGACAGAGTAATGCAAAAGGTTTTTTTTCAAAGTTGGTCATCTTACAACACTCATCTCAAGATTTCTCGAGTCAAATGCAATGGTAAGCAAGGACACATCTGTAGTAGTTGGAAGTAAAAAAATACATGACCTGACCATGGCTGCTAGTAGCCGGATCTCGTAGCTCCCACTGTAGCTCTATAATTAAACAGTATGACACTTATTCAGTACATTTTATTATGAAAATATGTTATGGGAAAGTCAGAGGTCTAACATCCAGCCCCAGTGCAAAATCTGTAAAAGGACCCCATCTACAATGTCACATTTGCCATACCTTTTTATTGTCATACTAGATGGCGGCCCGATTCTAACCCATCGGGTGTTCTAGAGTATGTATGTAATTTATTTATGAAGATTTAAGAATAATGCAATGAATACACAGGATTTTCCGGGTAAAATATATACATTATCATTATATTTTATTGCTCTCATACAACTGAACGAAATTATTAAACAGATCATCAAAATATATAGATCATTACATGAATATCTAACTGTATTTAAATAAATCATGGGATGAAAGAAGAACATCGACACTATAATATATTTGTTAACAATATCAACCCAAAATATTTTTGTACACCACACTGACTGACAGAACATGTTCAGTAAATGTGACTGAACTACGTGGCACTGTGACTGACAGAACTTATTCAGTAAGTGTGAGTGAACTATGTGCACTGTGAATGACAGAACTTCTTCAGTAAATGTGACTGAACTACGTGGCACTGTGACTGACAGAACTTGTTCAGTAAACGTGACTGAACTATGTGGCACTGTGACTGACAGAACTTGTTCAGTAAATGTGACAGAACTATGAGGCACTGTGACAGACAGAACTTGTCCATTAAACGTGACTGAACTACATCACACTGTGACTGACAGAACTTGTTCACTAAATGTGACTGAACTACGTGGCACTGTGACTGACAGAACTTGTTCAGTAAACGTGACTGAACTGCGTGGCACTGTGACTGACAGAACTTGTTCAGTAAATGTGAGTGAACTATATGGCGACCAATCAGTGACGCGGGATTTCTGCTTTAGACAAACAAACAGAATTAGACAATTATATAGTAGATATGGCTGTGAGTTCTTTGGATGTGTCAGGCACCAGGTTGTGGGCGTTATTGCAATCTCTGTGTTTGGGAAGTGCATCAATGCAAAAGGTTCAATTCAATTATTTTGCCATTTGTTAAACACCTAGAAAAGTTTTTTTTTCAGAAAATGCGATAAAAATACAGCTTCAGATGAGACAATACATGGTATCAGGTTGTCATACTGTATGAAGAGCTGTTTGGAGGGCTGTGTTGGGGCTATTATGCTTTTTGGAGGGCTGTGTTTGGGCCATTATACTGTTTGGAGGGACTTAAGGTTCATCATACAGTGTGGAGGGTTGTGTTAGGGCCATCATACTGTGCAGAGGGCTATGTTGGGGCCATCATACTGTGTGGAGGGTTGCGTTGGGGTAAATATACTGTATGGAGGGCTGTATTGGAATCACAGGGGGCATCATATTGTGTTGGGGCCACCATACTTTACCAGGGGGTACAGTAGGGTTAGGGTTATCATACTGTGCATGTGGAGGATACTGTGGAGGAATTCACTGTGCGGTTACAATACTGTGTTTGGGGAGCACTTTTGTTGGCATCATACTTTATAGGGCCAGTAAACGGGAAATCTACAGGCTTATGTGAATGATTTTCTGTTTCCTCAACGAATATACTTTCTTTGCTTTCCTTTTTTGGGTGAGTGGGGGGCCAATTAGAACTTTTGCTATGCAGCCCCATGATTTCTATGTATGATGCTGGTCATAGTCATGGCAGGTCACACTGCTACACCAAAAGTAATCATTAGATATGATGTCGAAATGTGACCCTGATGCAAGCGGATGGGAGCCCAGAGCACTGACATTCGGCTCGCGCTGGCAGCAGAGGAGGAGCCGAGGGCCATTAGCATATCGCATCCGATGCTCTCGTATTGGATGTGATACACTAGTGTGTCTCTGGCCTTACTCTTGCAATCTGTATGTAAATTTTGTCGTATTAGCCAAGGGGGCTTGATCCTCAAGAAGATGCCCACAGAGAAGAGCTGAAGATCACTTGGCTAACAAGACAACATTTACCAATAGGGAAGAGGAAGTCATATCTCAGAAAAGGAGAGGTGCAGGAAAAAAAAACACCTTCTTCAAAAGAACAGTAAGATCTGCTAGGTAAAAAGAATTACATAAAGTTGTTATGACAAATACCCATAAAGGCCAATATTGAACCTCCTTAAAAGGGAATCTGTCATGGCGTTTTTAGTAGGATACTAATACAGACACTGACTGCCCATTCAGAGTCTGTATCATTTATTGCTGTAGCTTCTCCTGTTTTATTGCTGCAAGCACCAGAGAATTCACAGCCACGCACCTGCCGGTCAAGCGTACGTAAATCCAAAATGAATATTCTTTGCTCCCCACATCCATAATCCCACCCACCCCATTTACGCCAACGTCGGTGGTAGTAGATGACAGTATAGGAATGTCCAACAGGTACACACCTAGGGATTCGAGATTTTCACTATCACTGACATCGACACACAGGGGGTGGGGAGGATTGTGGGTGTGTGTATTCATTTTCAATTTACATACGTTTGACTGGCAGGTGTGCTGCTATGAATTCTCCTGTGCTTACAGCAATAAAACCGGAGAGGGTACAACAATAAATGTTGCAGATTCTGAAAGGGCTACACAAGCCCAATTTTAAGATACTATTAGTATCCTACTAAAAATTCACGTGACAGACTCCCTTTATGCCCCTGATATGGAAGAAATACAGATGGAGGGTCCTATGAAAGAAAAGTTGTCCCCATCTCCTTTTATATTATTAGCTGATAAGTTGTGGGAGGCAAACAAAGTCACCAGGACTCTGCCCCAGGTTGGGTGTAGCAGAGCAGTCCACCAGAAGCGATTCCTAGTTTGATGTTTTTTATTGGATCCTCTCTCTTTCATGTAGACTCCTGGTTGGTGGCATGTCTTGGGCTAGCTGCTCAGAAAGAATGAGAGCACCAGTCCTTATAAAAGTAGTTATTGACTTCTGTTTTTCTTTTTTTTTTCTTTGGCAATGTGGAGGAAGCCAAGGGAATGTGCAGAAGACTTATTGCCTCCTTGTCAAAATGTTTACTGGCCAATCTAACAACATTACACTTGAATTTAAAGAATTCCCTGACCCTTAGCTGAGCACACATTTCCCCACCTTAATTAATTCACAACTGTACAGTTTTCTACACAACGTGATCAATGATTATTATTATTTATTATTATAGCGCCATTTATTCCATGGCGCTTTACATGTGAGAGGGGTATACATAATAGAAACAAGCACAATAATCTTAAACAATACAAGCCACGACTGGAACAGGAGGAGAGAGGACCCTGCCCTCGGGGGCTCACAATCTACAAGATGATACATATTTATCCGTTGTTTCTTTAACAAATTTAAGTTGTGCATTTATTAAACCTGGTTTATTATTTTCTAGAGTCCTCGGTCAGCAGCAGTTCTCCAGTTTCAGGACCCAGTTCTCCAAATAATGGTCCAGTTAACATGGGTGTGGAACATGAAAGCTCTGTCTTGCCCACTAACTCTCATCCTGAGGTAGGAATTCTTCCTTGTATAACATACTAACACTGTAATATTGATTATAACTATCTGCATTTCATATGATATACTATTATACGCAAAATGACTTGTAACTTGCAGCAATTTGTAGTATAGAAAATGTGAAAACTAGCTCAGAAATGATTCTAAAAATGAACTAATCTGTGAAGATGACTTCATAAATAGAGTCAGTAGACAATACATGCTGAAATCCAACATCATCTACCGGCACAGACATTTTTTAGATCAGTCACCAGGACCACAAAAACAGGTTTTTCTAGCAATGGTTTAGGCAGACAGAATGGGTGTAGTGTTTGAATCATGCAAAGGGATTATGTTGTTCAGGGAAAACTTGGTTCACATTTATCTAGGGTTCTGCATTAATAGGGGCGATTTACTAAGCCAAAGTTGTGGCCCAACTTGTGCAGAAAATTTGCTCCACAGGCCTTTCAGCTATTATGTCTGCTGATGCTTTTTGTGGCTCACTCGGCAAGATGTAATGGTTTAAATAGAAAGGGGTGAGGTATAAATTGCAAAAGAGTGACATTTTGGTTCAAAAATATTATTACGATAGAAATTGGTGTAAATTAAATAAGAATGGCTGGGGTAGACTTGAGTTTCTGACACAGTGATTGACAGAACAAGCTGCCTCAGAATAAGAACGTAGCATGTGACTACTGCAGGCTTTTGTTAAAGGCGTTAACAGGCTCCTTGCATCTTCTCACACTCCTACTTGCACCAGTGAGCCTATTCCCTCACATCTCCTCCAGTCCCTTTTCCTGGCTGTCACCACTCATCTAGCTAAAATTGTTAATTTTCTCTCCCATTTGCCATCTTTCCCTCTTCAGTTAAACACACCAGCATACATCCATTACTTAAAAAAACATCCCTCGACCAGAACTGTGCTGCTAACTAGAGACCTGTCTCTAATCTTCCCTTCAACTCTAAACTCCAGTAACGCTTTGTGCACTGTTGTGATCCTAATGGCAGAGGATCTCAGGGTCTTCAGCAAAGTCTGCAAACATAAAAACTAGCTCTTAGGGAGGTGGTAACTGAGCTGACCACATACCTGATCCTAGCCCACAAATAATAGCAGCCGGGGAACGTGCCTACGTTGGTTCTAGACGTCTCACGCCAGCCGGAGATCTAACTGACCCTTTCAGAGAAAATATAGACCTCACTTGCCTCCAGAGAAAGATACCCCAAAGTAGATACAGGCCCCCAACAAATAATAACGGTGAGATAAGAGGAAAGGACAAACGTAAGTATGAACTAGATTCAGCAAAGAGAGGCCCACTAAATAATAGCAGAAATATAGAAAGCGGACTTATGTGGTCAGCGAAAAACCCTACCAAAATATCCACGCTGAATATCCAAGAACCCCCGTACCGACTAACGGTATGGGGGGAGAATATCAGCCCCCTAAGAGCTTCCAGCAAAATCAGGAATCACATTATGAACAAGCTGGACAAAAACAGAATAATACAAATAAACAAAAAAAAACAAGAAAGCAGGACTTAGCTTATGTTGCAAAAATCAGGACCAGTAGACAAGAGCAACCAGACAAGGACTGATTACATGGATGCCAGGCAATGGACTAAGACTCCAGGAAGTTTAAATAGAAACACCCAGAGTCTTAACGAAGCAGGTGACTACCAACCTGGGGAAAGAGTATCCAAGAGCCATACCGCGAGTGACCACAAGAGGGAGCCCAAAAGTATAGTTCATAACAGTACCCCCCCTTTAAGGAGGGGTCACCGAACCCTCACTACGACCACCAGGGCGATCAGGATGGGCAGCGTGAAAGGCACGAACCAAATCGGCCGCATGAACATCAGAGGCGACCACCCAGGAATTATCCTCCTGACCATAGCCCTTCCATTTGACCAGATACTGAAGCCTCCGTCTAGAGAGACGAGAATCTAAGATCTTCTCCACCACATACTCCAACTCGCCCTCAACCAAGACCGGAGCAGGAGGGTCAACAGCAGGAACCACAGGCACAATGTACCGCCGCAACAAAGACCTATGGAACACATTGTGAATGGCAAACGACACAGGAAGATCCAAACGAAAAGACACCGGATTAAGGACCTCCAAAATTCTATAAGGACCAATAAAGCGAGGCTTAAACTTAGGAGAGGAAACCTTCAGAGGGACAAACCGAGAAGATAACCAAACCAAATCCCCAACACGAAGTCGGGGACCCACACCGCGGCGGCGGTTGGCAAAACGCTGAGCCTTCTCCTGTGACAACTTCAAGTTGTCCACCACATGATTCCAAGTCCGCTGCAACCTATCAACCACAGAATCGTAATCATCAGAAAAAACTAAAATGTCATCCAGATAAACAATCACAAATTTATCTAGATACTTCCGGAAGATGTCATGCATAAAGGATTGAAACACTGAAGGGGCATTAGAGAGCCCAAAAGGCATCACCAAGTACTCAAAATGACCTTCGGGCGTATTAAATGCAGTTTTCCATTCATCTCCCTGCCTAATGCGCACAAGGTTGTACGCACCACGAAGATCTATCTTGGTGAACCAACAGGCACCCTTAATCCGAGCAAACAAGTCCGACAATAGTGGCAGAGGGTACTGAAATTTAACCGTGATTTTATTCAGAAGCCGATAGTCTATACAAGGTCTCAAAGATCCATCTTTCTTGGCCACAAAAAAGAATCCCGCACCAAGAGGGGAAGAGGATGGACGAATATGTCCTTTCTCCAAAGACTCCTTTATATAAGAACGCATCGCGGCATGCTCAGGTACCGACAGATTAAATAATCGTCCCTTAGGAAACTTGCTACCAGGAATCAAATCTATAGCGCAGTCACAGTCCCTATGAGGAGGAAGAGCGCTGGACCTGGACTCACTGAACACATCCTGATAGTCAAGCAAAAACTCAGGAACTTCTGAAGGAGTGGAGGAAGCAATAGACACCGACGGGGAATCGCAATGAATTCCCTGACAACCCCAACTTGACACAGACATAGCCCTCCAATCCAGAACAGGATTATGAGCCTGTAACCATGGCAGACCCAAAACGACCAAATCATGCATTTTATGCAGAACAAGAAAACGAATCACCTCCCGATGTTCAGGAGTCATGCACATGGTCACTTGTGTCCAATACTGCGGTTTATTCTCTGCCAATGGCGTAGCATCAATTCCTCTAAGAGGAATAGGATTTTCTAAAGGCTCCAGGACAAAACCACAGCGCCTGGCAAACGACAAGTCCATAAGACTCAGGGCAGCGCCTGAATCCACAAAGGCGATAACAGGGTAGGAAGACAATGAGCAAATTAAAGTCACAGACAAAATAAATTTAGGCTGCAAGTTACCAACGGCGACAGGACTAACAAACTTTGTTAAGCGTTTAGAGCATGCTGATATAACATGTGTAGAATCACCACAGTAAAAACACAACCCATTCTGACGTCTATGATTTTGCCGTTCAGTTCTAGTCTGAATTCTATCACATTGCATTAAATCAGGCATCTGTTCAGACAACACCGCCAAAGATTTAGCGGATTTGCGCTCCCGCAAACGCCGATCAATCTGAATGGCCAGCGTCATAGAATCATTCAGACTTGTAGGAATGGGAAAGCCCACCATCACATTCTTAATGGTTTCAGAAAGGCCATTTCTGAAATTTGCGGCCAGAGCACACTCATTCCACTGAGTAAGCACGGACCATTTCCGAAATTTTTGGCAATACACTTTGGCTTCATCCTGGCCCTGAGAAATAGCCAGCAAAGCCTTCTCTGCCTGAATTTCAAGATTGGGCTCCTCATAAAGCAATCCGAGCGCCAGAAAAAACGCATCAATATTTGCCAATGCCGGATCTCCTGGCGCCAATGAGAAAGCCCAATCCTGAGGGTCGCCCCGCAAGAAGGAGATAACAATTTTAACTTGCTGAGCTGAGTCTCCAGACGAACGAGGTCTCAAATATAGAAACAATTTACAATTATTCCTAAAATTCCTAAATTTAAATCGATCTCCAGAGAACAGCTCAGGAATAGGAATCTTAGGCTCTGACATAGGACTGCCAATTACAAAATCCTGAATGTCCTGCACACGAGCAGCAAGCTGATCCACACTAGTAATCAGAGTTTGCACATTCATGTCTGCAGCAGAGTTTCAAGCCATTCAGAGGTAAAGGGGAAGAAAAAAAAAACTCAGAACTTCTCTTTTTTCTTTTAATCCCACTTCTGCAATGCATTAACTATTCAATGGCCTGGCATACTGTTGTGATCCTAATGGCAGAGGATCTCAGGGTCTTCAGCAAAGTCTGCAAACATAAAAACTAGCTCTTAGGGAGGTGGTAACTGAGCTGACCACATACCTGATCCTAGCCCACAAATAATAGCAGCCGGGGAACGTGCCTACGTTGGTTCTAGACGTCTCGCGCCAGCCGGAGATCTAACTAACCCTTTCAGAGAAAATACAGACCTCACTTGCCTCCAGAGAAAGATACCCCAAAGTAGATACAGGCCCCCAACAAATAATAACGGTGAGGTAAGAGGAAAGGACAAACGTAAGTATGAACTAGATTCAGCAAAGAGAGGCCCACTAAATAATAGCAGAAATATAGAAAGCGGACTTATGTGGTCAGCGAAAAACCCTACCAAAATATCCACGCTGAATATCCAAGAACCCCCGTACCGACTAACGGTATGGGGGGAGAATATCAGCCCCCTAAGAGCTTCCAGCAAAATCAGGAATCACATTATGAACAAGCTGGACAAAAAGAGAATGATACAAATAAACAAAAAAAAACAAGAAAGCAGGACTTAGCTTATGTTGCAAAAATCAGGACCAGTAGACAAGAGCAACCAGACAAGGACTGATTACATGGATGCCAGGCAATGGACTAAGACTCCAGGAAGTTTAAATAGAAACACCCAGAGTCTTAACGAAGCAGGTGACTACCAACCTGGGGAAAGAGTATCCAAGAGCCATACCGCGAGTGACCACAAGAGGGAGCCCAAAAGTATAGTTCATAACAGTGCACTCCCGATCTCCAGCTCCTCCACACTTCGCACCATGCTATCAGTCTCAAGGCTACTGCTCTCTCCTAGTTCTCCTCCTACCTCTCTGACCGCTCCTTTACAGTATATTTTTCTCTCTTCTCTCCTCTTCCTCTTACTGTTGGGGTTCTTCAAAGATCAGTTCTAGGCCACCTTCTCTTCTTATTATATACTCCCCCTATTGGACAAACAATCAGTAGATTCGGTTTTCAGTACCATCTCTATGTTGATGATCAATTATACACATCCTCTCCTGACAGCACCCCTGCATTACTACATAATACCAGTGATTGTCTTTCTGCTGTCTCTAACATTATGTCCACCATGTGTCTAAAACTAAATCTTTTAAAAACTGAACTCCGTGTGTTTCCTTGTTTCCTCCTGCCACTAATCTACCTATGACTGATATTGTAATTTCCATGTGTGGATCTGCCATTACTCCAAAGCAACATAACTGCTGTCATGGGGTCATATTTAATTCAGATTTTTCATTCACCCCCTACATCCGATCAGTTACTCAACCATGTCACCTACACCTCAAAAACATCTCTAGAATCTGACCTTTTTCTTAGCTTCAACTGTGCAAAAACTCTTACTGTTGGCCTCTCCAATCCATCCTGATGCAGAAGCCAGAAACATATTCATCACCAACCACTACACCGACGGCGCTACCCTGTGCCAATCACTGCAGTGGTTGCCCATCTGATACAGAGTCCAAAATAAACTTATCACTCTCACCCACAAAGCGCTTCACGGTTCAGCACCACCCTACATCTCCCTCGTTTCAGTCTACCACACCACCCATGCCCTCCATTCTGCTAATGACCTAAGACTAACATCCTCAATAATCCAAACCTCCCATTCCCGTCTCTAAGACTTCTCGCGTGCTGTGCCAATTCTTTGGAATGCACTACCCAGGACAATTCTATTAGTTCCCAATACCCACAGTTTTAAGAGTGGCTTAAAAACACATTTCTTTAGACTGGCTTATTGCCTTGCTTCACTTTTTTGAATATGTGTGTTTTGCCCTTACAAAATTTTTTTCAAAGACAGGACCCTTGTAGCATCTGTTCACACACCCTACATGCACTTATCAGCTCTCTGTGTCTGTACTGTCCACATACTGGCTGGTGACCGGTTCATGCAGCATTATGTGAATACTCTATTTATTATATTGATGGCTGACCCACACAAGACAAGCACTTATTACCATTTACCATTTCCTTATAGATTGTAGTCTTGTGAGCAGCGCTCTTACTCCTCTTGGTATCTATTGAGTTATGTGTTATTCTGCAATGTCTTTATTGTCTGTACCAGTCCCCTTAAAAATGTAAAGTTCTGTGGAAAATGTTGTCGCTTTAAACAATAAAAATTATTAATATTATTATTATAAGGCTGATGTATAAAATGCCAGTATTGATAAATTCTCGACAAAATATCATATTCAGGGTTGTGTTTTCAAATTGTAGCATGATCTAGGTATGGTGTTTTTTCAGTTTTGTTTTTTTTTGTTTGCGTGTGTTTCATAGCCTTCACTAAATGAAGGACTTTTAAAAAAGCATGTTAGAAATGTAACAGGATAATCAAATACTATGAAAGACATTTGCAATTCAATGTGGCTTTTGCAAAGATTTTAAAACACTGTGTAGCATTATACTAATTGCTGCAAAAAAATAGCAGCCTGCATATTCCTCAACCTGTAAGAACAATAGGGCAGATTTTGGCACAAATTACAACATCAACCTTCTAAAAGTGCACTTTTTCTATACCTTGCCTTGGATACTATTTTACAATTTTGATGGAATAAAGTTTTGAACTTATTCACCGGGAGCGGGAATTTTTTTTTCCGTTGTTTTATTTTTATGATGCACGTATCATCCCTAGCCGCCAAAGCAGTGTGTTTAAAAATGATACTTAATACTCTCTATGTCCACGAACTGGATTAGTCCTCGGCTGCTGTCAATCATTGCACCACTGTTCTGATATCATGGTCACATCGGCATGATTTGCATACCTGCATGCTCAGAATGGAGCCAAGGGACTTTTTCTCCTCCCTATTCTCCCTGCACAAGCTGGGATGTCAGCCATGTTACGTGGGCATGGTACCAGTGCACTGTTGTAATGATTGACAGTGGTGCCGGACTAGTTTGATCCCCTGCTGGGTTCTATACTATATAATTGACATGCATTTATTTCACCCCCAGACTTATTTTTTTGATACCTGTGATGTATGGGATACAGATTTCATTAGGATTTAGGAACGCTTTTTGAAAGACCATAAGGCCACATTCACACGCTCAGTATTTGGTGAGTTTTTACCTTAATATTTGTAAGCCAAAACCAGGAGTGGGTGATAAATACAGAAGTGGTGCATATGTTTCTATTATACTTTTCCTCTGATTGTTCCACTCCTGGTTTTGGTTTTGGCTTACAAATACTGATGTAAAATACTGACCAAATACTAAATGTGTGAATGTGGTTTAAAGGTTGCATTTTATTAAAGAAATGCATCATACAACAATGATAAATCTAACAGAAAAATGTATTGTATAATGCATTTTAGCTCATTTTTCATTTTATACAATTGAAATAATCAATAAATAATAAAGAATTTAAGTATTACAGTAAATCAGACTCGGATAGATAAATTATTCTTGTGGAACAAATCTATCTGCAGTCATTTTGTTGCTAAAAAAAAAATCTTTGCTTCCAGTAAAAATTGCTTATAGCGCGGAAAGTTTAGGTCACCAGCAGGACATAGAGCCAGAGCCTCAGACACTTCTACTTCCAGCTTTCCCATTCATAAGAAACTAATTGTTTGTGAACTGTGATCCTGAGGGCAGGTGTTTGACCCCTGTCCACTGATTAGTAGCCCCCTGTGGACGCCAGAAGAGAAATAATGTTACACTGATAGCTAACATGTGGCTTTATCTTGTAACCCTTTTGTATAAGAAACCAGGGATGTCAAATTGAGGTGGAAGAATGAAGACATCATTACTACTCAATTAGTCAATTAGGAAACGAGCGTTCAGTAATGAAGGTCTTACTGCCCCAGGTACACAATAGATCTGTATTGTAGATTTCACCGTCTTCCAGGACATCCGTTAATAGTCACATTTGATATCAAGAAATGGTTTCATTCATCACATTTGATGGAGATGGAGCCACAGAGTGTCATTCTCAATGTTCCATTATAGTAGGTTAAATTCATCATATTTTTACTGCCAGCAGGAAGCCAAAAATTATTCTGCCTTGCATCATAAAAATCCAAATCTTTTGTCTATTTTTTTTATATTACATTCTTTCTGTGGTTTGGATCTTTGAACTAAAGTAATTTACTGGCTGATGAAGAAATAAGCTGGTACCAGCTACACACAGTAATATCCTAGGCTGTCTAGGATTTAGCATTTTGCTTGATTCAGTTTTGGTCTGGGAAAGGGTAAAAAAAAGAAATTTTTAAAGAAAAAAAATCCCATTATACTCAGCTCGCCTCACAGTGCTTTGGTGCCGTAGCTCCTCACTTGGTTCTCCACTAAATGGCTTGTTTCTTCTTTCCGACCACAGTCTTCTCTTCCATCTTCAACCTTAGGCCACATTCACATGTTCAGTACTTCGTCAGTATTTTACATCAGTATCTGTAAGCCAAAACCAGGAGTGGGTGAAAATTACAGTAGTTGTGACAAGTTTCTATTATACTTTTCCTCTGATTGTTCCACTCCTGGTTTTGGCTTTATGATGTAAAGTACTGACAAATACTGAACACGTAAATGTGGCCTTAGGAGCCTCCACTGCTGAATAGGCCTCAACTTGACATCATTACAGCATGGGGCAATGCCTAGTGAGCACTGGAGGAACCTAAGAGTAAAGAAGACTGAGGATAGATGAGAAGACTGAAGCTGGAGGGAGAAATGAGCCAGCAGAAGACCTGGCAGGGACATACAGTTCTAGGACACGTGAGGTGGGTCTAATATTTTAGATTTTCACCCTTCCATATATTATGTTTTGGGATCTGGGTAGACCTCAGAGCATGATGAACAGCTTTTACCAGCAATTGCATCTGCATTGAACAAATGTGATCTGAATCAAAAAGTCCTGACTGGATTAAAGTGAAACTAGCTAATAGAATTTCGTCACATTTACTCATCTCTAATTATATTGCACTTTTCTCATAGACGTTGGCCAGTAGGCATAATAGATGATATAACTAATAATCTGTAGCAGGAAATCTGGTCTAGATAAAGAAGTAGTCTTATCAAAAAGGTGGAGAGGTTACACTATAATCCATTGTGAAAGCTAATTAATTTCCAGAATATGATATGTTAAAAATAGATACAAAAAAGCAATATCAATCAGATGGCCATGTTGTTTCATGTACGCAAAAAAAGGTCTGGGTGCCATCAGTGTATTGGATCCGTGTTTCATCAGTGTTTGGTCAGTGTGTCAGCTTTTACCTTCATTGTTTCATCGATGATTTTCATGGACCTATAGACTTTTCATCCATTATACTACTAAAAAACAGACATATCTCCATGATTTTGGCATGGACATACGGTCTGCCCCCAAACTATTATGGGTAGGTGTTGTATCTGTGGAAATCAATGGCTAGGTCTTGTATATGAATAATGGACATCTGAATGCGGTTTTACAGTTTGATATAGAGAAAGGGAACATTTTTGGGATTGATTGCAGTCACACTTGAATTTCCATGTTAGGGATAATATTAATCTTTTATGAGATGTTCACATTCATTTTTGACAGTCGTGTGAATCAATTATAGTAACCATATGTTTCATTTGAATTAATGGGGTTTTAAAGGATTTTCCAATCATTTTTCAGCATGAAAACTATTACATAATGGTGGACACACTAAGTGCAGATATTCATTATTACATGTAGTAATCCAGATTCTTTGAATTTGCTATATTTTTATATCAAGTGTTAAATGTAGCCATTTTCATTTTCCAACTGTTTTTAACCAATGTCCTGATGTAAATCGATCCCTCTAACCCATTCTGTAACCCTTTTAACACCAGGTATGTGATAAGCTAAGAAGACAAACAAGGCATTTTCCCTTATGACCATTCATAAAAATAATGCCCCCTTTAGGAGCCATGAAGATTTTCTTTTTTCATTTTACGTTCTCGGTATAACAGTGTGCCACCTAAGACCAATAAAAAGGTTAACGGCTCCCATCCATCCTGGTGGGGAGGTTGTTTAGTGACATGTAACAAGGAATGACTAGATCCTTAATTTACTATAAATACAGTAATTTAACACCTTTTACTACTGTGCAACCTTTTCTTGTTGATCATTCCACCCTGGGTGCACACAAATGTCAAAAGGAAATTTACGTGTCCCATCTCATCTGGCCCATTACTGCCCGAGACCAGCCAAGGGCTGCATCAGAAAACAACAGTAGTCCTGGAAGGTTACATTTTTAAGTAACATCCTGTATTGTGGTGTTGCTCGGCTCTACACTGACAACTACGCATTTACAAAATTTATTTTCTCTAGTTAATTGATATCCCAGATTTATCCATTACAAAACCAGCAACCCTTCCAAACTCTACATGCTTGACAAGTTATTATATTTACTTAGTGAATCCTATGAGTGCTGGGTCCTTCTTGGAGGTGGTCTATTATCGCAGACCCATATGCTTTCTGTTTGGGAAGAAAGCAGTCACTGTTGTCATACTGTTACACAGGGTGTTCTTTTTCATTGATGGGACTCCCTTGGGGATAATATTATGCCATAGCTCCTAATTCTAATGGAGCCTATGTGGGTCTTATTATGGAGTAATGTAGAAGAGGCTAAAAGAGGGAGTGTAATGCAAGGAAGATTGTGACACCACATGTGGAAACAATACGGAAGTATGTTACATGGCAGAACTAAATTGATTTCCAGGAGCTCTAAGATAAGTTACAACCACAGTGGCCATAGCACTGCATTTCTGCAGTAAAACCCCAGGGTGGTATGTGTGAGCCAGGTTTTATTCTGGGTGTACTTATTTATTCCAATATATTTAAGCATTTGACTGGTGCAAAGATTGCTTTCGCGTAACAGAAATAAATGTGTTGTATTTTAAAATTGACAACCTCGTGGTTAGATCCTCATAGGTTGCAAGCTCTCAAAAGTGAGGAACTAGTTATGTAATTATTACACCCAGTGCTATAAGTTAGGGATGTGTCAAAAACACATATGGTGACTCACTAAGATATTTATTTTACTTGCTCATATAACATCTTTAGTTTCTACAGAGCTTTAAAGGTAATCTGTCAGTAGGATCAACCCTACTAAGTCTCCTATATGGATTTGAAGGTCATACGAAGCTGAATATAATGGTATCTTGATATCTGCTATCTGATGTTCCAGAGAAATCCACATGTTTCTTATATGTAAATGAGCTGTTCCACGCTTTGAGCAAACACTGATCTCCCTGAAAATCTGCCTCCAGAGATTATTTGTAATAAAAGGGGACGTTACCAGTGTGAGACAAGTAACTAACACAGAACAGTGGAAGTGAAATTTGTCTTCTTGTAAACACATTTTCTGCAGCTCTCACAGCTTCGCTGTATGGCAGCCCTGTCTGCCTGTATGATGGAAGCTAAAGCCGAGAGGAATCTGCAGATGTGTCAGGTATAATCATACACAGCCCTGTAGAGTTCAGGAGAGCAGAGAGCGGCCATTACACATCATATTGGCAACTCTCTTTTCATTTAAAATAAACTCTGGAGACAGATTCTCAGGGAGATCTATGTCCGGCCCATAGTCCTGAACAGCTCATTTACATATAAGAAAAATGTGTCTTTCTCTGGAATAAGAGATCAGATCGCAGATATCAAGGTATCACTTTATTTATCTTCCTATGACCTACATGGCCATATAGACGACTTAGGAAGGTTGATCCTACTGACAGATCCCCTTGAAAGACATCATCATCATTGTCCCCATTAGAGCTCACAATCTACATTCCTTATCAGTATGTCTTTGGAGTGTTGGAGGAAACTGTAAAAACCGGAGGAAACCCACACAAACACGGGGAGAACATACAAACTCCATGCAGATGTTGTCCTTGGTTGGATGTGCCACTAATGTCTAATCGACAGGAATCCAATCACCTTGACGGCTTTTTGGTACAGTAAGGTCACACTAGGAAATAGTTGTGCCACTTCTTTTCTCAAAGGCTTCACTGGACTTTTTTTTCCAGGTAGCCACATGGGCAGCACTTGTAGTCAATGACAGTCAATGCTTCTGGGCTGAGTGAAGTCTTGAAGAAAAGATTTGCACAACAATTTTCGAATGTTATTAATGTTAGCATTCATATGTGGGGGTCATAGTGAAATATGCTACCATATATAAAGTATGGTAATTTACTACTTGTTTCAAACTTCAGCCGCTCTTTGATGACAAGTATTTAGAAGAAGCAGTATAACGATATAGTATAACAGAATAATGTAGGGTAAAAATAGAGAACATGATGGAATGAATTGTAATTAATTGACAATTATTCATCCTTTTTTTAGATTGTGAGCCCCATTGGGGACAGTGATGATAATGTGTGCAAACTGTAAAGCGCTGCGGAATATGTTAGCGCTATATAAAAATAAATATTATTATTATTATTATTATTATTTTTATCTTATGGTAAGATAGACCTGTACAAACACCTTATGTTTTCTGTAGACCTTAATGTATTTTGTGTCCAAAAATCCAATGTGATATGACTCACGTCTATTTCACTCAAAACAGTGCATGAGATAGGTTTGCAAAAGTCATTTTGGGATTCGCTGCTATGTGTTAAAGACAAATGGAGACTTTATTTTCATCTTTCAAACTTTTTTTTATGATTCACCTTGGTATGTTTTCTGATATTAATGTGATGCAATATTATTTCTGTTATAGCATTTGACCTCACACCAACTTATTCTGCATCATGAAAAGTCAATGAATCTGCTAAGCCTATACACCTCTCCTTCTTTACCCAACATCACCTTGGGGCTCCCTCCTGCTGCTCCTCAACTCAATGTAAGACATACTTCCAATGAGAGTGAATGATTAAGCTGTAAGATTTGAGAACATTTTTTAATGCGCCAATTGTTGTAATTTTTTTAATCTGTTTGATCACCTTAAAGTCAATTTTAAATGTTGAAAATGCAGTCGGAGTCGCATATAGTATTGAATAAAGCAGAAAGAGCAGAGTAGATTAATAAATAGTTTTGTGGGAAAAAATTCTTGATTGACATTTATTGATCTAACGCTGAGCCTATTTTGGGCTTAGGAGTCCAAGGATTGGTTTGTGAACAGACTTGTTGTAAGTCATTGAGTAAGACCCCCCACTGGACTCCTAATCCCTAGATTAGATGAGTTTATGTCAATGAATGATAATAAACTATACAGAATCTTTTCCATAAACTTCTTTTTAAAGGGCAGCTTAAACACAGATAAGAGCCCGGCTATTAATTGCAGTTGAATATGTTTCACTCTTGTTTGAGAGGATACATACTTAGGAAGACTGGTCTCAAACCATGCTTTTAGGATGACTAGTCCCAGGCAGGTCCCTTGGAACTTATCCTTGCCATGCTCCATTTGACTGACAAGTCTGTTCCTAGGTGTGTCCATAGGAATGCTGCCGCTTTCTGATTCATGATACTTGTTTTTTGGGCAACATGAATCAGATATAAAGTTCCTTTTAACATATTGTAAGGTGGCTGATAGACATAGTGGATGAGAGATAAACCTGGAGTAATGCTTTAGTGCATATAGGACTAAAAGTGGTTAATCGGCCATGACAGGTTGATCACCATATCTCCATTTCTGGGTGTGGATCACTTACTAAAATAAGACCTGTTTGTCTCACACATACGATGTGTATGGAGGTGTGCTGATCTCCTGGATTGAGTGCCTTTACTAAGGGACTAAGAATCTGGACTCTTAACCCCTTTCTGCCAGCTGACGGAATAGTACGTCAGCTGGCAGATCCCCTGCTTTGAGGTGGGCTCTGGCGGTGAGCCCACCTCAAAGCCGCGACATGTCAGCTGTTTTGTACAGCTGACATGTGCGCGCAATGAGCGCGAGCGGAATCGCAATCCACCCGCGCCCATTAACCAGTTAAATGCCGCCGTCAAGCGCTGACAGCGGCATTTAACTAGAGCTCCCGGCCGCGCGGCCGTATGTGCTCGCACTGCTGACCCCGTCACATGATCGGGGGTCAGTGGTGCATTGCCATAACAACTAGAGGTCTCCTTGAGACCTCTATGGTTGTTGATGGCCGATTGCTTTGAGCGCCACCCTGTGGTCGGCGTTCAAAGCAACCCTGCATTTCTGCTACATAGAGGTGATCTGTGCTTCACCTCTATGTAGCAGAGGCGATCGTGTAGTGCATGCTTCTAGCCTCCTATGGAGGCTATTGAAGCATGCCAAAATAAAAAAAAGTGTTTAAAAATATAAAAAAATAAAAAAAATATAAAAGTTCAAATCACCCCCCTTTCGCCCCAATCAAAATAAAACAATAAAAAAAAATCAAACCTACACATATTTGGTATTGCCGCTTTCAGAATCGACTGATCTATCAATAAAAACAAAGAATTAACCTGATCGCTAAATGGCGTAGCGAGAAAGAAAATCAAAACGCCAAAATTACGTTTTTTTGGTCGCCGCGACATTGCATTAAAATGTAATAACGGGCGATCAAAAAAACATATCTGCACCAAAATGGTATCATTAAAAATGCCAGCTTGGCATGCAAAAAATAAGCCCTCACCTGACCCCAGATCACGAAAATTGGAGATGCTACGGGTATCGGAAAATCGCGCAATTTATTTTATTTATTTTTTTTTAGCAAACTTTGGAATTTTTTTTCACCACTGAGATAAAAAATAACCTAGACATGTTAGGTGTCTATGAACTTGTAATGACCTGGAGAATAATAATGGCAGGTTAGTTTTAGCATTTGGTGAACCTAGCAAAAAAGCCAAACAAAAAACCAGTGTGAGATTGCACTTTTTTTGCAATTTCATCACACTTGGAATTTTTTTCCCGTTTTCTCTTACATGGCATGGTAAAACCAATGGTATCGTTCAAAAGTACATCTCGTCCCGCAAAAAATAAGCCCTCACATGGCCATATTGACAGAAAAATAAAAAAGTTATGGCTCTGGGAAGGAGGGGAGCGAAAACCGAAAACGAATAAACGGAAAAAGCTCCGGGGGTGAAGGGGACTCTTAAGCCAGGTGGGCTAACCAGCACTATTGTATGGACTTTTGGCTTTATGTTGTACTTTGAGCCAGACAAGGGCTGTATTTGAGTTTTCCTATGTTATGGTTTACGAGGACTGCAATAAACCATCCAGACTTTTAATTTAAAACGATTCCTGTGATACCTCAGATCGCTCCCAAGTCAGTAGCACGGTTACAATATTAACAAGATCACCTATCTGTCCAAAGTTAAAAAAATATACAATACAGGTTTTTTCTCAGCATGGGTACTAAAGAACCAACCAGAAGGTCATGCTGCATTTTTTTCCCAAAGGACAAAGTTTTAGGTGCAATAAAGCCCTTAAGCCTTGGATACTGGAGGAGAGGGGTGGCAGAGGTGTAAAGAACTGGGAGGTCCCATATCTATGCTTCTGTCATGCGGCAGTGTTACAATGAAATGTTATGTTCTGAATACATCTTGAAATCTTATATTCAGTATGTCATGTAGTTTCTGCTTCTTTTGACTTGACACCGGACTTTTTCCGCCAGAAATCTTTCAATCGCGCTTTTCTCCATCAGCCAGTAATCTTTCAATCTTATTTTCTGTATTAGCCAAAGGCCTTTCAATCATCTATGTTACTGTAAAGTGTACACTTCTGCATTCCCTCTGCAGCCTTTTTGAAAAACTATTCATTAACTTATGGCACTTATATCAATCCCTTTGCGCCACTGAGTGTAAATCTATATT
The DNA here is from genome assembly GCF_051348905.1 of Ranitomeya variabilis. Taxonomy (NCBI): domain Eukaryota; kingdom Metazoa; phylum Chordata; class Amphibia; order Anura; family Dendrobatidae; genus Ranitomeya; species Ranitomeya variabilis. The sequence continues at coordinate 85,606,710 of NC_135237.1, read as the reverse complement.
CGCTGGATAGAAAATAAACTTTACATTTAGATTTAAACCATTCATTTTGCAAGCTTTGAAAGATTTTGACCTGAAGAAGCAACATAGAATTAATTGGGCCCCATACAAAAGTCAACCTGCCCCTAAAAAAAAAAAAAAAAATTATTCAGCTGAGAAAGGCCAACATCCCAACTTTTAAAGACAAGTAGAGGGACATGTATTGTTACTAGTCTTGGGTGGTCTCCGAGTATTTCGGCATGCTCAGAGTTTAGTTTTTGTCTCCGTAGCTGCATGATTTGCGGCTGCTAGACAGGCTGAACACGTGGGAATTCCCTAACAAACTGGCAACCCCCACATGTACTCGGGCTGTCTAGCAGCCACAAATGATGCAGCTATAGAGACAGAAACTAAATCTCCCAGCACATCCAAATACTCGGAGACCACCCCAGCATGCTCGGGGACACCCGAGTAACGAGTACACTCGCTCATCACTAATTGTTACACATCCACAGAAATAGTGCCCCTACTGAAGCTTCTTAGTGTTGTCACCAGTTACCATAGCCTTTTCATGGCCCCAATTTATTATGATGCCCCCAAAAATTCCCTCACACCCAAAGTGTGATACCCTCACAGTGAATTCCCTCACACAATTTGCCCCCACAGTACACCCCCTATACACACAGTATGATAACCCCACTATGTCCCCACCACAATATAAGGTCTCAACTGTGCCTTCAATGCATTATGATGTCCACACAGTGCTCTCAAGGAAGTATTATGCCCCTACAATGTCTCCATCACAGTATGATGTCCCCTTACTGCCCCAACACAGTATTAGGTTCCTTCAGTGCCCCAACATAGTATAATGCCCTCAAAGTGCCCCCAACACAGTATGTTGTCCCCACACTGTCCTGAGCACAGTATGTTTCCCCCACCATTCTCCCATGCACAATATGAGATCCAACCCAAAGATTGATTCTTGCACAGTTCCCTCATGGTATAATGCTTCAATAGTTCTCCCACATACCATATGTTGCCCCAATGCTGACCCCCCCCCCCCTCCCCCCCAGTGACAACTTTTTTTCCATTAGGCTGCTGCAATAAATTGATATAAAGGCAAAAAGGTGACAAAAAATTCAAATTTTAACTGCAAGATTTAGACCCCTGTTGTATCATACATTTGACATCAAGTGAAAATTATCAATTTGGTATATAAATCTTCTACATGTGGTAGTTTGCTTTCTATGAAAACAGCAATATTTCCTCTTTAATACTGTGTGAGTTCAACCACATCACTATCTCCCATTTTGTCTTGTATGTAAAGGGGAGTCTATGAGCATCCTCACTCCTCCACCCCCAAAAATGTCAGATCTTCTAAATCTATTCATATATAAAATGAGGGTTAGTAATGAATGGAGGGGACGGGTCAGGAAAGGGTGGGAGTAAAACCACAGATCAGTAAAGAGAAGCGGCTGGACAGAGACTATATCAAAGGCAAGACCGCACATCCAGCATTTAACCTTTCAATTGTCAACACTGATAGATTTCAGGAAAAAACACAGATGTAATTATGATGCAAAATACTCATTAAAATTCCTTTGTCACTGGACAACTGAAAAATGTGCGAAAAGCTATAAAGTAAGTGCAAATAATTCATTTTGGTGACCCTACAATTAATGTTTCATTCAATATTTTAATCTGTGGAAAAGGCAGAAAGTAATGAAAAAATAGTAAAATAATATCCTTTTCCGAGCAGGTTTTTAGCTTCCATAGGTGATTTTCGCACTTTGCCAGAGTTTTGGATAGCAATCCACGTGTTTCTGTATCACTGACAAACTAGCCTGATGCTTCACTGCATGTCTGATTGGGAAAGGACTAGAGAAACATGCTGTATGTGGCACTGCAGCACAGATCCATTAGATCGGATCTGTCACCAGATTTCACAATACCAACTGCTGACATCACTAAAAGATCTCTTAGACCTGATGAGGCTAGTATACTTGCTTTGAAAATCCATGTCAGAATGGCTGAATAATTCAGATATTAAGATGAGCATTTTATGAGTCCAGCTATACAATGAAATAGCTCATGAGTTCAAGTGAATTTAGTAATTAGAGGAAATTGTTGTGCACACAGTAAAGCATGGAGGCGCTGGTAGAACAGGATTTGATTCCCGCAATCAAGTCAAACAGTAATTCACTGCACCCTCCTGTATTCAAAGATGCCATAAAGCAATGGAGCAATTGCGCTCACTTCCTTCCTTTTGGACCAAGCAACTTTATGTTTGAGACATGGGAGGGATCAAAAGGTTGTCATTGCACTTCTATTTTTTCTACGCCTGCTACATCTCTGCACAATAAATGAACTATTTGCATCTTTCATATTGGAGTGATTGGGCAAATCACTTTATATATCAATTGCATTTAGTCTCTATCTACCCAGCTTGATTGACTGCTGCAGCTTGTACTGAGCAGTGTGAGATCTCAGCAGTAGCGGCAGGGAGGAGGGACACTGAGGAAATGTCTGAATGAGTGGACGGAGATTGTGTTAAAGGGAACCTGTCACCCCCAAAATAAAAGTTGAGCTAAGCCCACCGGCATCAGTGGCTTATCTACAGCATTCTGGAATGTTGTAGATAAGCCCCTGATGTAACCTTAAAGATGAGAAAAAGAGGTTAGATTATATTCACCCAGGGGCGGTCCCGCTGCGGTGGGCGTCGCGTTCTGGTCCGGGGCCTCCCATCTTCTTACGATCACGTCCTCTTCTTTTCTTCATGCCGAAGCTCCGGCGCAGGCGTACTTTGTCTGCCTTGTTGAGGGCAGAGCAAAGTACTGCAGTGTGCAGGCGCCTGGAAAGGTCAGAGAGGCCCGGCGCCTGCACACTGCAGTACTTTGCTCTGCCCTCAACAGGGCAGACAAAGTATGCCTGCACCGGAGCTGCAGCGTGAAGACAAGAAGAGGACGTCATCCTATGAAGATGGGAGGCCCCGGACCGTGACACCCATCGTACCGGGACCGTCCCTGGGTGAGTATAATCTAACCTCTTTTTCTCATCTTTCAGGATACATCGGGGCTTATCTATAGCATTACAGAATGCTTTAGATGAGCCCCTGATGCCAGTGGGCTTAGCTCACCTTCCATTTTGGGGGGTGACAGGTTCCCTTTAAACTTTGGTGAAGAATTATACAGCCATTCTGATATGGATCTTCACAGTAAATACATCAGCTTCATCAGGTCTATGTAATAATATGTGCAGTTTTTTAATGTGAAATCTGTTTAACTGTTCATCTTTTACCTGCTACACATGCAGTGGTCCCAAGCCTCATTTTAACAAACTGACTATACTAGAACAATTATTCTACAGGGTGGGCCATTAATATGGATGCACCTAAATAAAATGGGAATGGTTGGTAATATCAACTTCCTGTTTATGGCACATTAGTATATGGGAGGGGGAAAACTTTTCAAGATGGGTGGTGACCATGGCGGCCATTTTGAAGTCAGCCATTTTGGATCCAACTTTATTTTTTTCAATGGGAAGAGGGTCATGTGACACATCAAACTTATTGAGAATTTCACAAGAAAAACATTGGTGTGCTTGGTATTAACCATTCTGCGGTGTTGCAATCAGTGTGTCAAGAGTGGGAGAAGAGGGTTGCATTGACAATCCAACACAATGGGCAGCACTTTGAACACATTTTCTAAGTGGTCATAAACTTGTACATAACTCATGAAAGAATAAAGTAACATTAAAACCAAGTACACCATTGTTTTTCTTGTGAAATTCTCACTAAGTTTGATGTGTCACATGACGCCGACTTCAAAATGGCCACTATGGTCACCACCCATCTTGAAAAGTTTTCCCCCTCCCATTTACTATGTGCACAAGCCGGTAGTTGATATCACCAACCATTCCCATTTTGTTTAGGTGTATCCATATACATGGCCCACCCTGTACTTCTCATTTCCCGAGTTACCAATATGGCTGCATTTCCTCTCGTCAGGAGTGAAAAAATGAGGGTCACAATTACAGATAAATGGAAATAAGCCTATAGTAAAATCATCATCAAACTCTTCTGATTTACTCATTTATGGCCATTGTTTAGCAATGAGAACATGGCATGTGGATTTTTTTTTACATGCTTTCTTTGAAGCATTTCTCCTGGGTAGAAAAATGACTCTTTGCAATAGGAAAAGTATTTATGATGTGTTCATCACCGGCATTTGTATGCTAATTGACCGTGCTTTTCACAGAAATGCCCCAAACAAACCTTTCATGTGGGATGTGGTAATCAGATGCTAAAACAGCTTTGGGAAATATTGCCAGCACATCAAATAAAGCATGTGGATTGTGTTTTATGTCCTTCTATTATTACTGTCCATGATATTAGTGGGGATGACAGTCCTGCTTTGGAGAGCTGCAGGCTGGATCCCCGGCCAGTGTCTTCCAGCCTCCGATGTGTAACATTACATGTGATCAGTCTGGGCTCTCCTTATGATTAGTGATTAGTGTTGAGCATTCTGATACTGCAAATATCGGGTATCGGCCAATATTCGCTGTATCGGAATTCGGATACCAAGTTCTGATATTTTTGCGATATCAGAATCGGAAGTTCCTATAGTGAAATTAAGCAATATAATGAATTTTGGTGGTGCGTGGGTGGAGACTGCGTGTGTGCGTATGCGCGTGTGCGGGCGGTGTCTGTGCGTGACCGTCGGGCTCTCTGCATGTGTGCCAGGGTTCTATGTGGCGTGCGGGGTCTCTGTGCGGCGTGTGAAGTGTCTCTGTGCAGTGTGTCTCTGTGCGGCGTGCGGGGTGTCTCTGTGCGGTGTGCGGGGTGTCTCTGTGCGGCGTGCGGGGTCTCTGTGTGGCGTGCGGGGTGTCTGCGGCGTGCGGGGTCTCTGCGGCATGCAAGGTGTCTCTGTGTGGCATGCGGGGTGTCTCAGTGTGGGCCTCGTCCGATGGGACTACAAGTACCATCGGACGATGCCTGCTACACTGACAGTGATTGACACATTAGCCAATGATGGGAAAGTAGTCCCATCATCCGGCTAATGTGTTGAATGATGAAAAAAAAAAACTCCATACATACTCCATACATACATACTCCATACATACATAATCCATACATACATACTCCATACATACATACATACATACATACTACATACATACTACATACATACATACTACATACATACATACATAGTACATACATACATACACACACACTACATACATACATATATCTCAAATATAGCCTATATTTAAGGCACTTCCAAATAAGAGCAAATATCCAAAGATAGAAACAGAACGGAAGCTTTATGCCAATAAAAACATTGAATTTTATTAATAGTACAATAAAAATTCTGATAAAGTCCAATAACAATCAGTGGAGATACATAAGACAGAATATACTGTCTGCTAAAGAGAATACATACAAAACACCTATCAAAAATCAAATGATCCCAGATACTTACAAGTAAAACCCAGTAGAAATAAATAAGGCATAAATAATAGACAATAAAGAAGACCGTAGGTATGTCATAATAGAAAATGCCTAAGATATATGGGCTAAGTAAGTATGCTTAAAAAGCAGCCATATGTCAAATGCCACAGAGGCAAAGGATATACAAAGTTAAATAGTCAAATGTATGTTGGCAGACAAAAATAGCCTAACACAGGGAATAAATAAGCCCTAGAGATACTTTAAATGGTATTACTGTATATATCCATATAATGGCCACATGGTGCATGTAGTGCTAAAGTGCAAGGCATAGGGAAAGGTACGGATGTATTTACCTGAAAAAGCAGAGCAGTAGATGGACCCCGACCCGTGTTTCGCGGTTAAGCTTCATCCAGGGGAATAGTCTCATACTCCATACATACATAATCCATACATACATACTCCATACATACATACATACTACATACATACTACATACATACATACTACATACATACTACATACATGCTGCATACATACTACATGCATGCTACATACATACTATATGCTACATACATACTACATACTACTACATACTACATACATACTGCATACATAATACATACATACTACATACATGCTGCATACATGCTGCATACATACTATATGCTACATACATACTACATACATACTGCATACATACTGCATACATACTACATACATACTGCATACATGCTACATACATAATACATACATGCTGCATACATGCTACATACATGCTACATACATACTACATACATACATATCCATACATACTGCTTACATACATACATACTACATACAGTACATTCATACATTACATACATGACATACATATAGACATACAGTTCATTAAACATAGATTACATACTCACCATTACTTGTCATTTTGATCCCCGAAGCCAGTGTCATCTGTAAAAAATATGAAAAAAACAAACAACCAATATACTCCCTGTCTGCAGAAATCCACGAGTGTCCCACGACGATCTCCCGTGGAGAACGGCAGCAACAGCTGTTGCAACCGCTCTCCAGGGGACCCAGGAACACAATGATGGGAGGAAGGTATTCCTCCGCCGCTGTAAAAAAAAAGTCCCTAGTCTCACTTTATGGCATTGCTGGCTGAGAAATTTTCCCAGGCAGCAATTGCCATAAAGTGAGACTTTGAACTCAGATAACCTCAGTGATACACTGCAGGAGCCATTGTCTCCTGTCAGTGTGTCACTGAGGGTCCTATAGAGCAGTGACATCACCCGATGTCACTGTTCTATAGGGGAGATCGTCGTGGGACACTCGTTATTAATTGGACTACGGTGGACAGGTAGTATGCGGTTTATTATTTTACATTTTTTGCAGGCGCTGAAGTATGGTAAGTATGGTGAAATGAAGAATATTAAAATACTTTTTCCTAATGTGTGCGTGTTTTATTAACCCTTTCTTACTATTGGATTAATAACGGATAGGCATCTTATTGACGCCTCTCCGTTATTAACCCGGCTTAATGTCACCTTACAATAGCAAGGTGACATTAACCCCTTATTACCCCATATCCCACCGCTACACGGGAGTGGGAAGAGAGGGGCTAAGTGCTGGAATTGGCGCATCTTACAGATGCGCCATTTCTGGGGTGGCTGCAGACTGGTATTTGTAGCCGGGGGGCCAATATCCATGGCCCCTCTCTAGGCTATGAATATCAGCCCTCAGCTGTCTGCGTAGCCTTTCTGGCTATAAAATATAGGGGGACCCTATGTCATTTTTTTGGGGGGTCCCCCTATTTTAATAGCCAGTAAAGGCTGCGCAGACAGCTGCGGGCTGATATTCATAGCAGGCTACAAATATTGGCCCCCGGCTGCCGGCTTTCCCCCTCTGGTGCAGAAAATTGCGCGGGAGCCCACGCCGTTTTTTTCCGTTTTTTTAAATTCAACGCTCATAAAGGCCTTTTTCACATTTGCGTCGGTACGGGTCCGTCGCTATGCATCGGGCCGACATACTGACGCACGTTGTGAAATTTGTGCCCGACGTGGGCAGCGGATGCAGTTTTTCAACGCATCCGCTGCCCATTCTGAAGAGCGGGGAGGAGGGGGCGGAGTTTCGGCTGCGCATGCGCAGTAGAAAATGGCGGACGCGACGGACAAAAAAAGTTCACTTGAACGTTTTTTCGTGCCGACGGTCTGCCAAAACACGGATCCATTGCACGACGGACGCGACGTGTGGCCATCCATTGCGATCCGTCGCTAATACAAGTGGTTCCCCCTATATTTTATAGCCAGAAAGGCTACACAAACAGCTGCAGGCTGCTATTCATAGCCTAGAGAGGGGCCATGGATATTGCCCCCCCAGCTACAAATACCAGTCTGCAGCCGCCCCGGAAATGGCACATCTGTAAGATGCGCCAATTCCGGCACTTAGCCCCTCTCTTCCCACTCCCTTGTAGCGGTGGGATATGGGGTAATAAGGGGTTAATGTCACCTTGCTATTGTAAGGTGACATTAAGCCGGGTTAATAACGGAGAGGCGTCAATAAGACGCCTATCCGTTATTAATCCAATAGTAAGAAAGGGTTAATAAAACATGCACACATTAGGAAAAAGTATTCTAATATTCTTCATTTCACCATACTTACCATACTTCAGTGCCTGCAAAAAACCAAAATAATAAACCGTATACTACCTGTCCACCGTATTCCAATTAATAACGAGTGTCCCACGACGATCTCCCCTATAGAACAGTGACATTGGATGATGTCACTGCTCTATAGGACCCTCAGTGACACACTGACAGGAGACAATGGCTCCTGCAGTGCATCACTGAGAGGTTACCTTAGGACAAAGGCTCACTTTATGGCAATTGCTGCCTGGGAAAATTTCTCAGCCAGCAATGCAATAAAGTGAGACTAGGGACTTTTTTTACATCGGCGGAGGAATACCTTCCTCCCGTCATTGTGTTTCTGGGTCCCCTGGAGAGCGGTTGCAACAGCTGTTGCTGCCGTTCTCCACGGGAGATCGTCGTGGGACACTCGTGGATTTCTGCAGACAGGGAGTATATTGGTTGTTTGTTTTTTCATATTTTTTACAGATGACACTGGCTTCAGGGATCAAAATGACAAGTAATGGTGAGTATGTAATCTATGTTTAATGTACTGTATGTCTATATGTATGTCATGTATGTAATGTATGAATGTACTGTATGTAGTATGTATGTATGTATGTATGTATGCAGTATGTATGTATGTAGTATGTATGTATGTAGCATGTATGTAGCATGTATGTAGTATGTATGTAGCATGTATGTAGTATGTATGTATGCATGTAGTATGTATGTATGTTGTATGTATGTAGTATGTAAGTATGTATGTAGTATGTATGCAGTATGTATGTAGCATGTACACTCACCGGACACTTTATTAGGTACACCATGCTAGTAACGGGTTGGACCCCCTTTTGCCTTCAGAACTGCCTCAATTCTTCGTGGCATAGATTCAACAAGGTGCTGGAAGCATTCCTCAGAGATTTTGGTCCATATTGACATGATGGCATCACACAGTTGCCGCAGATTTGTCGGCTGCACATCCCAAAGATGCTCCATACAAGGCAGGATGGATCCATGCTTTCATGTTGTTTACGCCAAATTCTGACCCTACCATCCGAATGTCGCAGCAGAAATCGAGACTCATCAGACCAAGCAACATTTTTCCAATCTTCTACTGTCCAATTTCGATGAGCTTGTACAAATTGTAGCCTCAGTTTCCTGTTCTTAGCTGAAAGGAGTGGTACCCGGTGTGGTCTTCTGCTGCTGTAGCCCATCTGCCTCAAAGTTCGATGCACTGTGCATTCAGAGATGCTCTTAGGCCTACCTTGGTTGTAACGGGTGGTGATTTGAGTCACTGTTGCCTTTCTATCAGCTCGAACCAGTCTGCCCATTCTCCTCTGACCTCTGGCATCAACAAGGCATTTCCGCCCACAGAACTGCCGCTCACTGGATTTTTTTTCTTTTTCGGACCATTCTCTGTAAACCCTAGAGATGGTTGTGCGTGAAAATCCCAGTAGATCAGCAGTTTCTGAAATACTCAGACCAGCCCTTCTGGCACCAACAACCATGCCACGTTCAAAGGCACTCAAATCACCTTTCTTCCCCATACTGATGCTCGGTTTGAACTGCAGGAGATTGTCTTGACCATGTCTACATGCCTAAATGCACTGAGTTGCCGCCATGTGATTGGCTGATTAGAAATTAAGTGTTAACAAGAAGTTGGACAGGTGTACCTAATAAAGTGGCCAGTGAGTGTATGTAGCATGTATGTATGTAGCATGTATGTAGCATGTATGTATGTAGCATGTATGTAGCATGTATGTATGTATGGAGTTTTTTTTTTTTTTCATTCACCACATTAGCCGGATGATGGGACTACTACTGTCCCATCATTGGCTAATGTGTCAATCACTGTCAGTGTAGCAGGCATCGTCTGATGGGACTTGTAGTCCCATCGGACGATGCCCGCACTGAGACACCCCGCACGCCGCACAGAGACACCCTGCATGCCGCACAGAGACACCCCGCATGCCGCACAGAGAACCCGCACGCCGCAGACACCCCGCACGCCGCACAGAGACACTCCGCATGCTGCACAGAGACCCCGCACGCCGCACAGAGACACCCCGCATGCCGCACAGAGACCCCCCCACGCCGCACAGAGACCACCCCCCCATGCCGCATAGAGCCCGGGCAGCCCCGACACGCCGCATAGATCTCCTGCACGCCGCATACAGCCCTGGAAGGCACGTACAGATCCCTGGCAGGCTCGCACAGACCCCGGCCGCACACACAGACACAGTGTCCGCCCACACACCGCCCACACTCTTCCCCCCTCTGGCACAGCATATAGAAGGACAGAAAGGGCTTATTCACGTTCCGATATTTGTGTCCCATTGACTTGCATTGGTATCGGGTATCCGTGTCGGCGATATCTGATATTTTTTGGATATCGGCCGATCCAATCCGATACCGATACTTTTGAATATCGGAAGGTATCGCTCAACACTATAATAGTGATTATTGTAGGGGCTCAGGCTTCCCGTTCTTCTGAATCCAATGGATTAAAAGGATAATGTTTAAATTCATTATAAGAATAGATAGTTTATGGTCAAATGTTCAACAACCTCCGGGTTTACTGATAAAAATGGATACAAGCAATTTCAATCTATTGTTATTTGAATAAGGCAGTGTAAAACATAAAAGATACAGTTCTGGCAAAAATTAAGAGACCACTGCAAAATGTTCAGTTTGTCTGATTTTTCTCTTTATAGGTATATTTTTGAGTAAAATGTAAATTGTTCATTTATTCTATAAATTTCTGACAACATGTCTCCGAAGTTTCAAGCAATAAATTTTGTATTTTTTTTCTGAAAAAGAAAACTGGTCAAAATAGAAAAAACAAACAAAAAACAGTGCTTTCAGACCTCAAATAATGCAAAGAAAACAAGTTCATATTAATTTAGAAACAACAATACTAATGTTTTAACTCAGGAAGAGTTCAGAAATCAATATTTCGTGGAATAACCATGATTGTTAATCACAGCTTTCATGTGTCTTGGCATGCTTTCCACCGGTCTTTCACACTGCTTCTGGTGCAAAAATTGAAGCAGTTATTATTATTATTCATTTTTATAGCGCCATTTATTCCATGGCGCTTTACATGTGAAAAAAGGGGCATACATAGACAAGTACAATCAACATGAGCAATTCCAACCTCAACACACACAAGTACAGAAGGAGAGAGGACCCTGCCCGCGAGGGCTCACAGTCTACAGTTCTTCTTTGTTTGATGGCTTGTGACTATCCATCATCCTCTTGATCACATTCCAGAGGTTTTCAGTGGGGTTCAGGTCTGCAGATGACAGGGATTTTATGTGGTGGTCTCTTAATTTTTGCCAGAGCTGTATATATTATAGCGTCATTCGTTGCTCCAAATTTTGTCTTTTATTGAGAAGCAAATTAGGATTGCAAGTGCTCTAGTGCGTGCATCAGTGCACTTGCAGTCCTCAGCTCCTCCCTTCTTCGCTCTGCCAGCGCCGGTCCCTGCCCATGATATAGTGGAACAGAGCCTGATTCCAGTAAGGTGTCACTCACTGGGCTGTGTTTTGCTATTTCAATACAATCAGTGTTTTATCAGCAGGGGATAATCACTACAGGACAAGTAGCCTCGTGCCTCCTAGTCCAACCATGCCCAGATCCCCGGTTAGCAGCTTTCTGTCACTATACCATTTATACAGGAAGCTTCCAGCCAGTGATCTGAGCTGGGTTATACGCAGCTCAGCAAATGAACTCTGCTAGGCCTGCAGCAGAAAAAACTGTGACTATATCATTACTGCTGTACCCAGTAAACTAAGTGATACATCACTGGAATTAGGATCTGTGTCCCTACATCATGCTGATATGAGAATACATAGCAGAAACCCGCTGACAGGTTCCCTTTGTAACCGATTCACTGATATTGTAAGCATTACGGTATTATTTTTTTTTTACTTTTTTTTTTAAATGTTCTGCAGCAGTTTACAGGAATTGTAATCACTGACAATCTAAGTTCCTTATCAGTGTCTCTTTGGTGCATGGTAGTTAATTCACGCAGACATGGGTGAACAAGCAGATATTGTCCTTGGTTAAAATTGCAAATCAATAAATTATGAATAAAAACATGCCATATCTGGGATGTGATCTGCTGATATATTCCCTATCATGGTTTTTCTCCCACAAGTTGACGAACAGACACATGGTCTCCCACCATGCTTATGGCAAAGTCACCCCATTGTTTCCGGACCAGAGCAGCCACAGAGCAGGATTAGTCCAGGGACTACATGGGTGTTTTATTCTAAATTGCTAGAAGTCCCAAACATGGAAAACCAGCAGAGGTCAGCTGAGAGTGATAGCACTGTATGTATGTTGTGCTCCCGCCAACCTAAATAACTACTGTGGATTTATTATCACTTACTCTGAAGCCAGGTATAAGGGAGTGAAAGCAAGAAAATATCTGTCCTTCTTCATCCTTAAACTCCCGGTGACAGTAATTAATGGTTGATGAGATCCAGATCTGATTTACTCCCCAAACAAAATAAGTAACTTAACCATATGTGTTTCCCAGATTCATAATGCCCTTATTCATAAAGCTGGACCCGGTCCTATTAAATAAATCGCACTCTCTTAGTACATAATGCTAGAATTATGGGGTTACACTAGTAATTCCTTTCCTCGGTTTATTTCTCAATTAAGGTTACATAGCCGTATTAATCAGTGGGGCACGTAAATGTGGAAGTGATATATTTTACAGGTCGCCACAACCAATTTGTTAATTTACTTCTTTAGTTATTACTTACTATCAGTTAGTTAACAATATAATGTAAAGGCATTGTCTCTCTAAGAGCTGGTGCATCCGGATGTATAGAGGGCTTCTCTGCTCGGGACTCCACTTTTTGCTCCATAGTGGACATACAGGGGACTTGTCATCAGGTTTTTCTTATATAAAACCTGTCAACCACCTATTAGCCTTCTTTAACAGTGTTCCTGCAACCTATTGGTATAAGTGCAGCGGCTCAGCATTTCCCTGAAGATTACTTTTATAATTATCCTGAGCAATGGTGCCAACTTGACTGTTCATGTTTTTCTGGACACCTTATCAAAAAATCACAGTCAGACCTTATTTTGTATGGAGACCATGTAAAACCATAATAAATCATTATGGTTATAAGTATCATTATGGTTATAAGTAGTGATGAGCAAATATACTCGTTACTCGAGATTTCCCGAGCACGCTCGGGTGTCCTCCGAGTATTTTTTAGTGCTCGGAGATTTAGTTTTTTTCGCTGCAGCTGAATGATTTACATCTGTTAGCCAGCATAAGTACATGTGGGGATTCCTTAGCAAACAGGCAACCCCCACATGTACTTATGCTGGCTAACAGATGTAAATCATTCAGCTGAAATCTCCGAGCACTAAAAAATACTCGGAGGACACCTGAGCATGCTCGAGAAATCTTGAGTAACGAGTATATTCGCTCATCACTAGTTATAAGTGATCCATGTCTACAGCCCATACTTCTGATATGACGGATATGAGCTTCATTCACTGTAAACTATAAAATTATCATAATTAGTCAGAATAACCTGTAAAATTTTCCTCAGCTTCAAAAATTCAGACACTTTTTCAGACAGTGCAAAAAAGTGCTCCATTTTTACGGACTGTCCTGGAATTTCCAGGCGGTTGTTATCCCTGATTTGTGGCTATATGATAATCAGCGCCAAGAGGTCTATTGGGTGGCCTCAGACCATGCACATTGCCACTTCATCTCTTCCACCACGTGCCTTGATTGGAATGGATGCCGTATCCTACATCATCCACACTTACTCAACTCTTGTGCCTATGCAGTTAGGAACAAGACCTGCACAGGCAGTAAAATAAAAGAGGCTGATCATCATATAGCACAGATTAGAATGCTATACTAATATAAAAGGCATTTTCGGAGCAATGTGTGGTAGTTGAGCTCATATCGATAGGTTGCAGAAACACAGTTAGAGAGGGCTAAAAGGTGGTGTATTTGGTTTATATAGAGAAAACCTGGTGATAGGTCAGGAGTGGATACACCATTGGTGCAACTTGTTCAGCTGTCCAGGGGCCCAAGAGGTACAGGAGCCCAGTACAACCCAAAACAGATGGAATTGTCCATTATAATGAGTTATTGGATTGCAAAGGGCCCATATACTGTTCTTGCACAGGGGCCTTCTTTTGCCAGCTGTATTAACTACCAGCAGACTCCACCTTGGTCGACCCAACTCATCCATATACTCAGGTTATACAGTAATCCTACATTAGCACCTTTGATCTGTAGCCAAAGATGATCAGTGGATGAAGCCTCCTGTTAGATGTTCTCCTCTCCTCGATTACCCCAGCTTTAGTCTGTAGGCCTTTATTCTTTTACCTAAGATACAGTCATGTATTCATTACCAGTAAATAGTAGAGTGCTTATAACCTAACATCCATGTAATGGGATTAGAATAATTCTCTGATTTTGTGCTGCAGGCTTCATCTTCATTAAAAGAAAAACAAAAGAACGAGCCTCAGGCGCCCAGGCAGGGGGTATCGCTGCCCGGACAGTACGCAGGAGCCCTGCCTGTATCTTCAGCTCACATATCCCTGGAGGGCAAGACCAACAGCAGCCACCAGGCCTTACTACAGCACTTACTGCTCAAAGAACAAATGCGCCAACAGAAGCTTTTAGCCACAGGTAACAATGGGAGTCAGTGCGAGATTGCAGATCATGTTTCTCCTTTCTCCAATGTTAATAGCAACAACAACCAATAGAAAGGACATATAAAAATTCACATAAGTATATTACCAGGTGCTGAAACATGTCGTAGGTTCACCAAAGAGATGCTGTTTATCTAAAGGATTTTAATCTGAGCAGATTTAGTTTTCAATGGTTTTAGTATATTCAGAGCTGCTGTAAAATGATTCAACTCGACAAGAGATCTGGCAAGAGGCAGTAAAGGTTTTTCACGAAACATATCAGCACTTTATTCTCCATTGAAAGTGGGTTTCCCTTGGAATCAATTTATATACATAGTATACATAGGTATATGAAAGTGTAATCCCTCTGTTATCGATCGTAGAAATGTATGAATAAATTGACAAAGAGGCGTCCCCCTACACAGTCGGATACTGCCAGCAGCTCTGATTGGACATTAAGGCTATGCCGGACACACGTCCAATAGGTAACAGTGGTCAATATATTCATTCATTTTTAAGAGTAGTAACAGGAAGGGCAAACACATCCAAGAGTCCTAAAGAAAAAAGATTCTACAGAATTTTTTATAATAAAGAATGGTAAAATAGACATGTCAGAAGAGCGTACTGGTCCTCTTTAGCGTAAGGGGTAACTCCATTTAGAAATGACTATTATCTATTTTCGTAATAGGGGACAAATGCTAGGTGGGGGTCTCAGCAGTTGGACCCAACCAATCTAGCGACTCCCCACTAACAGATGATGAATCTATTGGATAAATGTAATTATATGTAATTATATGTGTGAGCTGAAGGAGACGGAGGGAGCTATGTAAGTGAAGAATAGAAGAGCGGTACGAAAAACATGTAAAACGATGAGGTGTTACTCCCACATTACTGTCTTGCTCTATGACTGGGCACAACACCACGATAGACGGTGAAATTTCAAGAGGCTTCAAGCCACTATAGTCGATCTGAGGGAATCGTCCAACTTGACCCCCAATCTAGGCCTAGTATCGTGAAAGAAAGTGCACTATGCCATGAAGTAGGATATTGAGTCATGAAGGTACAGGAACAAACATTATTTATTGCACATACAACGCATTTCAGCTGCATAAAATGAACTTTTATCATGCTTTTATCATGCTACGCAGCCGAGATGCATTGTATGCACAATATATAATGTTTGTTCCTGTACCCTCATGATCCCAGTTCCCTTATTCGTGGCATCACCACTATGAATAGTCAATTTTCTTTTTTTATACTATCCTAAAAGATTATGTTGGAGAAAATAAGGATTGGGCAGTTAGAATTAAGTCGCCTAATTCTTTAGTTCTGTGGGCAGATTATTCCAGCAGCGACTTAAGCCCACCACCACCCATTCACATTAGATTAATGAGGTCTGAACCCACTGATACTGACAGGCTCAGCGAACTGTCTAATGTGTATAGGTGACCCATTCAATTTTTTTGTTTGGAGAGTCAGCGATCCGTCATGTCTTATTTTGGACTGCTGATCTATTTGTTCTCCTAGAGATAAGCAACCACCAGAATTTTCTTGTGGTGGCTCTCTCATAGACAACACAGAAGCGCTGAGCCGAGCGAATGCTACTGTGTATGGAAAAGCCAAGGTGAGATGGTTGACGGCCAAACGACCAGCTGAAGCATCTTTCAACAGAAACCCATCTCATCTTTATGGCCAACTTTATTCGGTTCTCCGCACACAGAATACTCTCAGCCAAGTAATTCATTCCTTTGTATAGAGAAGTCATCAGAGATCTATTAGGCAACAGTTTGACATGTTTGGCCAGATTTACCTCTAGCAATTCCTGAGGGGACTAGGTTCAAGGACATTTTCTGAAGTTCTCATTGGTATGGTACAAGATAGTTAAAATTGGAAATGCTCCTTTAATTGGAAGTGTCAGCAATACTAACTTGCACCATTAACAAGGAAACAAACCATAGCGACAAGTACTTCATTAAAACATTCAGGTAACAGAAAAACCTATGATTACGGTCAGACGCTGTGTAGATATATCAGAAATCTATGACAAAATCTACATGTATTGAATATGGATTTTGCCACTGATTTTCATGTTTGCATTGCAGGGAAAATCCATTCAGATTTTTGAGCTACGTGTTCATGTGTTTTTGAATACCCCATTCACGTGTATTGTACATAATACTGGCGGATTCGCTTTTTCTGAACATTACCTTAATGGTACAATGACATTTCTTCAAATGACAGGTTATATTACATATACGTTATCAAGTATTCTAGATTATCGAAGGGTGACAGAAAACTATAAAACCCACCTGTAAAGGTAAAGAAGCATAAGGACTCAGAAGCCCAGCAGCATGTTAATACTTGCTCTATTTCATGGTACACAGGGGCTCGCCAGCCCACTGTCATCTTTTCCCCGTGCAAACATGGTAATACAAGGGTGGACCCCCATGTGAAGCAAGGTTTACAGTATTATATGATAAGCTGTCCCTTGCTCAGTTTCATTCTGCAATAAACGGCATGATCTTCTCAATGTGAGCAACTGATGCTGATGGACGCTTGTGTAATATTATTTCTTCTGTACAGTTACAATTCGTCACATTGGTAACTAAGAATAATTCTCTTTCTCTCCGACTCCTCAGGTGGAGCTCAGATTCTTCAGGCCCCTCTCGCATCAAAAGATAGAGTTTCACCGGTTGGGAGGGTGGTTCACAAACTTCCTCGCCACAGACCCCTGCACAGGACGCAGTCTGCTCCTCTTCCTCAGAATACCCTGGCGCAGCTTGTCATTCAGCAGCAGCATCAGCAATTCCTGGAGAAGCAGAAAAAGTATCAGCATCAGATTCAGATGAACAAGGTGAGCAATTAATATATGAAAAGACTTGTGTACTGATATACAGTTAGGTCCATATATAGTTGGACAGAGACAACATTTTTCTAATTTTGGTTATAGACATTACCACGATGAATTTTAAACAAAACAATTCAGATGCAGTTGAAGTTCAGATTTTCAGCTTTCATTTGAGGGAATCCACATTAAAATTGGATGAAGGGTTTAGGAGTTTCAGCTCCTTAACATGTGCCACCCTGTTTTTAAAGGGACCAAAAGTAATTGGACAGATTCAATAATTTTAAATAAAATGTTCATTTTCAGTACTTGGTTGAAAACCCTTTGTTGGCAATGACTGCCTGAAGTCTTGAACTCATGGACATCACCAGATGCTGTGTTTCCTCCTTTTTGATGCTCTGCCAGGCCTTCACTGCGGTGGTTTTCAGTTGCTGTTTGTTTGTGGGCCTTTCTGTCTGAAGTTTAGTCTTTAACAAGTGAAATGCATGCTCAATTGGGTTGAGATCAGGCGACTGACTTGGCCATTCGAGAATATTCCACTTCATTGCTTTAATAACCTCCTGGGTTGCTTTGGCTTTTTGTTTTGGGTCATTGTCCATCTGTAGTATGAAACGACGACCAATCAGTTTGGCTGCATTTGGCCTGATCTGAGCATACAGTATGTCTCTGAATACCTCAGAATTAATTTGGCTGCTTCTGTCCTGTGTCACATCATCAATAAACACTAGTGACCCAGTGCCACTGGCAGCCATGCATGCCCAAGCCATCACACTGCCTCCGCCGTGTTTTACATATGATGTGGTATGCTTTGGATCATGAGCTGTACCACGCCTTCAACATACTTTTCTCTTTCCAACATTCTGGTAGAGGTTGATCTTGGTTACATCTGTCCAAAGAATGTTCTTCCAGAACTGTGCTGGCTTGTTTAGATGTTTTGTAGCAAAGTCCAGTCTAGCCTTTTTATTATTGATGCTTATGAGTGGCTTGCACCATGGAGTGAACCCTCTGCATTTATTTTCATGTAGTCTTCTCTTTATGGTAGATTTGGATATTGATACGCCGACCTCCAGGAGAGTGTTGTTCACTTGGTTGGCTGTTGTAAAGGGGTTTCTCTTCATTCTCTTATTCTGCGATCATCCCCCACTGTTGTCTTCCTTGTGCTCCCAGGTCTGTTTGCATTGATGAGTTCACCAGTGCTTTGTTTCTTTCTCAGGATGTACCAAACTGTAGATTTTGCCACTCCTTATATTGTAGCAATTTCTCGGATGGGTTTTTTCTGTTTTCGCAGCTTAACGATGGCTTGTTTCACCTGCACGGAGAGCTCCTTTGACCGCATGTTTACTTCACAGCAAAATCTTCCAAATGCAAGCACCACACTTCAAATCAACTCCAGGCCTTTTATCTGCTTAATTGAGAATGACATAACAAAGGGATTGCCCACACCTGTCCATGAAAGAGCCTTGGAGTCAATTGTCCAATTACTTTTGGTCCCTTTAAAAACAGGGTGGCACATGTAAAGGAGCTGAAACTCCTAAACCCTTCATCCAATTTTAATGTGGATACCCTCAAATGAAAGCTGAAAGTCTGAACTTCAACTGCATCTGAATTGTTTTGTTTAAAATTCATTGTGGTAAAGTCTATAACCAAAATTAGAAAAATGTTGTCTCTGTCCAAATATATATGGACCTAACTGTATTGCTGTTGCTATTGTATACTGTATATACTCTAGTATAGGCCAAGGCACCTAATTTTTCCACAAAAAAATGGAAAAACTTATTGACTCGAGTATAAGATGGATATGCAAAGTACCCTCATCCCTATCCTGGTATGTATGGCTCCTCATTCCTTTCCTGCTATGCATGGCCTCTTCATCCCTATCCTTGTATGCTTGGCCTCCCCACCCTATCATGGCATGCATGGCCACCTCATCCCTATCCGTGTATGCATGGTTCCATCTCTATCCTTGAGTGCATGGCTCCTCATCCCTATCAATGTATGCATGGCCCCCATCATAAAAACTGTAAACAAATGAACCCTCCTACTTACTGCCCTTGCGCTCCCTCATAGCATCTTGTTCAGGTGCCAGTAGCTGATTAATGCTTGTAGTCAGCACAGCGCAGTGACGTTATACACTACTTGCTAACAGAGAACGGCTGCTGGAAAACTCACTGCTTGCCACACTGTGCGTGAAGAGCAGTGAGTATTCATTGCTATGTAGTAGTGCGCACAGTGTCAGCCGCCAGCTTCTTGCAGCCATCACGTGTGCCCTCTACTTAAGGGAATGAATATTCACTGCCCACCAACCCTATGCAAGTGAAGTGGTGGCTGTTGCGACTACTGTGCCCGTTAATACAGAGAAATGAATATTCACTGCAAGTGTTCAAAAGACACAACATTTATATCAATGGCATCACTAGAGCAGAGGGTGTTCCATAATAAATGGCAAAATGGGGCTTCACAGTGGCATTAATTATTACTAGCACAACCAAGACCCATCATGAGGACCCAGCGCTTGTGGCAGCCTTTCCCAACCATTTGTGCAACCTATACAGCTACACAGGGGTCCTACATGCAAAGCAGCCCAAAACTACCATAAAAATGCTATTAGTTTTTCTTTTTTTTCTAAGTAAATCCTTTACAGCCTCATATTTTATTATTTTTTGATATACTTATACGATATACTAATCATATCCCAACATATTTATAGTATTTGCCATGAGTCATTTGATGCTCAGTTGCCTTTCTCCGGTGGCATACCCAATTGATCGTGAAAGTAAATTTACCCTCCTTGGGCCTCCCCCATTTGATCCCTTGGATCTTTCTGTATAGTTTAACATTCATTGGAATGTGACTTTTTGTGATTTGTTATTTTTTGAGCACTTTTTTAATATAATACATTAAAAGTTATTTTTTAACTAAATAGTCAAACCCTGCTTAATACAATATTTCTTTGATTGGTGGTCTTAGTTTACAGATTATCTCAGCACAGGAACAATTTTTTGCAACACATCCAGATGTGGAACATATTATTTTTCCAAGATCTATCGATTAAAATGTAGTTTAATCATGGGATAAACTTTAAAGGCACGATCCCACTGGACAAATACGCAGCATATAATCTGCTGCAGATTTTCTTGGTACCTGCATTTGAATGAGATCTCTTGAAATCTCGTTCCAATGTTGCACAAATAAAATCCACAGCATAAATTGACTAGTTCTGTACATTTGAAATCCTTTTTCCAAGCTATGAGATGAAATAAGTGGGAAATCTAAATAATTTCCAATACGAGATCATAACGGTATATTCTGCCACAAATTTTACTTCTGCGGAAATTCCACATTGTTAAAAATCGGGTGGGAGCATTCCTTCAGAATTAAGCACAATTCTAAATGTCTAAATGGGAAACGCCTTTTAATCCTAACGTATGTTACTAAAGTGAGGAAGAAAAACTTCCCAGGAGCTAAACGTGTTCTCACCACTAGAGGGAGCCTGATAAACCTGCATGGCTTTGCATCTATAATGAAATCTTCGCCTTATATTGTTTCCCCCAGACTGCGGAGATGTTCAGGAAATGTGATCTTTTATGTTTTCTGAATATATTTAATATGCTAAGGTTTTTTAGATTGCACAGAACAGGAGCATGCAAATAAATAGGAATAGAAGAATTTTGACAATCCAAAGTGAAATGAGCACATTAGACGTCCTGAGAACTGTTGAAATATTTTTTAAAATAATCTTTTTGATAATTATCTTTAGTTTGTAATCCGAAATCAGATGTGTCACTCTTGATCTTGACAGTATGGATATACATAGTCATAGTGGATATTTTACCTATGGGATCCACTCTATGTAAAACACCTTGAAATCTGTGCCTGCAATGCAAATTGTGACATTTCATCTGAGTGTGGGTGGAAATAGTTTGCCTGACTCTTTTAAATATTAATGTTCGGAAATCTGAACTGCGCCCTTCTATTTGGAAGGCAGATTCCTGTCTGATTGAATTCATTTGTATGCAGAGAGGCTGCTGCCTTTTCCTTGTAGCGTAGCGATCACACAAATTGTGTTTGCTCTGTTATATCAGAGCTGTAGTTTTCTCTTCTTTTATTATTTTACTTATGGATATCGTGCTGAATTGAACAGAGATTAAAGAAGTGAGGATCCTGGAGGCAGACAATATAGCTGTTGTGGGAGCTATGAACGGGGCACCACAATTGGAGAAAGGTCAAAGAAATTGGCTATGGGTGTATTATGCTTTCTAGGATCAGTACCCTCATTGTTTTCTTACACCCCTTATAAAGTCCTAATTTTAGCTCTTTGAGTAGCAAAGCTGGACATTTGAATATTTTTTTTTTTATGGATTGAGCAAAGAAAGGGTTTATAATGTAAAGTTTTTATTAATTAAAAAGTATAAAGGAGACTAAAAAAATAAAATAGAGATAAACTATTAAATAAAAGTCTAGTAAAACAATTAGATTACTGTTGGTTATCAGAGCCTGAGGCAAAATGAGTATATTGCACCCCCTAACCTGTAGACCATTCGTGCTCCCCGAGTCCCTTCTAATATTACCCCTTATTGCCAAAAAAGCTTGCCTGTATTTTAACAAAATAATAATACTGATGTATTTATAGTTTACCATTTCAGCCTGTAGTTATTTTTTTTTATTTTTCTGAAATCAAACATAATATTTTAACCCATTCATGACCTTGGGATTTTCCGTTTTTCCGTGTTTGTTTTTTGCTCCCCTCCTTCCCAGAGCCATAACTTTTTTATTTTTCCGTCAATATGGCGATGTGAGGGCTTATTTTTTGTGGGACGAGTTGTACCTTTGAACGACATCATTGGTTTTACCATGTCGTGTACTAGAAAACGGGAAAAAAATTCCAAGTGCGGTGAAATTGCAAAAAAAGTGCAATCCCACACTTGTTTTTTGTTTGGCTTTTTTGCTAGGTTAACTAAATGCTAAAAATGACCTGCCATTATGATTCTCCAGGTCAGTACGAGTTCATAGACACCTAACATGACTAGGTTATTTTTTATCTAAGTGGTGAAAAAAAATTCCAAACTTTGCTAAAAAAAAAAAAATTGTGCCATTTTCCGATACTCATAACGTCTCCATTTTTAATGATCTGGGGTCGGCTGAGGGCTTATTTTTTGTGTGCCGAGCTGATATTTTTAATGATACCATTTTGGTGTAGATACATTCTTTTGATCGCCCGTTATTGCATTTTAATGCAATGTCATGGCGACCAAAAAAACGTAATTCCGGCATTTCAAATTTTTTCATCGCTACGCTGTTTAGCGATCAGGTTAATGCTTTTTTTTATTGATAGAGCAGATGATTCTGAACGCAGCGATACCAAATATGTGTAGGTTTGATTTTTTTTTATTGATTTATTTTGAATGGGGTGATTTAAACTTTTATATTTTTTTTTCAAATTTTTTTTAACTTTTTTTTTACTTTGCCATGCCTCAATAGCCTCCATAGGAGGCTAGAGGCTGGCACAATGCGATCGGCTCAGCTACATAGCAGCGATCATCAGATCACTGCTATGCAGCAGAAATGCAGGTGTGCTGTGAGCGCCAACCACAGGGTGGCGCTCACAGCTACCGGCGATCAGTAACCATAGAGGTCTCAAGGATCATGTGATGGGGGTCAGCAATGCGCTCATTTCCGGCTGCCCGGCCGGAAGCGCCGGTTAAATGCCGCTGTCTGCGTTTGACAGCGGCATTTAACTAGTTAATAGCGGCGGGTGAATCGCGATTTCACCCGCCGCTATTGCGGGCACATGTCAGCTGTTCAAAACAGCTGACATGTCCCGGCTTTGATGCGGGCTCACCGCCGGAGCCCTGCATCAAAGCGGGGGTTCTGACCTCGGACGTACTATCCCGTCCGAGGTCAGCAAGGGGTTAAAAAAAGAATAATAATATTATTATAGATATTTATTTTTTAATAGGTGTTTTTACTACATTTTACTGTTTTTGGTTTTAATGTATTTGTACTATTACTATTTGTACTATACTATTGTACTATTTGATTACCCTGGTCCAAAACCTAACTCTATCCTTAATTTTAGAAGTATCCCTAACACTAGTCCTAAATCTAGTCCAAAAACTTACCCTAACCCTAGCCCTAACCCTAGTTAGGGTGAGAAAAAGTATGTAAAAACTTAAGTTTTCCACTTTCATAAAAGTTTTGTACAATTTATTCTCAATCTCCGTAAAGAGAAACGATACTTCTTGGATATCGGTCGGACTCCTCTCACACAGTCAAACCATGTTTCACACTTTGCACTGATGAGGGGCAGTACCCCTAAACACAGTGTCTGCAAATTGAGATTCTGGTTTGGCTATTATCCTAAGTCATGTGACAAGGCTCGTTAAAGGGTCAACATTGACTTGTAGGATTGCTACTTCCAATAGGTGGCACTAGAGTTCTAGTTCTCTTCCTCTCTGAAGAGACAATTTGTACAAATCATTGCAAACTTGTAAAGCAATAAACTATTGCACGCTTGAAAAATAACACACACAGATAGGTCTCACCCTCTTTGTTCCCAGTTCTCTCTGCCACCGATCCAGTTTTTGTGTATTGACAGCAGTGGTGACATCATGACAATAGCTCAGATCACCACTGCAGCTAAACAGTGAGCTCAGTGGCCCTGCTGATGTATACAACATGAACCACTCCGCTCAGTCATCAGCTATGATGGTGATGTGAGCTGTGGTCATGACATTTCCACTGCAGCCAATATACAGAAATCAGAACCATGGTTTTTTCTTGTTTTAGAAGTTTACAATCCTTTATGAAAATTGCCTCTTCAGAGAAAAAGAGGACTTGAACTCTATAGCGCCACCTGTTGGAAGTAGCGATCCTACAAGTGACATTCAACCCTTTAACAAGTCGTGCAATATGACTTAGGATAAGAGCCAAATCAGTATCTCAATTCACAGACACGGTGTTTCGGGCTGTTAGCCCTCATCAGTGTGAGCAATGAGAACTGATTTGGCTAGGTGAGAGGCTCTGGACTGAGGTCTAAGGGGTAAGGTTTCTCCTTATGGAGAGTGATATACCAGCTCTGGCTAGTCAAGGTAAGGAGGCTTATTTGCCGTACAATGCTCCTCTGGGAAATTTAATATGCAAATTGCCTCTTCAGAGAAAAAGAGGACTTGAACTCTATAGTGCCACCTGTTGGAAGTAGCGATCCTACAAGTCACAATCAACCCTTTAACGAGTCTTGAAGTATGACTTAGGACTACAATCTTTTAGAATTGAAAGTTGGATACCCTCTTGAGCCTATTATAATGTTAGTTGGGGGGAGGATTGATAGGGGACATTTATTTCAATTTTTAATGGTTTTCCAAGCAGGTCTCTGTCTTTCCTATCACAAAATTGCAAGTGAGAAAAGAGGATGGTCTTTGTCAGTTGAGATGAGTTTTTCATTGGCTGTTTTGCTGTTCATAGGCAGCAACCAAGACAAAGCTTTGTACATCAAACTCAGAGCTTTGTCCTCCCTGTCTGAGCCTATGCAGAGTGCAATAGGTGATAGGTGATGACAAACTTGTCTTGACTGCTGTGCTCTACATGCGAAACCTACAACACGGTTCCAGGCACAGAGCCGAGAAGGTAACCGCCCCAGACTCTTCTTGTGTTTTACCTCCTTACAACACTACAAAGATGTCCACGGAGCTCTGAGCTGCTTTATTCATCTTGCTCTACAGCTAAAATTTGTACCCTCATAGAATTTGGCACCCATGTCCCCAGTTGCCTTTTCCCATGCTGCGCCTCGAACAGTAAGGTAACAGTAAGATAACCCAGTATAGTCCACATTACAGTCTAATATGAGGCAGAAATTCCTACAAATTACTTAAAAATCAGTTATGACTTAAAATATCATCTTGGAACAGAGGTATCATTTCAAATTTCAATGTCTTAAATTCACTATTTAGTACAGATACTCACTATTGCTAGAGAGAGGATCCATAAGGCCACCTCAAGCACTAGTGCTCAAATACACCTGCAACCTCTGCAAGCACCTAAAAATCTTAAATTGTTATATTACAGAACCTTGATAATTATAAGTGTTAAGACAACACAGGGTTAAAGTGGCTGTCCACTACTGGAAAAAAAATCCTTCTTAATCGATTCAGGCCTCGAATAAAAATAAAAACAATGTATACTCACCTCCCGTTCCGGCGTGTTCTAGCAATGCTGGTGCTGCTCTACTCAGCAGGTGGCAGGACATTGTTGTGTCATGTGACCACTGCAGCCCATCAGTGGCTACTGATCAGCCATCAGCTCATCAAAATTATCAATATTGCACCAGTGCGAATGTCCTCTCTGACAAAATAGTTAAAGCTGCAGCCAATCAGTGGCAACTGATTGGAATAATTCGACAATGGGTTGCCAATGAAGGGATTGGTAGGGGGACTGTCATGATCTCTGCAGGCAGAGATCATAGCAAGCCTATAGAGGGACAAGCTCTCGGAAGACGGAACTATACTGACCATGAACTAAGCCTGCCGCGCAACTAGAAATAGCCAGGTAGCATTTCCTATTTATTGCTAGATGCCCAGCTCTGGCCTAAGACCTAAATAGCTAGCAGAGGGAAATATAAGACCTGGCTCACCTCTAGAGAAATATTCCAAAGAAGACAGTAGCCCCCCACATATAATGACGGTGAGTTCAGATGAAACAACAAACGCAGCAGGAAAATAGTCTTTAGCAAATTTGAGGTCCGCTTACTAGATAGCAGAAGACAGATAGTATACTTTCATGGTCAGCAGAAAAACACTAACAAAACACCATCCAGAGATTACCTTAAACTCTGGCATTAACTCATAACACCAGAGTAGCAATCCCTGATCAACGAGAGCTTTCCAGACACAGTAACAAAACTTCAGCTGTGAACTGGAACAAATAGGCAAAACGAAACATGGACAAAAGTCCAACTTATCTAGTAGTTGTCAGAAGCAGGAACAAGCACTGAGAGGCATCAGATAACATTGTTGACCGGCAAGAAACCACCAGAGAAATGAGCTTAAATAGCGACACCCACTACTGATGGAAACAGGTGAAACAGGAAAGAGGATGACAAGTCCAATTCCACAAGCGGCCACCGGGGGAGCCCAGAATCCAAATTCACAACAGTACCCCCCCCTCAAGGAGGGGGCACCGAACCCTCACCAGATCCACCAGGGCGACCAGGATGAGCCCTATGGAAGGCACGAACAAGATCAGAAGCATGAACATCAGATGCATTGACCCAAGAATTATCCTCCTGGCCGTAACCCTTCCAATTGACCAGATACTGGAGTCTCCGTCTGGAAACACGAGAGTCCAAAATTTTCTCCACAACGTACTCCAACTCACCCTCCACCAACACCGGAGCAGGAGGCTCAACTGAAGGTACAACAGGTACCTCATACCTGCGCAATAACGACCGATGAAAAACGTTATGAATGGAAAAGGACGCAGGGAGGTCCAAACGGAAAGAAACAGGATTAAGAATCTCCAATATTCTATAAGGGCCGATGAACCGAGGTTTAAACTTAGGAGAAGAGACCCTCATAGGGACAAAACGAGAAGACAACCACACCAAATCTCCAACACAAAGCCGAGAACCAACACGACGATGACGGTTGGCAAAACGCTGAGTCTTCTCCTGGGACAACTTCAAATTGTCCATAACCTGCCCCCAGATGTGATGCAATCTCTCCACCACCGCATCCACTCCAGGACAATCCGAGGATTCCACCTGACCGGAGGAAAATCGAGGGTGAAACCCCGAATTACAGAAAAACGGGGACACCAAGGTGGAAGAGCTGGCCCGATTATTGAGGGCGAACTCTGCCAATGGCAAAAAAGCAACCCAATCATCCTGGTCAGCAGAGACAAAACACCTCAGATATGTCTCCAGGGTCTGATTAGTCCGCTCGGTCTGGCCATTAGTCTGAGGGTGAAAAGCAGATGAAAAAGACAAATCTATGCCCATCCTAGCACAGAATGCCCGCCAAAATCTAGACACAAATTGGGTACCTCTGTCAGAAACAATATTCTCAGGAATACCGTGCAATCGGACAACATTCTGAAAAAACAGAGGAACCAACTCAGAAGAAGAAGGCAACTTGGGCAGAGGAACCAAATGGACCATTTTAGAGAAACGGTCACAGACCACCCAGATGACAGACATCTTCTGGGAAACAGGCAGATCTGAAATAAAATCCATCGAGATGTGTGTCCAAGGCCTCTTAGGAATAGGCAAGGGCAACAACAGTCCGCTAGCCCGAGAACTACAAGACTTGGCCCGAGCACAAATGTCACATGACTGCACAAAGACTCGCACATCTCGTGACAGGGAAGGCCACCAGAAGGATCTTGCCACCAAATCCCTGGTACCAAAAATTCCGGGATGACCTGCCAATGCAGAAGAATGTACCTCAGAGATGACTCTACTGGTCCAATCATCCGGAACAAACAGTCTATCAGGCGGACAACGATCCGGTCTATCCGCCTGAAACTCTTGCAAGGACCGCCGCAGATCAGGAGAAACGGCCGACAAAATTACTCCCTCCCTAAGGATACCTGTGGGTTCAGCATTACCAGGAGAGTCCGGGTCAAAACTCCTAGAAAGGGCATCTGCCTTAACATTCTTAGAACCCGGTAGGTATGACACCACAAAATTAAAGCGAGAAAAAAATAATGACCAGCGCGCCTGTCTAGGATTCAGGCGCCTGGCAGTCTCAAGATAAATCAAATTTTTGTGGTCAGTCAATACCACCACCTGATGCTTAGCCCCCTCTAGCCAATGGCGCCACTCCTCAAACGCCCACTTCATGGCCAAAAGCTCCCTATTCCCAACATCATAATTCCGCTCTGCGGGCGAAAATTTGCGAGAAAAGAAGGCACAAGGCCTAATGACGGAGCAGTCGGAACCTTTCTGCGACAACACTGCCCCAGCTCCGATCTCCGAAGCGTCAACCTCAACCTGAAAAGGCAGATTCACATCAGGCTGACGTAACACAGGGGCAGAGGCAAAACGGTGCTTAAGCTCCTGAAAGGCCTCTACAGCATGAGGGGACCAATTAGCAACATCAGCGCCATGTCTGGTCAAATCAGTCAGTGGTTTAACGACATCCGAAAAACCAGCAATAAATCGGCGGTAAAAGTTGGCAAAGCCCAAAAATCTCTGAAGACCCTTAAGAGAGGAGGGCTGAGTCCAGTCACAAATAGCTTGCACCTTGACGGGATCCATCTCAATGGAAGAGGGAGAAAAAATATACCCCAAAAAGGAAATTTTCTGGACCCCAAAAACGCACTTAGACCCCTTCACACATAAAGAATTAGACCGCAGAACCTGAAAAACTCTCCTGACCTGCTGGACATGAGAGTCCCAGTCATCAGAAAAAATCAGAATATCATCCAGATATATTATCATAAATTCATCCAGAAAATCGCGGAAAATATCATGCATAAAAGACTGGAAAACTGAAGGGGCATTAGAAAGACCAAAAGGCATGACCAAATACTCAAAGTGGCCCTCGGGCGTATTAAATGCGGTCTTCCACTCATCCCCCTGCCTGATCCGCACCAAATTATACGCCCCACGAAGATCAA
Organism: Ranitomeya variabilis; assembly: GCF_051348905.1. NCBI lineage: Eukaryota > Metazoa > Chordata > Amphibia > Anura > Dendrobatidae > Ranitomeya > Ranitomeya variabilis. Next base: position 85,577,519 of record NC_135237.1, on the reverse strand, counting down.
TTTTAGAGAACCACTTAGCACCCTCTATACGAGCAAACAAATCAGTAAGCAATGGCAAAGGGTATTGGTACTTAACAGTGATCTTATTCAGAAGCCGATAATCAATACATGGTCTCAAAGAGCCGTCCTTTTTTTAGACAAAGAAAAACCCAGCTCCCAAGGGAGAAGAAGATGGACGAATATGTCCCTTTTCCAAAGACTCCTTTATATATTCCCGCATAGCAGCATGTTCCGGCACAGATAGATTAAACAAACGACCCTTTGGATATTTGCAACCCGGTATCAAATCTATGGCACAATCGCACTCACGGTGCGGAGGTAACGACCCAAGCTTGGGTTCGTCAAAGACGTCTTGATAATCAGAGAGGAACTCAGGGACTTCAGAGGGAATGGACGACGAAATAGAAACCAAAGGTAAGTCCCCATGAATACCCTTACATCCCCAGCTCAACACAGACATTGCTCTCCAGTCCAAGACTGGATTGTGAGACTGCAACCATGGCAATCCCAGTACCAAATCGTCATGTAAATTATACAGCACCAGGAAACGAATAATCTCCTGGTGATCCGGATTGATACGCATGGTTACTTGTGTCCAGTATTGTGGTTTATTATTAGCCAATGGGGTGGAGTCAATCCCCTTCAGAGGAATAAGAGTCTCCAAAGGCTCTAAATCAAAACCACAACGATTGGCAAAGGACCAATCCATAAGACTCAGAGCGGCGCCAGAGTCAACATAGGCGTCCGTGGCAATGGATGACAAAGAGCAAATCAGGGTTACAGACAAAATAAACTTAGACTGAATGGTGCCAATGGAAACAGACTTATCAAGCTTCTTTGTACGCCTAGAGCATGCTGATATAACATGAGTAGAATCCCCACAATAGAAGCACAATCCATTCTTCCGTCTAAAATTCTGTCGCTCGCTCCTGGACAGAATTCTATCACACTGCATACTTTCTGGCGTCTTTTCCATAGACACCGCCAGATGGTGCACCGGTTTGCGCTCCCGCAGACGCCTATCAATCTGAATAGCCATTGTCATGGACTCATTCAGACCTGCAGGCACAGGGAACCCCACCATAACATCCTTAACGGCATCAGAGAGACCTTCTCTGAAAGTTGCCGCCAAGGCACACTCATTCCACTGAGTAAGCACAGACCATTTACGGAATTTTTGGCAGTAAACCTCAGCTTCGTCTTGCCCCTGAGATAGTGCCATCAAAGTTTTTTCTGCCTGAAGTTCCAAATGAGGTTCCTCATAAAGCAAGCCCAAGGCCAGAAAAAACGCATCCACATCGCGCAACGCAGGATCCCCTGCTGGCAATGAGAAGGCCCAATCTTGAGGGTCACCCCTGAGCAAGGAAATCACAATCCTAACCTGCTGAGCAGGGTCTCCAGCTGAACGAGACTTCAGGGACAAATAAAGCTTACAATTATTTCGGAAATTCTGGAAGCTAGCTCTATTCCCTGTGAAGAACTCCGGCAAAGGAATTCTCGGCTCAGATACTGGAGCATGTACCACAAAATCTTGTAAATTTTGTACTTTCGTGATGAGATTATTCAAACCCGCAGTTACACTCTGAAGATCCATTATTGTCAGGTGCACACAGAGCCATACAGAGATTAGGAGGAGAGAGAGAAAAAAGACTGCAGCAAGGCAAACTGGAGGAAAAAAAAAAAAAAAAAAAAAAAAAAAAATTCCAGCAGACTTCTTATAACTCTCCTTTCTCAACCTGGGTCTTTAACACTTTATTGGCCGGTCAAACTGTCATGATCTCTGCAGGCAGAGATCATAGCAAGCCTATAGAGGGACAAGCTCTCGGAAGACGGAACTATACTGACCATGAACTAAGCCTGCCGCGCAACTAGAAATAGCCAGGTAGCATTTCCTATTTATTGCTAGATGCCCAGCTCTGGCCTAAGACCTAAATAGCTAGCAGAGGGAAATATAAGACCTGGCTCACCTCTAGAGAAATATTCCAAAGAAGACAGTAGCCCCCCACATATAATGACGGTGAGTTCAGATGAAACAACAAACGCAGCAGGAAAATAGTCTTTAGCAAATTTGAGGTCCGCTTACTAGATAGCAGAAGACAGATAGTATACTTTCATGGTCAGCAGAAAAACACTAACAAAACACCATCCAGAGATTACCTTAAACTCTGGCATTAACTCATAACACCAGAGTAGCAATCCCTGATCAACGAGAGCTTTCCAGACACAGTAACAAAACTTCAGCTGTGAACTGGAACAAATAGGCAAAACGAAACATGGACAAAAGTCCAACTTATCTAGTAGTTGTCAGAAGCAGGAACAAGCACTGAGAGGCATCAGATAACATTGTTGACCGGCAAGAAACCACCAGAGAAATGAGCTTAAATAGCGACACCCACTACTGATGGAAACAGGTGAAACAGGAAAGAGGATGACAAGTCCAATTCCACAAGCGGCCACCGGGGGAGCCCAGAATCCAAATTCACAACAGGGGACAAGCTGAAGAGTAGGTAGAGAAGATGTAATATAAACAGGTGACAAGGTTGAGGTTGAATTGAAGAGGCATGAGGGAATGAGATGAGTGGCTACAGAGAAACAGGTTGCAGTAGTCTAGGCAGGGGATGATGGGACCAGGCACTAATATTTGTGAAGACTCGAGGTTGATCTGACTTCAGGAGAATGAATGCCGCCAATGTTACAGGTTCTGTATGTCAAAGTGCAGTGATAATAAACATTTACATCACAGTGCAGGTAATTCTCTTGTGTGGCAAAGCGACCCTCAGATCCTAGACTTCAGCTCCACTGTGAGCTTTGCGTCTCCTATTATTATGCCTATTACTTGGTTTTATACCATTTTTAAAAGGGGTTTGAATTTTAAATACACCTCAACCAAAAACAACCGGTAGCATAATGCACAGTGCGAGAGATTAATTATTGGGGCTGCAGGGGTTGCAGTCACAGCCTAGTCTTGGAACCCTAGGGGGTCCCAGAAGATCCCTTTAGTTCTTACTCTTATGATAAGGTTAACATTATAAAAGACATATGATAGTTGGGGGCCCTGTTGGAGATTTTTCATTGGGGCTAATGAGCATCAGGCATGCCACTGCTCCCAGTACATGTATAATTTAAGAATAATTGTTTTGGTTTAGCTTTTTTATTTTTTTACGAGGCGTCATCGTTACAATCCACTGGTTTTTAGATGTCAAAAGAAAAACACAGTCCATCCGCAAGCCACACTTAAGTCCAGTCTGTTCTGCACTGTACTGACTTCAAAGCCTGCTATGTGAGAATTGAGCAGATAACCCTTGGCATAGCTGTTTCCTATTAAAAGTCTTTTTTGTTACAGGTTCCAGAGACTCTTGTGTTAACTCTTTATCTGCACTTAGGAGGCTGCCATTACTTCAACATTTACTACTCAGTTCACTGAACACTTACATTGCGCAGGTTCTTAGGTGTATTTCATTTGCAATTGCAATCCCAGAGCCTTGATTTTAGAGAGACATAATCAGGGCTCTATATAAACAAACTATACTGTATATGAGCCATGTAAAAACAAACACAAGCTATCCATATGGTGATGCCTCCACATCAAGTACATAACATTTTTACCTTGCTGCCTTTATATTGCTGACTTGTCCTGTAGAAACCGTAGATCTCATATTCCCAACGCTCACCAGATTATTATTGAACTTCTCTTATATAATTTACTCCCACAATTTAAAGTGGAATACCTTATCATAATGTTATATTTCTTAATTACTGTTTATGCAATTCCAGTTCCCAATTATAATCTTTAATGAGGCTCCAAAGCTGGTTGTTCACTTTAAAAGTTAATTCTATTATACAATTACTGTATTTAGCAAATTATTCATAATTCGGATCCTCCTATTTGGTGGAGGCTCAGATGTATGATGCCATTCAGCAATTTGGCTTGTAAAGTTGTGACGACAGATTTATTTACAGCTCTGGCAAAATCAAGAGACCACCAGATCAAAACCCTGTCATGGGCAGCCCAGTCTCCAGACCTGAACCCCATTGAAAACCTCTGGAATGTAATCAAGAGGATGATGGATAGTCACAAGCCATCAAACAAAGAAGAACTGCTTACATTTTTGTGCCAGGAGCAGTGTGAAAGACTAGTGGAAAGCATGCCAAGATGCATGAAAGCTGTGATTAAAAATCATGGTTATTCCAGAAAATATTGATTTCTGAACTCTTCCTGAGTTAAAACATTAGTATTGTTGCTTCTTAATGATCATTAACTTGTTTTCTTTGCATAATTTGAGGTCTGAAAGCACTGGTTTTTTTTAATTTTGGCCATTTCTCCTTTTCAGAAAAAAAATATAGTTTATTGCTTGGAAATTCGAATACATGTTGTCAGAAGTTTATAGAATAAAAGAACAATTTACATTTTAGTCAAAAATATACCTATAAAGGGAAAAATCACAAAAACTGAACATTTTGCAGTGGTCTCTTATATATAGAGCTGTATATACAGTCATATGAAAAAGTTTGGGCACCCCTATTAATCTTAAGCTTAATGTTTTATAAAAATAGGTTTTTTTGCAACAGCTATTTCAGTTTCATATATCTAATAACTGTTGGACACAGTAATGTTTCTGCCTTGAAATGAGGTTTATTGTACTAACAGAAAATGTGCAATCTGCATTCAAACAAAAGTTGACAGGTGCATAAGTATGGGCACCCTTATCATTTTCTTGTTTTAAATACTCCTACCTACTTTTTACTGACTTACTAAAGCACTTTTTTTGGTTTTGTAACCTCATTGAGCTTTGAACTTCATAGCCAGGTGTATGCAATCATGAGAAAAGCTACTTAAAGTGGCCACTTGCAAGTTGTTCTCCTGTTTGAATCTCCTCTGAAGAGTGGCATCATGGGCTCCTCAAAACAACTGTCAAATGATCTGAAAACAAATATTATTCAACATAGTTGTTCAGGGGAAGGATACAAAAAGCTGTCTCAGAGATTTAACCTGTCAATTTCCACTGTGAGGAACATAGTAAGGAAATGGAAGAACACAGGTACAGTTCTTGTTAAGGCCAGAAGTGGCAGGCAAAGAAAAACATCAGAAAGGCAGAGAAGAAGAATGGTGAGATCAGTCAAGGACAATCCTCAGACCACCTCCAGAGAGCTGCAGCATCAACTTGCTGCAGATGGTGTCACTGTGCATCGGTCAACTATACAACGCACTTTGCACAAGGAGAAGCTGTATGGGAGAGTCATGCGAAAGAAGCCGTTTCTGCAAGCACGCCACAAACAGAGTCGGCTGAGGTATGCAAAAGCACATTTGGAGAAGCCAATTTCTTTTTGGAAGAAGGTCCTGTGGACTCATGAAACGAAGATTGAGTTGTTTGGTAATACAAAAAGGTGTTATGCATGGCAGCAAAAAAACACAGTGTTGTATAGTTGACCGATGCACAGTAACACCATCTGCAGCAAGTTGATGCTGCAGCTCTCTGGAGATGGTCTGAGGATTGTCCTTGACTGATCTCACCATTCTTCTTCTCTGCCTTTCTGATGTTTTTCTTGGCCTGCCACTTCTGGCCTTAACAAGAACTGTACCTGTGCTCTTCCATTTCCTTACTATGTTCCTCACAGTGGAAATTGACAGGTTAAATCTCTGAGACAGCTTTTTGTATCCTTCCCCTGAACAACTATGTTGAATAATCTTTGTTTTCAGATCATTTGACAGTTGTTTTGAGGAGCCCATGATGCCACTCTTCAGAGGAGATTCAAACAGGAGAACAACTTGCAAGTGGCCACTTTAAGTAGCTTTTATCATTATTGCATACACCTAGCTATGAAGTTCAAAGCTCAATGAGGTTACAAAACCAAAAAAAGTGCTTTAGTAAGTCAGTAAACATAGGTAGGAGTATTTAAAACAAGAAAATGATAAGGGTGCCCATACTTATGCACCTGTCAACTTTTGTTTGAATGCAGATTGCACATTTTCTGCTAGTACAATAAACCTCATTTCAAGGCAGAAACATTACTGTGTCCAACAGTTATTAGATATATGAAACTGAAATAGCTGTTGCAACATAAACAATTTTTATAAAACATTAAGCTTAAGATTAATAGGGGTGCCCAAACTTTTTCATATGACTGTAAGTAGAGAAAAAGGAAGCTGGACTAGCAGTAAATTATATGCCACCGGGTTTTTGCTTCCCCGTGTGCAGGGTCATACTGGCCCACCGGGAACCGCAGGATTCTTTGGTGGGCTCTGGCACTGACACCTGCTGGCATACTGGCCAGCAGCTGCCTAAAGCCCTCACTGCTCTAGGGCCCCCAGCCAGTGGCTATGGGGCCCCTGAGTCAAGGGGGCCCACCCTGTGACAGTGGAGCAGCAGCAGGTGACAGGAAGCCATGCCTGTCCCCGATGCTAAAGATAAATGAATATTCACGCTTCAACACATCCCCATGGGTGTGGAGAGGAGTGAATACCATTTCACTTTAATAGCGGGCAGCATTAGCCACAGGCTGCAGCTAACACTACTCGCATCTAAAGCCCCACCACCACCGCACCACTCTCTCACACAGAAAGCACCACACCACACCACATACACACATGCGTACAGACAGACACACAGCACCACTCACCTCTCACAGCACATCCCGGTATCCTGCCTCCTACTCGGCGCTTCCTGTCTGAGACAGTGCATCTGGATGATGTCATCCACCATTGTTAGTTTGTTTACTGTAAGTGATATTTGTATTTTGATGTAACCCCGTCTCATGTACAGCACCATGGAATCAATGGTGCTATATAAATAAATAATAAATAATAATAATTTTGTCAAAACTACAGCAAAAAGTCCAGTAACTGAAACACCACTTAAATCAGGGTTTCTGTCCCTATTTTATGCAGCCCTCAGATTGGGAAGGGCTTACCTGATAACAGATGCATTTTTAAGTAGTTTCGCCATTGTGTATTTATAGCATGACTACATGCTGTGATGCATGACAGTTGTCATAACTGGGACACACATGTTGAAAACAGCAACCACATCACAAACTGGTTCCAGAGTAGGGGTGGCTTTGCATTTGTGGCTCTTTCCATTTATTTTATAACTTCCAAAGTTCATGTGAAATGCCATAAAAAAATCAAAATAATATCTGTTCAATGTGGCAAATCATATAGTTTCCCACACTGAACGCTCTATGGTCAAAAACAACCACGTCCCTAATCAGATTTTCACTTATGTGGCCAAAGTCATCACACATGCTTATATGTTGACTATGCTAAAGATTTTATGATTTTGTTTAGATATTAATGTAAGTTAATAATGTTTGTAAAGCGCTGTGGAATTAATGGCGCTATATAAGTGAGTAAAATAAATAAAAAATAAATAATTATTTTCTTTTTGAAAGATGCTTTCCAAATCCATTGAACAACTTCGCCAACCAGGAAGCCAATTGGAGGAATCTGAAGAAGAACATCACAGTGATTATACAATGCAAGAAGAAAGGGTTTCATCTACTGGAAACATAAAAAGTCACAGCAGTACTGATCTCAGAACTGACCACCTAACATCCGTGAAGGTGAAAGAAGAGCCACCAGACAGTGACGATGACATTCAAACACATCCGGAATCTAATCCAAAATCAGCCTTTGTACAGCAGGTAACATGCAAAGATTGTAACCCAAGATTTGGTATTACTTTTCTAATTTGAGTTTTGGACTAGCTAAGAAAAAACAATCTAATGCAAGCTACCACAGTCCAGATAAATGTTTTCTTTTTTTAATTATTTTATTGCAGAAGAAAATTCTAAATTGTACAACTGTACAAATTGTTTTATATTGAAATTTTTCAAATTAGATAACACAAAACAAGAGAATACAGTCACAAACCCCGATCCCTCCTATCCCAACAAGGTGCAACAAAATATAACAAAGTGTGAAAATGAAAACTAAAGTCACGTTTCAGTGAAGGAAGGAATGACTTATTTAGTTAATTAATTCAGCTTACAGCTGTACAAATTTCATTAAACCCTTAGATTAGTAATATATTTTGGTTTCCAGTCGCGCTCAGTATACAGATTAGTAAATCTTCTTCATGAATATTTTGTACCTTTTGGATATGTGTTTACAAAATAAATAAGTTTAAGTTAACTTAGGCACATTGTTAAAAGGTACACTTACTTTTTTATTTTTTTATTTTACTCATTTATACATTGCCATTAATTCCACAGCGCTAGTGTTGAGCGATACCTTCCGATATGCAAAGGTATCGGTATCGGGTTGGATCGGCCGATACCCAAAAAATATCGGATATTGCCGATACCGATACCCGATACCCGATACCAATGCATATCAATGGGACACAAAATATCGGAATGGTTCCCAGGGTCTGAAGGAGAAGAAACTCTCCTTCAGGCCCTGGGATCCATATTCATGTATAAAATAAAGAATAAAAATAAAAAATATTGATATACTGACCCCTCGGACGGCCCCTGGCTCTCACCGGTCCAAGCGTCTGCCTCCGTTCCTAAGAACGCAGAGTGAAGGACCTTCGATGATGTCGCGGCTTGTGATTGGTCGCGTGACTGCTCATGTGACCGCTCACGCGAGCAATCACAAGCCGCGACGTCATCACAGGTCCTACACTCACTGCATTCTTAGGAATGGAGGCTGCCGGTTACATCGCTAAGGTCCAGGGTCCGCTGGAGGGGTCAGTATATCCATATTTTTTATTTTTATTCTTTATTTTTTACATGAATATGGATCCCAGGGCCTGAAGGAGAGTCTCCTCTCCTCCAGACCCTGGGAACCACACACTGGGAACTTCCGATTCCGATTTCCGATATCACAAAAATATCGGAACTCAGTATCGGAATTCCGATACAGCAAATATCGTCCGATACCCGATACTTGCGGTATCGGAATGCTCAACACTACACAGCGCTTTACAAACATTATTTTATGGTAAAAGGGAAGGAAAGGAAAAAAGTGCCCCGATCTAAATGTAAATGTATAATAAGGTCGTAGGTGAATATAGGTGGCACTCGCCTTTTATAAATCTTGATATCTTGCATATAGGTCACTTGGGACCATTAGGTGTTCAAAGGTGGATTTCTTGTGTGGTCGGTATGCTGCAAATCCCTGGTAGCTAGTACATCACTCAGACCAAGTAACCATAGGAGTGTTATCCAATAAACTTTATACCAGGCTATTTGTGCTCCCGTGGGTGTAGGATCCAAGGCTTCTTATTATCCAAAAAAAGTTTTTTATTATTTCTCAAGAAAAAGTACATACAACGCATTTCGACAGTATAAATGTCTTTCTCAGGTATATTGTCATCACACCCACGGGAGCGCAAATAGCCTGGTATAAAGTTTATTGGACTACAAACATTATTGGCACTGTCCCTATTGGGGCTCACAATCTAAATTCCCTATCTGTATGACTTTGGAATGTGGGAGGAAACTGGAGAACCCAGAGGAAACCCACGCAAGCAGGGGGAGAACATAACTAACCACTGAGCCACTGTTTCCTAATTAAGAGCCCTTGGTGGAAATTCTGCAAAGATTCAAGGAATTCCAAAGAAAGAACCTGGTGTCATGCTCTGTCCTCTCAGGACATGCACTAGACATTCATAATACAGTAAACTTATCATGAATATTGCTTTAAAATAATTTGACTTACGATATAGAATTCAACTATTTACATTAAATCGTTAACAATACATGACATTTATATCAATCATAAGCGATTGCTATTTCTTGCACGATGACCGAGGTATCTTTCATAGTGATCGCATGAGTACTGCCTACTGTAATACACAGCCAAACTTCAACTTCCATCATCTGAATTATAGGTGATGTCAGAAGTATAACTCCTTAAATGCCTTGGTCAATAGTGTCCCAACATTTAAGGTGTTTGACAAAGAGAGAATTATCCCTCTAACACCGACTACTCATCCTGAAGCCTAACAGTGACCCACCTGTCTGCCATCAGTATCTGTCTATTTGGACTTACAGAAGTGTGGCCTAATACAGTGGCATGTAAAAGTTTGGGCACCTCTGGTCAAAATTACTGGTTTCGTGGACAGTTAAGAGAGTTGAAGATGAAATTATCTCTAAAAGGCCTAAATTAAAGATGACACATTTCCTTTATATTTTAGGAAAATAATATATATATTGTAGCGTTTCCCTTACTTTGGGTCTCGGGGGACACTCACTTTGCACGGGAATAACGCATACAGGCACGATTTCTCACACAAATTAAGTCAGTTCCGGTTTATTAAAGCATCATAAACCGCACCGTAAGCCAGGTTACACACAGTCTGTTACTCTAACACGTGTGGCTTTACAAAACATTCAGTAGTCACGTCTTTTCTCTCCATTACAGGTGACTGCACAGTTCATTAGCTGCATCAATGGAACATATTAAACCCTGACAGTCTGTTCCAATGGCAGATACATCTCTGCCGTATATCACAGTTTTTTTCCCATACCAGGGGTTACCTCTCATCAGCTTTGGCTCCACACACTGACTCCTGCCAGTGCTGGTTCACAGGGGAAAGCTGCCTCACTGGGATCACCATCCTTGTGACCAGGGCACCTCGGATAGTCCAGACCCAAAATAGGATCTGTAGCTTCCCCAACAAAGAAACCATCTCAGGCTCTGTAGATGCAGCCTTTCCATGCGCTTCCAGGAAGTCCAATCACAGGCACTTCCAACACACAGACCATCAGTCCATGATCTTCTTAAGTGATTACAGGACTCCAGTCCATCCGCGGACAATCCAACACTCTGACCATTCCAGGACTCACACTCTTACCAGGTGCTTCCAGGACTCCAGTCCATCCCAGGACAATCCAACACCCTCGAGCATTCAGTCCATAGCCTCAGCAGTGCTTCCAGGACTCCAGCCCACTTCAGGACAATCCAACACTGACCGTCTACTAGATCCACGGTCTCAGGTGCTTGCAGGACTTCTCCAATGCCAGGAGACTCCAACACTGACCGTCCAGGACCTTGCACATGGAGCAAACGGATCCATACACAGGAACATGTGACCCACACCCTGGTCACATTATCTACCTGTAACCACTCCCATGGGTGGGAATGTGGGTGTGTGTGGCTAGTTTGACCCTCCCATCTCTCATAACTAGCCCTGCCAGTCTCCCATTAGCATTACACAATCACTTGTGGGACTATAGGTCCCAGCACACCAACTTAACGTCAGACTGACAGCGCAGAATGTCTTCCTCTGCAACACACACACCGGCCATTTACACTCCTGCCGGACTTTGTCTCATCACATTTATGCCTCCAAGCGCATCTTGAAGCGCGCACACAGCGCCCCCTGGCTGTAACATTGGTCACTGCACCACAATATTTATGTAGTCATTTTTTTTCATTTTAAAAATTACAAAAAGGGAAATGGACTTATGCAAAAGTTTGGCACCCTTGGAGATTTGTGTGCTCAGATAACTTTGACCAAGGTTTCAGACCTTAATTAGCCTGTGAGGGTTATGGCTTGTTCACTGTCATCATGAGGAAAGGCCAGCTGATGGAAATCTCCCAGCTTTATAAAAACCCAGCCTCCTCTAACTTTGTGTAAAAAAACAGCAGCCAAAGGTTTTTCTGAGCAGCTGACGAGCACTCTGAAAATGGGGGGGCCCACAAACCAGGAGAAGGCTATAAGAAAATAGCAAAGTGTTTTCACGTTGCCCTTTCTTCAGTTCGAAATATAATTAAGAAATTGCAGGTAACAGGAACAGTGGAGGTCAAGATAAGGTCTGGAAGTCCAAGAAAAATTTCAGTGAGAGCTCCTTGTAGGATTGCTAGAGAGACAAATTAGAACCCACACTCAACTGCAAAAGAACTTCAGAAAGATCAAGCAGACTCTGAAGTTGTGGTACATTGTTTTTACTGTTCTAAGACACCTGCACAAATATGGTCTTCAAAGAAGAGTCATCAGAAGAAGACGTCTCCTGCATCCTCACCATAAAATTCAGCTACAGAAGTATGCAAAAGAACATCTAAACAAGCCTGATGCTTTTTGAAAACAAGTCCTATGGACCTATGAGGTTAAAATAGAATTGTTTGGCCACAATGATCAAGAGTATGTGTGGAGAAAAAAGAGAACAGAATGTCAGGAAAAGAACATCTCGACAACCATTAAACCCTTTACCACCTTGGGATTTTCCATTTTTGCATTTTTGTTTTAAGCTCCCCTTCTTCCCAGAGCCATAATTTATAAATTTTTTCATCAAAATGGCTATGTGAGGGCTAGATTTTTTTGTACTGTTGAATATCATCATTGATTATACCATATAGTGTGATGTAAAATGGGAAAAAAAATTCCAAGTGCAGTGAAATTGCGAAAAAAATGCAATTCCACATTTTTTTCCCCATGTTCACTAAATGCTAAAACTGACCTGCCACTATGATTCTCCAGGTTATTATGAATTTGTAGATAGCAAACATGTATGATTTCTTTTTTTTAAGAGGTAAAAAAAATCCCAAATTAGTAAAAAAGAAAAAAAAAGGCCCCATTTTCTGAGACACATAGCGTCTCCATTTTTTCGGATATGTTGCTGGGTGAGGGTTTAATTTTTGCGCGCCAAGCTTGCTTTTTTACTGATACCATTTTGGGTGTAGATACAATGTTTTGCATGTGTATTTGCATTTTATAGCAATGTTGCGGCTACCAAAAAATAATTCTGGCGTTTTGATTTAACGGTGATAACAAATATGTGTATTTTTTATTTTATTTTATTGCTTTATTTAATAAGGCAAAAGGGTGTGAACATTTACATTTTTATTTTTCTATATATTTTTAAAAACTTTTTTTGTACTTTTTCCTTGCTTCAATAGTCTCCATAGGAGACTTGAAGCTGCGATCTTCTGAGGGCTTGAGTCCTGCTATGTGTAGCAGAAATGCTCATCTGCTATGAACGCCGGCTCCTGGGTGGCAAAGACAACTGCAGGGGTCTCCTGCAGACACTGCTTTTGTCATGCTAACCAACTGCGCCCATGTGACAGGGGTGCAGAGGAGTGGAGCTAGTGAAGACAGCCACGAGTGGATTGCGATTCCACCAGCGGCAGTCAGGGGCACATGATAGCTAATCAGATCAGCTGTCATGTGCCTGAAAACATGCAGGCTCAGTGCCGGAGCCGGATTAAAGTGGGGGAGGCGAGCTATGATGTACCTATAGGTCGTAAAGGGGTTAAGCATGGGGGTGGATGAATTATGCTTAGGGATGGTGTTGCAGGCAATGCCACAGAGAACATTTCACGGAAAGAGGGAAGAATGGATACAAATTTGAACAAATTCTTGATGCAAACATAACACCATCTATAAAAAAGCTGAATGTGAAAAGAGGATGGCTTCTATAAATGGATAATGATGCTAAACACACGTCAAAATCCACAATAGACTACCTCAAAATGCGTAAGCTAAAAGTTTTATAGTGGCCCTCACAGTTCCCTCATCTGAGCATCATTGAAAATCTGTGGCTAGACCTAAAATAGGAGTGCATGTGAGGCAACCCAGAAATCTCACAGAATTGGAAGAATTTTCAAAGGAAGAAAGGATGAAAATCCCTCTGACAAGAATTGAAAGACTCTTGGCTGGCTACAAAAAGCGTTTACAAGCTGTGATACTTTCAAAGAGGGGTGCTACTAGGTACTAACCATGCAGGGCGCCCAAACTTTTGCCTCTGACCATTTTCCTTATAGTAATTTTTAAAATATAAAAGAAGAAAATATATTTTTATATTATTAAATATATATTTTTTGTCTAAAATACAAAGTAATTGTGTCATCTTTAACTTTAGGCCTTTTAGATATCATTCATCTTTAACTTGCTTAACTGTTGACAATAACAGTCATTTTGACCAGGGGTGCCCACACTGTTACATTCCACAGTAGGTTGTCTGTTAGCATAACACTGACAGGCCATAATGCTTTAGAATACTCCAATATTGCAAAGCATTACATGTGCAATCTCTACTTTTTGTCCATCTAGAGGATGTGAACGCAACAAAGTTTCATAAAATAAAAAAACCTCAAAAGGTAAAAAATAAATTCAATCAAAATTGTTTTTTTTTTCTTAAATGGTTCATCATAAAACTATAAACATATTCTGAAATATATCAGAATGCGGCAACACAAAAATAGCTATTTTTCCATGAATAAAATTTTATTTTTGTTATGCAAAAGTAAAATAAAATAAAATCAACTTGGAGATTAAAGTAAACTTGATATTTTTACCCGCAAACATAACTAATTAATTAAGTGTTAAGGGTGTAATCAATCAATTTATTTTGCACAAAAACAAGCCCTCATACAACTAGAGCAGCAGAAAAATAAAAAAAAGTTATGGCTTTGTTAGCAATTAAATAAGGTAGGGGTTAAGATTTGTATTCTACTATCTGTTACGGGAGACAAATGCAGGAAATTTGAGGTACTCAAAATATTCCAATTAGCATTTCAATTAATAGATGTATAATAACAATCTTGTAATACATTAAAATGTTCTATTATATGATTAAAAGTAGTTCCAAAAACACACCTCAATTTAAGTATAAAGTAATAGTAATTAGATTGCAAAAGGCTGTGCACACAACTCTGATGATGTAACCAAAAGTAACTACTCAAAGGGAATCTGCCAACACGATCCTCCCTCCCAAACTGTTTATATGGTCATTTAACTATCTGAGAGATAATGCTATCCACACCTTTACTTAAGCAATCTGTTTCTCCTTGATTTTTATCAATCATTGATGTATTTGATATGCAAATGAGGCTTTAGTGCTTTGGGTGTGTCAAAGCATTTCAGAAGTTTCTGCATTGCTTGCTCTGTTCCCTGTCCAGACCCACCTTTATTAGAATAGCTAAATAGCCAGCGAACCATTGAACTGTCAGTCAAGCAGAAGAAGGTGAGACTGGGTGCAGAGTAGAACCAGGGAGTCATAGTGTATGTGCACACACTGCGGAATGGTGTGCGGATTTTTCCACACTGATTTTGGTAAATCCGCAGGGAAACCGCACTGCGGATTTACTGTGGAATTACTGCAGTTTTTGTGCGCATTCCACCTGCAGTTTTACACCTGCGGATTCCTATTGAGGAGCAGGTGTAAACCGCTGCGGAATCCGCACAAAGAATTGACATGCTGCGGAATATAAACAGCTGTGCTTCTGCGCTTTTTTTCCGCAGCATGTGCACTGCGGATTTTGTTTTCCATAGGTTTACATGGTACTGTAAACTAATGGAAAATTGCTGCAGATCCGCAGCGTCAGATCCACTGCGGATCTTCAGCAAAATCCGCAGCATGTGCACATAGGCTTAGACTTAGGAAGTGCTCTGATCATGCCCTGATCACTTACGCCTCATTTGCATATTACTGAAAACAGCGATTATTCTGTTAGAGAACAGCTATTGCATCAGTAAAGGTATGGTGACGTTATATTTTAGAGCGCATTGTGACCATATTAAGAGTTTGGGGGGTGTTGACTGTGATGACAGATTCCTTTTAAACATTTAAGACTTAGTATGAGCATGTGAAGCATTTATTCCGCTATGCTACATGATTAAATGTATTGCATGTTCCTTTTTTATGGTTATATTTCAATAATATACATGTACGTTACCTTATATTACTGTACCGTTTTTCCCCCAAATGACATAGTTATCTAGGTCAAATGTGATTATCATTATAAATGTAGTTGATTACTGTATTTTTCTACATTGAGAGATACAAAAATTGTACATTTTCTATTGCATCATGTCATATTTCTATAGAGTTAACATAAAATATCTGTACTTATATAAATACTGGGAAAAGGTTAAAGTAAGTTTATGAATGCTAAAAGCTCACACAATGATCGTCTTACAAGTTTGAGGACTGTCTTTTTTCCTTTGTGCTCCTTGTAAATGACCTTTTCAGGTGGATACCAGGCACAAAATGCAGAAACCTCTAAACCTGCTCCTGAGAGAGTAGCATGTACTAGATTTACAGACATAGATAACCTTGTTTAATTTACCTATTTGTCATACTATTGACAGTTTATGGGAATTCTCATAGCCAAATATCTCTCAGGTTTGTTTAAAACATTCATAGGAATACCAACTCCAAGAACAATAATCAGAATCCTAATTAGAGTTGAGCAAATTTTTCAAAATTTGGTTCCAATTACAATCGGCAGCGAATATTGTTTTTGCAGTAGTCGTTGAACACAGACGAATGTCATTGGAGTCAATGGGAGTTGAAATGAACGAATATGTTCGGAATCAATCGTCAAATATAAATTCAGCACGATTAAGTTACCAATATGGCACGAATATGGCAAATTCAAAATGGTCGACCGATTCCAAACATATTCGCTCAACTCTGGTCCTGATGCTCCCTTGCTCCCCTTATTTTCTATATATTGAGAGAGTTAAAAATTGCATGTGCTGGAGTCTGTTTACTTGTTTTTTTTTTACAAAATTTCATCTCCTAGATGCTGTTAATATTCTGTATACTTTCTGTCTAATTCAGCAGTGGTTTTTGCATTGAACCAAAAAATCTACTAACATGAAACAAAAATGTGAAGTATTTCGACGAAAATACTCCAGTGCTCACTGTTCCAACTATGAACAAATTATGTGCCTTAATTTTAGATTAGTATGAATCAAATTAAATGGTCGGCACTGCGTTGAATTGTGGTGTATGTGGGGAAATAACAGCAAAGAGAAATAAATCCCGGCACTCGTGTGTTGATTAATTCTCATTTAATGGAATTCTACTCAAAATGTTTCAGCCCATCCCCGGCTTTTGTCAATTGTCAAAAGACAATTTGGTCAAAAGACAATTGATAAAAGTCTGGGATGGGCTGATATGTCTTGAGTGGACTTCCATTAAATGAGCATTAATCAACACGTGAATGCCGGGATATCTTTCTCTTTGCTGTTAATTTTAGATTAGATCTGATTTTTCATTTAAAGTCATAACAAAGAATAACAATGTCATCCCTTCTTTCTATGTGTAGCACCGCATTTTCCACACTCAAGAGGAGAACTTGCAGCCTGCTCGCATTCTTTAAGTGGAGGACACTCTTTCTCAGTGTCTTAATTTATAACCACTCCTTAAAATCACAAGTCTCTTTGGAATATATTGTCCCAATTCCTCCACTCATTCTGAAGATTTCAGCTACCTTGGGACATCATCCTCCTGCTGACAAAGACAGCTTCTTTTTATAGAGTGGAGACCTTCAATGGATTATCAACCAGCACTTACACCTGTACCTTTAACCTGAAAAGCCTTCATTTTTGATCTACTCTCTTCACAAAGACTTTTTCCGCATGACTTGACATTTTCGTAATAGACTTTACATTTTATACCCTTTGTGTGACATCCGCCAAATCATTTCAGAACTTGTGACCAGAGCCCTCTACTTACACTGGTTTATTTTCCTCACTGCTAAGAAAAATAAAAAGATAATTGACAATGTATAGGCCAATTATAAATTGTTTTATTTATACTTATTTATTGCCATTAAAAACATATGTTCCCTATACTTTTCATGTATGCCATTATTATAATGCATGCTTTGTTAGACATAGGCAAGTTAATATTAAAAAAAGAGGAGTCACATATATCTTTCTTTATTAAAGATGTAGTCCACAATGAAAATTATTTTTTGTTTAAGTGGTTGTCCACTAATCGGATAACCCCTTCTCAAGCCGTATGTTTTCCCACAGTAAAATAATAACATTTATACTCAGCTTTGGTACTGGCGACATTGTTACATTGTTATATCATGCAATTACTGGAAGAACCACTGCGAAACTGCTGGAATGGCATTGGTGCCGGAGGCGAGTATAGGTGTTATTACTTTACTGGGGGCAAACATATGGATTGAGATGAAGTTCCCTAATGAAAATTTGTTGATTAGCCTGCCATTGTTTCCCTACAGAGCAAAAACAGGTGAAATAAAGCATTTTATTTCAAACAAACCTATCATAAGAAAATGACCAATTGTTAATATCAGTTTTTTTGTGCTGATTATATTTCTCTTTTTCATTTCTTTTTCCTGTATTTAGAATAAAAAACTAGAAATCTTGCCTTCTTCACACTGGTCAGTGATGCTTTTTTAGATTCTAACTTTCTACTGTTTCAGGAAACAACACATGTACGTACGTAGCCACATTGGTCAAATTCCGACCCTAACTTTTGTATTGAAGTATCTAATGAGACTGTGAAAAGGTCATTGTGAAGGGAGGGGAGCAGAGTCAGCTGTGTCATTACCTTTTCTGAATCCTTTTCTGATCCGGTTTTTCATCTGTTTGTAAAGGTGCTATCTCTCATTGTAATCCTGCTGTAAACTCTTCCTGAAGGAAAATAAGAATGATTCTAAAAAAGTCTTAGCAGCCAGTGTGAAAATTGTAATATTACTAAATATTATTATTATTATTATTATTATTATTATTATTATTATTTTTATTATGAGCATAATATGAACCCCCCCACACACACACACAAAAAAAAGATTTAAACAGAAGGTCATTTTCTAACAATATTTTCCTTCTAAAACAGTTGGATAACCATGTAATGCCCAGACATGCAGGATCCTCGAAAGTGAAAGACTCTTTGCAGCCGGAATTCACACAAGACTAGCTAGTCTTCAAGAGTACTGATCAGAGGACTCAAATTACTAACTCAGAATTACCAAATATGGCATTTGAAGTTGGGTTTGGCAAACTAGGCATCCATTTTATATAAGTTATGTGTTACTATTATTAACAATTGCCAGTTAGTCCAGACATTTTAACAGGTTCTGCCAAGAATACATTTTGACTTTCTGTTTGCTGTATGTATTTGTACACAATAAAGACTGACTGTAGTCAAATTCACACCAAGACTGGAGATGAGCAAGATCGATTCATACGACCTTGGTCTTGCGAACCTCCCCATATGTGCTTAGATCCCTGGTGCCTTTTCTAATTGGTAGATGAAGCACAATGTCATTGGAGCAGCATGAGACACTAATGATGCTGCACCAGGCCTATTGATCAGAGTAGGTGCTGATGATCCCAAAATGTAGGGAGAGGTTCACTGGTCTCCTATCTAGCAGTCTGACTCATGGACTACTAATGGGCTGGTGGACCAAGGTCCTACAAACTGTTTTGCTCATCTCTTGTTATGACCAATAACTATTAGTCATTGATTGCAGATGCTTTGGTTACCTGTATTTTTAGGACTTCTAGTTTACTGCACCGTATGACTACATGTTTCATATGAACTAATGGTGGAGACGCTTAGAAATATTTACTGTATGTCCATTTCAAAGTATTGCAAGCTCCATATACAAAAAGCAAATCTATGCTCCTGAGTCTCATTATTGAAATTTAAAGTGATAATCATCTATGTGTAGGATATGCCTTTTTATGTCAACTTCAAGAATATATCATATTTTCAAAATGTTGTCTTGCAAGCAAAATAATGTCTCAAGTTCAGAGGTAATCAACCTGTCATGTAATAGGTGTAACAGATGAAGAGCTTGACTCAATCCAAGCACCGCACATTAGAGTCAATGTTGGTCATCCATTTGTGCTCACTCTGTTACTGTGTATGAGAGATAAAGAAAAAGAGCCGATTGTTTCTTGTTCTTTATGGAAAGTGATTGTGCATGTATGGCATGCAGTTTGTATAGTACATAGACAAAAGAAGGATTCCAGGGGGTTCCCGGCTCCGTCATTTGCCCACCATTGCTTCAGTTGATAACAAGGTTTCCAAATATCAGAAAGTGTCTTAAAATGGCATCTGTTCTTTTTTATTATATTAATTTTTGTAAATGTTTTGTAGTAATGCATTAGCTTACATAACCTGTAAGTCATTTTTGCTTTGCCTTTTTTAAATAAAAAAAAAATGCAGTATACCTCATTTACGAATATGTTCTACTGTTTATAGGCATACCCTATTTTCTGCAGAGAAAAATGCCTTGTGACTTACTGACATTTATTTTTCAATTATGCATACATAAATGCCAATTGACATGCTGAAGCTCGATGAAGGTTTTAAAACCAAAAATCATCAACTTTCAGCATGAGCAGTTTTGCTAGTGAAGAAGCCGGTAGGTAAAAGTTAAATATAAAATTCAAGTATTTATAATAAAAAGCTGCTAATGTCAGAAGTACATTATGTATAGTAGTATGCACACTTAGGTTCAGGCAAATATATCTTTGTCCTGGAAGGTACACATAGGCATACATATTTACATATTATGAAAGAGATGTTCTATACAACTGCTACAATAGGTTTACAATTTAAAATCCTTTTTTTTACTGTATGATTTTTCAGAAATATAATGTAAAATAGATATTGTCAAAACATGTTTTTGGCTTTTTTTAATAAATATGTTGGAAAAAAAAACAATTTTAAAACTTTTTAAAATTGTATTTGTTTTATGCTAAAGTACATAAAATGGAAAAAAAAACTGCTTCAAAACCCTTTATGCTTAAAAAAAGTTCAGCTTTTTGAAATATTTAGCTCATCTCTAAATTCATAATTACATTTTTTTCATATTGAATAAGCTTGAATGTTGGGTTTAATTAAGAATGTTTGATTTTGTGTAAATAACAATATGAATCAAATGGAATTGAAAACTATATTTATTTTTATGTTAGTCAAATTTAGAAAAAAAAAATCTTTAGATCATGACAGACACGACATATTTAAAGGTTAATCTAATTCAAATAATATTTTACTTTGGTACCCGTGTATATTACCATTTAATCCAATGTATTTATTTTCACCACTAGTGGTGATTTTGTGTTTTATTTTGTACATAGATTATGTTGGTATGTTTCATTTTTACTTTATGTTATTTTATTCTTTTCACAAATAAAGTTTTTGTTCCTTTTTTCATTGTGTTCCTTTTTTGTGCTGAAAGCTAAGAGCCATGTTCTTACTTCAGTTATTAAATATAGATACAAACACTAAATATGGCATAAAATATACATTTTGTGTTTTATTCTTGAGTTTGCCTCTTCAGAGAAGATGACTTGAACTCTAGTGCCATCTATTGAAAGTAGCAAAACTGACTTTTAGAATTACTACTTACAATAGGTGGCACTAGAGTTCAACTTCTCTCCTTCTCTGAAGAGGCAATTTGCATATTTAATTTCCCAGAGGAGCATGCTTGGCCTATAAGTCTCCTCACCCGGATATGCCAAGCCTGGATTGTCACTCTCAACAAGGAGAAACGTTACCCCTTAGATCCCATTCTTATGTATCGCACTTTAGAAAAATAGAATATACAGTAAATACAGTCCACTAAAATAGCAATAATTATCCATATGTGTGCTATAGGAGCATCCTTTTGGGATATACTTTAATGGTATATTTTTGTCACATTTAGAAAACTCTTATGACTTTACTTCAATGAGAATCCAGGGCAGGAATATGCATTTGTGTAGCAGACAATTCCATATGTCTTTCATATATGGCGAAGGTGAAGAGAACATAGCCTAAGAGTTAATATGCTCAGTGTGACTGTTATGGAGTGTTTAATTTGTTCAAATAAGATTCCAAGAAACAGCGATTTTAATTATATTCAATTCAGTGATAAAAAGTTTTACCAAATAAAGAGTAAAAGGACGGGAAATATTAAAAAGAAGAGTGGATGATCGAAGAAAATGTAGAAATGTTTTTGTTGGTTATGTTGACTGCCTTAACAAGATCAACGGTCTCTTGCTCTCTTAGGCCGGTTTCACACTTGTGTTTGGGTAGAGTGCGTAGGGCTGTGTGCTTAATCCATTAAGCTCTGCCTACTTCCACACGTCTTCCCTTAAGCTCTGCCTATTTCCACATGCATCCTGCATACCTATCTTTAGCATTGTTTAAGGATGCATGCAGAAGTAGTCGGAGCTTAAGGGAAAAAGTGTGGAAGTAGGCGAAGCTTAAGGGAGGAAGTACACAGCCCTACGCACTCTACCCAAGTGCACGTGTTAAACTGGCCTTAGATAGCAGTCAAAACTGGAAACATACTGAGCAAAAAAAGGAATCCTCAGTTGAAACCCAAGACTTTCATTAAGGCTGGTGTCACACTTGCAAGTGCAATGCGAGAAACTCGCACATCAATACCCAGCACTCGGGACCAGAATGTGCGGCTGCATGTATTTCTATGCAGCTGAATGCTCCGGTCCAAACTGCCGGCGCCAGTGCCGGGTATTGATGCGAGGGACACGCGCAAGTTTCTCGCATTGCACTCGCAAGTGTGACATCGGCCTAACTTAAACTTTCATACATGAAATATAAACATAAATTTGAAAAGCCTTGTTTCAGGTTGACTGGCAGATGTGTTCAAAGGCTTAAAGGGGTACTCCCAGCTCCGAGGTCTGATCCCTTATGACCTAATAGTCATAAGGAGTGTGATAGATAGCACTAAGTCCAGACTATGATCTATATTGCTGGTTTAATGGACAAAAAGAAACTGGTCATGGTACCTCACCATGTTTCTGTCAGAATTTTAATTTATGCCTGGTTGGGCATTGCATATACTTCTAGTTCATATTGGTTTAACTATTTGTCAAATAAAAGTTATTTTATGGTTATTAGTGTACTCTGATGAGCCTATACTGACAGTTGTTAGTGATCTTAACCATGGATCTCTAAGCTACTGCAATGTCCTGCACATGAGGTAAGCAACATAGCTTATCAGATGAACTATCTACATTTATAATTGGAGATATTTTCTTTTATCATTATTATACCTACTACATATTGGGAAATGATCTTGGAGATGGAAATACCCTTTTAAATCTTCATAGTCAATGTAAAGTTTTTCCCATTTGATAAAGTGATGCTAAGACCTTTGGGACTAGAGACGAGCAGATCTGATAAAGTTCAAATTTGCTGAATGAGTGCAAAGTAAATTTACAAAAATACGTATTCTTTAAAACGCAGATTATTTTTTGCATAAACAAATAGAATTCACTTGCGCAAAAATAATTTTGATCATCTCTATCTGGGACAACTACAGGTTCATGGAGCCAGCTGTGATGTTCTTCACAGCCAATTTAGTAGAGGGAGCAATTGGAATATTTACATGAAGCTTCTGCGGTGCTTATTAACATGACATTTCAAATTCTCCATATTCACTTTGTGCTATATAATGGAAATGGGAGATGACTGTTAAAACCTTTATTACTGATTCCTGAATAGAGATGAGCGAACCAGAACTGTAAAGTTTGGAGATCATACCTGACACCTAGTGTGCGATGCTGAACTCCAAATGTGGACTTCTTCCAGAAGTCCATTTAAGTGTTCAGAGTTCCGGGAGAACAGAGAGACTCTGTGGGGGTACTCTGTTTCCTTTGGCAGCCTCCTAGCTTACTATGACCATTTTATAGCCCTTTTACAGCACCAAAGTTTGGGTCCCCATTGACTTCTGAGGTTTCGGGTTCAATTTTGGGTAGAGTTTTGGCACCCAAACCGAACTTTGGAACAAAGATCGGTCGAATCTGACGAACCCGAACGTCCACGGGTCCATTCATCCCTATTCCTGACCAGTATTTCTATAATATACACTATAAGGTAAACACCTCCAATCAGTGAAATCGTTTTTTCATTTAGTATCAGTGTCGCCAGTTTCTAAAAAAAAAAACAGCCCCTTGCTGACATCTGTCTTTAAAAGCATTGCAAAAGAATTTGTCATTCTAAAGCGTGCGTTGTACTGTAATAGGATGTCCCCCCGCTGTTGTCGAGCCAGGAAATTTCTTTCCTTTTAAATATCCCTCGATCAACTGTGAGTGATATTATTTGAAAGTGAAAACCTTTAAGAACCTCAACAATTTGGCCATGTAAAGTTAATTTTTAAATTGCATGTTCTAGCAACAGTATCTGTAGGTGTAATGTGTATGTGTCCCAATAATCAACATCACTTTTTTTCTTAAGGTTCAAATAGCTTAAAAAAACTAATTCCAAGTTCTTTTAATAAAAAATAGATTTTTATAAAAACAGAATTTATGTTTCCGAGGAAGTAACAGGGCTATGGCACCATACAATATCAAAAAAGACTTCCAAATAATGCAATGATATTAATACCATCTTAAAAATCTCTAAATAGGTAAAATTTGTAATCAAGCTCAATGCTATCTACAGTGGGGAAAATAAGTATTTGATACACTGCCGATTTTGCAACCTTTCCCACCTACAAAGAACGGATTTTTATTGTAGGTTAAAAAAAAAAACAGAAAATCACATTGCATGATTTGTAAATAATGAAATAAGTATTTGATCACCTACCAACCAGCAACAATTCTGGTTAGTTTTTTTTTAAGATGCCCTTCTTCTATGCACTCATTTCCTGTATTGATTGCACCTGTTACTGGTATAAAAGACAACCTGTCTACATACTAACCACTCCACCATGGTTAAGACCAAAGAGCTATTTAAGGACACCAGGGACAAAATTGTAGACCTGAACCTCCTGAGGGCACATTCTTCCAGAGCAGCCTGACACAGTAGCATGCTGCCTTTCCTGACTCACATAAAAGTGACCACTCCTGCATGTGCCTGTGCTCCACACAGGAGAGGAGCTGCACAACAGCCAGGAGCAGTTGCACGGCCACACTCACTGCTCTGCTCTAGCTGCTGCACTCACTGCTCTGCTGCTCCGGCTGCTTCTACACTCACTGCTCTGCTGCTCTAGCTGCTGCAATATTCAGACATTGCCGACCCCACCCACTCTTCTGAGCCTCCTGCAGAGCAGACTGCTGCCTCCAGGATGAAAAAGCCTCCTCTCTGCTGCCCACAGGTTTGTTCTTACAATAAGATGGGGCATACTAATACTTCTGCTCCCTATTCACCACTATTGCTTCTCACCAGCCACACAGCAATCATTATAACTCCCCCTCCTGCCTTTCCAGCACATCTAGTAGTTGGCAAACAGGAGGATAGGGGAGCACAGTCTGCAGTGCACAGAGCTGCAAATTGAGAACTTAGTCAGGGTCTTGTGCCCCCATCACATTGCATGAGACTGAGTATGCCTGATGCCCAGTCCTCTACACAGTCTTCATGTGTGTAATACACTGCTCAAAAAATAAAGGGAACACTAAAATGCCACATCCTAGATAACACTGAATGAAATATTCCAGTTGTAAATCTTTATTCATTACATAGTGGAATATGTGGAGAACAATAAAACCTAAAAATGATCAACGTCAATCACAACTAATATCCCACGGAGGTCTGGAGTTGGAATGATGTTCAAAATCAAAGTGGAAAATGAAGTTACAGGCTGATCCAACTTCAGTGGAAATGCCTAAAAACAAGAAAATGATGCTCAGTAGTGTGTGTGGCCTCCACGTGCCTGTAAAATTTCCCTTCAATGCCTGGGTATGCTCCTGATGAGGTGGCGGATGGTCTCCTGAGGGATCTCCTCCCAGACCTGGACTAAAGCATCCACCAACTCCTGGACAGTCTGTGGTGCAACGTGATGTTGGTGGATGGTGCAAGACATGATGTCCCAGATGAGTTCAATCGGATTCAGGTCTGGGGAATGGGCGGGCCAGTCCATAGCTTCAATGCCTTCATCTTGCAGGAACTGATGACACACACCAGCCACATGAGGTCTGGCATTGTTCTGCATTAGGATGAACCCAGGGCCAACCGCACCAGCATATGGTCTCACAAGGGGTCTGAGGATCTCATCTCGGTACCTAATGACAGTCAGGCTACCTCTGGCGAGCACATGGAGGGCTGTGTGACCCTCCAAAGAAATGCCACCCCACACTATTACTGACCCACTGCCAAATCAGTCATGCTGAAGGATGTTGCAGGCAGAAGATCACTGTCCACGCATGTCTCCAGACTCTCTCATGTCTGTCACATGTGCTCAGTGTGAACCTGCTTTCATCTGTGAAGAGCACAGGGCACCAGTGGCAAATTTGCCAATCCCTAGTGTTCTGTGGTAAATGCCAGGCATCCTGCACGGTGTTGGGCTGTGAGCACAACCCCCATCTGTGGACGTCGGGTACTCAGACCATCCTCATGGAGTCGGTTTCTAACCATTTGTGCAGACACATGCACATTTGTGGCCTGCTGGAGGTCATTTTGCAGGGCTCTGGCAGTGCTCTTCCTGTTCCTCCTTGCACAAAGGCTGAGGTAGCAGTCCTGCTGCAGGGTTGTTGCCCTCTTACTGCCCCCTCCATGTCTTCTGGTAGCGCCTCCAGCCTCTGGACACTACGCTGACAGTACGCTGACAGTACACTACGCAAACCTTTTTGCCACAGCTCGCATTGACATGCCATCCTGAATGAGCTGCACTACCTGAGCCTCTTGTGTGGGTTGTAGAGTCTATCTCTTGCTACAACGAGTGTGAAAGCACAACCAACATTCAAAATTGACCAAAACATTGCTAAGGCTGGCATAACGCAGCGAGTAAATATAAATGTTATTATTGGTGCGCTCACAGTTCGGGGTCCACCGTGCAGGAGGAGAACCTGCTGCTAGCAAATGGCACTATATGGCGGTATAAGCAAGCGCTGTTACTTCACAGAGTCGCCATGATAGAAAAGCACTGTGTCCTGTTAAGCTCACAGGAGTACACTGCTAACTGCTGAGCTGATAGCAGTCAGTAGTCATGTCTGACAGTCAGAGAAGCACACAAACAATTCCTCACCGAAGGTGCCGGTATTCTAGTGGCTTATTTCAACCGGGCCCTGACCACAAGCATACATGACCACATTGGTGCAAAGCTCATGACAAAGATTGATACTAGGTCATGCAAACCTTTTATAGTTGCAGCAACTTCAGGACCTTCCTAGAGGACCAATGGGAGTTGCTTCAGGACCTGAGTGTGTGAACCCTGACCTCCAATGAGAGGTCTTCCTTTGGGCATGCTCAGAAAGGAGAAAGCAGGACTTAGTCCCAGAAGCGAGTCCTCGCCGCTGACCAGTGCTAGCTATAATGACAGAGCCTGGAATAACTGCAGTAGCCAGATGCTGAGTATCTGCCTGAGCCAGACCTTGGGACAGACGTCTCCGCTGATCAGGCTCCACTGCGACTGGAGAAGAATGGGAGATTGCAGCGGAGATGGCTCGAGATTCCCCCTGTGCAGAGGCAGGAACTCGAGCCCTAACAAACATCAGCCAGAAAGCATTGGTACTGAGATGTGGTCTGTGATCCCCACCTGCAGAATCACTCCTTTATTGAATGTGTCTTGATAATGGCCAATAATTTCCATCTCTTGTCTATTCCATTTGCACAACAGCATGTGAAATTGATTGTCAAACAGTGTTGCTTCCTAAGTAGTGTTGAGCATTCCGATACTGCAAATATCGGGTATCGGCCGATATTCGCTGTATCGGAATTCTGATACCGAGTTTCGATATTTTTGTGATATCGGAATCGGAAGTTCCTATAAGCTCCCAGGCGTGTGCGGTGCGTATGGTTCCCAGGGTCTGGAGGAGAGGAGACTCTCCTTCAGGCCCTGGGATCCATATTCATGTAAAAAATAAAGAAAAAAAATAAAAAATATGGATATACTCACCCTCGGACGGCCCCTGGACCTCAGCGGTGCAACCGGCAGCCTCCGTTCCTAAGAATGCAGTGAGTGTAGGACCTGCGATGACGTCGCGGCTTGTGATTGGTCGCGTGAGCAGTCACATGAGCGGTCACGCGACCAATCACAAGCCGCGATGTCATCGAAGGTCCTTCACTCTGCATTCTTAGGAACGGAGGCAGACGCTTGCAGCGGTGACAGCCAGGGCCCGTCCGAGGGTGAGTATATCCATATTTTTTATTTTTATTCTTTATTTTTTACAAGAATATGGATCCCAGGGCCTGAAGGAGAGTTTCCTCTCCTTCAGACCCTGGGAACCATCCAGGATCACTTCCGATATTTGTGTCCCATTGACGTGTATTGGTATCGGGTATCGGTATCGGCGATATCCGATATTTTTTGGATATCGGCCGATCCAATCCGATACCGATACTTTCAAATATCGGAAGGTATCGCTCAACACTATTCCTAAGTGGACAGTTTGATTTACTTGGAGCTATATTCTGTTGTTTAAGGGTACGTGTCCACGTTCAGGATGGCCGGCGGTATCGTCGGAGCGGCAAACACGCTCGGTGCTAAGCCCCGCCCCCTTCTGGGATGTGATGATGCCAGATGTGTTCATTGTACACATCCGGGATCATCGCACCCCACGCATAGGGCCCTGTGTTATTCCTTGCGGCGGCGCAGCGTCACCGCAAGGAACACGGACATGCTGCAATCTTAAAAGACGCGCAGCATGTCCGGAGTCGCAGGGTCGACGGATGCGTGATTCCACGCATAGTGGACACGGGATTTCATTAAATCCCCTCCACTATGCTGGAACATCTGGACGCTGCGTGTTTGATGCTGCGGCCCCACGCAGCGTCAAACACGCAGCATTTCCTGAACGTGAACACATACCCTTAGTGTTCCCTTTATTTTTTTGAGCAGTGTATATACACAGTACATGTAAAGTATAATGCTAATAACTGTGCCATGTACTGCATGTTTGTGGCTGTGTATTTGTGCTCTGCAATTCCTATGTGTACATTTCTGTATATATAAGGTTTATAGCTGAATTTGTGTGTGCAAAATAGTCTGTGTATGGGTATGTGCACACATTAAGTATTTGCTGCAGATATTTTTGCACCAAAAATATGTCTTGTCGCAGGAAAAACGCAATATAAAACACACATGGTTTTACCTCATTTTTATGCATTTTTTACCTGCTTTTCTTTCCCCCATTGCATTGGATAGGGTGAAAAACACTGAAAGTATTGACATGCTTCAGATGTGAAACGGCTCCAAATCTACAAGACAAAACTAAGCAACATGTGCATGAGACTTCAGCATTTCCTAGTACCAACTAAGTAAATGAGATTTCTGAAGTTTTTGCTGCAAAAAACACAGGGAATACTTAAAGAACCACTCCAGCGCTTTTTTATGTCACTGCTGGAGTGGGGTTTTAAATCCAAGTCTCCTGTCTGATACTCACCATGTGGCATCTTCATATGTTGTCACCGCCACTCCGATATATCTACAGCTGTTTGCATCTTGCGGTACTTGTCCCATGTATGTGGTACTATTCAGTTACTATGCTGTGCTAATATGTCATCTGGTCATGGTGTGACTGTATTTTTTCCTTGTATGTAGAATTATCCGGTCACTATGTGATGGTAATATGTGGTGTGGAGGCATTTGTCCCTTGTGTGTGGTTTTATTCTGTCACTGAGGTGGCAAAACGTGGTCTGGTCATGGTGTGGTAGTATTTGTTCCCTCTATATGGTATTACTTGGTCAGTCTGTTGTAATATATGATTTGGTCATGGTGTAATGGTATATGTACCTTGTATGTGGTATTATTGATCACCATGAGGTG
This sequence comes from Ranitomeya variabilis, assembly GCF_051348905.1. NCBI lineage: Eukaryota > Metazoa > Chordata > Amphibia > Anura > Dendrobatidae > Ranitomeya > Ranitomeya variabilis. The sequence goes on along the minus strand of NC_135237.1, from coordinate 85,548,139 downwards.
GTAATATATGATCTGGTAATGGTGTAGCTGTATTTGTTCTTTGCATGTGGTATTATTGGTCACCATGTGGTGGTAATATGTGGTCTGGTCATGGTGTGGTAGTATTTGTTCCCTGTATGTGGTATTACTTGGTCAGTATGTTGTAATATGTGATTTGGTCATGGTGTAATGGTATATGTACTTTGTATGTGGTATTATTAATCACCATGTGGTGGTAATATATAGTCTGGTCACTGTGTGGCTGTATTTGTTCCTTGCATCTGGTATTATCGATCACCATGTTTTGGTAATTTGTGGTATGGTCATGGTGCCGCAGTTTTTGTCCTTGTATGTGGTATTATTCAGTCACTATGGGGTGATAATATGTGATCTGGTCATGATGTGGCGGTATTTGTTGTGAATTAGACTTTTTGGCTCCCTCTTGTGGTCACTAGTGATATGACACTTTGATATTCCTTCCCTTGCTTGGTACCCACCTGGCCTCGTTAGTCCAGGGGTGTCGCTATTTGAACTTCCTGGATTTTCAGTCTGGTGCCTGGCATCGTTGTAATCAGATCCTTCTGTTTGCTCCTATCTGCTGGTCCTGGTTCCTTGCAAAATTAATCTAAGTCTTGCTTTCTTGTTTTTGGTTATTTTCTGTGCTCTTATTTTTGTCCAGCTTGTACTAAATGTGATTCCTTATATTGCTGGAAGCTCTAGGGGGCGGATGTTCTCCCCCCGTGCCGTTAGACGGTTCGGGGGTTCTTGAATATTCCGCGTGGAGTTTTTGTGAGGGTTTTTGCTGACCATATAAGTCATCTTCCTATATTCTGCTATTAGTTAGCGGGCCTCTCTTTGCTAAAATCTAGTTCATATCTTGCGTTTGTCTTTTCTTCTTACCTCACCGTTATTATTTGTTGGGGGCTTGTATCCAACTTTTTGGAGTATTTCCTCTGGAGGCAAGAAAGGTCTTTCTTTTCCCTGCTAGGGTTAGTTAGTTCTCCGGCTGGCGCGAGACGTCTAGAATCAACGTAGGTACGTTCCCCGGCTGCTGTTATTTGTGTGCTAGGTTCAGGTATATGGTCAGCCCAGTTACCACTGCCCTATGAGCTGGGTTTTATGTTTGCAGACTTCGCTATTGTCTCTGAGACCCCCTGCCATTGGGGTCATAACAGTATGCCAGGCCATAAGTGAATATTTAATGCATTGCAGAAGTGGGATTATAAGAAAGGAAATTCTGAGTTTTTTTTTTTTTCTTTCTTTCCTCCCCTTTATCTCAGAGTGGCTGGAGCCTTGCTGCAGACATGAATGTCCAGACCTTGATTACTAGTGTGGATCAGCTTGCTGCTCGTGTGCAGAGTATTCAAGATTTTGTTACTAGCAGTCCTATGTCAGAACCTAAAATACCTATTCCGGAACTGTTTTCTGGAGACCGATTTAAATTTAGAAATTTCAGGAATAATTGTAAATTGTTTCTATCTCTGAGACCTCGTTCATCTGGAGACTCAGCTCAGCAAGTAAAAATTGTTATCTCTTTCTTACGGGGCGACCCTCAGGATTGGGCCTTCTCGCTAGCGTCAGGTGATCCGGCTTTGGCAGATGTTGATGCGTTTTTTCTGGCGCTTGGGTTGCTATACGAGGAGCCCAATCTTGAAATTCAGGCAGAAAAAGCTTTGCTGGCTATCTCTCAGGGCCAGGATGAAGCTGAAGTTTATTGCCAAAAATTTCGGAAATGGTCCGTGCTTACTCAGTGGAATGAGTGTGCTCTGGCCGCAAATTTCAGAAATGGCCTTTCTGAAGCCATTAAGAATGTGATGGTGGGTTTCTCCGTTCCTACAAGTCTGAATGATTCCATGGCGTTGGCTATTCAAATTGACCGGCGTTTACGGGAGCGCAAAGTCGCTAATCCTCTGGTGGTCTTGTCTGAACAGACACCTGAGTTAATGCAATGTGATAGAGTTCAGACTAGAATTGAACGGAAAAATCATAGACGTCAGAATGGGTTGTGTTTCTACTGTGGTGATTCTACACATGTTATATCAGCATGCTCTAAACGCTTAACAAAGGTGGTTAGTCCGGTCGCCATTGGTAATTTGCAACCTAAATTTATTTTGTCTGTGACTTTAATTTGCTCATTGTCTTCCTACCCTGTTATGGCGTTTGTGGATTCAGGTGCTGCCCTGAGTCTTATGGATCTGTCGTTTGCCAAGCGCTGTGGTTTTGTTCTGGAGCCTTTGGTTAATCCTATTCCTCTGAGAGGTATTGATGCTACGCCATTGGCGGAGAATAAGCCGCAGTTTTGGACACAGGTGACCATGTGCATGTCTCCTGATCATCGAGAGGTGATTCGTTTTCTTGTTTTGCATAAAATGCATGATTTGGTCGTTTTGGGTCTGCCATGGATACAAACTCACAATCCAGTTTTGGATTGGAAGGCTATGTCTGTGTCAAGTTGGGGCTGTCAGGGAATTCATTGCGATTCCCCGCCGGTGTCTATTGCTTCCTCTACTCCTTCGGATGTTCCTGAGTATTTGTCTGATTATCAGGATGTATTCAGCGAGTCCAGGTCCAGTGCTCTTCCTCCTCATAGGGACTGTGACTGCGCTATAGATTTGATTCCAGGTAGTAAGTTTCCTAAGGGAAGATTATTTAATCTGTCTGTACCTGAGCATACCGCAATACGTTCGTATATTAAGGAGTCTCTGGAGAAGGGACATATTCGTCCATCCTCTTCCCCTCTTGGTGCGGGATTTTTCTTTGTGGCCAAGAAGGATGGATCTTTGAGACCTTGTATAGACTATCGACTTCTGAATAAAATCACTGTTAAATTTCAGTATCCTTTGCCTCTGTTGTCGGACTTGTTTGCCCGAATTAAGGGTGCCAAGTGGTTCACCAAGATAGACCTTCGTGGTGCGTACAACCTTGTGCGCATTAAGCAGGGAGATGAATGGAAAACTGCATTTAATACGCCCGAAGGTCATTTTGAGTACTTGGTGATGCCTTTTGGGCTCTCTAATGCTCCTTCAGTGTTTCAGTCCTTTATGCATGACATCTTCCGGAAGTATCTGGATAAATTTATGATTGTTTATCTGGATGATATTCTGTTTTTTTCTGATGATTGGGACTCCCATGTAAGGCAGGTCAGGATGGTTTTTCAGGTTTTGCGTGAGAATGCTTTGTTTATTAAGGGCTCAAAGTGTCTCTTTGGTGTGCAGAAGGTTCCTTTTTTGGGTCTTATCTTCTCCCCTTCTGCTGTGGAGATGGACCCAGTCAAGGTCCGAGCTATTCATGATTGGACTCAGCCCACGTCGGTTAAGAGTCTTCAGAAGTTCTTGGGTTTTGCTAACTTCTACCGTCGTTTTATCGCTAATTTTTCTAGCGTTGTTAAACCTTTGACGGATATGACCAAGAAAGGTTCTGATGTTGCTAACTGGGCTCCTGCAGCCGTGGAGGCTTTTCAGGAGCTGAAGCGCCGGTTTACTTTGGCGCCTGTTTTGTGTCAGCCTGATGTCTCGCTTCCCTTTCAGGTTGAAGTGGATGCTTCTGAGATCGGTGCAGGGGCCGTTTTGTCGCAGAGAAGCCCTGGTTGCTCAGTAATGAGACCATGTGCTTTTTTTCTAGGAAATTTTCTAGGAGCTTTGTGCCTGACTCTCCTGGAGCCTCAGAGCCAGTTGGTATTCTTAAAGAGGGTGTAATCTTGTCGGCCATTTCTCCGGATTTGCGACGTGTGTTGCAGAGATTTCAGGCTGATAGACCTGACTCTTGTCCACCTGACAGACTGTTTGTTCCTGATAAATGGACCAGTAGAGTCATTTCCGAGGTTCACTCCTCGGTGTTGTCAGGGCATCCGGGTATTTTTGGCACCAGAGATTTGGTGGCTAGGTCCTTTTGGTGTCCTTCCTTGTCACGGGATGTGCGGTCATTTGTGCAGTCCTGTGGGACTTGTGCTCGGGCTAAGCCTTGCTGTTCTTGTGCCAGCGGGTTGCTTTTGCGCTTGCCTGTCCCGAAGAGGCCTTGGACACACATTTCCATGGATTTAATTTCGGATCTTCCAGTGTCTCGGGGCATGTCTGTCATCTGGGTGGTATGTGATCACTTTTCCAAGATGGTCCATTTGGTGCCCTTGCCTAAGCTGCCTTCCTCTTCTGATCTGGTTCCGTTATTCTTTCAGAATGTGGTTCGTTTGCACGGCATTCCTGAGAATATCGTGTCTGACAGAGGATCCCAGTTTGTTTCCAGGTTCTGGCGATCCTTTTGTGCTAAGATGGGCATTGATTTGTCGTTTTCATCTGCCTTTCATCCTCAGACTAATGGCCAAACTGAGCGAACAAATCAGACTCTAGAGGCTTATTTGAGATGTTTTGTTTCTGCAGATCAGGATGATTGGGTGACCTTCTTGCCGTTGGCTGAGTTTGCCCTTAATAATCGGGCTAGTTCCGCTACCTTGGTTTCGCCATTTTTCTGCAACTCTGGTTTCCATCCTCGTTTTTCCTCGGGACATGTGGAGCCGTCTGACTGTCCTGGGGTGGATTCTGTGGTGGATAGGTTGCAGCGGATTTGGGATCATGTGGTGGACAACTTGAAGTTGTCACAGGAGAAGGCTCAGCGTTTTGCCAACCGCCGCCGCGGTGTGGGTCCCCGACTTCGCGTTGGGGATTTGGTGTGGCTGTCTTCTTGCTTTGTTCCTATGAAGGTCTCCTCTCCTAAATTTAAGCCTCGCTTCATCGGTCCTTATAAGATTTTGGAAATTCTTAATCCAGTGTCCTTTCGCTTGGAACTTCCTGTGTCGTTTGCCATTCACAACGTGTTCCATAGGTCTTTGTTGCGGCGGTACGTTGTGCCTGTGGTTCCTTCTATTGAGCCTCCTGCTCCGGTGTTGGTTGGGGGCGAGTTGGAGTACGTGGTGGAAAAGATCTTGGATTCTCGTCTCTCCAGGCGGAGGCTTCAGTATCTGGTCAAGTGGAAGGGCTATGGTCAGGAGGATAATTCCTGGGTGGTCGCCTCTGATGTGCATGCGGCCGATTTGGTTTGTGCCTTTCACGCTGCTCATCCTGATCGCCCTGGTGGTCTTGGTGAGGGTTCGGTGACCCCTCCTTAAGGGGGTGGTACTGTTGTGAATTAGACTTTTTGGCTCCCTCTTGTGGTCACTAGTGATATGACACTTTGATATTCCTTCCCTTGCTTGGTACCCACCTGGCCTCGTTAGTCCAGGGGTGTCGCTATTTGAACTTCCTGGATTTTCAGTCTGGTGCCTGGCATCGTTGTAATCAGATCCTTCTGTTTGCTCCTATCTGCTGGTCCTGGTTCTTTGCAAAATTAAGCTAAGTCTTGCTTTCTTGTTTTTGGTTATTTTCTGTGCTCTTATTTTTGTCCAGCTTGTACTAAATGTGATTCCTTATATTGCTGGAAGCTCTAGGGGGCGGATGTTCTCCCCCCGTGCCGTTAGACGGTTCAGGGGTTCTTGAATATTCCGCGTGGAGTTTTTGTGAGGGTTTTTGCTGACCATATAAGTCATCTTCCTATATTCTGCTATTAGTTAGCGGGCCTCTCTTTGCTAAAATCTAGTTAATTTCTTGCGTCTGTCTTTTCTTCTTACCTCACCGTTATTATTTGTTGGGGGCTTGTATCCAACTTTTTGGGGTATTTCCTCTGGAGGCAAGAAAGGTCTTTCTTTTCCCTGCTAGGGTTAGTTAGTTCTCCGGCTGGCGCGAGACGTCTAGAATCAACGTAGGTACGTTCCCCGGCTGCTGTTATTTGTGTGCTAGGTTCAGGTATATGGTCAGCCCAGTTACCACTGCCCTATGAGCTAGGTTTTATGTTTGCAGACTTCGCTATTGTCTCTGAGACACCCTGCCATTGGGGTCATAACAGGTATTTGTCTCTTGTATGTGGTATTATTGGGTCACTATGTAGTGATAATATGTGGTCTGGTCATGGTTTGGCGATATTTGGTTTTTGTATGTGGTACTACTTGGTCAGTATATTGTCATTTGTGGCCTGGTCATGGTGTGGTGGTATTTGTCCCTTGTATGTGGTATTATGAAAATTATACATTCACACTGAAGGCATCAAAACTATGAATTAACACATGGGGAATTATATACTTAACAAAAAGTGTGAAACAACTAAAATTATGTCTTATATTCTAGGTTCTTCAAAGTAGCCACCTTTTGCTTTGATGACTGCTTTGCACACTCTTGGCATTCTCTTGGTGAGCTTCAAGAGGTAGTCACCGGGAATGGTTTTCACTAGGGTTGAGCGACTTTCATTTTTTTAAGATCGAGTAGGGTTTTGGGAAACCCGATTTTGTCCAGAGTCGAGTCGAGTGCAGTCGGCCGATTATCGCTAAAAGTCGGGGATCGACCGAAACACGAAACCCAATGCAAGTCAATGGGGAAGCATAGTCGGCAGTGAGTGGAGGCCAGGAAAACACCTACAGTGCCCATTTTAATGCCAAAAACATCCATTCTTGTTTCTGAAGCTTGCCAATCTTAATTAACTGTATAATAATAGTTGGGCATAGGGAATTGGGGGAAAGTTGTGGGGGGAGTAGGGCTGGCTCAAGTTTTTCGTGGGCCCAGGAAATGCGGACTACGTCACGGCGGTGTTGCAGGGAAAGGTAAGTATTTAAACGTTGCAAGTGCTGTGATCCTGAGCAAGCAGGGGGGGGCCCACTCGTTCGCATTGGCACTGGCACAGGGCCCCTCAAAGTACGGCGGTGTGTTTGCATGGCGGGGGAGCCTCCCACCAGCAGCGACACTTTTGCGTACTCTGAGGGGCCCTGTGCCAGTGACGTCGCCAACGAGTATGCCCCCCCACCTGATGAAGGAACCTGCACTTTCATCTGCACCTTCCTCTTTGTCCCTGTGTAAGGTGGTATAACATGCGGGAAGGGGAACCTTACTTTCAGCAGGGTCAGATTCTGGCTGTGTAGAGTACAAGGGGAATGTAGTGGTCTAGGTCAATGTACCAGCAGACTCATTTAGCAGTGGCTGGGCAATGGGCAGGATGAGGAGAAAACAGATATAGGGCCAAAGAATAAAGTAGGCTAAATGCAGTTCAAAATTGGTAACAGGACTAAACAGGCGGCATTGCTTTGTTCAGTGGAGTAGCAAACCCAAGAGCAGCAGACACTGTTTCAAGGGCCTAACCACACTAGTAGGCCAAATGCAGTTTAATATCTGATAGTATAGGGCGAAAGCCAGAATGTGGAAGCTCAGCTTTGTTCAGTTGAGGACAACACCAGGGAGGGGCAGACACCTTTAGTAGGCCGGAAAAGCCTATTGCATTTTTTAAAATGGTAATTTGGAGCAGAAGGTTGAAGCTCAGCTTTATTTAGTTGAGGACAACACCAGGCAGGGGCACACAGACAGACACCTTTAGTAGGCCGGAAAAGCCTATTGCATTTTTTAAAATGGTAATTTGGAGCAGAAGGTTGCAGCTCAGCTTTATTTAGTTGAGGGCAACACCAGGGAGGGGCAGAAGCCGTTAGTAGGCCCTAACCACCATTTTGTTTTTTAAAAACCACTTAATGAGAGCCGGAAGGTTGAAGCTCAGCTTTATTCAGTTGAGGACAACACCAGGCAGGGGCACACAGACAGACACCTTTAGTAGGCCGGAAAAGCCTATTGCATTTTTTAAAATGGTAATTTGGAGCAGAAGGTTGAAGCTCAGCTTTATTTAGTTGAGGGCAACACCAGGGAGGGGCAGAAGCCGTTAGTAGGCCCTAACCACCATTTTGTTTTTAAAAAACCACTTAATGAGAGCCGGTAGGTTGAAGCTCAGCTTTATTCAGTTGAGGACAACACCAGGCAGGGGCACACAGACAGACACCTTTAGTAGGCCGGAAAAGCCTATTGCATTTTTTAAAATGGTAATTTGGAGCAGAAGGTTGAAGCTCAGCTTTATTTAGTTGAGGACAACACCAGGCAGGGGCACACAGACAGACACCTTTAGTAGGCCGGAAAAGCCTATTGCATTTTTTAAAATGGTAATTTGGAGCAGAAGGTTGAAGCTCAGCTTTATTTAGTTGAGGGCAACACCAGGCAGGGGCACACAGACAGACATCTTTAGTAGGCCGGAAAAGCCTATTGCATTTTTTAAAATGGTAATTTGGAGCAGAAGGTTGAAGCTCAGCTTTATTCAGTTGAGGACAACACCAGGCAGGGGCACACAGACAGACACCTTTAGTAGGCCGGAAAAGCCTATTGCATTTTTTAAAATGGTAATTTGGAGCAGAAGGTTGAAGCTCAGCTTTATTCAGTTGAGGACAACACCAGGCAGGGGCACACAGACAGACACCTTTAGTATGCCGGAAAAGCCTATTGCATTTTTTAAAATGGTAATTTGGAGCAGAAGGTTGAAGCTCAGCTTTATTTAGTTGAGGACAACACCAGGCAGGGGCACACAGACAGACACCTTTAGTAGGCCGGAAAAGCCTATTGCATTTTTTAAAATGGTAATTTGGAGCAGAAGGTTGAAGCTCAGCTTTATTTAGTTGAGGGCAACACCAGGGAGGGGCAGAAGCCGTTAGTAGGCCCTAACCAAAGTTGAAGGCCAAATGCAGTTTAATTTCTGATACTATAGGCCGAAAGCCAGAAGGTGGAAGCTCCGATTTAGACAGTGGAGGACAATTTGAATTAGGGACTGCAGACAGACTTAGTAGGCTGTCCCCTGTGGACCATGCATCCAACACATTAACCCATTGCGCCGTAATGGACACGTAATCTTCCGTGGCCATGCCTACAGGTCCATGCGTCTGTTGTCAGGTGCACCTTTGTACTCACAGATTGCCAGAGTGCATGGACAATGCGGTCTTCTACATGCTGGTGGAGGGTTGGGATGGCTTTTCTCGCAAAAGAAGTGTCGACTGGTTAGCTTGTAGCGTGGTACAGCGTAGTCCATCATGGCCTTATTAATAGTAAATAAAATATATAACTAGGCTCTATGAACTTTTAAATAGGTTCCAGGGGTACACGGGCAGCATTGGTGTGGTCAGTGGAGGAGTATTGCAAGTAGGGGCTGCAGACAGGCTATCAAAGGCCTAAAATACCAAACAGTAGGCACTCATGGCAGTTTTACATCGGTTACATGGATACACAGGCAGGCACTCCAGGCAGCATTGTGGTCAGTGGAGGAGTATTGCAAGTAGGGGCCGCAGACAGGCTATCAAAGGCCTAAAATAACAAACAGTAGGCAGTCATGGCAGTTTTACATCGGTTACATGGATACACAGGCAGGCACTCCAGGCAGCATTGTGGTCAGTGGAGGAGTATTGCAAGTAGGGGCCGCAGACAGGCTATCAAAGGCCTAAAATACCAAACAGTAGGCACTCATGGCAGTTTTACATCGGTTACATGGATACACAGGCAGGCACTCCAGGCAGCATTGTGGTCAGTGGAGGAGTATTGCAAGTAGGGGCCGCAGACAGGCTATCAAAGGCCTAAAATAACAAACAGTAGGCACTCATGGCAGTTTTACATCGGTTACATGGATACACAGGCAGGCACTCCAGGCAGCATTGTGGTCAGTGGAGGAGTATTGCAAGTAGGGGCCGCAGACAGGCTATCAAAGGCCTAAAATAACAAACAATAGGCTCATTGCAGTTTTACAGCGGTTACATGGATACACAGGCAGCTAGGTGGTGAGTGGAGGAGTATTTAAAGTAAGGACCGCAGACAGGCTATCAAAGGCCTAACATAACAAACAATAGGCTCATGGCAGTTTTACAGCGGTTACATGGATACACGGGCAGGCAGCTTGGTGGTGAGTGGAGGAGTATTTAAAGTAGGGACCGCAGACAGGCTTCAAAGGCCTAACATAAGAAAATGGGCTGGCTGTAGGCACTTTATAATTGGTTCCAGGGGTACACGGGCAGCAGTGGTCTGGTCAGTGGAGGACTAGTGGAAGGAGGGACCGCAGACAGGCTTCAAAGGCCTAACATAAAAAAATGGGCTGGCTGTAGGCACTTTATAATTGGTTCCAGGGGTACACGGGCAGCAGTGGTCTGGCCAGTGGAGGACTAGTGGAAGGAGGGACCGCAGACAGGCATCAAAGGCCTAACATAAAAAAATGGGCTGGCTGTAGGCACTTTATAATTGGTTCCAGGGGTACACGGGCAGCAGTGGTCTGGCCAGTGGAGGACTAGTGGAAGGAGGGACCGCAGACAGGCTTCAAAGGCCTAACATAAAAAAATGGGCTGGCTGTAGGCACTTTATAATTGGTTCCAGGGGTACACGGGCAGCAGTGGTCTGGTCAGTGGAGGACTAGTGGAAGGAGGGACCGCAGACAGGCTTCAAAGGCCTAAAATAACAAACAATAGGCTCATGGCAGTTTTACAGCGGTTACATGGATACACGGGCAGCTTGGTGGTGAGTGGAGGAGTAGTGCAAGGAGTGTCTGTCCCAGTACTCCCAAAATATAAATAGATGTTAATGTCTCGCAAAGCAACCAAAACAAAAAAAAAGGTGGCATACTTAGGTACAGGGGTGGGCTCATCTGCTGAGTTTCTGACATAGTAATTTGGCAGTAACTATTTAATGGTGCCAATATAGGACACAGACACAGACTACTTTAAGTTGCATCATAGATGTCTACAAATTTGTATTGTCAGTGCCAGACATTGAATGATGTCAGCGAATAGACTAAAGATTGGTGGAGCTGTGCGACATAATTTTGCATGTGGTAGAGCACATTTTGAGCTGGGGTAGGGGGGAACTCTCTATAGGCCGGCGGGACCGCCCCAGGGCCCCTCATGTTACAACGGTGTGTCTGACGTTGGGTGCGCACCACCACCGCCAGAGACACTACATTGTACTATGAGGGACCCAGTAGCAATGCCGTCAACCAAAAGCGAGCACACCCACCTCTTCAGACAAACAGCAGTCTCACGGGTGCTTGCGCCAAGTCGCGATACCACGGCCCCGTGTGGGGAGTTTGGCCATTTAGGGAGGTGTAAACATGTCGTATGCTGTACAATCAGCTGCAGCAAATTAGACATTAGAAAAGTAATTCACAGGCAAGAGCTTTTCATAGGAAAGCTAGGTGTCGGCCGGGCAAGGTGGGGCAAAAGATTTCGAAATCCAGTTGTGGTTCATTTTAATGAATGTTAGATCGTCAACATTTTGGGTAGCCAGACGAGTCCTTTTTTCGGTTAATATTGAACCTGCAGCACTGAATACTCTTTCTGATAGGACACTTGCTGCCGGGCAAGCAAGCTCCTGCAATGCATATTCTGCCAATTCTGGCCAGGTGTCTAATTTGGAGGCCCAGTAATCAAATGGGAATGACGGTTGAGGGAGAACATCGATAAGGGATGAAAAATAGTTAGTAACCATACTGGACAAATGTTGTCTCCTGTCACTTTCAATTGATGCAGCAGTACCTGTCCTGTCTGCGGTCATAGCAAAATCACTCCACAACCTGGTCAGAAAACCCCTCTGTCCAACGCCACTTCTGATGTGTGCACCCCTAACACTCCTAGTCTGCTGCCCCCTGGAGCTCGTGTGAGAACGATCACGTGCGCTGTGTGCTGGGAATGCCTGAAGCAAACGGTCAACAAGAGTTGATTGTTTGGTTGCTAATATTAGTTCCAAGTTCTCATGTGGCATAATATTTTGCAATTTGCCTTTATAGCGTGGATCAAGGAGGCAGGCCAACCAGTAATCGTCATCGTTCATCATTTTCGTAATGCGTGTGTCCCTTTTTAGGATACGTAAGGCATAATCCGCCATGTGGGCCAAAGTTCCAGTTGTCAAATCTCCGGTTGTGATTGGTTGAGGGGCAGTTGCAGGCAAATCTACGTCACTTGTGTCCCTCAAAAAACCAGAACCCGGCCGTGACACGCAACCAATTTCCTGTGCCCCCGGGAAAGGTTCGGCATTAAAAATATACTCATCCCCATCATCCTCCTCGTCCTCCACCTCCTCTTCGCCCGCTACCTCGTCCTGTACACTGCCCTGACCAGACAATGGCTGACTGTCATCAAGGCTTTCCTCTTCCTCTGGTGCAGACGCCTGCTCCTTTATGTGCGTCAAACTTTGCATCAGCAGACGCATTAGGGGGATGCTCATGCTTATTACGGCGTTGTCTGCACTAACCAGCCGTGTGCATTCCTCAAAACACTGAAGGACTTGACACATGTCTTGTATCTTAGACCACTGCACACCTGACAACTCCATGTCTGCCATCCTACTGCCTGCCCGTGTATCCTCCCACAAATAAATAACAGCACGCCTCTGTTCGCACAGTCTCTGAAGCATGTGCAGTGTTGAGTTCCACCTTGTTGCAACGTCTATGATTAGGCGATGCTGGGGAAGGTTCAAAGACCGCTGATAGGTCTGCATACGGCTGGCGTGTACAGGCGAACGTCGGATATGTGAGCAAAGTGCACGCACTTTGAGGAGCAGGTCGGAGAACCCAGGATAAGTTTTCAATAAGCACTGCACCACCAGGTTTAAGGTGTGAGCCAGGCAAGGAATGTGTTTCAGTTGGGAAAGGGAGATGGCAGCCATGAAATTCCTTCCGTTATCACTCACTACCTTGCCTGCCTCAAGATCTACTGTGCCCAGCCACGACTGCGTTTCTTGTTGCAAGAACTCGGACAGAACTTCCGCGGTGTGTCTGTTGTCGCCCAAGCACTTCATAGCCAATACAGCCTGCTGACGCTTGGCAGTAGCTGGCCCATAATGGGACAACTGGTGTGCAACAGTGTCATCTGCCGATGGAGTGGTTGGCAGACTGCGTTCTGTGGAAGAGCTGTAGCTTCTGCAGGAGGACGAGGAGGAGGAGGAGGAGGGGGTGCGAACGCCTACAGCCAACTGTTTCCTAGACCGTGGGCTAGGCACAACTGTCCCTAAATTGATGTCGCCTGTGGACCCTGCATCCACCACATTCACCCAGTGTGCCGTGATGGACACATAACGTCCCTGGCCATGCCTACTGGTCCATGCATCTGTAGTCAGGTGCACCTTTGTACTCACAGATTGCCTGAGTGCATGGACGATGCGCTGTTTAACATGCTGGTGCAGGGCTGGGATGGCTTTTCTGGAAAAAAAGTGTCGACTGGGTAGCTCGTATCGTGGTTCAGCGTACTCCATCAGGGCTTTGAAAGCTTCGCTTTCAACTAACCGGTAGGGCATCATCTCTAACGAGATTAGTCTAGCTATGTGGGCGTTAAAACCCTGTGTACGCGGATGCGAGGATAAGTACTTCCTTTTTCTAACCAGAGTCTCATGTAGGGTGAGCTGGACTGGAGAGCTGGAGATCGTGGAACTTTCGGGTGTGCCGGTGTACATGGCAGACTGAGAGACGGTTGGAGACGGTATTGTTTCCGCCGGTGCCCTAGATGCAATATTTCCTCCTACAAAACTGGTGGTTCCCTGACCCTGACTGCTTTTGGCTGGCAAAGAAACCTGCACAGATACTGCCGGTGGTGCAGAAAATGGTGGCCTTACAGTGACGGAAGGGATGTTGCGTTGCTGACTAGCTTCATTGGCCGAGGGTGCTACAACCTTGAGGGACGTTTGGTAGTTAGTCCAGGCTTGAAAATGCATGGTGGTTAAGTGTCTATGCATGCAACTAGTATTTAGACTTTTCAGATTCTGACCTCTGCTTAAGCTAGTTGAACATTTTTGACAGATGACTTTGCGCTGATCAGTTGGATGTTGTTTAAAAAAATGCCAGACTGCACTCTTCCTAGACTCGGATCCCTTTTCAGGGATTGCAGACTGAGCTTTAACCGGATGGCAACGCTGTGCTCCAACAGGTTTTGGCTTTGACACGCGTTTTGGGCCAGATACGGGCCCGGCAGATGGAACCTGTTGCGATGTTGATGCCTGCTGCGGCCCCTCCTCCACCTCCGCTTCTGAACTACTGCCGCCTGCACCCTGTTCCCCCAATGGCTGCCAATCGGGGTCAATAACTGGGTCATCTATTACCTCCTCTTCGAGCTCGTGTGCAACTTCGTCTGTGTCACTGTGTCGGTCGGTGGTATAGCGTTCGTGGCGGAGCAACATAGTCTCATCAGGGTCTGATTGTGGATCTGTACCCTGAGAGGGCAATGTGGTGGTCTGAGTCAAAGGAGCAGCATAGTACTCTGGCTGTGGCTGTGCATCAGTGCACTCCATGTCAGAATATACTTGTAATGGGCATGGCCTGTTAAATGTTTCACTTTCTAAGCCAGGGACGGTATGTGTAAAGAGCTCCATGGAGTGACCCGTTGTGTCGCCTGCTGCATCCTTCTCTCTTGTTGTAGTTTTTGCTGAGGAGGACAAGGAAGCGACTTGTCCCTGACCGTGAACATCCACAAGCGACGCGCTGCTTTTACATTTACCAGTTTCGGAAGAGGAGGCAAAAGAGCTAGAGGCTGAGTCTGCAATGTAAGCCAAAACTTGCTGTTGCTGCTCCGCCTTTAAAAGCGGTTTTCCTACTCCCAGAAAAGAGAGCGTTCGAGGCCTTGTGTAGCCTGACGACGAAACTGGCTCCACAGCTCCAGACTTAGGTGGAATATTTTTATCCCCACGACCACCTGATGCTCCACTACCACTACCATCATTACCAGCTGACAATGAACGCCCACGACGACCTCTTGCACCAGACTTCCTCATTGTTTTAAAATCTTAACCAAAGTAACTTTATTTGTTGCTGTCAAACAACTTACACGGTGAGCTATAACTTCAGTATGATTTCAATATCCCTTAACAGGTTGGTGAGACCACAAGGAAAATCAGGCACAATGTTACACACTCTGTTTTCTGTGGCACAAAATCACAGAGATGACACACACGCAGGACTGTCACTCAAGCACTAATGTCAATATTAATCTCCCACCTAATTTATTTATTTTTTTTTCTCAGGGAGACTTTAGAAACCAAATAATATTAAAAAAAAAAAAAAAAAAAAAAAAAAGGCTTTCTATGGCCCACAATTAGAGAGAGAGAGGTGGCACACCCAGGAGTCAAGACTGGCGCACAAGCTGAAAGGGCAATATTACTCTCCCACTGTTTTTTTATGTTTTTTTTTTTTTTTTCAGGGAGACTTTAGAAACCAAATAATATTAAAAAAACCAAAAAAAAAATAGCCTTTCTATGGCCCACTGAATGAGAGAGAGAGGTGGCACACCCAGGAGTCAAGACTGGCACACAAGCTGAAAGGGCAATATTACTCTCCCACTGTTTTTTTATGTTTTTTTTTTTTTTTTCAGGGAGACTTTAGAAACCAAATAATATTAAAAAAAAACCCAAAAAAATAGCCTTTCTATGGCCCACTGAATGAGAGAGAGAGGTGGCACACCCAGGAGTCAAGACTGGCACACAAGCTGAAAGGGCAATATTACTCTCCCACTGTTTTTTTATGTATTTTTTGTTTTTTAAGGGAGACTTTAGAAACCCAATAATATTTAAAAAAAAAAAAAAAAAAAAAAGGCTTTCTATGGCCCACTGAATGAGAGAGAGAGGTGGCACACCCAGGAGTCAAGACTGGCACACAAGCTGAAAGGGCAATATTACTCTCCCACTGTTTTTTTATGTATTTTTTGTTTTTTAAGGGAGACTTTAGAAACCCAATAATATTTAAAAAAAAAATAAATAGGCTTTCTATGGCCCACTGAATGAGAGGGAGAGAGGTGGCACACCCAGGAGTCAAGACTGGCACACAAGCTGAAAGGGCAATATTACTCTCCCACTGTTTTTTTAAGTTTTTTTTTTATTATTTTCAGGGAGACTTTAGAAACCAAATAATATTAAAAAAACCAAAAAAATAAATAGGCTTTCTATGGCCCACTGAATGAGAGAGAGGTGGCACACCCAGGAGTCAAGACTGGCACACAAGCTGAAAGGGCAATATTACTCTCCCACTGTTTTTTTTTTTTTTTTTTTTTTTTCAGGGAGACTTTAGAAACCAAATAATAAGAAAAAAAATAAATAAATAAATAGGCTTTCTATAGCCCACTGAATGAGAGATAGCACACACAGCAGTGGCACACAAGCCCTGACTGAGGCCAATATTTTTCTCCCACTGATTGATGTAGTGTTTTTGTGTTGAGGTAGATTTTAGAACACAAATCAAGGAAAAAAAAAAATGCTTTCTATGGCCCACTGAATGAGAGAGAGGTGGCACACCCAGGAGTCAAGACTGGCACACAAGCTGAAAGGGCAATATTACTCTCCCACTGTTTTTTTATGTATTTTTTGTTTTTTAAGGGAGACTTTAGAAACCCAATAATATTTAAAAAAAAAAATAAATAGGCTTTCTATGGCCCACTGAATGAGAGGGAGAGAGGTGGCACACCCAGGAGTCAAGACTGGCACACAAGCTGAAAGGGCAATATTACTCTCCCACTGTTTTTTTATGTATTTTTTGTTTTTTAAGGGAGACTTTAGAAACCCAATAATATTTAAAAAAATAAATAAATAGGCTTTCTATGGCCCACTGAATGAGAGGGAGAGAGGTGGCACACCCAGGAGTCAAGACTGGCACACAAGCTGAAAGGGCAATATTACTCTCCCACTGTTTTTTTATTTATTTTTTTTTTTTCAGGGAGACTTTAGAAACCAAATAATAAGAAAATAAATAAATAAATAAATAGGCTTTCTATAGCCCACTGAATGAGAGATAGCACACACAGCAGTGGCACACAAGCCCTGACTGAGGCCAATATTTTTCTCCCACTGATTGATGTAGTGTTTTTGTGTTGAGGTAGATTTTAGAACACAAATCAAGGAAAAAAAAAAATGCTTTCTATGGCCCACTGAATGAGAGAGAGGTGGCACACCCAGGAGTCAAGACTGGCACACAAGCTGAAAGGGCAATATTACTCTCCCACTGTTTTTTTATGTATTTTTTGTTTTTTAAGGGAGACTTTAGAAACCCAATAATATTTAAAAAAAAAAATAAATAGGCTTTCTATGGCCCACTGAATGAGAGAGGTGGCACACCCAGGAGTCAAGACTGGCACACAAGCTGAAAGGGCAATATTACTCTCCCACTGTTTTTTTAAGTTTTTTTTTTATTATTTTCAGGGAGACTTTAGAAACCAAATAATATTAAAAAAACCAAAAAAATAAATAGGCTTTCTATGGCCCACTGAATGAGAGAGAGGTGGCACACCCAGGAGTCAAGACTGGCACACAAGCTGAAAGGGCAATATTACTCTCCCACTGTTTTTTTTTTTTTTTTTCAGGGAGACTTTAGAAACCAAATAATAAGAAAAAAAATAAATAAATAAATAGGCTTTCTATAGCCCACTGAATGAGAGATAGCACACACAGCAGTGGCACACAAGCCCTGACTGAGGCCAATATTTTTCTCCCACTGATTGATGTAGTGTTTTTGTGTTGAGGTAGATTTTAGAACACAAATCAAGGAAAAAAAAAAAAATGCTTTCTATGGCCCACTGAATGAGAGAGAGGTGGCACACCCAGGAGTCAAGACTGGCACACAAGCTGAAAGGGCAATATTACTCTCCCACTGTTTTTTTATGTATTTTTTGTTTTTTAAGGGAGACTTTAGAAACCCAATAATATTTTAAAAAAAAAATAAATAGGCTTTCTATGGCCCACTGAATGAGAGGGAGAGAGGTGGCACACCCAGGAGTCAAGACTGGCACACAAGCTGAAAGGGCAATATTACTCTCCCACTGTTTTTTTATGTATTTTTTGTTTTTTAAGGGAGACTTTAGAAACCCAATAATATTTTAAAAAATAAATAAATAGGCTTTCTATGGCCCACTGAATGAGAGGGAGAGAGGTGGCACACCCAGGAGTCAAGACTGGCACACAAGCTGAAAGGGCAATATTACTCTCCCACTGTTTTTTTATTTTTTTTTTTTTTTTCAGGGAGACTTTAGAAACCAAATAATAAGAAAATAAATAAATAAATAAATAGGCTTTCTATAGCCCACTGAATGAGAGATAGCACACACAGCAGTGGCACACAAGCCCTGACTGAGGCCAATATTTTTCTCCCACTGATTGATGTAGTGTTTTTGTGTTGAGGTAGATTTTAGAACACAAATCAAGGAAAAAAAAAAATGCTTTCTATGGCCCACTGAATGAGAGAGAGGTGGCACACCCAGGAGTCAAGACTGGCACACAAGCTGAAAGGGCAATATTACTCTCCCACTGTTTTTTTATGTATTTTTTGTTTTTTAAGGGAGACTTTAGAAACCCAATAATATTTAAAAAAAAAAATAAATAGGCTTTCTATGGCCCACTGAATGAGAGAGGTGGCACACCCAGGAGTCAAGACTGGCACACAAGCTGAAAGGGCAATATTACTCTCCCACTGTTTTTTTAAGTTTTTTTTTTATTATTTTCAGGGAGACTTTAGAAACCAAATAATATTAAAAAAACCAAAAAAATAAATAGGCTTTCTATGGCCCACTGAATGAGAGAGAGGTGGCACACCCAGGAGTCAAGACTGGCACACAAGCTGAAAGGGCAATATTACTCTCCCACTGTTTTTTTTTTTTTTTTTCAGGGAGACTTTAGAAACCAAATAATAAGAAAAAAAATAAATAAATAAATAGGCTTTCTATAGCCCACTGAATGAGAGATAGCACACACAGCAGTGGCACACAAGCCCTGACTGAGGCCAATATTTTTCTCCCACTGATTGATGTAGTGTTTTTGTGTTGAGGTAGATTTTAGAACACAAATCAAGGAAAAAAAAAAAATGCTTTCTATGGCCCACTGAATGAGAGAGAGGTGGCACACCCAGGAGTCAAGACTGGCACACAAGCTGAAAGGGCAATATTACTCTCCCACTATTTTTTTATGTATTTTTTGTTTTTTAAGGGAGACTTTAGAAACCAAATAATATTTAAAAAAATAAATAAATAGGCTTTCTATGGCCCACTGAATGAGAGGGAGAGAGGTGGCACACCCAGGAGTCAAGACTGGCACACAAGCTGAAAGGGCAATATTACTCTCCCACTGTTTTTTTATGTATTTTTTGTTTTTTAAGGGAGACTTTAGAAACCCAATAATATTTTTTTAAAAAAAAAAATAGGCTTTCTATGGCCCACTGAATGAGAGGGAGAGAGGTGGCACACCCAGGAGTCAAGACTGGCACACAAGCTGAAAGGGCAATATTACTCTCCCACTGTTTTTTTATGTATTTTTTGTTTTTTAAGGGAGACTTTAGAAACCCAATAATATTTAAAAAAAAAAATAAATAGGCTTTCTATGGCCCACTGAATGAGAGGGAGAGAGGTGGCACACCCAGGAGTCAAGACTGGCACACAAGCTGAAAGGGCAATATTACTCTCCCACTGTTTTTTTATTTATTTTTTTTTTTTCAGGGAGACTTTAGAAACCAAATAATAAGAAAAAAAAAAAAATAGGCTTGCTATAGCCCACTGAATTAGAGATAGCACACACAGCAGTGACACACAAGCCCTGACTGAGGCCAATATTTTTCTCCCACTGATTGATGTAGTGTTTTTGTGTTGAGGTAGAATTTAGAACACAAATCACGGAAAAAATAAATAGGCTTTCTATGGCCCACTCAGTGAGAGATGGCACACACAGGGATGGCACTGTAGCAGAAATGCCAATCTTAATCTCCCACAAAAAAAACAAAAAAAAAACAGGGACTGTCCTACAATTACTATCTCCCTGCAGTAATCTAAGCCAGGTATGGCAGGCAGCAATAGGAGTGGACTGATGCACAAATTAAATAAAAAGTGTGGACAAACAAAAAAGATAGCTGTGCAGAAAGGAAGGAACAAGAGGATATGTGCTTTGAAAAAAGCAGTTGGTTTGCACAGTGGCGTACACACAGCAATACAGCTATCACGGAGCCTTCTAGGGCAGCCCAATGAGCTACAGCGCTGAGGGGAAAAAAAAAAAAAATAGCTTCCACAGTCCCTGCACACCGAAGGTGGTGTTGGACAGTGCAAATCGCTGCAGCACAAGCGGTTTGGTGGTTAGTGGACCCTGCCTAACGCTCTCCCTGCTTCTGACGAAGCGGCAGCAACCTCTCCCTAAGCTCAGATCAGCAGCAGTAAGATGGCGGTCGGCGGGAACGCCCCTTTATAGCCCCTGTGACGCCGCAGACAGCAAGCCAATCACTGCAATGCCCTTCTCTAAGATGGTGGGGACTGAGATCTATGTCATCACGCTGCCCACACTCTGCGTTCACCTTCATTGGCTGAGAAATGGCGCTTTTCGCGTCATTGAAACGCGACTTTGGCGCGAAAGTCGCGTACCGCATGGCCGACAAGCACAGGGGTCGGATCGGGTTTCATGAGACGCCGACTTAGCCAAAAGTCGGCGACTTTTGAAAATGATCGACCCGTTTCGCTCAACCCTAGTTTTCACTTCACAGCTGTGCCCTGTCAGGTTTAATAAGTGGTCTTGCCTTATAAATGGGGTTTGGACCATCAGTTGTGTTGTGCAGAAGTCTGGTGGATACACAGCTGATAGTCCTACTGAATAGACTGTTAGAATTTGTATTATGGCATGAAAAAAGCAGCTAAGTAAAGAAAAACGAGTGGCCATCATTACTTTAAGAAATGAAGGTCAGTTAGTCCGAAAAATTGGGAAAACTTTGAAAGTGTCCCCAAGTGCAGTGGCAAAAACCATCAAGCGCTACAAAGAAACTGGCTCACATGAGGACCGCCTCAGGAAAGGAAGACCAAGAGTCACCTCTGCTTCTGAGGATAAGTTTATCCGAGTCACCAGTCTCAGAAATCGCAGGTTAAAAGCAGCTCAGATTAGAGATGAGGTCATTGCCACACAGAATTCTAGCAGCAGACACATCTCTACAGCAGCTGTTAAGAGGAGACTTTGTGCAGCAGGCCTTCATGGTAAAATAGCTGCTAGGAAACCACTGCTAAGGACATGCAACAAGCAGAAGAGACTTGTTTGGGCTAAAGAACACAAGGAATAGACATCAGACCAGTGGAAATCTGTGCTTTGGTCTGATGAGTTCAAATTTGAGATCTTTAGTTCCAACCACCGTGTCTTTGTGCGACGCAGAATAGGTGAACGGATGGACTCTACATGCCTGTTTCCCACCGTGAAGCATGGAGGAGGTGTGATGGTGTGGAGGTGCTTTGCTGGTGACACTGTTGGGGATTTATTCAAAATTGAAGGCATGCTGAACCAGCATGGCTACCGCAGCATCTTGCAGCGGCATGCTATTCCATCCAGTCTGCGTTTAGTTGGACCATCATTTCTTTTTCAACAGGACAAAGACCCCAAACACACCTCCAGGCTGTGTAAGGTCTATTTGACCAAGAAGGAGAGTGATGGGGTGCTAGGCCAGATGACCTGGCCTCCACAGTCAGCAGACCTGTTTGGGGTGAGCTGGACCGCAGAGTGAAGGCAAAAGGGCCAACAATTGCTAACCATCTCTGGGAACTCCTTCAAGATTGTTGGAAGACCATTCCCGGTGACTACCTCTTGAAGCTCATCAAGAGAATGCCAAGAGTGGGTAAAGCAGTCATCAAAGCACAAGGTGGCTACTTTGAAGAACATAGACTTTTTTGTTAAATACATAATTCCACATGTGTTAATTCATTGTTTTGATGCCTTCAGTGTGAATGTACAATTTTCATAGTCATGAAAATACAAAAAATCTGTAAATGAGAAGGTGTGTCCAAACTTTTGCTCTGTACTGCATGTGGTGATAATATGTGGTCTGGTCATGGTGTGGTGGTATTTGTTCCCTGTATGTGGTATTACTTGGTCAGTATGTTGTAATATGTGGTCTGGTCATGGTGTGGTGGTATTTGTACCTTGTATGTGGTATTAATTAGTCTTGGTAGAGTGGATTGCATTATGTATGGAGGTGACTTGTTCCCTCAGATTTCAATAAGGGGAAGATAGTTGTTTACATTAAAGATTAATTACTTGGATGTTTAACCCTTCCCTGTTCTATGACTGTTACAGAGTAGCAAATATGCACTTACAGAGGTTTTCTAGCAAAATCAAGTAATCACCTCTCCCAAAGACACATTCACTTGTTCAGTATTTGGTCAGGATTTTACATCAGTATTTGTAAGCCAAAACTAAGAATGTGTGAAAAGTGCAGAAATGATGACATGTTTATACTTTTCCACTGATTTTTCCGCTCCTGATTTTAGCTTACAAATAAATGTAAAATACTAAACAAGGGAACATGGCCTGAGGATAAGTGAAAACATATTGATTGGTAGGGGTGTGACTTCTGGGATGCACACTGATAGGCCAAATATAGAGCTTTAATCACCATGAGCTGGGAGCTCATGTGCGACTCGACCACTAAGCCATTTATTTCCTCCATGGCTGTACGCTGCACTTGACTTTTTCTGTAAGAACTAAAGTGCATGAATGCAGCTGCGGACAGATATCCCACCTGCCACTGCATCTTAAAACGGGGATAAATGTTCCCCATTCTTCAGATCGTTGCAGATTCCAATGGCTGTATTTTTCCAAGAGTGGGCGGTGGGTCTGTGGAAGGTTCGAGGGGTGGAGGTGGAGCTGAGGTAGAGTCTCAAGGGGGCCCAAAAATTATGCTAGTATGGGACCCTGAAATTCCTGGTGGCAGCCCTGCACCCCTCCCTGCAGAGCAATATAAAACTACAGTGAATGAATTCAATCATTTTTTTTGCTTTAACGATATTCACTGTACAGGAAAGGTGACCTATTAACATGATTCTCCAAGTCAGGGTATTTACAATTTGGAAATATTTATTTTTTTGTGAAAAAACTAAGTAAATAAATTGATTTGTGATTCCATTTTTAGAGACCCATAATATTTTTATTTTTCTGTTTATGGAGCTGTGTGAGGGCTTATTTTTGGAGTTGTAAGCTGATGTTTTAATTCACACCAATTTGTGCACACACAATGTTTTGATTAATTTTTACTGCATTTTTTACTGTGGGAAGGTGACAAAATAACAAAAATATGGAATTTAGTTTCTTTTTTCCCTTCACAAGTTAATTTAATATTTTTAATCATTTAGATTTGACTTTTACAGATGCGGCAATTATAAAAAAAATTTTTGTAACATTTCGTTGTAAATCCCCATCTATTTAGTGCCATAATCTAAGCTATTTTCTAATAAACCTCCATTAAAAATTCCCTACTGTTTTCTAACTACACTATCTGAGAGCTATTGTATTTTTTCCCAATTTCTTGAGTGATGATGCTTCGTTTGAGAATACCAGTGCATTGTGGGATACTCAAGGAAGCATTATCAGAGCATAGGTCACAGGCTGCGGTCACTCTCCATGTCCCCTCCCTGAAATGAAGCGTCATCAGTGACAGTCGTTTCAGGGGCTGTGCTGAGAAGCCCAGAAATATAGAGCAGCTTCTGTCTGTGGCCAGAGACCTGGACAATGGAAGACAGTGGCGCAAAGCAGTCCACTCCTCTCTAATACACACTCAATCTTAACAAAATGAGCAATTGCAATGTCAGGTGAGCCCTTGTATCACATGAACCTAACAATAATGAGGAGATACTGGGAGTTGTCGTTACCAGCCATCATCTGACTGTAGATAATAGGGGAAACACAGTACTGATTAAAACACAGTATCACAAAGAAACATATACACCCAAGTACCTTATACGACATCTCTGATTGTAGTTGTTTCATCCCTTCCCTCTCCATCTGTTCCAGACACTATGATGACATATATTCAGATCCTCAGCTCATCTTTGCAGATTTCCCTCTTCTCCAGTCTTCTGCAGGACAACCTGACATAATGTACTTAACATAATGCCCCTGAATGCATAATTGCCCCTTATTGTTTTCCTGCACAAAGTATGTCTCTCCACACTGTAATAGCATATGGCCCCCCCTTATAAACTGTAATTTCCACCTTGTCTGCCCTTATAAACTATAACCTACACACTGTACCCCTTTATGAACTACAACTGCCACATTATCCACCCTTATGAACTGCAGTGCAACTAACACACTGTCTGCTTTTATTAGCTATAACTGCTACACTGTCTGCCCTTATTATATACAACTGCCACAATGTCTGCCCTTATAAACCATGACACCACTATAACCCCTTTATGACCTATAACTGGCGCACTATTCTTTACGCTCTCTTCACTTCACTGATTCACCTCATGCTGTCCCTAGTGCCACGCTATCACCTTTATGCTACTAATCCACACTGGGCCCTCACATTATACCCTACTACGCCTCCCCCACATCACCCTTTCTACACTGTCCCTATCTTCAGTGACCCATGATTCTACAGCCTCACCCCACAAGCTGCTCCTTCTTTCGAGGATAAAAGAAAAACTAAAAAGACAGGGTGACGTGACACCAAGAGTAATAGGGTCTTATCCGATGCACAAGGTGAAAAGGTGAGTGAATAGGTAACTGCTCACTTGTAGGGGTTGTGTAACCCACAACTGTGGAATCAAGTGGATAACAACTGCTGCAGCACCATCAGGACAGGACAAACTGCCGTGCTAAATAAGTGCTTGGAAGATAGGACTGATGATCTGCGCTGCTGGTAAGGTATTTCCAATAAAAATCCAGAAGACATTGTGCAAGACAAACAATGTGGTTTAATCTCAACACATTATGAAGTTGGACTAACTTCTTTATCAGAAGAACCACAATAATAATACAGAATACGACAGACACACTTAAGTAGTTTAAAATGTAAAAAAAATTGGCACTTTTTTGTAAATTGTGAACTATTTAAGCCTGTCTGTTGTATTGTGTATTATTCTTGTGGTTCTCCTGATAACAAGTTGAGAATGAATGGGATGCAGGGTTACTTCAGTATCATAGCCTCTGTACAGGAGGAAATTCCTCACTATTAGTGTTGAGCGATACCGTCCGATACTTGAAAGTATCGGTATCGGAAAGTATCGGCCGATACCGGCAAAGTATCGGATCCAATCCGATACCGATACCCGATACCAATACAAGTCAATGGGACTCAAGTATCGGACGGTATTCCTGATGGTTCTCAGGGTCTGAAGGAGAGGAAACTCTCCTTCAGGCCCTGGGATCCATATTAATGTGTAAAAGAAAGAATTAAAATAAAAAATATTGCTATACTCACCTCTCCGACGCAGCCTGCACCTTACCGAGGGAAGCGGCAGCGTTCTTTGTTTAAAATTCGCGCTTTTCTTTCCTTACGTGAAGTCCCGGCTTGTGATTGGTCGCATGCCGCCCATGTGGCGGCGACGCAACCAATCACAGCAAGCCGTGACGTAATTTCAGGTCATTCAGTATTTTAAAATTACGCTCCGGCTTTGTGATTGGTTGCGTCGCAGTCACATGGGCGACGCAACCAATCACAGCAAGCCGTGATGTAATTTCAGGTCCTTAAGGATTTTAAAATTACGTCCCGGCTTTGTGATTGGTTGCGTCGCAGTCACATGGGCGCCGCAACCAATCACAAGCCGTGACGTCACGGGAGGCTGGACACACGTGCATTTTAAAATGGGCGCGTGTCCAGCCTCCTGTGACGTCCCGGCTTGTGATTGGTTGCGGCGCGGTCAACCAATCACAAGCCGGGAGGCTGGACACGCGCGCATTTTAAAATGGGCGCGTGTCCAGCCTCCCGTGACGTCCCGGCTTGTGATTGGTTGCGGCGCGGTCAACCAATCACAAGCCGGGAGGCTGGACACGCGAGCATTTTAAAAATTTTAAAATGCGCGCATGTCCAGCCTCCCGGCTTGTGATTGGTTGACCGTGCCGCAACCAATCACAAGCCGGGACGTCACGGGAGGCTGGACACGCGCCCATTTTAAAATGCGCGCGTGTCCAGCCTCCCGGCTTGTGATTGGTTGACCGCGCCGCAACCAATCACAAGCCGGGACGTCACGGGAGGCTGGACACGCGCCCATTTTAAAATGCGCGCGTGTCCAGCCTCCCGGCTTGTGATTGGTTGACCGCGCCGCAACCAATCACAAGCCGGGACGTCACGGGAGGCTGGACACGCGCCCATTTTAAAATGCGCGCGTGTCCAGCCTCCCGGCTTGTGATTGGTTGACCGTGCCGCAACCAATCACAAGCCAGGACGTCACGAGAGGCTGGACACGCGCCCATTTTAAAATGCGCGCGTGTCCAGCCTCCCGGCTTGTGATTGGTTGACCGCGCCGCAACCAATCACAAGCCGGGACGTCACGGGAGGCTAGACACGCGCCCATTTTAAAATGCGCGCGTGTCCAGCCTCCCGTGACGTCACGGCTTGTGATTGGTTGCGGCGCCCATGTGACTGCAACGCAACCAATCACAAAGCCGGGACGTAAGTTTAAAATCCTTAAGGACCTGAAATTACGTCACGGCTTGCTGTGATTGGTTGCGTCGCCCATGTGACTGCGACGCAACCAATCACAAAGCCGGAGCGTAATTTTAAAATACTGAATGACCTGAAATTACGTCACGGCTTGCTGTGATTGGTTGCGTCGCCGCCACATGGGTGGCATGCGACCAATCACAAGCCGGGACTTCACGTAAGGAAAGAAAAGCGCGAATTTTAAACAAAGAACGCTGCCGCTTCCCTCGGTAAGGTGCAGGCTGCGTCGGAGAGGTGAGTATAGCAATATTTTTTATTTTAATTCTCTCTTTTACACATTTTTACATTAATGTTGTTTCGATACCGATACCCGATACCACAAAAGTATCGGATCTCGGTATCGGAATTCCGATACCCGCAAGTATCGGCCGATACCCGATACTTGCGGTATCGGAATGCTCAACACTACTCACTATGCATCGCAAATGAATGTGGGGGCAAAACTGAGAAGTTGACACAATGCTGAACCACTGCTATGACCCCTTTATTCTCAAATTTGGTTCCCACAGAGCCAGGTAGAAAAGATAATTAAGTGATGGCATAACCTAGCATTTTACCACCACTTACCAAAATTGGAATAACCGATTAATCAAATTTATAAATAATATACAGAAAGATAGATACATAATAGATAGATATGAGGTAGATAGATGATAGATAGATAGATAGATAATAGATAGATGATAGATAGATAGATAGATAGATAGACAGATAGATAGATAGATGATAGATAGATAGATAGATAATAGATAGATAGATAGATAGATAGATAGATAGACAGATAGATAGATAGATGATAGATAGATAGATAGATAATAGATAGATAGATAGATAGATAATAGATAGATGATAGATAGATAGATAGATAGATAGATAGATAGATAGATAGATAGATAGATAGATACTGTAGATATATCTATAGAATTGTCTATTAGGTGCAGCAGAGGTTTCACTTTCATAGTAATATTTGTGATAAGAAGAATTAAGAAATATACATCTTGTTTATGGACTAAGCAAACAAGCTGCTCAGAAATGTATACATTGGATATCTAGAGATACAGTTAGGGTCCATTAACAGCAGCCGACCAGTGCCACTAAACAGCCACCCGATCATCTAGATTGTTTACATGAACTGATTCAGCTGAACAATCTGTAACAGATCATTCAGTGTGTGTTGGCTGCCATTGTTCTCGGCAGCACAGGTTTTGTTTACACAGGATGTCAAGAATGATGACCTTTTGTGCAATCCCAAAGATTGTTTCATCCAAAGATTGACCATTTTTCTCGACCGTCGGGTGAGAAGTAGTCAGTTTACACTGCATAGTTATTGCGATATTAGCGTTCCTAGGAAAGCTCATTTTACGTGGATTGTGCTGTGTAAATGCACCTTTAGCATCCTGGGCACTTTGTAGTAGACAGTCCATTTACTCAGGCAGACATGGAGAGCCGTGGGTTAAAAGGTCAGACCTCATCAGCATCTCCTCCTGACCCTCTTTTCCTGGTGTTGATAGGACTAAAAAAAAAAAAAAAGTGTATTTCTTTTCTAATTAAAATGAAAAAGAATGCGATTACATGAACAGGTTTCCTTCAATCTGTGTCGGCAGTTTCCGTACAGTGTTAAAATGGTTTAATTTAATAAGCCCGGGAGGCATAAACAAATTAAATCTGCATGTCCTTTAGGTAGCCTTATGCAATGTCAAGGAGTTAGTATAGTTGCTACTTTTTATGTGCACTATATAAACACAAAATTTGGCACATTTCTTAAGCCTGGGACTTCTCGCCGGACCAATTTAACATAAAAGATTTACTGTTACAGTTTGTGTGTGGCCAGGGAACGCAGTATGGAAAACATGTTTCCTGTTATTTAATTTAATTACTGGGATCACGTGCCAGCCAGAGGCATGTCATTCTCAACCTCTAAAGCTCTTTGTCTAGCAAGGGATGGACAATATTGTGGCTTTGTTTTGCCGTTTGTAAGCTTCAGATGTAGCCTTTCCTATCTGCACTGTTTGTTTTACCAAAACGGCGTATTTTTCACAATTTAGCTCTGAGGATGATGTTACTTTGACCTCTGCATATTTCATTTGGAAATAGTTTGTTCTGAAAACATAAATATATAATTATTGGTATGCAACAAAATGGCAAATGTTTGAATAATATTCATCTTCAAACCACATACATGCCAGGATATTTTGCCCAGATTGGAACACTTTTTTGCATTCCCATCATAATAATGTCTTTTTTATTTCATTTTTCTTAGCTCATTGATGTTTATTTTGGACATTACTTTTTGTTAAAAGGGTCCTTCCAAAAAAGGCTGATCACAAGGCGTTCTGCTGCTTGACCCACGTAGAAACTAAAATCTGCCGGGAAACATGCAGTTCTGGAATCCTCTATGGCGCCACCATAAGGAAAATGAAGCCCATTAAAATCAGTTGTCTGTTCTATGTAGCTCAAATACTATAAACGAGAGATGTTTTACACTCCAGCAATAATAATTATACTCTGTTATTAATTGTAGCAATTTTTATTTGTATAGTGCTCTCTCCTAAAATGGACTTCCGGTTGAAGTCCGTGTTCGGAGTTCAGGGCCGGTATGAACCCCGAACTTTATAGTTCGGGAGCACTCATTTCTAGTAACCAACCCTTTCATCAGTCATGCCTGCCC
Organism: Ranitomeya variabilis; assembly: GCF_051348905.1. Lineage (NCBI taxonomy): Eukaryota > Metazoa > Chordata > Amphibia > Anura > Dendrobatidae > Ranitomeya > Ranitomeya variabilis. The sequence goes on along the minus strand of NC_135237.1, from coordinate 85,519,224 downwards.
ATGATTATCCTGGCGTTTCTAAATCTCCATTATATTGTTAATTTATATTGCGTTTTCCCTTGTAAGCACTGCGGAGTATGTTAGCGCTATATACAAATAAAGATTATTATTATTATTATTTGCATAACCCTTTACGCACCAGGGAATTTTTCGCTTTTGTGATTTTGTTTTTTTCCTCGCCTTCTTTCACAAGCAGTAATTTCTTTTATTTTTCTTTCAAGATATACATTTTTAGTTTTGGACAGCATCATTCATTTTACCCTATAAACCCTAAAAGACAGGGAAAAAAATCCAAATGTGATGAAATGGTGATATAAATACATGTGATATTCTGCCAATATCTTTTGGTGGTTTGTTTTTACTGCATTCATTGTGCAGTAAAAATGATCTGGTAACATACCAGTAAATCCAGGTCAATCCGACTGCAGCAATACCAAACATGCATTGATTTTTTTCTAGATAAGTACTGAAAAAAATCAAAATATGGTAAAAAAAAACAGTTTCTGCTTTCTGTCGCTATTTTCCAAGACCGGTAAAATTGTTATTTTTCTGTTGATTGGGCAGAGTGAGAGCTTGTTTTTTTATGTGGGCAGCTGATGTTTTCATAGATGTTTTCATTTTTTTATTATTACATTTTTTTAGGGAGGCGCAGTGTCCAAAAACACAATTCCGGCATTTTGATATTTTTTCTCTTTACCGAATTTACCAATCGGATTAAATAATTCCAAATTTTAATAGATCAGACTTTAATGAACCAAATATGTTTATTTTTTATTTTTTCCTGTCTTTATTTTTAACAGTGGAAAAGGGGAGTAATAGCAGGGATGGAAGGGGTTATCCTCTTTCACAGAATATTGCTCCAAAGGCTCATGGGAGCAAAAAATCTACAGGGCTGTTGAGTTCATGTTGCCATGACGTCACAGCTGCAGCCAATCAACAAAGACCAGAGCAGAATCAAGAGGAAATGTTGGACTGTTGACAACAAGTAAAAGTTCAGTCTATTTTTTTTTACATCCCTGAGCTTTTCAGACAATAGATATTTGGAGCTGTTTTTTCATCGCTATATTTTTTATTGATGTAGAAATATTAAAGGTTGTTTGTTGTTTAGTGAGATGTATTTTTCAATGTCACCATTTTGGAGCACATATAAAATAAAAAAATTACAAAACTTAGTATTTTTAGGGCTTGTGGAACAGAATTTCTTCATGCTTTTTGTGGTTTTGTTTTTACATCTTTTACAGTGCACTATATATGTAAATTTTATTAAATAGGTTGTCCACTACTTTAGCATTGATGACCTATCCTTAGGATAGGTCGACAATGTCTGATCGGTCGGGGTCCAACACCAGGCAACCCCACCGATCAGATGTTGTCGGTGTTGCCGACAGTGGCCGTTGGCCAGAAATACTCATTGGCAGAGTTGGCTATCTTCTAATAGTGGCCGCATCAGGGTACTGCACACCCGCCTCCTATTGATTACAATAGGAAGCGAATGTGCAGTACCAACTCTCGGCCATAATTATAAGATGTCAACTCCGCAAAGTGAGAATCGATAACTGCTGATCGGCAGGGGGTGACGGGTGTTGGACCCTGACTGATAAGACATCGATTACAATCAAAACAATTTATTTTTTCAAGTATTACAATGTCTATTTCATAGATGCAAGTATATAAAATCAGGGCATGAACAGGTTTCGATAAAGTACTCAATTTCAATACTTCTCAAACATTTTTTATGAGAAAATCATTAATTTTGGTGTCACTGCATTCTGAGAGCCAATAGTTTTTAAAAAATTTTTAAATTGATAAATTGAGGGCTTGTATCCTGTGGGAAGAGTATTCCAGGCTACAAAGAGCTTTTTGATGGAAATGATCAAACATGCTAACACAACCTTGTTCATTTTTTACATTCTTTAACAGTGTTTACTGTGCTAAATAAATAACATTAGTTTAGTAGAATGGATTGCTATGGGGTGGTGATACTAATTATGTGCACTTTTTTAAGATTTATTTTTTTTCAAACTATGTTTTGTTTTGTTTTTGTATTTAATTTCCAGTCCCATCAATGCTTCAGAAATGTACTGCAGTACTTCTATTTTGCAGTTTATTTTTTTTAAATAAAATTACTTCATTAAAATGTGCAGCAAATATATCACAAAATCCACATAGGTACTGTAAGTCTATTGCTAAAAATGCTGAAAATTCTTCATGTCTGAAATTTGCATATAGATTGATGGATTTTTGTGCAGATTTTCATCATATTTTTACTTCGTGTGTGACTTCATCCTTTTTTTGCTTACTCCCGTTTTTGACATTTGGTACATCTAACAATACTTTTTTGCATTTATAGTACTTATTTTATTCCTAAATGATATCATCAGACAGGCGGCTTAGCCATTATTCTAGGTTTTCAGGTTGGAAATATTTGTTTGATCAAGTGCAAGTATTACTTAGGGTCTTTAATAAGATGCGCTCTCCGTGCCAAGCAAAAATATCAAGATTAAAGAGGTAATGTTAACCATTTGGACAGCAAGCAGAAACTAACCTTGGACTGCGCTCTGAATAATACCTTTTATTGTGGCCTATGCCAATTTTTCTCTGGGGTAGTTTCAAAGCTTTTTAAAAAGCAGAACAAATGAGACAGTAGACAAGTAGTTTGTACAAGTAGACTGCTCAGAGCAAAGCTCAACATAGAAGTCATACATCCTAAAACTCAACACACACCGAGTCATCAGTATATTGGCAGACTCCGCTCAAACATTTCAAGGTACTAACATAATAACCTATGACATAATTAAAAGGAAATTACACTCTCATTATATACATCTAAAAATTATGTAAATTATTGCCAATGCTTTTTTATCATTTTACTTTTTATTCTTCACCACAGTGTGCTTCGACATACAAAATATATTCATATATATTATTTATTAAACTGTGCTGCCACTCATAGTCCTTGTGTAACTGCTATAAAGGAAACAATAGACTTTAAATCTACCTAATATTAATGTTATGGTACATTATACTGTCTCCTTTGAGTTCTTTATTTAGACCTGAGCAAAGTATGGCCCATTGGCCGATCATGTGTGTGGCACACGAACTGGGACAGCAAAGTTGCTGGAAATAGTGGTGTCACACTTAGGGTTGCCAAACACCTAGGGAGGGAAAAAAGACACGACCATGTGCACTGCTGTATTTTACCCTGCCCTAGTCAGGGCACAGTAGTACAACTATGCATGAGGACGATACCGGGGACACTGTATGAATTACTTATTATGCATCATCCACATGAAGCATAGAGGGAGGATGACATCACAAGAAGAAGGGAGGCAACAGACCTAGACCAGCAATGCCCATCAGACCCAGCAGCCCCTTAGGTGAGTTATATGAAAGGTTTTCTTTCTTGTCTTGCAGGCTGGATTGGGGGCATATTTACAGTATATTAGAATGCTGTATATCAGGGCTGAAACGTACTGGCCTCACTTTACATGGGACAAACCTGGTGACAGGTTCCCTTTAAGTTGATGAATGTGATAAGACTGCCAATAGAAACCTGTTTAGGTTATACTTAAAACTGGATTTTGGGAATTATCTTGTCAAAGGAAGTACAATCCAGAGAACTGGTGCAACTTGAGAACATTTTTGGAGACTGTAGTAGGAGGTTCAAACTATATAGGATCTATGTCTTAGATCATTAGTAAATCATAAAGCATAATTGGAAACCACCTATAAGGGGGTAGATTTATGGTAGCGCTGTAGTGTAGAGCGCTTTGTGGGTGAAAGTATCAACTTTACAATATATTTTATGATGGATGGGTAATCAGTGCACCGAGTGACAATAGGTAGAGGATTTGGTGCAATAGTTGGACAGAAAGATGAGTCCAGAGGCTGCATTCAGGATGGGTTGGAACCGGGGGTTTGAATTCGGGAAAACCAATTAGTAGTAAGTTACAGTAGTCAGTATGATAATGAATGACATCAACAAAATAAGTTTTGCTTTTTCCACATATAAATTCTGCAGATGTTTTTAAGGTACAGATTATATAACCATACACGCATCTCAAAGAGACAGATAATACGGTTGTATGTCAAATTGCACTCATAAATATTAATATATATTTCAGCGCCTTGTGCCAACATTTTTGTATATTTTGCCACACCGCATCTTCTGATCCCCTCGCACTTTGCCAGACTTCCGGGTGTCCTAGCACCCAAGAGTTCTACATAGGCACGTGGGAGGTTAGTGGCCTGTGCAGAACGCACTGGGTGCTATGACACTCGAAAGTTCGTACAATGGGAGTGGTCTGAAGATTTCATTGCGAGCGGCATGGGATGAGAATATATAGTGAGGACCAAATGTGTACCAGTGAGTTGCGGAGGGACTGAAGAGGTGAGCGGTATGTGCATATAAGGATTTTTTTTAAATTTTTTTTAACCTTTTGATAGCGAATCATGATTCTGAGAAAGGGCAGCCAGCAGCTGTCCTTGTGCTGAATCCACTCAAAAAAAAAAAATCATAAATAAATCTGCAGTTTGTCAAATGCACTTAATGGCTCGTCTCTAGCAACAAATACGTAAAGTTAATGAGGTCTTTGATACTAAAATGGCAAACATGCTTCCAAATATACCGTAAGTCATCGATTCAAATAATTAATAGTACTTAATTAAGACTTTTTTTTCTTCATTTTAAAATAAAAAAATTATATTATAAACAAATACTATTGTTTAAATTTCTGCATCTTCATTAACTCAATATGAAAGCAGATACACTTATTATTTCAGCATCTCAAGCCATAGGGTGCCACAGCATGCAGAAGTAGATACCTGTCTTCTGTTTATACAATTGCTGTTTTGTCTCAATCTTCTCATTATTCTATAGTGCTAGATAAAGCCGCCTGACCTCTGTTCAGATACCTTGATTTGCCTCCTACACAGCTCCACATTTGACCTGTCACTGTGTAGTATCTGCAACACAGCTGAATTTACTTGACTGACTCACAGTCATCGGATATATATGACATCAGTTTGATAGAAAAAAAAAACTTAAGACAGGAATCGTGCAATATAGGTATCATATACAGATGAAATACAGAGGTCTGAGTATTTTTTTATGATTTCCCACTCAGAAGACTCTCAATTCTAAATAATTTTGTATCTACTTGCTAACAAGGTACAAAGATATATATCTTTCCTGTATCACTCAGAAGATACACTTTTTGTATTTACTAAAACTAGTTAAAAAACTACACCACAAAGTCCAGAATAAACTCATCAATGTACTGGTGCTTCTCACAAAATTAGAATATCATCAAAAAGTTAATTTATTTCAGTTCTTCAATACAAAAAGTGAAGCTTATATATTATATGGAGTCATTACAAACAGAGTGATCTATTTCAAGTGTTTATTTATTTTAATGTTGATGATTATGGCTTACAGCCAATGAAAACCCAATAGTCATTATCTCAGTAAATCAGAAACACCTTCAAAGGCTTCCTAAGCATTTAAAAAGGTCCCTTAATCTGTTTCAGTAGGGTGTGCCTCAGGATTGGAGGATGTATGAAGCGGTACTGATATTTAAGAAAGATAAGAAAGTGGATCCAGGTAACTACCATCCGGTAAGTCTGACATCAGTAGTATGCAAAGTTTTTAACGGCATCATAAGACATGGAAATAAACTTATCTAGATTTGTGCTGATCATCTTAAACTCCCAGGTGCGTCACAGAAACATTGAGCCATGAAAACAAAAAATCTATTTTTTTCCCACAAAAATATTCCTCTAGCCCCAAGTCTTTTATTTTCACAAGAGCAACAGGGAACATTGACCACAAAAGTTATTGTGCAATTTCTCCTGAGTACGTCGATACCCCATATGTGCGTGAAAAATACTGCTTGAGTGTACGGCAGGGCTCGGAAACATAGGAGCAGCGATTGACTTTTCGAGTGCAAAATGGGCTGGAATCATTAGGAGAAACCATGTCGTGCTTGGAGAGTCCTTGATGTGCTGAGCGGTCACATGAGCGGTCACGCGACCAATCACAAGCCGTGACGTCATCGAAGGTCCTTCACTCCCTGCATTCTTAGGAACGGAAGCAGACACTTGGACCGATGAGAGCCGGGGCCGCCGGAGGGGTGAGTATATCAATATTTTTTTTTTTTATTCTTTATTTTATACATGAATATGGATCCCAGGGCCTGAAGGAGAGTTTCCTCTCCTCCAGACCCTGGGAACCATACGCACCGCACACTTCCGATTCCGATTTCCGATATCGCAAAGATATCGTAACTCGGTATCGGAATTCCGATACAGCAAATATCGGCCGATACCCAATATTTGCAGTATCAGAATGCTCAACACTACATATGACGTCATCTGGCGGATTTCCACCCACATGCGCGCACAGCGTTGACAGCCGAAGGGCATGTTAAGATTGGTCTCTAGGACGCGTGCGCCAAAAATCAGCTGCAGTTCCGGTATGTGTATTATTTAAACACGTTAGAATGGTCAATGTTAAACCCCCTTTTGAGAAAGCTGGACCGCGAAGCGCGTGTCAAGGGGCTGCTGGGCCAAGTGGGATAAGCCATCCGTTTACTTATGGGTAAGCAAGTATGAATGACTAGTAATTGGGAGTGATTTGTGGGGTACTGCCTTTGGCACCCATTTATTCTGTCAGAATCCTCTGCCATGTGGGTGGTATTGTCTAACCATTGTCATTCATGGATAGCTTGCTCAGGATGTATTTAGCTTTTCCTGCCCAAACCAGCTTACCTTCATGTCTCCTCCATATTTCCTCACTGTATGGGTTACATTGTTTTTTATATAGTGATATGTAATTGTATTTGTTTAAATAAAGTTTTTTCTAATTATTATTATGTTTTGTGGGATTTCATATTCCGCTTCTATGTTTTGCTTTATGCATATTGGAGTTGTCCTGTTATCCCAGTGCCTCTGGACACTGACTCTGGGAGAGCTTTACTTTTTTGTTCTTGGCCACAATCTAGTGATGTGCTTTATGATTATTGGTATGATGTTGCAGTGACTGTAGCAGCAGCGCTGAGACCTGGTGCAGTATACCATTTTGCATAGCCTGACCCAATGCAGTATGGATTCGGTGCAATTCACACTAGGGGAGTGAATACAGATGAAAAACCTCTGCATCCTTCTGCATGTTTTTGAAATGGCTACTAAGATGGTTAGCGCTGACGATGCCATCATCAGCATCACTATTCTGGTTATCTACATGCTGGAGCACACTTTGAATGGTCTATGGGAGGAGATGGTGGTGGACCCGGGGGAAGAGGAAGAAGCAGAGGAGGATGCGGAAGGGTTAACAATATCTCTAAGTTCCAGTCTGTCATCTCACAGGAGGCTGCCATGGGAGGAACAAATGGAGAAGGATGAGGAGAAAGACACGGAGGAAGAGCAGTTGGATGCGCAAAAGTTAGGAGATGCAGAGGGTAATGTTTCCCTCTATGTTGTCCGTGGTTATCAGGAGGGGATGGAGGAAGCAAGCTTGAGTGTTATCCCACCACCAACACACTATGGACTTGGACCTCATGAAAGAGTCCGACCCATTAGTGGCTTCTTGCAGCACTATCTGCAATATGATTGTTGCACATATTCTTAAGATTCTAAATAATGCTGTCTACTGGGTTCCTAGTTTGTTTGATCCACGATACAAAAGTAAATTTTGACAGTTGCTTCCCCCCCTGGAAAGTGACACCCCCATGCTGCAGTATCAAAACATGCTTTAAGACAATCTTAACAGTAGTTTTCCCAAAGACAGCAGAAAGGCACACAGTGTGCATCTTAGTGTTAGACTTCCAACCCCGGGAACGTTGAATTGTCAGCGCAAAAACATTAGCAGCCTTGCAGTGCTGGAATTCTTCCAACCGCACCAAGGACAGCATCTGCAAGGAATTTTTGTATGTTCTCCTTGTGTTTGAGAGGGTTTCCTCCAAGTAATCATCTTTCTTCCCACACTTCAAAGATATACTGATAAGAAATTTTAATTATGAGACCCAATAGGGACGGTGCCACTAATGTTTGTACATGTCTGTAAAGCGCTGTGGAATTATTGCCACTTTATAAGTGCATAAAAAATAAATAAATAGAAATTGATGCCACTTTTATCTGAAAATATTTTTTGGAAATGTTCATTTATGTTGCCTGAATTTGGCACAGCTCTCAGAGAACCAGGCCTACACCTGTCACTGATCAAACTTTAAGCAAGAAATACTGCTCCAAGCCCTGTCCATGTGTCATGGTTTCAGGACCACACTATTAACACAAAGAATTTATATTGTGAAATGTGGACTCTTGGCTGGCGCACAATACCAGCCCAAAATAACTGAAAGATAAAATGTGGCCTGCTTTATGTAGCATAATAGTAACAGAAACAATTCGATTTTTTACTGTGGACGAGCCTTGGATTCAGCAGAATCTGAGCACAAAAGAATTACAACCTCAGATGTGGCCAACTTTCTGGAGCATGGTATTAACAGAACAAATTTATATTTTATCATGTGTACACCTGTATGTAGAACAAAATCAACACCCAAAAATTTCAAACTGACATCTAGCCTGCTGTATAATGTTACTAACAGAAGAAAGTATTTTTTTTTTACTGTGTATGAGGCCTGCATACAATTTGATATATACTCCAAACAATTTTAAATTCAGATCAAGCCTGCTGTATCACATTTTTCACAGCAAAAATTTTTTTTTTACTTCTGCAACAGCTGTGCACAAAGAATTTCACCGCCACTAAATGACAAGGTGGGAGATGGCATGCTATATCACGTTTAGTAACAGAATTTTTTTTTACTGTGAAACAGCTGTGCACAAAGATGAATTTGACTGTCACTAAATGACAAGGTGGGATATGGCGTGCTGTATCACGTTTAGCAACAATAAAAAATTTTTTTTACTCTGCAACAGCTGTACAGAAAGATGAAGTTCACCACCCCTAAATAACAAGGTGAGATATGGTGTGCTGAATCAAGTTAGCAAAAATTAAAAAATATATTTTTTTTAACTGTGCAACAGTTGTACCCACAGATCAATTTCACCCCCACTAAATGACAAGGTGGGATATGGCGTGCTCTATCACGTTTAGCAACAGAAAAAAATAGTTTTTTTTTCTCTGCAATACCACCCTGTCTGCACATGGCATATCAACCTGTTAACTGGCATGGACAAAGAGACCTCTGTATCGATGCAAGTCGATGACCTGAGAGGTGTGAATGGTGGAAGTGAGTGTAAGCAGGTGCGGGAATGCAGTAGCGCAGGGATTGCAGAACAAGGCTGTATAACAATACTTTTTTTAACAAAAGAGATGGCAACGGTCTCCAAGCAGGGAGTTAATAAAAAATGAGCAATGAACAATAAACAAGGGGGTGTTAAAGGGTTAACTCATCAGTATGATATTTAAATGGCACTTATCATAGTCTTCTCTGGTCCTTATGCACACACAGTCTGATGGCAATTGGAGTACTGGCAATGGTCAGCATGGTGTCCTCAGAAGAATTCCAACAAAGCACAGTCCAGCTTTTGGCATAAACGGGCAGTCACTGGTTCTAACCCCTAGTCTATAAATCTGTGCAGTCAAAATGGGGAGTGCTGCAGGAGTCTCTGTACAACAGGAGTGCTGCCGCACCTCTGTCAGCAATGGGGAATGCACCTCAGGATTCTGCACGTGGCACCCGCTCCTCCGCCCGAGCACTGTACTCTGCTTAGCCGCACTCTGCACACTCACTGGTTTAACTGAATGTGTACAAAAGCTCTGCCGTGGCTCAACTCCGCGCTCTTTTACACTGTGCAGAGCGCCGCACACTTGCATCTGCTCTTGCTGCCGGCTGGAAACTGAGATTCCTTTCCCGTGCTTCCTGTACACTGTCTGGCTTAGCCACGTTCCCTCTCACTGGGTCATGGGACCTGTCCGGTCCCCCATTCTTTCCCCCCGGCAACACTGGACGCAGCCTCGACAGTTCTAGACCCGGCATGAAGCAGGTACCTGCGGCCTGGTCTTCCTCCTTACATGAGCACACAGCTTCCATGCTTTCTGCAGCAGCTCACCCAGGCCAGGATAGTGGCGGAGAAATCCTTGTACCACCAGGTTGAGGATGTGAGCCATGCAAGGTACATGTGTGAGCTTGCCTCGGCATAGGGCCCCCACCATTTTAGCACCATTATCGCACACGGCCTTCCCTGGCTCCAAATTCAGTGGTGACAGCCATTACTCAACCTTGATCTGGATATCTGTCCTCAACTCTTGAGCTGTGTGACTGCGATTTTCAAGACATATTAATTTAAACACTGCCTGATTGGAAATGTTCTTTTGCATAGTGTATAAAAATCTGCGTTTAAATGATTTATGGCAGTTGTTTATTGATCCCAATAAATCTATGTAAATAAACATTTATATTAAGCTGAGGCTAACTGCACTCAAATGTGGCTTTAATTAATTACCGTATATACTCGAGTATAAGCCAAGAATTTCAGCCCATTTTTTTAGGCTGAAATTGCCCCTCTCGGCTTATACTCGAGTCATTCCCAGGGGTCGGCAGGGGAGGGGGAGCAGCAGCTGTGTAATAATACTCACCTGCTCCTGGCGCGGTCCCTGGACGTCCCTGGTTCTCCGGGTGCCGGCAGCTTCTTCCTGTAGTGAGCGGTAACATGGTACCGCTCATTACAGTAATGAATATGGACTCCCATAGGGGTGAAGCCACATATTTATTACTGTAATGAGCGGTACCATGTGACCGCTCAATTCAGGAAGAAGCTGACGGTGCCGGAGAACCAGGGACTGCACCGTGCCAGGAGCAGGTGAGTATAATGCATATGCGATATTCACCTGCTCCCCTTTCCACCGATGGCTGCCTGTTGTGAATTCTGCTCTTGGGTTCCCTCCGGTGGTTGTTGGTGGTAATACAGTTGTCCCTGGGTCGCAATCCTGGACAGGTGTCCCTGCTGATTGCAGTGCTGACCGGGGTATTTAAGGTTGCAGGATTCATTAGTCCATGCCAGTTGTCCATTGTTCTGGGAAGGTTTGGATCTCAGTCTGGTTCCTCCTGCCCTGCAGCCAATTCAGCAAAGATAAGTGTCTGGTTTTTGTTTCTGCAGCACTCATTCTGTGTGCTTTACAGATCAGTGCTATTCATTGTTTTTTCTTGTCCAGCTTAGACTGTGCCAGGATTTTTCCAGTCAAGTTGGATTCTCAGGAGATGCAGATATACGTTCCATATCTTTAGTTAGATGGTGGAATTTTTGTATTTTCTGCTGTGGATATTTTCAGGGTTTTATTACTGACCGCTTAGCATTCTGTCCTATCCTTTCCTGTTTAGCTAGAGTGGCCTCTTTTGCTAAACTCTGTTTTCTGCCTGCGTGTGTTTTTCCTCTAATACTCACAGTCAATATTTGTGGGGGGCTGTCTATCCTTTGGGGTTCTGCTCTGAGGCAAGATAGAATTCCCATTTCCATCTATAGGGGTATTTAGTCCTCCGGCTGTGTCGAGGTGTCTAGGATTGTTAGGTACATCCCACGGCTACTTCTAGTTGCGGTGTCAGTTTAGGGATTGCGGTCAGTATAGGTTCCACCTACTCCTGAGAAAGTCTTATGCGGCTCCAAGGTCACCGGATCACAACAGCTGCCGCTTCGTCTTCCTCGTCCTCTGCACTGATGCTCAGGTCAGAGGGTGCGGTGATACAATTAGTGTGCGCACCACCCTCTGCCTGAACGTCAGTGCAGAGGATGGGGAAGACATAGCGGCAACTGTCGGTGGAATGCGGACCGGTGAATATAGCAAGTGCCGGGGGCCTGAGAGGTGAGTGTGTCATTTTTTTTTAATCGCAGCAACAGCATATGGGGCAAATGTCTGTATGGAGCATCTTATGGGGCCATGTGCAGCATTATATGGGGCAAATATCTGTATGGGGCCATGTGCAGCATTATATGGGGCAAATATCTGTATGGGGCCATGTGCAGCATTATATGGGGCAAATATCTGTATGGGGCATCTTATGGGGCCATGTACAGCATTATATTGGGGCAAATATCTCTATAGAGCTTCTTATGGGGCCATAATCAGCATTTGTGCAGCATTATAAGGGGCAAATGTGTCTATGGAGCATCTTATGGGGTAATAATCAGCATTTGTGCAGCATTTTATGGGGGCAAATATCTCTATGGAGCATCTTATAGGGCCATAATCAGCATTTGTGCAGCATTATATGGGGCAAATGTGTCTAAGGAGCATCTTATGGGGCCATAATCAGCATTTGTGGAGCATTATACGGGGCAAATGTGTCTATGGAGCATCTTATGGGGCCATAATCAGCATTTGTGGAGCATTATACGGGGCAAATGTGTTTATGTGGCATCTTATGGGGCCATAATCAGCATTTGTGGAGCATTATATGGGGCAAATGTCTGTATGGACCAGCTTGTGGGGCCATAATCAACATTTGTGCAGCATTATATTGTCACGGGAGACCTAGGTAAGTAAGAGCTAATAACCCGGGCCCCTGCGATTTCCCTCAGACTAGGGAAACCCTGACTGACTCTCTCCCAGAGTTTACACTGATGGCGTGCATGTCTGGGCCTCCATCCTAACCCTGTCTCCTGTTTCAACCCTAGGCTGAAATCACCACCCACCACCCAGTGAAGAGACCACACTCCAATACCAACAGTAAGCACAGACAAGGATAACAGAAAAATACGCACAACGCCGCAGTCACTCAGGAATCTATATATATAATTGTCTAAGGGTTTTTCTGTCTGTCTGTCTGTCTGTCCTGGCCGCCAGGCCTCGACCAATCAGCGACGGGCACAGCATGGCGACGATGATGTCATAAAGGTTGCCTCGACCAATCAGCGACGGCCACAGTCTGCCGCGAATTCGCCTCGACCAATCAGCGAAGGGCACAGTATTGACGTAGATGTCATAATGGTTGCCATGGCGACGATGATGTCATAATGGTTGCCTCGACCAATCAGCGACGGGCACAGTCTGCCGCGAATTCTGGAATCATCATTGTCCATATACTACGGGGACATGCATATTCTAGAATACCCGATGCATTAGAATCGGGCCACAATCTAGTACACTATAAGTGCACAGGGCAAAACAAATACAAATATAGGAAGGAGAAAATAAGACAAAGGGAAATACACCACCAGCAACGATACTCCAACTTCCAGCTCACCACTCCAAACCAAGATAACCTAGCACAAGACAGAAGCTATAATCGGCGACGCCCAATGTTCAGAAGAACTATTTAAAGGCAGCGGGCGTGGCCCAGCTTCCAATCCGAGCAGCAGCTAAATTAACGCTGGAACAGCTAGACAAAAACTAGCCGACGCCACTGAGCGCATAGTGGACAAAAGCGGAATTGCCGCTGTCTGTCGAAAGCCCTAGTATGAATAGCGTCCGACATGACATTACCCCGCCTTCTAGTGGGATGAACAAAGAGCTAGCACTCGACTGTAGATGGAAGACGGTGCAAGTGAACGGAGTCAAAGACCCCAAGAACTCCAAGAGAATCAAATCACTGCACTCATCCTAGTTCAAGTCAATTTTGATGAAGTGAAATTTTTTTTTATTGAAGGTGAAAAACAAAACAATAAGGCAACCAAAAAATTTTTAACGTTTCGGCCAGTGGCCTTGATCACAAATGATGCTGTAACAAAAATAGAAAAAAAAAACAGTGTATGAACATATAATATATACAGTGCTCAAATGTACAAGATATACAGAATATACAGAAAACTATCTATACAAATATGGATACAATGGAACACATGTCAAAATGTCCGTAAACAGACAAAACGAATTTTTGTCACAATAAGAGGACCTATGTTGGATACAAGGACTTTAAAACAAAGAATGGGTTTCTTGAAGATAATAGGTATCTATAGAGAAAGAGGTAAAGATGGATTAACGTACCCTTAGTAGGTTGTTCGTATAACGTCTTATGATAATAGAGTAGAAAATTCAAAATTAAAGGTGGCCCAGATTTCCCCTGTTCAGAGACAATAGGAGAACATGATAGGGTATAGATATATAATATTCCCATAATCCTTATTTCATAAGGCTGCAAGTCACTTCAAAAATTAATAAATTACATATTCAATTGTGGAGTAACACAAAAGAAGACGAAGTGAAGAAGGAGAAAAAATATTTTAAAAAGTAATACGTTTATTGAAACAAAATGTTAAAATTTTTACAAGAAACATTAACAAGGGAAAAGAAAAAGGGAATGGGGAAGGGGGTTTGAACCACCAGACTGGAGAGAACGAATCTGCACTGTACCGTACAGGGTTAAAAAAGTGAACCCAATGTTAATATGATGGTAGTTATGGTACAAAAAAAGAAGAAAAGGAGGAGCGGTATAGGTACACCAAAATAATATATTAATGTCCACAGAAAGCACAAAAATCCCCAGACAACACACTAGATATCATGTTAAATATGTAAATGTAGGGTAAATACCTGTCTATCCAGGTATGCAGAGCAGGGAATAAACTGCTCAATGAACCTGGAGAGTATACCCACAAAAACATGCCAAGAGCTGTAAGAATTTGATATGGGGGAGTGAATTACCTGTGGTGCAGAGCAAGTGCGATGGTACCCAGCGCCGATGGTAAAGGTGCAGATACGGTTCCCCTGCGCCCGACAAGCGCTGTTTCGCCGTAGCTTCTTCAATAGGGGCGAGGACAAGGTTTAGGAGGTATACGGGGCTTTTATAGAGCATTAACTGGTGACGCTGAGTAAACCGGAAATGTCCCAAGCAGCTTCAAGTTGCTGCGTGTCACGGTGCGCATGCTCGGAAGTCCCCTTGGCATGGAGGGACGGCCCTTAGACGCGCGCGCTGGGGGAAGCTGCCTGTGATGACATGTTGACACCCCTTTCCCCCTTCCCTCCTCCCCTTCCCTTCTTTATTATTTACTTTTTCCAGAAGCGGCACTGCGCACGCGCAGGGTCCGTATTCCCCCTCTGACTTCCGAGAGGCGCTACTCATGTGACCGCAGTGTGTTCCACTGCGTGCCACGGTGCGCATGCTCGGTAGTCCCTTTGGTATGGTGGGACGGCCCTGTAACGCACGCGCAACTTGAAGCTGCTTGGGACATTTCCGGTTTACTCAGCGTCACCAGTTAATGCTCTATAAAAGCCCCGTATACCTCCTAAACCTTGTCCTCGCCCCTATTGAAGAAGCTACGGCGAAACAGCGCTTGTCGGGCGCAGGGGAACCGTATCTGCACCTTTACCATCGGCGCTGGGTACCATCGCACTTGCTCTGCACCACAGGTAATTCACTCCCCCATATCAAATTCTTACAGCTCTTGGCATGTTTTTGTGGGTATACTCTCCAGGTTCATTGAGCAGTTTATTCCCTGCTCTGCATACCTGGATAGACAGGTATTTACCCTACATTTACATATTTAACATGATATCTAGTGTGTTGTCTGGGGATTTTTGTGCTTTCTGTGGACATTAATATATTATTTTGGTGTACCTATACCGCTCCTCCTTTTCTTCTTTTTTTGTACCATAACTACCATCATATTAACATTGGGTTCACTTTTTTAACCCTGTACGGTACAGTGCAGATTCGTTCTCTCCAGTCTGGTGGTTCAAACCCCCTTCCCCATTCCCTTTTTCTTTTCCCTTGTTAATGTTTCTTGTAAAAATTTTAACATTTTGTTTCAATAAACTTATTACTTTTTAAAATATTTTTTCTCCTTCTTCACTTCGTCTTCTTTTGTGTTACTCCACAATTGAATATGTAATTTATAGATATATAATGTCAAGGTTATCCCATATAAATGTATGTGGTCCATGGGATTATAACACTAAACTGTATATAGGAGTACACAGCACATAGAGAGGTATTTACCCAGATAGTGAAAGAAGGGGCTTTTAATTTCAATTGTAACTGTCCAGGACAGGGTATCAGTGGTTTTGAGACCTCTGTCATATGTTAGATTGTCTGTAATATAAATACATATATAGGATGAGCCTGGCACTAAAGTTGTACAGAAAAACAACATGTTATGTATGTCCATGGTATTTATACCTTAGTAATCCTTAGCCCATATCTTGTAGTCCTGGGGGACACAGGGGTGGGTAGTGGAGGTAAAGTTCTCCACACTAGGTTTGACTCCTCAGTATAAGGTGGATATGCCTATTAAAGACTAAGGGTAGGGACATATTATAAAAAGGTCTAACCGCTTGGAGTACTTATCTGATGTGCAGCCATAGTCTCACATGGATTGGTGGCGCAGTGTGTGCGCAGTCCGGGGCCGAGGAGACCGTTTGGCTGGTCCTGTGGGGAGCGCCGACACAGAACGTGTCCTGGCGGTGGAGGCGGCAATGCCATGTAAGAGCAGCGCCGTTATATATATAGTACCGATTGGTCCTGCGACTGGAAGTAAGTGCGGACGCCAGCACCTGCGCAGTACCCAACGATCGCGTGTAAGTCCGGCGCCTGCGCACTGTGGAGGAAAATCGGCGCATGCGCTGTTTCCAAATGGAGGGAACGGAGCCGGCACAGTGTAATGTAGTGGCAAGCGTGTTTGGCGCTAGCGTGGGAGGAACTCTGTTGGCGTTAGTGCCGTGTATGGGATCTAACCGGCGATATAAAGGTTATCCATGCTGTGGCTTGACTAGGGCTCTCTATATATAAACATCAGGCCCTGGAAAATATAGCACAATGTGGAGGGTAATCAATAGGGTATCAGTAATGTGGTCTGATTGGAAGCACTGAACACTAAGTAATAGACAGATGTAACAGTTATGTAAATAAACATTCTATATATATATATATATATATATATATATATATATATATATATATATATATCCATACCACAATGTACCCAATACCCAGCGTTAAAGGGGTAATGCCCATATTATCTATAGCCAGACATAGTAATGATACAGTAGGAGTCCAAACTCTAATTGATTATTCACAGTACTGGAGGCACCTTGAGTTGAATTGGTAAAAAAATAAATATACAATAGAGTAAATGAAGCTAATGAATATCATACTTTAGGAATAATAAGATGACCAAATGAGCAAAATGAAATGAAAAAAATGAATAAATGAAAAAATGAAAAAAATTGAAAAAAAATGAAAAAAATGAAAAAAATGGATGAAAAGGATGAAATAA
The DNA here is from genome assembly GCF_051348905.1 of Ranitomeya variabilis. NCBI lineage: Eukaryota > Metazoa > Chordata > Amphibia > Anura > Dendrobatidae > Ranitomeya > Ranitomeya variabilis. The sequence continues at coordinate 85,502,052 of NC_135237.1, read as the reverse complement.
ATAAATGAAAAAAATGAAAAAATTAAAATGAATGAACTGAATAAATGAAGTGAATGAAATAAAAAAATAAAAAATAAAAAATAAAATCGGAAAATGAAAAACTGAAAAAATGAAAAAAAATGGAAAAAAGGAAACTTGTGAAGCACCTAAAGGGTATACGTCTTACCATCCTGCAGGGTGCGATACGAAATTACAGCAGAGCAGTGGATTAGTTCGCCTATGGAAGAATAAATAATTGGTTAAGTTAGCCAATCGATTTCCCTATTTAAACCTCTAGGGTGGAGTGTATCTAATTTGTAAATCCAAAAAGTTTCCCTTTGTTTAAGCAACTGGATATGATTACCCCCCCTCCTCGGACGATGGACTTTTTCAATATCCTGAAACCGTAGTTGAGCGACTGTATGTTGAGCTTCTTTGAAGTGCAGAGGTAGTGGCAGCAAGGTCTTGCCACACCTTATAGTGGATTTGTGGCTTGAGATTCTATTCCTGATTGCTTGGGTGGTCTCACCCACATAGAGTAGTCCACAAGGGCACTTGATGATATATATCACAAAATTAGATTCGCATGTGTAATACTCATTAATAGGAAAAGCCTTTCCGGTGTGGGGATGTAGGACTTCACCGCCTTTTATGACGTTTGAGCAACACATGCAATTTAGGCAAGTGAATGTACCAGTTTTTCTCTGGCCTGTTAGTGTCCTAAGTGGTGGTGTTCTAGATGTGCCTAGATCGGCTCGCACTACCTTGTCTCTCACGTTACGAGGGCGTCTCATACTCATAAGGGGAGGATCTTTGAAGATCGGAATCTGTGGATAGGCCTTTGTCAAGAGTGGCCAATGGCTACGGATGAGATTAGTGGCATCTACTAACTCTATACTTAATCCATTGTCCATTTTTCTTGAGAAAATTCTCACCCCTCATGCTCGCTCCACAAAGTCTTACATTCTAGACACAGGAGACTTCTTGAACAAAATTCGCAACATCAAAAACGTTCCACCTGATAGTATCTTATGTACTCTAGATGTAAACAGTCTTTACACTTCCATTCAACACGACAGGGGCATTGAAGCAGTAACACTTACCCTCCGTGAGGCTAATGTTGATACGGATTCGCTAAATTTATGCATTGATCTACTGAACCTTGTTCTAAGGGAGAACTTCTTTATGTTTGAGGATGAGTTCTTACAAACATGTGGTACCGCCATGGGGTCCAATGTGGCCCCTGCCTACGCAAATTTATATATGGACCACTTCGAACGTACACACGTATACCCAAATCCTGTTTTCCGGCAGAATGCTCTAACATGGCATAGATACAAAGACGACATCTTCTGCATCTGGAAAGGGGACCAAACCAGTTTACAAGAGTTCTTTAACACCATTAATGAGGTCAGACCCGAATTATCATTTACACTGGTACAACACCATGAGGAAATTGCATTCTTGGACACCAAAATCTTAAAAGACAATTCCGGTAATTTGAGCACTGATTTATATGTAAAACCAACTGATTGCAAAAGCTTATTGCTTTACCACAGTTGCCACCCCAAATCTACTCGTGATAGCCTCCCCAGGTCTCAATTCAAGAGGGTAGCTAGGATTGTCTCTAATTCTGAGACCAGGAATACCAGAATACATGAAATGGCTGATAAATTTAAGGCACGTGATTACCCAACAAGACTCCTTGAGTTGGAATCTTCCAAAGCCCTTTGTGACACTGAGGGTACGGCCCTAACGACGTTCAGGAACCCTAGACTCCCGTTCGTCCACAATCACCACCCCACCATGTACAGAATCCACAATCTCATCCGTAGCCATTGGCCACTCTTGACAAAGGCCTATCCACAGATTCCGATCTTCAAAGATCCTCCCCTTATGAGTATGAGACACCCTCGTAACGTGAGAGACAAGGTAGTGCGAGCCGATCTAGGCACATCTAGAACACCACCACTTAGGACACTAACAGGCCAGAGAAGAACTGGTACATTCCCTTGCCTAAATTGCATGTGTTGCTCAAACGTCATAAAAGGCGGTGAAGTCCTACATCCCCACACCGGAAAGGCTTTTCCTATTAATGAGTATTACACATGCGAATCTAATTTTGTGATATATATCATCAAGTGCCCTTGTGGACTACTCTATGTGGGTGAGACCACCCAAGCAATCAGGAATAGAATCTCAAGCCACAAATCCACTATAAGGTGTGGCAAGACCTGGCTGCCACTACCTCTGCACTTCAAAGAAGCTCAACAGTCAGTCGCTCAACTACAGTTTCAGGTTATTGAAAAAGTCCATCGTCCGAGGAGGGGGGGTAATCATATCCAGTTGCTTAAACAAAGGGAAACTTTTTGGATTTACAAATTAGATACACTCCACCCTAGAGGTTTGAATGGGAAATCGATTGGCTAACTTAACCAGTTTTTTATTCTTCCGTAGGCGAACTAATCCACTGCTCTGGTGTAATTTCGTATCGCACCCTGCAGGATGGTAAGACGTATACCCTTTAGGTGCTTCACAAGTTTCCTTTTTTCCATTTTTTCATTTTTTAATTTTCCAATTTTATTTTTTATTTTTTATTTTTTTATTTCATTCATTTCATTTATTCAGTTCATTCATTTTAATTTTTTCATTTTTTTCATTCATTTATTTCATCCTTTTCATCCATTTTTTTCATTTATTTCATTTTTTTCAATTTTTTTCATTTTTTCATTTTTTCATTTTTTTCATTTCATTTTGCTCATTTGGTCATCTTATTAATCCTAAAGTATGATATTCATTAGCTTCATTTACTCTATTGTATATTTATTTTTTTACCAATTCAACTCAAGGTGCCTCCAGTACTGTGAATAATCAATTAGAGTTTGGACTAATACTGTATCATTACTATGTCTGGCTATAGATACTATGGGCATTACCCCTTTAACGCTGGGTATTGGGTACATTGTGGTATGGATATATATATATATATATATATATATATATATATATATATATAGAACGTTTATTTACATAACTGTTACATCTGTCTATTACTTAGTGTTCAGTGCTTCCAATCAGACCACATTACTGATACCCTATTGATTACCCTCCACATTGTGCTATATTTTCCAGGGCCTGATGTTTATATATAGAGAGCCCTAGTCAAGCCACAGCATGGATAACCTTTATATCGCCGGTTAGATCCCATACATGGCACTAACGCCAACAGAGTTCCTCCCACACTAGCGCCAAACACGCTTGCCACTACATTACACTGTGCCGGCTCCATTCCCTCCATTTGGACACAGCGCATGCGCCGATTTTCCTCCACAGTGTGCAGGCGCCGGACTTACACGCGATCTTTGGGTACTGCGTAGGCGCTGGCGTCCGCACTTACTTCCGGTCGCAGGACCGATCGGTACTATATATATAACGGCGCTGCTCTTACATGGCATTGCCGCCTCCACCGCCAGGACACGTTCTGCGTCGGCGCTCCCCACAGGACCAGCCAAACGGTCTCCTCGGCCCCGGACTGAGCACACACTGCGCCACCAATCCATGTGAGACTACGGCCACACATCAGATAAGTACTCCAAGCGGTTAGACCTTTTTATAATATGTCCCTACCCTTAGTCTTTAATAGGCATATCCACCTTATACTGAGGAGTCAAACCTAGTGTGGAGAACTTTACCTCCACTACCCACCCCTGTGTCCCTCAGGACTACAAGATATGGGCTAAGGATTACTAAGGTATAAATACCATGGACATACATAACATGTTGTTTTTCTGTACAACTTTAGTGCCAGGCTCATCCTATATATGTATTTATATTACAGACAATCTAACATACGACAGAGGTCTCAAAACCACTGATACCCTGTCCTGGACAGTTACAATTGAAATTAAAAGCCCCTTCTTTCACTATCTGGGTAAATACCTCTCTATGTGCTGCGTACTCCTATATACAGTTTAGTGTTATAATCCCATGGACCACATACATTTCTATGGGATAACCTTGACATTATATATCTATACCCTATCATGTTCTCCTATTGTCTCTGAACAGGGGAAATCTGGGCCACCTTTAATTTTGAATTTTCTACTCTATTATCATAAGACGTTATACGAACAACCTACTAAGGGTACGTTAATCCATCTTTACCTCTTTCTCTATAGATACATACTATCTTCAAGAAACCCATTCTTTGTTTTAAAGTCCTTGTATCCAACATAGGTCCTCTTATTGTGACAAAAATTCGTTTTGTCTGTTTACGGACATTTTGACATGTGTTCCATTGTATCCACATTTGTATAGATAGTTTTCTGTATATTCTGTATATCTTGTACATTTGAGCACTGTATATATTATATGTTCATACACTGTTTTTTTTTTCTATTTTTGTTACAGCATCATTTGTGATCAAGGCCACTGAGTGGCCGAAACGTTAAAAATTTTTTGGTTGCCTTATTGTTTTGTTTTTCACCTTCAATAAAAAAAAATTTCACTTCATCAAAATTGACTTGAACTAGGATGAGTGCAGTGATTTGATTCTCTTGGATTACCGCGCCTTCTACGAGGGACTCCAGGGCCCTCACGACTTATAGGACCTGGCTTGTCCGGATGGCGGTGGTGAAACATACTGACCAGCCGATCAGCATGAATGTCCGAGCCAGGTACCCAGGACCTTTCCTCAGGCCCATACCCACGCCAGTGTACCAAGTACTGTAAAGTGCGGCACACAATACGAGACTCAACCACCATGGAGACTTCAAATTCCAAATTACCATCCACCAAGACTGGAGAAGGCGTTGATGTCGCGTCCACAAGACCCACCGTCTTTTTTAGCAACGATCTGTGGAACACGTTGTGGATCTTATACACCGTAGGAAGCTCCAATCGGTACGCTACTGGGTTAATGACGGCGGCGACCCTAAATGGACCAATAAACCTTGGACCCAATTTAAGGGATAGTATCTTGAGTCTTATGTTTTTTGCGGATAACCACACCCAGTCATCCACACTCAGGTCCGGACCTGGCACACGCCTACTGTCAGCCACACGTTTGTACCTAGCACCCACGCTCAACAGGCGCTGTTTAACTCTTCTCCAGACAGATGATAATTGTGCTCCTAACTGATCTTCCTCCGGGACGCCGGAAGAGCCCCCCTGACTCAAAGTACAAAATTGAGGATGTAGCCCGTAAACACAAAAAAAGGAGACTCCCCAGATGAGCCCTGGTGGTGATTATTGATGGCAAACTCAGCCAAAGGAAGGAACTTCGACCACTCCTCCTGGTTATCAGACACAAAGCAGCGTAAGTACTGTTCCAAATTTTGGTTCATATGCTCGGTCTGACCATTTGACTGAGGATGAAACGCCAAAGAATGAGACAACTTGATCCCCAGCCATGAGCCAAATGCTTTCCAAAATTTTGCCACAAACTGAGTACCCCTATCCGACACGATATCAGACGGAACCCCATGAAGTCTGACCACCTCCTGCACAAATTCCTGAGCCAGAGTCTTAGTGTTAGGCAACGAAGGCAAAGACACAAAGTGCGACATTTTTGAGAACCGATCAACAATCACCAAGATGACCGTGCTCCCAGCAGAGGAGGGCAAATCAGTGATAAAATCCATGGAGATTTCCGTCCATGGCTTACAAGGTACCTCGAGAGGAAGTAGTGTGCCAACAGAACGGGAGCGGGGCGTCATAGCCCTAGCGCACGTGGTGCAAGCTGACACGTAAGAGACCATGTCCTGTCGGATCTTGGGCCACCAAAACCGACGTGACACCAACTCCAAGGTACCCCTAACCCCTGGGTGGCCAGCCAGGACAGCATCATGATGCTCCGCCAAAACCTTTAAGTGGAGATGAAGCGGTACAAATGATTTGTTGATGGGAAGCTCAGATGGTACCTCCTCCTGAGCCTCGGCAATCTCAGCCTCAACCTCGGTAGTGAGAACCAAAACCACAACACCCTTTTGGAGGATGGGTACTGGATCTTCCCGAGGTTCTCCCCCTGGAAAACACCTGGACAGAGCATCCGCCTTAGTGTTTTTAGACCCAGGTCTGTAAGTGACAACAAAGTTGAACCGCGTGAAAAACAATGCCCAGCGAGCCTGCCTGGGAGACAGACACTTGGCAGACTCCAAATACAGTAAATTTTTATGGTCGGTAATAACAGTAACCTGATGAACCGACCCCTCCAAGAAGTGTCGCCACTCCTCAAAAGCCAACTTGATTGCCAACAACTCCCTGTTGCCGATATCGTAGTTACGTTTGGCGGATGACAGTTTCTTGGAGAAATAGGTGCATGGACGCAAATCGCTCAAGGATGAGCCTTGCGACAGTCCTGCCCCCACACCAACCTCAGATGCATCGACTTCCACAACAAAAGGTTTTGATACGTCTGGCTGCACAAGAATGGGGGCCGAAACAAAACTGTTCTTAAGAAATTCAAATGTGCGCACAGCAGCCTCAGGCCAAACAGAGAAGTTGGTACCCTTTTTAGTCATGTCAGTTAGCGGTTTAGCAATGATAGAAAAATCCTTGACAAACTTCCTGTAGTAGTTAGAAAATCCAAGGAACCGCTGAAGTGCTTTCAGGTTATCAGGCCTTTCCCAATGCAGCACCGCTTGCACCTTAGCGGCGTCCATTTTAAAACCTGAAGCAGAAACAACATAACGAAAGAAAGGCAACTCTTGAACCGAAAACACACATTTCTCAAGTTTTGCATACAGCTTATTCTCTCCGAGAAGCTGTAACACCTGCCTGACATGATCCAAATGAGTATCACGGTCGCAAGAATATATGAGGATGTCATCAAGGTACACAATAACGAATTTCCCCAAAACATGCGAGAACACATCATTAATGAAATGTTGAAACACTGCAGGTGCGTTAGTCAACCCAAATGGCATCACCAAATTTTCAAAATGACCCTTAGGGGTATTAAAAGCCGTCTTCCACTCATCACCTTGATGGACTCTTATGAGGTTGTACGCCCCCCTGAGGTCAAGCTTGGTAAACCACTTAGCACCTGCCACCTGGTTGAACAAATCCGGTATCAATGGCATAGGGTATGGATCATGAACCATAATCTGGTTCAACTCCCTGAAATCCAGACACGGACGTAGTCCGCCATCTTTCTTCTTAACGAAGAAGAACCCTGCTGCCACAGGCGAAGATGAAGGCCTGATGTGCCCTTTGCTCAAACTTTCAGCAATGTAATCCTTTAGTGCTTGTCTCTCCTGACCGGAGATGTTAAACATCATTGCTTTAGGCAATTTGGCCCCTGGTTTAAACCTGATAGTACAGTCATAGGGACGATGTGGTGGCAACTCTGAACAACCCTTCTCAGAGAACACATCCACAAAATCCAGAAGTGACTCAGGAACGCTTGAAGTCACCGCTGAAACACATGTGGCCAGGCAATTCTCCTGACAAAATTCGCTCCACTGAATTATATCCTGAGTTTTCCAATCAATAACCGGGTTATGCATGGACAACCAAGGAAAACCCAGAACTATTTGTGCAGGAAGACTCTTGAGCACTTTACATGTAACCTGCTCGAAATGAAGAACCCCAATGTGGAGTTTAACCTTAGCCACAAACTCAGTAATCTCCCCCTGTGGGAGAGGAGCCGCATTGATGGTGACCACGCAGATAGGATGAGGCAGTTTTTCAATCTTAAAACCGGCAGTGCGCGCAAACTCCTCATCAATGAGATTTGTGGCAGAACCACTATCCACAAACGCAGTGATTGGCAGCTCTCTGCCAGCGACAACAACCTTGGCAGGGAGCATGCATTGGGAAACCACCATGGAGGATATACATAAGCTCAGATTGGCCTCCTCCACACCCTCTGAGCTTAGAAGTTTTCCGCCGTTGCGTTTTTCTTAGACAGCAGTGGACAAATATTAACAAATGTCCAGTTTTACCACAGTAAAAACAAGCTCCCTGCTTCCTGAGCACAGGGGCTCGATGCTTAACATGTGACACCCCTGCGATTTGCATAGGTTCCGTGGGCTCACCTGCAGCAACCTCACGTAAACCTAAACCTCCCACAGGCAGCGTCTCATGCTCCCCCTGACGCAAACGGCGATCAATGTGGACCACAAGACTCATAGCGGAATCTAGTGAAGCAGGAGTCTCGTACATCAGGAGGGCTTTTTTAACCCTTCCAGAAACCCCATGAATAAACTGACTTCGCAGCGCGGGATCATTCCACTGCGTGTCAACCGCCCACCGGCGAAATTCAAAACAGTAATCCTCTGCAAAACGCTCCCCCTGGTGAATTCTCCGTATCTTAGATTCTGCTAGAGCCATTCTGTCAGGATCATCGTAAATGTCTCCAAGAGAAGAAAAAAAAACTCTCCACTGAGTTAAATGTAGCAGAATCAGATGGCAAAGAGAACACCCATGCTTGGGGATCCCCGTTTAATAAAGACAACATCAGGCCCACACGCTGAGCCTCATTACCAGAGGAGATCGGGCGCATACGGAAATACAGTTTGCAAGCCTCACGAAAAGTAACAAATTTACTGCGTTCCCCAGAAAACTTTTCAGGCAAAGGAAACTTGGGCTCAGCAACTCTACCTGTCACTCCGGGGTCTCAGCTTATACTCGGGTCGGCTTATACTCGAGTATATACGGTAGCTTAAATTTATTAGAAAGCGATTCCTATTTAAGAAGTTTACCCCCAGTAAAGATCCAATCTTTATTATGCAGATCATTTAGTAAAAGTGGAAGGGATTTATGAAAGAGCCCTTCATGAGCAGAATGATATGATGAGGGAAATTGATTAAAAAGTAATTGTTTCCTAATAAATTTAGCACATTTTTTAGCTTTCTGAACTTGAGCAAATTTACACTATAATTTATGCCTACTGAGGCATAAATTGTGATAAATCTGTTGGGCAACAACTGGGCACAACCCTTACATTAAACACAATTCACTCTTTTAGCAAAGTGGTAAGACCAGTGAAAAATAAAACATTGTACAACAAGACCCCTACTACTTTAGTATACTAGAAAACTGGTATACAGAAAATGATAAGTTCCCTCAACTAGAATGAAGTAGCGACCACAAAGTTGCTACAAGAACTCAGCACCATCATGATCAAAGAAAATTGATCTTGAAACATGAAAAATAGTTGTTAAAATGAATTAAATCTGGGAAAGGTTGCAAGGCAATTTTATAAACCTCTGAAACTCAATTAAACTACAGTGTGAGCCAAAAAGAGAAATCTTGGAAAAGGGCTGAATCTTCCCCTGAGTGGCTGGACTGCCAAAATTATTACTGGTGTGCAACTGCTCAAGAAATCACAAAACATCTCAGATGAACATCTCATAGAATTACAGGCCTCTCTTACTTTAGTTGAAGTCATTATTTAGGGCATGGACAATAAAAAGATATATTTATATACCATTTTTTTAATCGTTTCCCGGCACTTAGAATGCAGAAAAATTGCGGCTACAAATTTTGGGATATTCCAAACAAATTAGATTTGTTTACAATTACTTTGCTCATCTCTAAAACCTATCTATTTATTCAACTAAAAATATATTTTGTATTACCTGTTTTTCATTTCCTAACAAAATGAAATGAAAATAAATCACTGTTGAACATGCAAACAGTGGTGCAGAGGGAGACAGAAATTAGCCTGTGACGGATATATCTACCTGGCTTAGGTCAATTATGCAGCTGTGCTTCAAGGCATTTCAGTGGGGGGTTTAAACAGGATGTCAGACTTGGGGCACTGTGTGGGCCTCACTAAATTCCTTGTTTTTGTTTTGGACAAAAAAAATTGGCTTTTTATTGCTTTTTAAATTACGAACTAACCTTTAGAAAGCATAAAATTGTATTGATTTAAAAGTAATATTCTAGACAATCCAACCCTATCTGCATAATTATTGTTGCTACGCAGGTTTACTTTTGTTATTAATTCATTTATGCAAATTCTGCACTTTTGAACTTTGCTATTCGTATTTGTAGATTAACACATTGCTTAACAGTAAATTAACAGTAAATTCAGGGAAACTTTGCATAAATTAATAGCTACCAAAATGGAAAATCTGTAATATAACAGAAACCAAGTTCTGTTGTTCATTTACCTATAAAGTGAATATTCACTAAATAGTGAATATGAAGGTGAAAATATTGTTTCATCCTTGTTATTTGAAAAACATTTTTGTTTTCAGTATTGTTTTATGATTATTGAAACATTAAATGTCACTTTGACTCCACAACATTGAAATAATTAGTTCCCTTTCACAAAAATGATTGCACAAGAAATCTGAAACCTCAATATAGTTGCTTGTGAAAAGCAAGAACACTGTTTTCATAATTTTTTCTGCAAAACATATTGTACTGGTTTGCTTCTGCTTTTTAGTGTATTAAAAATGAAGAAAAAAACATATAATTAAAATTCAAATGTAGCAATAAAAATGACTACACCGTATTACTGATCAATCACACTGAGTCTGGAAATCCTGCTGAAAGTTCCACCTTCTCTCTACTGTTATCGATGGAATCACTGTATTATTTGAAAAATACTGTACTCATCTTCTTCATTGTTGCAGCTATGCAGAACATTACTGTCTGAAGTATTTTTCCAGGGTTTAAGGACTTTCTCTTCCTGTCTCTATTTGTAAGCTTTGAGATCTGACAAACTCTCACTATCCAAAATCCAAGAATTGCTGCTGCATTCCCTGCCTAGACTTTTATACACGCTATGATAGTCCCTCCTGATTAATTACACTATACCATCAGATGTAGCTACAAGGCATTATGTGGAAGGCCTTGTTGTCACTCCTGAGGTAATATAAATTTTTAGTGGCTAATGTAATCTTTTGTAATATGTAAAAAGGCAGCTGGCATTCTTTTTGGCGATGCATAGAAATTGAATGGCAAATTGTTTGAATTCACCAGGACTTGCGAATTTCATAAAATGTAACTTGAATTTGATTCATATTAAATTAATTTAATCATCTCCCGTTAATAATGATAAATAGTTCTGGTAAGTGCATTAAGTGAAATGGATGAAAGGTAATGAACTCAATATTCTCTTTATGATGATGCTTAACCCCTTCCCAACATTAGCTGTACTAATACTGCTCTGCAGGAACTGCATTCTCACTAACCGCAGTACTAGTGGGTGAACAATTGTGTGGCCTCACGCTGAGCGCTGCCGTGATTGAGTACGGGTGTCAGCTGTATGTGACAGCTGACACCCCTCAGGAAGGCCTACGATCGGTGCTAGCACTGATCGCAGGCATTTAACACCTCTACTGCTGCTGTCAGTAGTGACAGAGAAATACAGGGGCAATGCACAGGGAGGGGGCTCCCTGCGCGCTGCCATCACGACAAATGCAATGTGATCGCGTTGTCCTGATGGTCTCCATGGAGACCCCTTGGCCACAAAACGGCCACGGGGTCCTTCAGGGAAGGTGGCGTGTCAGTGCCTGATCAGAGCAGGTCCTGAGACGCTTCCTCCCTGCCTGTCAGATCCTGGTGTAATGCCCTGCAATGCATCTGCAGTGTAAAAATAATTTTTTAAGAGTCTCCAAATAAAGAAAAAAAAGAAACAAATATGTTTCCAATAAATACATTTATTTATGTAAATAAAAAAATAAACAGTAAAAGTACACATATTTGGTATCACCGCATCCATAACAATCCGCTCTATAAAACTGTCTCACTAGTTAACCCTTTCAGTGAACACCGTAAAAAATAAAAAAGCAAAAAACAATACTTTATCATCTTGTCCCGCAAAAAACAAGCCATACATAAAGCTCTATCAGCAGAAAAATAAAAAAGTGATAGCTCTCAGAATAAACAGATGCAAAAATAATTATTCCCAAAAATTGGAATAGAAAGCAATCAAAATAATGCCATGTGCCCGAAAATGGTACCAATAAAAATGTCAGCTCATCCCGCAAAAAAACAAGCCATAACATGACTCTGTCAGCCGAAATATGGAAAAATTATAGTTCTCAAGATATGGTGATGCAAAAACTAATTTTCACAATAAAAAGCGTTTAAAAAAGGGTTTCTGTGTAAATCTCTAAAATACATGATTCAGACAGAACCCCCGACAAAATATTCCCTACAATGAGGCAGATGGAGGCACTGTGGGTGCCATAGGACCTGTGATCTGGTGGTGTCCGTCTATTTAGGATTGCATAAAAGTGCCGTCGGCCACGGTTTTGTGCACTTCTGAAAAGGACACCACTGAATAGAGGCCAGTTGGAGTCCAGAGTAACTCTGCTGCCTCATTATAGTGAATGGATCCATCAGGAGTTTCATTTGTCACGTCACTTGGAGATTTAGATGGAAACCCCGATGTAAGTGCAGAGCGTAGAGCGCCAGATAAATGTGATCATAAATGCTATGCTAAATGTTCCCAAAAAAAGCTTCAACTCAATCCACAAAAAAGCAAGCCCTCACTCAGGTCCGTAATCTGTTAACGGAAATATAGAGGCTTCCACATTACTGGTAGCACAAAAGCTCTGGAAAAGCTAAATGACTCTTCGCCCCTGAAAAGAAATTCAGCAAATTCTCTGTTCCCAAATCCAAATGCCCCCTCACTTCTGAGCCCCAGTGTGTCTATACCACATTTAGCACCCACATGTTTTGCATTTCTGTAGTGATGAGAGCCCACTCTAGACCAGGGCATCTGGTGATCAGCAGGAACCAGTTTAATGTGCATGCTCTGGGGCCTACTTTCGGGAAGAAGTCCCAGACTAGAGTGAACACTATGTCAGAGATGCAATCCAATGGAGGCATGGAGGACTGTATAACAGGCAGGGATGGCAGGAAGGGTATCAATAACCTTTCCTGCTTCCCTCACTACTCCCTGCCCACTGTCTGATCCTCTGTGCCTCTATCGCATTGCATCTTGTTCACTTTAGGCCAAGGTTACTGGCCACAAGCAGACTCTGAAGTTCTATGAGCATGCTCAGGGGTCTACTTACATCTGGAAGTATAAGCCTAGAGTAAACACTGGGCTGTGACTTCCATCCACAGGTCCCAGACGTCATGTGAAGTTAACTTCAGGGCATGCTCATGACTGTATGCGCTGGCATAGAGTGAACTCTAGATGCAAACTGAAGGAAGTGAAAGGATTAGATAGCGGCCAGGGCGCAGTGGAAGTGATAAGCTGAGTATAAATTTATTTTTATTTTTTACATCTGAAGTTTAAAATGCTTTGGGGTCTGTAGAGGCCACGGGGCATAATAAGTGATATTATATTTTTGAAGAATAACTTCTATGCAAATCAAATTTCCCAGTAAAACCATCAGAAACTAGCAAATTAGGCTTTTTGTCTGATCCACTTTTGCCTGATTAGAAAAAATTATACTGAAGTCTATGGGATTTTATAATTTGTTGTAGGCCAAAGTTATCCTATGAAGATGGGAGGCCCCGAACCGGACGGCGACGCCCATCGGATCGGACTGCCCACCCAGGCGAGTATAATCTAACCTCTTTTTCTCATCTTTCAGGATACATCAGGGGCTTATCTACAGCATTAGAGAATGCTGTAGCTAAGCCCCTGATGCTGGTGGACTTAGCTCATCTTCCATTTTGGGGGTGACAGGTTTCCATCAAATGATTGGTTGGTGAGATGTGAGAGGATGCAAAAAAAAAGAGGTTACTAGTGTTGAGCATTCCGATACCGCAAGTATCGGGTATCGGCCGATACTTGCGGGTATCGGAATTCCGATACCGAGATCCGATACTTTTGTGGTATCGGTATCGAAACAACATTAATGTGTAAAAGAAAGAATCAAAATAAAATACATTGCTATACTCACCTCTCCGACGCAGCCTGGACCTCACCGAGGGAACCGGCAGCGTTGTTTGCTTAAAATGCGCGCTTTTCCTTCCTTCCGTGACGTCACGGCTTCTGATTGGTCGCTTGCCGCCCATGTGGCCGCGACGCGACCAATCACAGCAAGCCGTGACGTAATTTTCAGGTCCTTCTAGGCATTCAGTATTTTAAAATTACGTTCCGGCTTTGTGATTGGTCGCGTCGCGGTCACATGGGCGACGCGATTAATCACAAGCCGTGACGTCACGGGAGGCAGGAGACGCGCGCATTTTAAAATACGCGCGTGTCCAGCCTCCCGTGACGTCACGGCTTGTGATTGGTCGCGTCGCCCATGTGACCGCGACGCGACCAATCACAAGCCAGAACGTAATTTTAAAATCCTGAAGGACCTGAAATTACGTCACGGCTTGCTGTGATTGGTTGCATCGCGGCCACATGGGCGACGCGACCAATCACAAGCCGTGACGTCACGGGAGGCTGGACACGCGCGCATTTTAAAATGCGCGCGTCTCCTGCCTCCCGTGACGTCACGGCTTGTGATTGGTCGCGTCGCCCATGTGACCGTGACGCGACCAATCACAAAGCCGGAACGTAATTTTAAAATACTGAATGCCTAGAAGGACCTGAAAATTACGTCACGGCTTGCTGTGATTGGTCGCGTCGCGGCCACATGGGCGGCAAGCGACCAATCAGAAGCCGTGACGTCACGGAAGGAAGGAAAAGCGCGCATTTTAAGCAAACAACGCTGCCGGTTCCCTCGGTGAGGTGAGTATAGCAATATTTTTTATTTTAATTCTTTATTTTACACATTAATATGGTTTCCAGGGCCTGAAGGAGAGTTTCCTCTCCTTCAGACCCTGGGAACCATCAGGAATACCATCCGATACTTGAGTCCCATTGACTTGTATTGGTATCGGGTATCGGTATCGGATTGGATCCGATACTTTGCCGGTATCGGCCGATACTTTCCGATACCGATACTTTCAAGTATCGGACGGTATCGCTCAACACTAGAGGTTACACATCTATCCTGGGTCTAGGCTCTGCTCCCCTTGACCTGGTCTGCTTAGCTCTCTTGTGCTCAGGATTTGAAAGTGACCCAATGTGCTTGCTCTTATGTAATAATCTGCCTAGACCTAAATTAAGCCCACTAAGACACACCCCTGTGTCTTGATATTAAGACTTTTAGTTTCTTCTGTTATCTGTATGCCTGCAGCCTACAATACCTGTTCCATACCTGCTTTGTGGGCTATTATCTGCCAATGGCCTCAAGTGCTTCCAGTACCTTCTTCATATTCTTCCTCACTTTCTGGCGACCTTGTTTTCTGCATGCCTTACCTGCTGCACCGACGCCTGTTGCCCATGTGCCCACTCAGACCAGAGGCTTGGAGGATGCACCTCACCAGGTTAGCCGAAACAAAAACCATTTATATCTCAACTATACCATGCCATGCTGTCACAGGTGTGTCAGAGGCTGAAGACTGTTGAACTGCATCTGACTGCAGAAGGTCTCAGCAGTTTGCTTTGTAGACTTCTTGCTAGTCCTTCTGACTCTAGGACCCACCTACCTCTAGTTCTAGTTGACCCACCTGGACTGGGGTGTTTGCTCCTGGGAATTTCCGGTGATATTTCCATTTCTCTCTGTTGAGGCTTGGAGCTATAGCAGTCGGATATCTTCCTCCTTGCTATTGCTGGAGGACATCTGTGTTACATCACTGAGTCTCCCCAAGATAAATGTTTACCTTGCTTGTCTACCCCAGCTGTCTGTCTTTAGTGGTAGTGGGGATTGACTAGTTTTCATCCGGTATTTCACTATGCAGGGCTGTTTGGGGTGCAGATGTAAGGGGTGAATAGGTAGCAATCATGCCCAAATTTTGAACATTTAAAGTTTTTTTGTTTCAAAAGAAGACACCAGTCTTATAAATAGTAGCTATTATGAAGAGACATTGTTACAGAATTGACATTAGAACCAAGGAACTTCAAGTTATATTTCTGGAAGTAGCAACTGTGGTAACTTTACAAGTTTAACCATCTTGAACCAGCATGCTTAAAGGGACACTGTCACCTGAATTTGTAGGGAACAATCTTTAGCCATAGAGGTGGGGTTTTCGGGTGTTTGATGCACCCTTTCCTTACCCGCCGGCTGCATGCTGGCTGCAATCTTGCCTTGTGCAGGCATGTACTACGGAGGACAGAGAATGAACTTCAATCCAATATTGCAGCCAGCATGCAGCCGGTGGGTTAGGAAAGGGTGCATCAAACACCCGAAAACCCCGCCCCCTATGGCTAAAGATTGTTCCCTCCAAATTCAGGTGACAGTGTCCCTTTAAAAGGTTTGTAGGGAAATTAAGGAGTTTAGGAGATGTGCAATCCTATTAACAGGTTTTTGGCAGACATTTTCCAAGTTTATATAAGAACAGTTTAAAATGATGGAGTTGTTTTTTATCAGCTCCATTAATTAAAAGAGCAGGAAATGTTAGATCATGCATAACTAGTGCTGTATGAAACATGCTTTATCCAGGTCATATATGTCTAAGTAAATGTCTTAGAAGTCCTACATGTTTTAAGACCTGTTGAGTGATGATGAGAGTATAAGAGTTTAATAGTTTATATCTTCTTTACTTTTAGCTCCGTATAAATTGCTAGATAATTTGCATGACATATTGGATTTATACTACCCTTCTGTGGAGAAATCTACAATGCAGGGTCCAGGCACACTGCTAACAGGTGCATGGCTGAATGTCTATCCTTCGTAATCCTTTAAATCTCTTACTTAAACTGAAAGAAGAAGTCACCCAGGTGCTTTTGTCACAAATGTTCCACCAAGATTTGTTTTTCTTTTTCGTTAATCACAAGCTTATGTGTAAAATAATATAGACGTCATAGCAGTACAAACCTTATAAGCATGCTGGTTCAAAATGGTTAAAGTTGCTGTAAAGTCAATTTACCACAATTGGCACTGCCAGAAGTATAACTTGAAGTTTCTTGGTCCTAATGCAAATTTTTTAACAGTGCCCCTTCCTAACAACTGCTATTTAAAAGACAGGAATTTTTAGTTCCACTTGCTTATTATTATGTTCATTTATATAGCACCATCATATTCCACAGCGCTTTACAAATATTGTCATCGCTGTCCCTATTGGGGCTCACAATTTACATTCCCTATTAGTATGTCTTTGGAGTGTATGAGGAAACACGGAGACACCCACACAAACACGGGGAGAACATACAAACTCCTTTAAGATGTTGTCATTGATGGGATTTGAACTCAGGACTTCAGTGTTGCAAAGGAACAATGCTAACCACTAGGGTTGAGCGACTTTTATTTTTATAGGATCGGGTCGGGTTTCACAAAACCCGACTTTCTCAAAAGTCGGGTCGAGTGAAATCGTCCGATCCTAGAAAAAAGTCGGGGTCGGGGTCGGCCGAAACACGAAACCCAATGCAGTGCAATGGGATACTATGGCTCCCAGGGTCTGAAGGAGAGGAAACTCTCCTTCAGGCCCTGGGATCCATATTAATGTGTAAAATAAAGAATTAAAATAAAAAATATTGATATACTCACCTCTCCGGAGGCCCTTGGACATCACCGCTGGTAACCGGCAGCCTTCTTTGCTTAAAATGAGCGCGTTTAGGGCCTTCCATGATGTCAAGGCTTCTGATTGGTCGCGTGCCGCTTATGTGACTGCTTGTTTCCGGCAGCCTTCCTTCTTAAGAATGAGCGCGTGAAGGGCCTTAGATGACGTCACGGCTTGTGATTGGTCGCGGCCGCCCATGTGACCGCTCACGCGACCAATCACAAGCCGTGACGTAATTCTCAGGTCCTAAATTCCTAGAATGAGGAATTTAAGACCTGAGAATTACGTCACGGCTTGTGATTGGTCGCGTGGTGGTCACATGAGCGGCACGCAACCAATCAGAAGCCGTGACGTCATGGAAGGCCCTAAACGCGCTCATTCTTAAGAAGGAATGCTGCCAGTTAGTACTAGGGCGCGTCCGAGGGTGAGTATATCAATATTTTTTATTTTGATTCTTTATTTTACACTTAAATATGGATTCCAATATCGATTTCCGATATCGCAAACATATCGGAACTCGGTATCGGAATTCCGATACCAGATTCAGAAGATCGCCGACCTCATGGCCAACCCCACACAGGGGTCGGGTCGGGTTTCATGAAACCCGACTTTGCCAAAAGTCGGCGACTTCTGAAAATGGCCGACCCGTTTCGCTCAACCCTACTAACCACTGAGCCAGGTGCTTACATTACATTTTACAATATGGTGATAAGAATAGCATTGCCCTAAAAGCATATATATTTAGACAAGCCTGCCACTTCACTAATATTACTTCTGAGTTCTCCCTTCATTTTCTTTATCATCTGGTCCTTCCTACTATCTGTTCCCATTCAGTCCATGCACTAAGTGGTATGTTGTATCTGGACAAATAGAGAGACTGGCTGGTGACCAGTTCTTGCAGTTTCACATTAATACAAAAGATAAGTAGATCAGGCATAATTCGAATTCTTTTGATGAAGCTGATTTTCCCTTGAACTTATTCTCCACAAATTGAATATCCATGGGAAATCAGCATGAACAGGTAAATTGAATTCTCCACTAATTTAATGCCCCTTATAATGATGTCATGCCTCTCCCAACTCCAAAGAACAATAACTGAATGCTAAAAATAAAAATAAATCCTTATACTCACCTTTTTTGCTTACCTCTCAGGCTGTTCTGCTCCTCATCATCACTAGTGTGAAAGGCATCGGGATTTCAGTGCAAGTGGGGATGAGAAGATGTAATGAGGATTGAACAGGTAATAATAATAATAATATTTTATTTATATAGCGCCAACATATTCGACAGCGCTTTACAGTTTGCACATATTATGCTCGCTGTCCCCGATGGGGCTCACAATCTAAATTCCCTATCAGTATGTCTTTGGAGTGTAAGCAGAAACCGGAGAAAACCCACGCAAAGACATGGAGAACATACAAACTCCTTGCAGATGTTGTCCTTGGTGGGATTTGAACCCAGGACTCCAGTGCTGCAATGCTAACCACTCATCCACCATGCTGCCTGCAAGGTAATGGAAAGAAGGGGAATGGAAGGTGAGTGGTAAGGTGAGTACTTTTCATGGGCCTTTATCGTTTAAAAAAATTCAAGTACAATTTAATTTCCCTAAAATGTATTTGCTCATCTGTAATTAATACCTTTATCATGAAGATGGCTGGGCTATATAATACAAGTACTTTTTTACCTCTTGTTATTCCTATTTTTTACAGATTGCAAACTCTTGAGAGCACAGCACTCAATCTTTTTCTATGAACTGTTGAATGATTTATTCTATAGTGTCTGATGTTGTTTGCACATAAAATCAAAGAATGTTAGAGTTGGAAGAGACCTCAAGGGTTATCGTGTCCAACCGCCTACTCAATGCAAGTTTCGCTGAACCATCTCAGACAGATGTCTGGCCACTGTTTGAAGACTTTAATTGAAGGAGAACTCACAGTCACCACCTCTCATGGCAGCCTGTTCCACTCATTGATCACCCTCATTGTCAAAAAGTTTTCTTCTAATATCTAATCTGTATTATCTCCCTTTTAGTTTCATTCCATTGCTTCTCATGTTTCCATGTGCAAATGAGAAAAATGACGATCCCTGTACACTGTGACATCCCTCTTGGCCTTCTTTTTTGCAAGTTAAACATTCCCAGATCCTCTTACCATTCCTCATAGGACATACTTTGCAGTCCGCTCACCATCCTGGTAGCTCTTCCCTGAACTTGCTCTAGTTTTTCAATGTCTTTTTAAAATGTGGTGCCCAGAAATGGACACAGTATTCCAGATGAGGCTTGACCAAGGAGGAGTAAGGGGATAATTACTTCATGGGATCTAGACTTTATGCTTCTCTTAATACATCCCAGAACTGTATTTGCCTTTTTTGCTGCTGTTAACTCATGTGCAGTCTTTGATCTATTAGTACACCCAAGTCTTTTTCACATGTGCTATTGCTTTGTTCTATTCCTCCCAATCTATAGATGTAATTTTCATTTTTCTTGCTCATATGTAGAATCTTGCATTTCTCCCTGTTAAATACCATTCTATTAGTTGCTGCCCATTGTTCAAGCTTCTCTAGATTCTTCTGAATACTTTCTCTGTTTTCTCTAGTGTTAGCTATCCCTCCTAGCTTTGCATCGTCATGCAAATTTAATTATTTTACCTTCAGTTCCCTTATCTAGATCATTTTTAAAAAGGTTGAACAACACTGGGGCCAAGACAGAGCCTTGTGTTACCCCACCTGAAACACTTTTCCAATTGGATGTGAAACCATTTATTACCACTCTTTGAGTACGATCACTGAGCCAGTTGTCAATCCACCTAACCGTAGCCTTGTCAATCCCATACCTGGTCATTTTTTCAATAAGGATAGTATGAGATACTTTGTCAAATTCTTTTCTGAAGTCGAGATATTCTATACAGTGGGGCAAAAAAGTATTTAGTCAGTCAGCAATAGTGCAAGTTCCACCACTTAAAAAGATGAGAGGCGTCTGTAATTTACATCATAGGTAGACCTCAACTATGGGAGACAAACTGAGAAAAAAAATCCAGAAAATCACATTGTCTGTTTTTTCATCATTTTATTTGCATATTATGGTGGAAAATAAGTATTTGGTCAGAAACAAAATTTCATCTCAATACTTTGTAATATATCCTTTGTTGGCAATGACAGAGGTCAAACGTTTTCTGTAAGTCTTCACAAGGTTGCCACACACTGTTGTTGGTATGTTGGCCCATTCCTCCATGCAGATCTCCTCTAGAGCAGTGATGTTTTTGGCTTTTCGCTTGGCAACACGGACTTTCAACTCCCTCCAAAGGTTTTCTATAGGGTTGAGATCTGGAGACTGGCTAGGCCACTCCAGGACCTTGAAATGCTTCTTACGAAGCCACTCCTTCATTGCCCTGGCGGTGTGCTTTGGATCATTGTCATGTTGAAAGACCCAGCCACATTTCATCTTCAATGCCCTTGCTGATGGAAGGAGGTTTGCACTCAAAATCTCACGATACATGGCCCCATTCATTCTTTCATGTACCCGGATCAGTCGTCCTGGCCCCTTTGCAGAGAAACAGCCCCAAATCATGATGTTTCCACCACCATGCTTTACAGTAGGTAAGGTGTTTGATGGATGCAACTCAGTATTCTTTTTCCTCCAAACACGACAAGTTGTGTTTCTACCAAACAGTTCCAGTTTGGTTTCATCAGACCATAGGACATTCTCCCAAAACTCCTCTGGATCATCCAAATGCTCTCTAGCAAACTTCAGACGGGCCCGGACATGTACTGGCTTAAGCAGTGGGACACGTCTGGCACTGCAGGATCTGAGTCCATGGTGGCGTAGTGTGTTACTTATGGTAGGCCTTGTTACATTGGTCCCAGCTCTCTGCAGTTCATTCACTAGGTCCCCCCGCGTGGTTCTGGCATTTTTGCTCACCGTTCTTGTGATCATTCTGACCCCACGGGGTGGGATTTTGCGTGGAGCCCCAGATCGAGGGAGATTATCAGTGGTCTTGAATGTCTTCCATTTTCTAATTATTGCTCCCACTGTTGATTTCTTCACTCCAAGCTGGTTGGCTATTGCAGATTCAGTCTTTCCAGCCTGGTGCAGGGCTACAATTTTGTTTCTGGTGTCCTTTGACAGCTCTTTGGTCTTCACTATAGTGGAGTTTGGAGTCAGACTGTTTGAGGGTGTGCACAGGTGTCTTTTTATACTGATAACAAGTTTAAACAGGTGCCATTACTACAGGTAATGAGTGGAGGAAAGAGGAGACTCTTAAAGAAGAAGTTACAAGTCTGTGAGAGCCAGAAATCTTGATTGTTTGTTTCTGACCAAATACTTATTTTCCACCAGAATATGCAAATAAAATGATAAAAAAACAGACAATGTGATTTTCTGGATTTTTTTTTCTCAGTTTGTCTCCCATAGTTGAGGTCTACCTATCATGTAAATTACAGACGCCTCTCATCTTTTTAAGTGGTGGAACTTGCACTATTGCTGACTGACTAAATACTTTTTTGCCCCACTGTATCTACGGCATTTCTCTGATCCACCCAGTCAATGATTCATCATAGAAGAAAATTAGATTAGTCTGGCATGCTACAAACCCATGTTGCCTCCGGTTAATTACTGTATTGTTATCCAAGTACTTACATACATGCTCTTTAATAATTTGTTCAAATATTTTTCCTGGTATAGAAGTAAGGCTCTCTGGTCTGTAATTTCCTAGTTCTGTCTTCTTTCTTTTTTTGAAGATAGGAACAACATTTGCCCTTCTCCAATCTTCTGGGACTCCTCCTGTTTTCCAGGATTTTTAAAAGATTCTGGCTAGTGGTTCTGCAATTTTCTCTGCTAACTATTTCAGTACCCTAGGATGCAAATTGTCTCTTCAGAGATAAAGAGGACTAGAACTCTAGTGCCACCTATTGGAAGTAGCAATCCTGACAACATTGACTGTTAGGATTGCTACTTCCAATACATGGTAGGGCATGTTAGGTTAGGCTATGGGTTGAACTAGATGGACTTAAAGTCTTACTTCAACCTTAATAACTATATGTAATAGGTGGCACTAGAGTTCTAGTCCTCTTCCTCTCTGAAGAGACAATTTGCATATTTCCCAGATACTTCTTGGATCCCGGTCAGACGCCTCTCAATCAGCCAAACCAGCTCTCCGCTTTACACTGACAAGGGGCAGTACCCCGAAACACAGTGTCTGCAAATTGAGAGCTGGTTTGGCTGTTATCCTAAGTCATGTGACAATGCTCATTAAAGGGTCAACATTGACTGTTAGGATTGCTACTTCCAATAGGTGGCACTAGAGTTCTAGTCCTCTTCCTCTCTGAAGAGACAATTTGCATATTTCCCAGCGGAGCATTGCGGCTTTAAGTCTCCTCACCTCGACATGCTTAACATGTCACTCTCCGCAAGGAGAAACGATACTTCTTGGATCCCAGTACCCTAGGATTTAATTAATCAAGAACCAGGAGATTTAAATGAATTTAAGTTAGCTAAGTGTTCCATCGCCATCTCTCTGTTTATGGATAGAGTGGATTTTTTTATTCATGTTCATGTACATGTACCCATAGGATTGTAAATTGCTAAGAAATAAGTTGACAATATATAAATAAAATTATTATTTTATTATTTAGCAACAGAAAAGGTTTCTAAAATCCATTCACATTCAGTACAAATTTACATCTTGCCAATAAAATTAACAAATGCTGTGGAAATACAGTAAATATGATGGTTCACATGCAACAGATTTTTTCAAGGATGGGGCCTGTAGAAATCCATAGACATGAAGTACAATCACTTTTAGCTGTGTGGAACTGAATATTTCACCTTCAGAAATCTGTTTCATCATGTCCACTATGTATGTAGATATTTTGCTTCAAAATCCTGCTCCTGAGGTTTTGTGCACAACAAAGTTTTGAAACTGAGCGGAAACTGAACTGAAACTCTCCAAATCATTCACAAAAACTTAAAACTCCTCAAAAACATAGAGTTTATGATCTGCAAAAATGTGCAAAAAGACTCCATGTCCACGTAAGGGACCTTTTGCATAGAAGATTGCTGTGCACTGCAGTCCTTACATACCCTGTTGAGGTACCCCTGAGTGTGTGTATGATTTGGGGGTTTTCTGATTATCCCTAGTCAGGTCTCAAGTGGTCTTATGGTATGGGGACCTTGAGAACAAAGTGAGACCAGGATCCAATTTAAAAAGATTAAAACTTCTTTATTGGAATTCTTCAAACAGGATTTCAACATCTGATAGAAGGCACAGTATGTTCTATACATTTCCTCTGTGGAACACAGAAGCTCTTTTCTTGAAGGTAACACATTTTTGGTGGTATTGTTATTACGCACTAGTGACAGAGTACTACTCAAGCTTTCTAGCTCTGTTACCACTCCCTTTATCCTCCACTGCAATGGGTACCCTGTGTTCCTTCTTTAGACCTGCAGGTCCGGATTACACAATGCCTTAATAGGCTCACTGTTTTGAGCTGCCTAGGAGACTTACATATCTCTCCGGTCTTTTTATTGCTATAGATAATGCTCACTGATAGTGAAAGGACCCTTCCGGATACTCCTCCAAGCTCTGGACTCTGGCCATATGTAAATCAGTTGCTGTAGAATACTTTGGTTTGGAACTTGCTATTCCTTTAGCAAGAACTTCTGTAGCTGAACAACCTTCTTCAGTTGTGGCCATCTCCTTCTAAACATATGTGCTTCTTGCCTTCATAAACTGCTTAATAACCAGGAACTAGCTGGTGAAGTGTAATATGTTACTATGTAGAGCATGTTATGATATAGTAATGTGAAGTATAATATGCATAGTGTGTAACAGTGTTGGAGGTAATGTTCGCAATGTATAATTTAAGTTTTGATAATGTAAAGTAATGTTATGCATGATAGAGATAGGTTTTATAATGTTTGCAAATAACTGTTTAAAGGTTAAGTCAGTCCAGAAACAGACTGCAGGGTCAGATAAAATTAACTGTAGGGCCAGTCAGCAGGTTTGAGTGCTACACTAGTATTACGGAGCTCCTCTGCTAAAACTGTGAACTTTCAGCAATGTTCATCACAAGTAATGAGCTGTCACCAGTAACCATTAAGCATGTGCATGTGTCTGGTGCAGAAGTGAGCAGCAAGCAAGTGTATTCCCTGTCATCCTTTGTATGCCGGTTGGTTGGTTTTTAAAATGGCCTTTTTATTAACCAAAGGTCTGGTTTCCTTATCTTGGGGTTAAAGTGGCCCAGCGCCACACAGTCTGTGGCAGGGCTGAACATGAACGTGTCCACTGTAATATCAACCCACACATATGCCAGGAACCCCATTTTTCTGTAGCGTGCCAGGGCACAAAAATCGTAGTACTAGGCCATGACTACTGCCCATGGACTGTTACACTAACTAGACTGTTGCAGAAGATAGTATAGAAAATCACATGTAAAACAGGTCAATACAAATGCAAGTGCTTTATCTATATAATACTGTTTTTCAAAAGGTGTGCAAACAGCTTTCCTCTCCTTTACATGCACATAGCCAAAGGGGGAATATCTCTGCAATACTAAATGTGAGGAACATGTCATATTTTCTTCATCATATTGTATGAAATCCTGCGGGAAAAAATATCACTCTGAAAATAAGAGCCAAACAGAGAACAACAATGAACAGCATTATGAGCTGGATTCATTTTTACACCAATGCTCGAAAAGAACTAATGTGATTGCCAAATGTTGTGATCTAAAAATTATTCCTTACCTATCCAATCAAATTTTAATGAATTGTGTGAGAAGGTACAAAAAATATCCCATGAGGTTCCATAGTATTTTGGCTTTACATGATGAAAGTTAATTGCTATTCCTTTAAGTTTAGCTCAAGTAAAATTCTGAAGCACATTAGTTGTTTTGAAATTCCTTATTTTTCAAATCTATCAGTGGGTAGCAGTGGAATCACCAGGCCTGAACATTTGAAAGGATTTTTTTTCACTCAAGCAATAACATACTGAATAAGACTACCTTTTATAATTACAGCCATAATTTTTTTTACATTGGATTTCACTTCCAGCATTTTCCTTTTCTAAATGTCTTCAAACATTATTCAGTAATTACATTGCATTCTCCTGTGCTTTATGCAAACACTCAGCTATGTAATTAAATGATTTGGTCGACTTTTTTCTCATGAGAGTTTTTTAAGTAAAATATGACTGAAAAACCTTTTGAAGATAATTTGTAGAGAAAAAGTGTTCCCCACCCTCTCTGTGGCTAACCACAAACTCTAAAGGTTAGCTCAAGTATGTCTGAGTCACAGATAGAGTCAAATATTTATACCTAGGGATGGATGGACAAAAAAAGTGCCTTTGTGCTATTTTTTTCAGACTTTATGGAGAACAGTGAGAAAATATATTACACATTGTATTCATCAAAACATTTAAAAACGTAAAAGTAAATAAAATATTAATAATACTTGTACTTTATAGTGTTGAGCATTCCGATACTGCAAATATCGGGTATCGGCCGATATTCACTGTATCGGAATTCCGATACCGAGTTCCGATATTTTTGTGATATCGGAAATCGGAATCGGAAGTTCCTATAAGTTCCCAGTCATCTTCGGCATGCGATGACGTCGCGGTCTTGTGACCGGTCACGTGACTGCGATGTCATCGCAGGTCCTACACTCACTGCATTCTTAGGAACGGAGGCTGCCGGTTGCACCGCTGAGAGCCAGGGGCCGTCGGAGGGGTGAGTATATCCATATATTTTTTTTTTATTCTTTATTTTTTACATGAATATGGATCCCAGGGCCTGAAGGAGAGTTTCCTCTCCTTCAGACCCTGGGAACCATCCAGGATAGCTTTCGATATTTGTGTCCCATTGACTTGCATTGGTATCGGGTATCGGTATCGGCGATATCCGATATTTTTTGGATATCAGCTGATCCAATCCGATACCGATACTTTTGAATATCGGAAGGTATCGCTCAACACTAGTACTTTAATCAAAAATTAATGGTCTTCATTAAAGGACTTTTGTTTATTTTCAATTGTCTTTTCATTGAAAC
Source organism: Ranitomeya variabilis (assembly GCF_051348905.1). Taxonomy (NCBI): domain Eukaryota; kingdom Metazoa; phylum Chordata; class Amphibia; order Anura; family Dendrobatidae; genus Ranitomeya; species Ranitomeya variabilis. Next base: position 85,475,612 of record NC_135237.1, on the reverse strand, counting down.
ACACTTTTAATATAGTGGGATACAAATATGGAGGGGGTGTAAAACACAAGACCTTAATATAAAATATTACACAAGATGAAAGACATACTGTTAGGGTTAGCGGAATGCACCAAATTATAAGAGAGATGGTATAAGGTGCGTTCGCAGCCCGGTCCACCGTGCAGAGATGGAACCTGCTGCTGAGTAATGATGAACTATATGGCGGTAAAATGTGGATACACACATATGTGGATAACTTCACCCTGTGTGAAGGAAGCAAACCCTGTTGCATCACAGGGCCGCGGTACCGCACCAAGAGCGCAAGCAAGGAGTCTCAGGACTCTATCCCAAGATACAGGATTAGAGTACATACAGACCACTTGCGCTCGACACCGCAACTGGGGTGTCAAAGTAACAGAAAATATAACTTAAAGCACAAGAGTGCGTGCTGTGCCGCTTTGGCGGACGCCACTAACCACCCAGACTTGGGATAGGAAAGCGCTCTAATAGCGCACGGCGCCACACTGGCGGTTACAGCAATAGACGCTGTATCGTGTGTCTTTATGTTGACAGCTTAGTCGGGCGCTAGACAGCAAGCATCCACCTTTTGCGAACAGTCATACACAAGGGAGGGGATTTTAAAGAACGACTTGCACTCATCAACACACACACGATTCCAAATGTACACTAGCGCATGGCCGTGCAGCCATGCTAACCTTTTATAGCTGCAACAAGTACAGGATCTTCCCAGAAGGACCAATGGGAGTCAGCCACAGAAGAAGAACACCTTCAGGACCTTCCTAAAGGACCAATGGGATTTGCTGCAGTATCTAAGCATGTGACCCTTGATCTCCAATGAGAGATCTTGCCCAGGGCATGCTCAGAAAGGGAAGAGCAGGACTTAGTATCAAACACGTCTGCTCACCACTGCCCAGTACTGGCTACAATGGCAGAAGCTGGAAAGGCAGCAGTAACCAGTCGTCCGGTATCAGCCTGAACCAGATGCTGGGACTGATGTCTCCGCTGAGCAGACACCACTGCGGCTGGAGAAGAATGGGAGACGGTTCGAGACTCCCCCTGTGCAGAGGCGGGATCTTGACACCTAACACATACTTAATATTATGTTATATGTCATATAAGATACAAGACTGAAGATAAAAGTAAAGAACGGAATCAATGTTTGTTCTCTCTACTATCTATGAAGACTTGTCATTGTAGTGCTATGTTCACATGTCTAGTAATGATCCATAAGAATGGATTCAGCAGAAATCTGTTGTCAAAAAAGTTCTGCAGAGAAGATGAAACGAATTTTGACACAATAACTAAATTGATCAATAGTAAAAATTATGGAAGTAGTAAGTTTATGGGAAGTAAGCTAAGAATAACACATTTTTAGAGACTTTGAGTGGCCAACTTGAGTTAAAGTCTTAAGAGTGTCTAATTTACTACTAAAGCTGGCGCAACACAATATTCTTCCAGGAATATTTCTGTAAATAGTTAAGTGACATGATCATTAAAATTAAAGATGAGCAGATTAGACAAAAAGCTAATTCATTAGTTCATGTTGATTTTCACAGGGAAGCTGATTTGCAGAGAAGTTATTCTCTGCAAATTTAATATACTTTTATTATGTTCTAGGGTTGTTACAGATCCCAGAGCATAATAAATTAAAGCTGTTAAAATAAATAAATCCTTATATTCTCCTTATCACTCACCTCTCCGGCCCCTCTACTTCTCATCATCATCCATCAGGTCCTCGCCGCATCTTCTGATGACCGCCACTTATAATGAAATCCCTGTCCCTGTACCTGTGAGCGGTAAGGTGAGTATAAAGATTTTTTTTATTTTTTAACCTTGTGATGGCCTTTTATGGTTCAGAAAATTTGTTGAATGCGGAGTTTTGGAAAATTTTAGTAGAATTCCATTAATCCTTAGAAACTTTGGCATTGATATCAATTAATCCAATGCCAGGCTCTTTGAGTTCCACAAAAGTTTTAGATCTATCAGGTTTGTTTGATGGTTGTCTTTAACACTATTAATACAGAATAAGAACAGATAAAAAATATGTATTACAAACCCATTTACTATGAATTTAGTTTTAAGGTATAATTCAGTTTGTGTTTTATATTGTTGATATTAAACATATATATCTCAAATGACATTTTACTTAATTTTGGATATCATTCCATAGTCATTTATCTTCTTCAGTATTATTTCTTCTTGCTTTGTGGCTAACCATCTAGGATACCGCAGCCTAAACAGGAAGCTAGATATCCTTAGGACATGGTATGCATTATGTGTTGTAAGAGAAGTGGTGTGCTAGTTTGAGGGATAAATAGTTGAAATGTTGTTTATTTGACTAATTTCAGGACTGAACTTCTAAAATTATTAATAGCAGGCAATTATTTGTGAAAGCTCATTGCAAATGTTCTTTTGACTTTTTAGTTGAATCCATGTCAGATCTATGACCTCTGGTGATGATTACAACAGTTTATATTCCTGATTTTGTGTGCTTATCACTTTCTATACCTTTAATATGAAATGCATACCATGAACCTATTGGACTTCTAACTAAGAGCATATTTTCTTGACATTAACACTTGATCGGATTGTGTTAGAAGATCATTGAATATTCAGTTTCACTATTCACAAACCATTGTTTTTAAGATCAATCAGTCATCTCTCTATTTCACCATTTTTGTCACTGCTTCACATATTTTTCAACAGGAAAACAAAATTCATCCATACATAATATCCCACATATTTCATATATGAAATGTGTGCTAAACTCTGAGATTTCTTAGGATGGCATCCAAACTTTTTCAAGCTCTTTAACACAGCCTTACTAATGTCAATGTGACTTCACCATAGAAATGGATGGTAACCAGATGGTAAATAATGACCCATTTAATAGCAAAGTGCACTGACACACTTTTTATGATTACTCTTAAAAACTGGTCCAAAAATTATCCCACTTAGTCTTTTGTGATCAGATAGACTATTCTTTACAGAAAACTGTCTCAACTGATGGTGTCACTGTCAGGGGTAACCAATATATATATTCCAAATATCAAAAAAATGACTGGCTCTTCCAAACAGAAAAAGACAAGTGTTAGAATGTGAACAGGTGCAAGCTAAGAAAGCCACTCTATATATTTAGCAAATTAAAGCTGCACGCTGCAACTCTGTAGTATGTTAACATTGAATATATTAAATTAGAACTGCCTTACTGCTGTAGAAAACATGTAAAAAAATTAAGGTACTTAACTCACAAATTGGATAATTTGTGTGAATCCAACAGCTGGTGGCAAGTCGTACCCATTTGCAAATAGAGAGAAAAAAGCTACAGACCATGAGGATCACAACAGAAATATACTCAAATATTTTATTAGGTACAAAAGAAGCAACACCAAGATAAAAACAATTAAAAGTCATAAAGTGATAGTAGTACAATACTTATTTGCCCATAATAGGGCTACCAGCCCCTGACGATGCCACTTAGGGTGGCCACACGTGTCGGGCATTTCTCCGGCCCTCCATGTGTGACTCTCTCTGGCTAGATCACCCTGCCTTTGACCATTTGGGTGAGGTATCCTTGACTCTTGGCATCTTTAATCTATCTAGGTGAAATCTTTGGTCCATGTATTTTACATTTGGACATTTCTTGCCTCTCTTTACCTCATGCTCACTCAGGATTTCCTGATTGGTATTACCTGCCTGATTACCTTTGCCTCAGTATTGTTATCTATGTGACCTGGTGGGAATTTTTCAGTGCGTATATATTCTCATCTGAGGATTGATTGGATGTACTGCACATTGCATTGTTTCACACAAAGGGATGTTTTATACATTCTCTGTCTGCTGTGTATAATATTGATGTTATGGTTTGTCTTATATTATTTACCCACAACAATGTGTTCCTATTTCAGGCATTTAATTTAGTCCAGTCATATTCTTTCATGTTCTGACCATATCCATTCCTAGGTTCATACATAGCCATACTATTTTGTATATTGAGCATGGGGGTTTAGTCACACATTGGGGGACTGTAGGCCTATTATGGGCAAATAAGTTCAGCACTTATGTCAATTTATGACTTTTAATTGTTTTTATCTTGGTGTTGCTTCTTTTGTACCTAATAAATTATTTGAGTATATTTCTGTGGTGGTCCCTGATTTCATGGTCTGTAGCTTTTTTCTCTCTATTTGCATTCCTTGTTTATACGGGCCTCAGGTGTATCCCCGCTTTATTATGTGGTGACCTCCAGCATTTTGTTTTGTAAGTCGTAGCCATTTGTTGGCAACCTAAACCTAACATGATGCCTCTCCTGGGCTCAAAACCTAGAATTATATGGACAGGAAGGATCAAGCTCTATTTAAAAATGACTTAGGCTGGTGGGAGGAGTGCTCGATCAAATGGCGTGTACTGCAAATATAAAACAAACTGACCGGCACTTCCAAACAGTAAAGAGAAAAGTGTGAAGAGATGCAAACTAAGAGAACCACTCTATATAACTAACAAATGAAAGCTGCACTTTGAAGTGCTATAGTAAATAGGCAGGTAGGTTCAATCTCTTTTTAACCCCTTCACGACATGCACATTGTATATAAGGCGCAAGTTGGAAGAGGGTGTATGGAGTGGGCTCACGCAGCAAGCCCTATACCTGGAAGGCAATGGATGTGTGTTACAGCCAGGAACTGCCGCTAACAATCACAGGTGGAGTGGAGCTCTGCCACCAAATGTTAACCTGTTAAATGATACTGTCAATCTCTGACAGCGGCATTTAACATGGTTCTCATGACAGCTGGGGATGAGCTGTTGCCGCTTGTCCTTGTCATTACAGAACTCTTTTGAAACCTTGGCAGTGGCAGAGTATTAAAGGAGAATGTGATTTCTGCTATATGCAGTGATTGGACAATCGCATCTTTAAGCCCCTTAAGGGAGCTATCAAGAACAGTAAAAACAGAAAAAAAGTCTTAAAAGACATGAAAACTAAAAAAAACCCTAAAAGTTCAAAATCACCCTCTTTTCCTCCTATTGAAAATAAATATATCTATATATAAATATAAAAACAATTAACCCGATCGTTAAACACCATAAACGGAAAAAATTCAAGAATGCCAAAATTACGTTTTTTTGGTTGCCGCAATTCCACAAATAATGCTGTAACAAACAATCAATAAAGCACATCTATCCCCAAATTGTAGTATTAAAAACGTTGTTTTTCCTCATAAAAAATAAACTATGCAGCTCCAGCGGATGAAAAGTTAAAATGTTACAGGTCTCGGAAAATGGCAACAAAAGTAAAAAAAAATTTTATCGCAAATTTCAGATGTTTTTTGCAACTAAAATAATATAAAAACTGGACTGTATCTCCGTAATCGTCCCAGAAAAAACAAGCCATAACATGGCTCTGTTAGCCAAAATATGAAAAAATTATAGCTCTCAAAATATGGGGATGCAAAAACTAGTTTTTCCAATAAAAAGCGTTTTTTAGTGTGTGACAGCAGCCAAACATAAAAACCCGATTTAAATCTGGTATCGCTGTAATAGCACCGACCCGAAGAGTAAAGTTGTCTAATCACTTATACCACACGAGGAATGGCGTAAAAAATAAATAAAACCAATTCTTCACCTGCTATTAATTTTTTCATTCTAAGATCAAAGTAAGGCTCGGCGGACATTTATTCTGTGCTCTGCGCTGAGTGCTTGCAGCGGGGTTTCCATGTAAATCTCTGAAATACGTGATTCAGATAGAACCCTCGACGGAAGATTACCTATAATGAGGTAGATGGAGGCAGTATGGGTGCCATAGGACCTGTGATCCGGCGGTGTTTGTCTTTTGAGGATTGCATAAAAGTACCATTGGCCACAGTTTTGCGCACTTCTGAAAAGAAGGTCAAAACTGAACAGAGGCCAGACGTAGTCCAGAGTAAGTCTGCTGCCTCATTATAGTGAATGGATCCCTTGGGGTTTCATCTGAATCATGTCCCTCAGAAATTTAGATGGAAACCACAAAGTAAGTGCTCAGCGTAGCACGCCGGATAAATGTGATCCCAAATGTTATGTAAACTGTTTCCAATAGAAGCTTCAACTTAATCAACAAAAAAGTAAGTCCCCAGTCAGGTCTGTCATTTGTAAGCAGAAATATAGGGGTCTTCCATGTTACTAATAGTACAAAGGCTCTGGAAAAGCGAAATGGCCCTCACCCTCTAAAAGAAATTCTGCAAATTCTGCGCTCTCAAATCTAAATGCCCCCTCCCTTCTGAGCCCCAGTGTGTCTAAACCACATATAACACCCACATGTTTGGCATTTCTGTTGTGATGAGAGCCTGACTGATTTACGGGTTCATGTCTCCGGAAGCATGGGCTGGGCATATTGTACTGGTGACTGCAACTTACTGGTCATTACAGCATACTGGTCACTACAACGGCCATTTGCAATTTTCAGTCAGCAACATCCACGACTGCTTGTTTCTGGAAAACACCCATGGAGTCACAATCGTCACCACACATGTAGATAAATTCCCAAAGGGGTAAAATTTCCAAAAAGGGGTCACTTGAGGGGGCTCTGTATATGGAGTCCACAAACTATTCTAGGAAAATCTGCACTCCAGGAGGCAAAAAGCATCCCTTCCCTCCCGAGTCTCTCCTTAAGGGCTCATACTCAATTGCGCGAAACTCGGATGAGTCTCACATGTCAATACCCGGCGCTGCTGCCGGCACTCAGATCGGAGCGTGCGGCTGCATAGGAGTACATGCAGCTGCACGCTCCGCTCCTCTGTGCCAGGTGCAGTGCCGGGTATTGCCGTGCAAGACTCATCCGAGTTTCACGCAAGTGAGTATGAGCCCTAAGGCTAAGCAGTACTTTAAAGCCACATATGGGGTATTTCGAAATTCAGCAGAAATTGTGGGACAAATTTTGGTACCATTTTTACCCCTTTCTCAGTATAAAAATGGTAAAATTGGGGCTAACACAATTTTCGTGGTAAAAATGTAAAATTATTTATTCTTCACTGCCCAATGGTATAAAGTTCTGTGACATCTGTGGTGTCAATATAATTACTACACCCCTAGATGAGGTTTAGTTGGTAAAATGGGGTCACTGATGGGGGTTCTGCTGTTCTGGCACCTCAGGGGCTCTGCCAATGTGACATGGTAACCTCAAACCAGTGCAGCAAAATCTGCAATGTAATATGGAGCTGCTTCCCTTCTGAGGTTTGCACTTTGCCTCAAAAGTAGTTTATAACCACATATGGGGTATCGGTAAACTTAGGAGAAGTTGCAAAACACATTTTGGGGTCTATTTTGCTCCTGTTACCCTTGTGAATATACAAAATTTGGACCAAAAAATATTTTTGCAGAATAAATGTGATTTTTTTTATTTTCACTGCATAACGTTACAAACTTTTGTGTCAAGCACCTGGGGTTCAAGGTGTTCAATACACATCTAGATAAGTTTCCAAAGGGGTCTAGTTTAAAAAATGGTGTCACTTGTTGGGGGTTTCCACTGGTTAGGCACATCAGGGGCTCTCCAAACGTGACATTGCGTCTGTTAATTATTCCAGCAAAATTTACATTCAAAAAGTCAAATGGCGCTTCTTCCCTTCTAAGTCCTGCCGTGAGCCTAAACAGTTGTTTTCCTCCACATATTGGGTATCTGTGCACTCAGAAGAAATTGTTCGACAAACTGTATGGTCCATTTTCTCCTGTTACCCTTGCAAAAGTAAAAAAAAGGGTCTAACGGGAAACTTTTGTCAAAAGAAAAGTAAATGTTTATCTTTTTCTTCCACATTCCAAAAATTCCTGTGAAGCACCTGAAGGGTTAATAAACTTCATGAAAGTGGTTTTGAATACCTTAAGGGGTGCAGTTTTTAGCATGGTGTTACTTTTGGATATTTTCTGTCATGTAGTGACCTCAAAGCCACTTCTAATGTGGGCCCTAAAAAAAATGGTTTTGCAAATTTTGTTGTAAAAAATGAGAAAAAAAATTATGTTTCAAAAATTGTGCTGATGTAAAGTAGACATGTGGGAAAAGTTATTATAAACTATTTTATGTGATATGTCTCTCTGATTTAAGGGCATAAAAATTAAAATTTTGAAAATTGCAAAATATTCAAAATGTTGCCCAAATTTCCATTTTTTTTCACAAATATAATCGCAAGTCATATCAAATAAATGTTACCACTATCAAGAAGGACAATATGTCATGAGAAAACAATCTCAGAATCAATGGGATCCATTGAAGCTTTCCAGAGTTATGACCTCATAAATTGACTGTGGTCAGAATTGTAAAAATTGGCCTGGTCATTAAGGTGAAAACAGGCTTCGGGCGAAGGGGTTAAGTGCCTTCATTTTTCAACATGTTTTCTACAGCAGTAATTCAGTTCAAATTTCATATACTGTGTTCTATGGCATTTCAGAGTGCAGTTTTAATTTGTTAGTGCCATATATTCCATAATACTATTTACTTTTTCTTTACAGAGTCAAAGAAGTCCAATTTTAACCTGCACTTGGTAGTACTACTGTCTGGATGGCTAGTGCCAGTAGTCGTGACTAGGGTTGAGCGACTTTCATTGTTTTAAGATCGAGTAGGGTTTTGGGAAACCCGATTTTGTCCAGAGTCGAGTCGAGTGCAGTCGGCCGATTATCGCTAAAAGTCGGGGATCGACCGAAACACGAAACCCAATGCAAGTCAATGGGGAAGCATAGTCGGCAGTGAGTGGAGGCCAGGAAAACACCTACAGTGCCCATTTTAATGCCAAAAACATCCATTCTTGTTTCTGAAGCTTGCCAATCTTAATTAACTGTATAATAATAGTTGGGCATAGGGAATTGGGGGAAAGTTGTGGGGGGAGTAGGGCTGGCTCAAGTTTTTCGTGGGCCCAGGAAATGCGGACTACGTCACGGCGGTGTTGCAGGGAAAGGTAAGTATTTAAACGTTGCAAGTGCTGTGATCCTGAGCAAGCAGGGGGGGGCCCACTCGTTCGCATTGCCACTGGCACAGGGCCCCTCAAAGTACGGCGGTGTGTTTGCATGGCGAGGGCGCCTCCCACCAGCAGCGACACTTTTGCGTACTCTGAGGGGCCCTGTGCCAGTGACGTCGCCAACGAGTATGCCCCCCCACCTGATGAAGGAACCTGCACTTTCATCTGCACCTTCCTCTTTGTCCCTGTGTAAGGTGGTATAACATGCGGGAAGGGGAACCTTACTTTCAGCAGGGTCAGATTCTGGCTGTGTAGAGTACAAGGGGAATGTAGTGGTCTAGGTCAATGTACCAGCAGACTCATTTAGCAGTGGCTGGGCAATGGGCAGGATGAGGAGGAAACAGATATAGGGCCAAAGAATAAAGTAGGCTACATGCAGTTCAAAATTGGTAACAGGACTAAACAGGCGGCATTGCTTTGTTCAGTGGAGTAGCAAACCCAAGAGCAGCAGACACTGTTTCAAGGGCCTAACCACACTAGTAGGCCAAATGCAGTTTAATATCTGATAGTATAGGGCGAAAGCCAGAATGTGGAAGCTCAGCTTTGTTCAGTTGAGGACAACACCAGGGAGGGGCAGACACCTTTAGTAGGCCGGAAAAGCCTATTGCATTTTTTAAAATGGTAATTTGGAGCAGAAGGTTGAAGCTCAGCTTTATTTAGTTGAGGACAACACCAGGCAGGGGCACACAGACAGACACCTTTAGTAGGCCGGAAAAGCCTATTGCATTTTTTAAAATGGTAATTTGGAGCAGAAGGTTGAAGCTCAGCTTTATTTAGTTGAGGGCAACACCAGGGAGGGGCAGAAGCCGTTAGTAGGCCCTAACCACCATTTTTTTTTTTTTAAACCACTTAATGAGAGCCGGAAGGTTGAAGCTCAGCTTTATTTAGTTGAGGACAACACCAGGCAGGGGCACACAGACAGACACCTTTAGTAGGCCGGAAAAGCCTATTGCATTTTTTAAAATGGTAATTTGGAGCAGAAGGTTGAAGCTCAGCTTTATTTAGTTGAGGGCAACACCAGGGAGGGGCAGAAGCCGTTAGTAGGCCCTAACCACCATTTTTTTTTTTTAAAACCACTTAATGAGAGCCGGAAGGTTGAAGCTCAGCTTTATTTAGTTGAGGACAACACCAGGCAGGGGCACACAGACAGACACCTTTAGTAGGCCGGAAAAGCCTATTGCATTTTTTAAAATGGTAATTTGGAGCAGAAGGTTGAAGCTCAGCTTTATTTAGTTGAGGGCAACACCAGGGAGGGGCAGAAGCCGTTAGTAGGCCCTAACCACCATTTTTTTTTTTTTAAACCACTTAATGAGAGCCGGAAGGTTGAAGCTCAGCTTTATTTAGTTGAGGACAACACCAGGCAGGGGCACACAGACAGACACCTTTAGTAGGCCGGAAAAGCCTATTGCATTTTTTAAAATGGTAATTTGGAGCAGAAGGTTGAAGCTCAGCTTTATTTAGTTGAGGACAACACCAGGCAGGGGCACACAGACAGACACCTTTAGTAGGCCGGAAAAGCCTATTGCATTTTTTAAAATGGTAATTTGGAGCAGAAGGTTGAAGCTCAGCTTTATTTAGTTGAGGACAACACCAGGGAGGGGCAGAAGCCGTTAACAGGCCCTAACCACCATTTTTTTTTTTTTAAAACCACTTAATGAGAGCCGGAAGGTTGAAACTCAGCTTTATTTAGTTGAGGACAACACCAGGCAGGGGCACACAGACAGACACCTTTAGTAGGCCGGAAAAGCCTATTGCATTTTTTAAAATGGTAATTTGGAGCAGAAGGTTGAAGCTCAGCTTTATTTAGTTGAGGACAACACCAGGCAGGGGCACACAGACAGACACCTTTAGTAGGCCGGAAAAGCCTATTGCATTTTTTAAAATGGTAATTTGGAGCAGAAGGTTGAAGCTCAGCTTTATTTAGTTGAGGACAACACCAGGGAGGGGCAGAAGCCGTTAGTAGGCCCTAACCACCATTTTTTTTTTTTAAAACCACTTAATGAGAGCCGGAAGGTTGAAGCTCAGCTTTATTTAGTTGAGGACAACACCAGGGAGGGGCAGAAGCCGTTAGTAGGCCCTAACCACCATTTTTTTTTTTTAAAACCACTTAATGAGAGCCGGAAGGTTGAAGCTCAGCTTTATTTAGTTGAGGACAACACCAGGCAGGGGCACACAGACAGACACCTTTAGTAGGCCGGAAAAGCCTATTGCATTTTTTAAAATGGTAATTTGGAGCAGAAGGTTGAAGCTCAGCTTTATTTAGTTGAGGACAACACCAGGCAGGGGCACACAGACAGACACCTTTAGTAGGCCGGAAAAGCCTATTGCATTTTTTAAAATGGTAATTTGGAACAGAAGGTTGAAGCTCAGCTTTATTTAGTTGAGGACAACACCAGGGAGGGGCAGAAGCCGTTAGTAGGCCCTAACCACCATTTTTTTTTTTTTAAAACCACTTAATGAGAGCCGGAAGGTTGAAGCTCAGCTTTATTTAGTTGAGGACAACACCAGGCAGGGGCACACAGACAGACACCTTTAGTAGGCCGGAAAAGCCTATTGCATTTTTTAAAATGGTAATTTGGAGCAGAAGGTTGAAGCTCAGCTTTATTTAGTTGAGGACAACACCAGGCAGGGGCACACAGACAGACACCTTTAGTAGGCCGGAAAAGCCTATTGCATTTTTTAAAATGGTAATTTGGAGCAGAAGGTTGAAGCTCAGCTTTATTTAGTTGAGGACAACACCAGGGAGGGGCAGAAGCCGTTAGTAGGCCCTAACCACCATTTTTTTTTTTTAAAACCACTTAATGAGAGCCGGAAGGTTGAAGCTCAGCTTTATTTAGTTGAGGACAACACCAGGGAGGGGCAGAAGCCGTTAGTAGGCCCTAACCACCATTTTTTTTTTTTAAAACCACTTAATGAGAGCCGGAAGGTTGAAGCTCAGCTTTATTTAGTTGAGGACAACACCAGGCAGGGGCACACAGACAGACACCTTTAGTAGGCCGGAAAAGCCTATTGCATTTTTTAAAATGGTAATTTGGAGCAGAAGGTTGAAGCTCAGCTTTATTTAGTTGAGGACAACACCAGGGAGGGGCAGAAGCCGTTAGTAGGCCCTAACCACCATTTTTTTTTTTTTAAACCACTTAATGAGAGCCGGAAGGTTGAAGCTCAGCTTTATTTAGTTGAGGACAACACCAGGGAGGGGCAGAAGCCGTTAGTAGGCCCTAACCACCATTTTTTTTTTTTAAAACCACTTAATGAGAGCCGGAAGGTTGAAGCTCAGCTTTATTTAGTTGAGGACAACACCAGGCAGGGGCACAGAGACAGACACCTTTAGTAGGCCGGAAAAGCCTATTGCATTTTTTTAAAATGGTAATTTGGAGCAGAAGGTTGAAGCTCAGCTTTATTTAGTTGAGGACAACACCAGGGAGGGGCAGAAGCCGTTAGTAGGCCCTAACCAAAGTTGAAGGCCAAATGCAGTTTAATTTCTGATACTATAGGCCGAAAGCCAGAAGGTGGAAGCTCCGATTTAGACAGTGGAGGACAATTTGAATTAGGGACTGCAGACAGACTTAGTAGGCTGTCCCCTGTGGACCATGCATCCACCACATTAACCCATTGCGCCGTAATGGACACGTAATCTTCCGTGGCCATGCCTACAGGTCCATGCGTCTGTTGTCAGGTGCACCTTTGTACTCACAGATTGCCAGAGTGCATGGACAATGCGGTCTTCTACATGCTGGTGGAGGGTTGGGATGGCTTTTCTCGCAAAAGAAGTGTCGACTGGTTAGCTTGTAGCGTGGTACAGCGTAGTCCATCATGGCCTTATTAATAGTAAATAAAATATATAACTAGGCTCTATGAACTTTTAAATAGGTTCCAGGGGTACACGGGCAGCATTGGTGTGGTCAGTGGAGGAGTATTGCAAGTAGGGGCTGCAGACAGGCTATCAAAGGCCTAAAATAACAAACAGTAGGCAGTCATGGCAGTTTTACATCGGTTACGTGGATACACAGGCAGGCACTCCAGGCAGCATTGTGGTCAGTGGAGGAGTATTGCAAGTAGGGGCCGCAGACAGGCTATCAAAGGCCTAAAATAACAAACAATAGGCTCATTGCAGTTTTACAGCGGTTACATGGATAGACGGGCAGGCAGCTTGGTGGTGAGTGGAGGAGTATTTAAAGTAGGGACCGCAGACAGGCTATCAAAGGCCTAACATAACAAACAATAGGCTCATGGCAGTTTTACAGCGGTTACATGGATACACGGGCAGGCAGCTTGGTGGTCAGTGGAGGAGTATTTAAAGTAGGGACCGCAGACAGGCTTCAAAGGCCTAACATAAAAAAATGGGCTGGCTGTAGGCACTTTATAATTGGTTCCAGGGGTACACGGGCAGCAGTGGTCTGGCCAGTGGAGGACTAGTGGAAGGAGGGACCGCAGACAGGCTTCAAAGGCCTAACATAAAAAAATGGGCTGGCTGTAGGCACTTTATAATTGGTTCCAGGGGTACACGGGCAGCAGTGGTCTGGCCAGTGGAGGACTAGTGGAAGGAGGGACCGCAGACAGGCTTCAAAGGCCTAACATAAAAAAATGGGCTGGCTGTAGGCACTTTATAATTGGTTCCAGGGGTACACGGGCAGCAGTGGTCTGGCCAGTGGAGGACTAGTGGAAGGAGGGACCGCAGACAGGCTTCAAAGGCCTAACATAAAAAAATGGGCTGGCTGTAGGCACTTTATAATTGGTTCCAGGGGTACACGGGCAGCAGTGGTCTGGTCAGTGGAGGACTAGTGGAAGGAGGGACCGCAGACAGGCTTCAAAGGCCTAAAATAACAAACAATAGGCTCATGGCAGTTTTACAGCGGTTACATGGATACACGGGCAGCTTGGTGGTGAGTGGAGGAGTAGTGCAAGGAGTGTCTGTCCCAGTACTCCCAAAATATAAATAGATGTTAATGTCTCGCAAAACAACCAAAACAAAAAAAAAGGTGGCATACTTAGGTACAGGGGTGGGCTCATCTGCTGAGTTTCTGACATAGTAATTTGGCAGTAACTATTTAATGGTGCCAATATAGGACACAGACACAGACTACTTTAAGTTGCATCATAGATGTCTACAAATTTGTATTGTCAGTGCCAGACATTGAATGATGTCAGCGAATAGACTAAAGATTGGTGGAGCTGTGCGACATAATTTTGCATGTGGTAGAGCACATTTTGAGCTGGGGTACGGGGGGAACTCTACCGCCCCAGGGCCCCTCATGTTACAACGGTGTGTCTGACGTTGGGTGCGCACCACCACCGCCAGAGACACTACATTGTACTATGAGGGACCTAGTAGCAATGCCGTCAACCAAAAGCGAGCACACCCACCTCTTCAGACAAACAGCAGTCTCACGGGTGCTTGCGCCAAGTCGCGATACCACGGCCCCGTGTGGGGAGTTTGGCCATTTAGGGAGGTGTAAACATGTCGTATGCTGTACAATCAACTGCAGCAAATTAGACATTAGAAAAGTAATTCACAGGCAAGAGCCTTTCATAGGAAAGCTAGGTGTCGGCCGGGCAAGGTGGGGCAAAAGATTTCGAAATCCAGTTGTGGTTCATTTTAATGAATGTTAGATCGTCAACATTTTGGGTAGCCAGACGAGTCCTTTTTTCGGTTAATATTGAACCTGCAGCACTGAATACTCTTTCTGATAGGACACTTGCTGCCGGGCAAGCAAGCTCCTGCAATGCATATTCTGCCAATTCTGGCCAGGTGTCTAATTTGGAGGCCCAGTAATCAAATGGGAATGACGGTTGAGGGAGAGCATCGATAATGGATGAAAAATAGTTAGTAACCATACTGGACAAATGTTGTCTCCTGTCACTTTCAATTGATGCAGCAGTACCTGTCCTGTCTGCGGTCATAGCAAAATCACTCCACAACCTGGTCAGAAAACCCCTCTGTCCAACGCCACTTCTGATGTGTGCACCCCTAACACTCCTAGTCTGCTGCCCCCTGGAGCTCGTGTGAGAACGATCACGTGCGCTGTGTGCTGGGAATGCCTGAAGCAAACGGTCAACAAGAGTTGATTGTTTGGTTGCTAATATTAGTTCCAAGTTCTCATGTGGCATAATATTTTGCAATTTGCCTTTATAGCGTGGATCAAGGAGGCAGGCCAACCAGTAATCGTCATCGTTCATCATTTTCGTAATGCGTGTGTCCCTTTTTAGGATACGTAAGGCATAATCCGCCATGTGGGCCAAAGTTCCAGTTGTCAAATCTCCGGTTGTGATTGGTTGAGGGGCAGTTGCAGGCAAATCTACGTCACTTGTGTCCCTCAAAAAACCAGAACCCGGCCGTGACACGCAACCAATTTCCTGTGCCCCCGGGAAAGGTTCGGCATTAAAAATATACTCATCCCCATCATCCTCCTCGTCCTCCACCTCCTCTTTGCCCACTACCTCGTCCTGTACACTGCCCTGACCAGACAATGGCTGACTGTCATCAAGGCTTTCCTCTTCCTCTGGTGCAGACGCCTGCTCCTTTATGTGCGTCAAACTTTGCATCAGCAGACGCATTAGGGGGATGCTCATGCTTATTACGGCGTTGTCTGCACTAACCAGCCGTGTGCATTCCTCAAAACACTGAAGGACTTGACACATGTCTTGTATCTTAGACCACTGCACACCTGACAACTCCATGTCTGCCATCCTACTGCCTGCCCGTGTATCCTCCCACAAATAAATAACAGCACGCCTCTGTTCGCACAGTCTCTGAAGCATGTGCAGTGTTGAGTTCCACCTTGTTGCAACGTCTA
Organism: Ranitomeya variabilis; assembly: GCF_051348905.1. NCBI lineage: Eukaryota > Metazoa > Chordata > Amphibia > Anura > Dendrobatidae > Ranitomeya > Ranitomeya variabilis. The sequence continues at coordinate 85,459,852 of NC_135237.1, read as the reverse complement.
TGATTAGGCGATGCTGGGGAAGGTTCAAAGACCGCTGATAGGTCTGCATACGGCTGGCGTGTACAGGCGAACGTCGGATATGTGAGCAAAGTGCACGCACTTTGAGGAGCAGGTCGGAGAACCCAGGATAAGTTTTCAATAAGCACTGCACCACCAGGTTTAAGGTGTGAGCCAGGCAAGGAATGTGTTTCAGTTGGGAAAGGGAGATGGCAGCCATGAAATTCCTTCCGTTATCACTCACTACCTTGCCTGCCTCAAGATCTACTGTGCCCAGCCACGACTGCGTTTCTTGTTGCAAGAACTCGGACAGAACTTCCGCGGTGTGTCTGTTGTCGCCCAAGCACTTCATAGCCAATACAGCCTGCTGACGCTTGGCAGTAGCTGGCCCATAATGGGACAACTGGTGTGCAACAGTGTCATCTGCCGATGGAGTGGTTGGCAGACTGCGTTCTGTGGAAGAGCTGTAGCTTCTGCAGGAGGACGAGGAGGAGGAGGAGGAGGGGGTGCGAACGCCTACAGCCAACTGTTTCCTAGACCGTGGGCTAGGCACAACTGTCCCTAAATTGATGTCGCCTGTGGACCCTGCATCCACCACATTCACCCAGTGTGCCGTGATGGACACATAACGTCCCTGGCCATGCCTACTGGTCCATGCATCTGTAGTCAGGTGCACCTTTGTACTCACAGATTGCCTGAGTGCATGGACGATGCGCTGTTTAACATGCTGGTGCAGGGCTGGGATGGCTTTTCTGGAAAAAAAGTGTCGACTGGGTAGCTCGTATCGTGGTTCAGCGTACTCCATCAGGGCTTTGAAAGCTTCGCTTTCAACTAACCGGTAGGGCATCATCTCTAACGAGATTAGTCTAGCTATGTGGGCGTTAAAACACTGTGTACGCGGATGCGAGGATAAGTACTTCCTTTTTCTAACCAGAGTCTCATGTAGGGTGAGCTGGACTGGAGAGCTGGAGATCGTGGAACTTTCGGGTGTGCCGGTGTACATGGCAGACTGAGAGACGGTTGGAGACGGTATTGTTTCCGCCGGTGCCCTAGATGCAATATTTCCTCCTACAAAACTGGTGATTCCCTGACCCTGACTGCTTTTGGCTGGCAAAGAAACCTGCACAGATACTGCCGGTGGTGCGGAAAATGGTGGCCTTACAGTGACGGAAGGGATGTTGCGTTGCTGACTAGCTTCATTGGCCGAGGGTGCTACAACCTTGAGGGACGTTTGGTAGTTAGTCCAGGCTTGAAAATGCATGGTGGTTAAGTGTCTATGCATGCAACTAGTATTTAGACTTTTCAGATTCTGACCTCTGCTTAAGCTAGTTGAACATTTTTGACAGATGACTTTGCGCTGATCAGTTGGATGTTGTTTAAAAAAATGCCAGACTGCACTCTTCCTAGACTCGGATCCCTTTTCAGGGATTGCAGACTGAGCTTTAACCGGATGGCAACGCTGTGCTCCAACAGGTTTTGGCTTTGACACGCGTTTTGGGCCAGATACGGGCCCGGCAGATGGAACCTGTTGCGATGTTGATGCCTGCTGCGGCCCCTCCTCCACCTCCGCTTCTGAACTACTGCCGCCTGCACCCTGTTCCCCCAATGGCTGCCAATCGGGGTCAATAACTGGGTCATCTATTACCTCCTCTTCGAGCTCGTGTGCAACTTCGTCTGTGTCACTGTGTCGGTCGGTGGTATAGCGTTCGTGGCGGGGCAACATAGTCTCATCAGGGTCTGATTGTGGATCTGTACCCTGAGAGGGCAATGTGGTGGTCTGAGTCAAAGGAGCAGCATAGTACTCTGGCTGTGGCTGTGCATCAGTGCACTCCATGTCAGAATATACTTGTAATGGGCATGGCCTGTTAAATGTTTCACTTTCTAAGCCAGGGACGGTATGTGTAAAGAGCTCCATGGAGTGACCCGTTGTGTCGCCTGCTGCATCCTTCTCTCTTGTTGTAGTTTTTGCTGAGGAGGACAAGGAAGCGACTTGTCCCTGACCGTGAACATCCACAAGCGACGCGCTGCTTTTACATTTACCAGTTTCGGAAGAGGAGGCAAAAGAGCTAGAGGCTGAGTCTGCAATGTAAGCCAAAACTGTTGCTGCTCCGCCTTTAAAAGCGGTTTTCCTACTCCCAGAAAAGAGAGCGTTCGAGGCCTTGTGTAGCCTGACGACGAAACTGGCTCCACAGCTCCAGACTTAGGTGGAATATTTTTATCCCCACGACCACCTGATGCTCCACTACCACTACCACTACCATCATTACCAGCTGACAATGAACGCCCACGACGACCTCTTGCACCAGACTTCCTCATTGTTTTAAAATCTTAACCAAAGTAACTTTATTTGTTGCTGTCAAACAACTTACACGGTGAGCTATAACTTCAGTATGATTTCAATATCCCTTAACAGGTTGGTGAGACCACAAGGAAAATCAGGCACAATGTTACACACTCTGTTTTCTGTGGCACAAAATCACAGAGATGACACACACGCAGGACTGTCACTCAAGCACTAATGTCAATATTAATCTCCCACCTAATTTATTTATTTTTTTTTCTCAGGGAGACTTTAGAAACCAAATAATATTAAAAAAAAAAAAAAAAAAAAAAGGCTTTCTATGGCCCACAATTAGAGAGAGAGAGGTGGCACACCCAGGAGTCAAGACTGGCGCACAAGCTGAAAGGGCAATATTACTCTCCCACTGTTTTTTTAAGTTTTTTTTTTATTTCAGGGAGACTTTAGAAACCAAATAATATTAAAAAAAAAAAATAGGCTTTCTATAGCCCACTGAATGAGAGAGAGAGGTGGCACACCCAGGAGTCAAGACTGGCACACAAGCTGAAAGGGCAATATTACTCTCCCACTGTTTTTTTATGTAGTTTTTGTTTTTTAAGGGAGACTTTAGAAACCCAATTATATTTAAAAAAAAAAATAAATAGGCTTTCTATGGCCCACTGAATGAGAGGGAGAGAGGTGGCACACCCAGGAGTCAAGCCTGGCACACAAGCTGAAAGGGCAATATTACTCTCCCACTGTTTTTTTATGTATTTTTTGTTTTTTAAGGGAGACTTTAGAAACCCAATAATATTTTAAAAAAAAAATAAATAGGCTTTCTATGGCCCACTGAATGAGAGGGAGAGAGGTGGCACACCCAGGAGTCAAGACTGGCACACAAGCTGAAAGGGCAATATTACTCTCCCACTGTTTTTTTATGTATTTTTTGTTTTTTAAGGGAGACTTTAGAAACCCAATAATATTTAAAAAAAAAAATAAATAGGCTTTCTATGGCCCACTGAATGAGAGGGAGAGAGGTGGCACACCCAGGAGTCAAGCCTGGCACACAAGCTGAAAGGGCAATATTACTCTCCCACTGTTTTTTTATGTATTTTTTGTTTTTTAAGGGAGACTTTAGAAACCCAATAATATTTAAAAAAAAAAAAAAATAGGCTTTCTATGGCCCACTGAATGAGAGGGAGAGAGGTGGCACACCCAGGAGTCAAGACTGGCACACAAGCTGAAAGGGCAATATTACTCTCCCACTGTTTTTTTATGTAGTTTTTGTTTTTTAAGGGAGACTTTAGAAACCCAATAATATTTTAAAAAAAAAATAAATAGGCTTTTTATGGCCCACTGAATGAGAGGGAGAGAGGTGGCACACCCAGGAGTCAAGCCTGGCACACAAGCTGAAAGGGCAATATTACTCTCCCACTGTTTTTTTATGTATTTTTTGTTTTTTAAGGGAGACTTTAGAAACCCAATAATATTTAAAAAAAAAAATAAATAGGCTTTCTATGGCCCACTGAATGAGAGGGAGAGAGGTGGCACACCCAGGAGTCAAGCCTGGCACACAAGCTGAAAGGGCAATATTACTCTCCCACTGTTTTTTTATGTATTTTTTGTTTTTTAAGGGAGACTTTAGAAACCCAATAATATTTAAAAAAATAAATAAATAGGCTTTCTATGGCCCACTGAATGAGAGGGAGAGAGGTGGCACACCCAGGAGTCAAGACTGGCACACAAGCTGAAAGGGCAATATTACTCTCCCACTGTTTTTTTATGTATTTTTTGTTTTTTAAGGGAGACTTTAGAAACCCAATAATATTTAAAAAAATAAATAAATAGGCTTTCTATGGCCCACTGAATGAGAGGGAGAGAGGTGGCACACCCAGGAGTCAAGCCTGGCACACAAACTGAAAGGGCAATATTACTCTCCCACTGTTTTTTTATGTATTTTTTGTTTTTTAAGGGAGACTTTAGAAACCCAATAATATTTTTTTAAAAAAATAAATAGGCTTTCTATGGCCCACTGAATGAGAGGGAGAGAGGTGGCACACCCAGGAGTCAAGACTGGCACACAAGCTGAAAGGGCAATATTACTCTCCCACTGTTTTTTTATGTTTTTTTTTTTTTTCAGGGAGACTTTAGAAACCAAATAATATTAAAAAAACCAAAAAAAAAATAGCCTTTCTATGGCCCACTGAATGAGAGAGAGAGGTGGCACACCCAGGAGTCAAGACTGGCACACAAGCTGAAAGGGCAATATTACTCTCCCACTGTTTTTTTATGTATTTTTTGTTTTTTAAGGGAGACTTTAGAAACCCAATAATATTTAAAAAAAAAAAAAAATTAGGCTTTCTATGGCCCACTGAATGAGAGGGAGAGAGGTGGCACACCCAGGAGTCAAGACTGGCACACAAGCTGAAAGGGCAATATTACTCTCCCACTGTTTTTTTATGTATTTTTTGTTTTTTAAGGGAGACTTTAGAAACCCAATAATATTTAAAAAAAAAAATAAATAGGCTTTCTATGGCCCACTGAATGAGAGGGAGAGAGGTGGCACACCCAGGAGTCAAGCCTGGCACACAAGCTGAAAGGGCAATATTACTCTCCCACTGTTTTTTTATGTATTTTTTGTTTTTTAAGGGAGACTTTAGAAACCCAATAATATTTAAAAAAAAAAAAATAGGCTTTCTATGGCCCACTGAATGAGAGGGAGAGAGGTGGCACACCCAGGAGTCAAGACTGGCACACAAGCTGAAAGGGCAATATTACTCTCCCACTGTTTTTTTATGTATTTTTTGTTTTTTAAGGGAGACTTTAGAAACCCAATAATATTTAAAAAAATAAATAAATAGGCTTTCTATGGCCCACTGAATGAGAGGGAGAGAGGTGGCACACCCAGGAGTCAAGCCTGGCACACAAGCTGAAAGGGCAATATTACTCTCCCACTGTTTTTTTATGTATTTTTTGTTTTTTAAGGGAGACTTTAGAAACCCAATAATATTTAAAAAAATAAATAAATAGGCTTTCTATGGCCCACTGAATGAGAGGGAGAGAGGTGGCACACCCAGGAGTCAAGACTGGCACACAAGCTGAAAGGGCAATATTACTCTCCCACTGTTTTTTTATGTATTTTTTGTTTTTTAAGGGAGACTTTAGAAACCCAATAATATAAAAAAAAATAAAATAAATAGGCTTTCTATGGCCCACTGAATGAGAGGGAGAGAGGTGGCACACCCAGGAGTCAAGCCTGGCACACAAGCTGAAAGGGCAATATTACTCTCCCACTGTTTTTTTATGTATTTTTTGTTTTTTAAGGGAGACTTTAGAAACTCAATAATATTTTAAAAAAAAAATAAATAGGCTTTCTATGGCCCACTGAATGAGAGGGAGAGAGGTGGCACACCCAGGAGTCAAGACTGGCACACAAGCTGAAAGGGCAATATTACTCTCCCACTGTTTTTTTATGTTTTTTTTTTTTTTTCAGGGAGACTTTAGAAACCAAATAATATTAAAAAAACCAAAAAAAAAAATAGCCTTTCTATGGCCCACTGAATGAGAGAGAGAGGTGGCACACCCAGGAGTCAAGCCTGGCACACAAGCTGAAAGGGCAATATTACTCTCCCACTGTTTTTTTATGTATTTTTTGTTTTTTAAGGGAGACTTTAGAAACCCAATAATATTTAAAAAAAAAAATAAATAGGCTTTCTATGGCCCACTGAATGAGAGGGAGAGAGGTGGCACACCCAGGAGTCAAGACTGGCACACAAGCTGAAAGGGCAATATTACTCTCCCACAGTTTTTTTAGGTTTTTTTTTTTTTTCAGGGAGACTTTAGAAACCAAATAATATTAAAAAAAAAATAAAAAAATAGGCTTTCTATAGCCCACTGAATGAGAGATAGCACACACAGCAGTGGCACACAAGCCCTGACTGAGGCCAATATTTTTCTCCCACTGATTGATGTAGTGTTTTTGTGTTGAGGTAGAATTTAGAACACAAATCACGGAAAAAATAAATAGGCTTTCTATGGCCCACTCAGTGAGAGATGGCACACACAGGGATGGCACTGTAGCAGAAATGCAAATCTTAATCTCCCACAAAAAAAAAAAACAAAAAAAACAGGGACTGTCCTACAATTACTATCTCCCTGCAGTAATCTAAGCCAGGTATGGCAGGCAGCAATAGGAGTGGACTGATGCACAAATTAAATAAAAAGTGTGGACAAACAAAAAAGATAGCTGTGCAGAAAGGAAGGAACAAGAGGATATGTGCTTTGAAAAAAGCAGTTGGTTTCCACAGTGGCGTACACACAGCAATACAGCTATCACGGAGCCTTCTAGGGCAGCCCAATGAGCTACAGCGCTGAGGGGAAAAAAAAAAAAATAGCTTCCACAGTCCCTGCACACCGAAGGTGGTGTTGGACAGTGGAAATCGCTGCAGCACAAGCGGTTTGGTGGTTAGTGGACCCTGCCTAACGCTCTCCCTGCTTCTGACGAAGCGGCAGCAACCTGTCCCTAAGCTCAGATCAGCAGCAGTAAGATGGCGGTCGGCGGGAACGCCCCTTTATAGCCCCTGTGACGCCGCAGACAGCAAGCCAATCACTGCAATGCCCTTCTCTAAGATGGTGGGGACCAGGATCTATGTCATCACGCTGCCCACACTCTGCGTTCACCTTCATTGGCTGAGAAATGGCGCTTTTCGCGTCATTGAAACGCGACTTTGGCGCGAAAGTCGCGTACCGCATGGCCGACAAGCACAGGGGTCGGATCGGGTTTCATGAGACGCCGACTTAGCCAAAAGTCGGCGACTTTTGAAAATGATCGACCCGTTTCGCTCAACCCTAGTCGTGACGATGCTTCTGACAGTGCTATAAACTTCCACATTCTAAGTTGAAGTATGTTTTTTTTTTTTCATTTTCATCAGTCCACCCATTACAATCTCCACATCTTATGCCACCATCCATTTTCTAAAGTTCCAAAATGGCCACTTTATCTTTATTTTAACAGATGTGTTGAGAACATCATGTTGTTTACATTTACTATTATATAGGTATGACTGGTCCTTCTTCTGCAATTGCTATCTTAGCTTTCTAAATAGCAAGAGCACAAGAAGAGGATTCGGAGATCCTCCAAAAATGAGAAAAACAGCTAAACAAGGCAGAGACACTTACCTGCCTAGTAGTTACATAAACAAGAGCGTCAGTAAATAACTGCACATTACGACTCAATGATACATAGTTATTTTAGGAGAAACGAGAGTCAAAAAAGCTGAACAAAAAAGTACCATAAAATTGTATTTATTGAAAATTTGTAAGACACTAAAAAACATCATATATAATAGTATCACAAAAGTGAAATAGTGACTACATCAAAGTGCGCCCAGTGTTCCAGATACATAGGACAGAGCTGTGATATCCTAATCACTACGGTAACTGCAGTTTATATCACATGTGTGACAGCAATTAATTATTATGTGTGCTCACATGTGTGAAATAGTGGCAAAAACGTCCTCCACTATACAGCACACCATACATTGCCATGCCGCATTTATCATATCACAACCAAAGACATGAAAGTGTTAAAGTACAGGGATAAATTACCCATGAATGTCTACGATGGTCCGTCCTAGTCCTGGATGCCCCGACGCGCGTTTCGCGTTGGTATGTGACCGCTTCCTAGTAGTGTTGAGCGATACCGTCCGATACTTGAAAGTATCAGTATCGGAAAGTATCGGCCGATACCGGCAAAGTATCGGATCTAATCCGATACCGATACCCGATACCAATACAAGTCAATGGGACTCAAGTATCGGACGGTATCCCTGATGGTTCCCAGGGTCTGAAGGAGAGGAAACTCTCCTTCAGGCCCTGGGATCCATATTAATGTGTAAAATAAAGATTTAAAATAAAAAATATTGATATACTCACCCTCGGACGCAGCCTGCACCTTACCGAGGGAACCGGCAGCCTTCTTTGCTTAAAATGCACGCGTTTACTGCCTTCCGTGACGTCACAGCTTCTGATTGGTCGCGTGCCGCCCATGTGACCGCGACGCGACCAATCACACAAGCCGTGACATAATTTTCAGGTCCTGAATGCCTAGAATTAGGCATTCAGGACCTGAAAATTACGTCACGGCTTGTGTGATTGGTCGCGTCGCGGTCACATGGGCGGCACGCGACCAATCAGAAGCTGTGACGTAATTTTCAGGTCCTGAATGCCTAGAATTAGGCATTCAGGACCTGAAAATTACGTCACGGCTTGTGTGATTGGTCGCGTCGCGGTCACATGGGCGGCACGCGACCAATCAGAAGCCGTGACGTCACGGAAGGCAGTACACGCGCGCATTTTAAGCAAAGAAGGCTGCCAGTTCCCTCGGTAAAGTGCAGGCTGCGTCGGAGAGGTGAGTATATCAATATTTTTTATTTTAATTCTTTATTTTACACATTATATCGATCCAGATACCGAATCCCGATACAACAAAAGTATTGGATCTCGGTATTGGAATTCCGATACCGCAAATATCGGCCGATACCCGATACTTGCGGTATCGGAATGCTCAACACTACTGCCTAGGCCTCCAAACAAATGCACTATCAGGATGCAGTGGACCCATGTGGCTAAGATGGAAACACAGGTGCAGCATAACCGATGAGGCAGCCACTCACAACCTACCAAACTAATGGAGGGGGTGGCTGCTTGGCACATTGCTGAACATAAAAGACTTGTATGTGTCGCTGTTCACACAATGGAGATGCACAGCATCCAGGCAAGCCTAGTAGTGACACCCTTCTATTAGATCTGGCGGGCCAGCCACATACAAGACTTTTATGTGCAGCAATGTGCCAAGCAGCCACCCCCTCCATTAGTTTGGTAGGTTGTTTGTGGCTGCCTCATCGGTTATGCTGCACCTGTGTTTCCATCTTAGCCACATGGGTCCACTGCATCCTGATAGTGCATTTGTTTGGAGGCCTAGGCAGGGAAGTGTCTCTGCCTTGTTTTGCTGTTTTTTCTAATTTTTGGAGGATCTCCAAATCCTCTTCTTGAGCTCTTGCTATTTAGAATTAGGACTCGTAAGCGTGGGGACCCTTGATGCGGGTTACGAGCTTGCGTATTTTGCCCAAAATATAAACTAATACCTCACATAATTTTTTTTTTTTTTAATGTGTTTTTTGCACTTTTTTCGGGGTGCAGTTGTGCCCATTTTTGTCTTGTAAACTGTGGTGTCTGTTCACATGGGTTGCATTTGGTTAGCGCTAGGCGGGCCCGCATGATCTAATAGAAGGGTGTCACTACTAGGCTTGCCAGGATGCTGTGCATCTCCATTGTGTGAACAGCACCACATACAAGTCTTTTATGTGCAGCAATGTGCCAAGCAGCCACCCCCTCCATTAGTTTGGTAGGTTGTGAGTGGCTGCCTCATCGGTTATGCTGCACCTGTGTTTCCATCTTAACCACATGGGTCCACTGCATCCTGATAGTGCATTTGTTTGGAGGCCTAGGCAGGTAAGTGTCTCTGATTTGTTTTGCTGTTTTTTTCTATCTTAGCTTTCCTCACAGACCACACAGCTCTACTATCCAGAAAAAATATCTGCTGATGGAAGAGCATGTGTCCACACTGGCCAATCAGCCTTCTCCAACATGTTGAAAAACATATCACATGCTGATCTGATCACATGCTCTGCCACAAGCACCCATTTTATGGTCAGAAGAGCTGTGCAGTGAATAAGGAAAGCTGCATTTGCAAGTGTAGGAAAACTTGTCATACCTCTACAACAAGAAATTCTAGGTAGGCAAACATACATAAAAGCAAAATGTGGTAGCAGTACGCAATGTGGACACAGTATAGGCATGGTCAGTGCGATTTTAGATTGTACTAGTAAAACAGGTGTGGAAAACGGGACACGCACAGTTAAATGTCTTCTTTTTTTAAATTATTTTTTTTTACATTTTTTTAACAAAATGAAAGCCTTACCCCAAAAATGAAATAATATGAAATGTTAGGTAGGTATATGTCCAAAAAGTCTACACCTGCAACAAGATGCTGTATTGGTGTCGCATGTACAGATGTAAAATTTGACTACTAAAACAGAAGTGTGAAAAAGAAATTGTTTGTTACATGCACAGTTTGTGGAATAGACAGAAATAGTTAAATGACTGGATTTTGGGGAATTTCCTTTCCACGTTAAAAAAACAATATTTCCCGCTTTACAAAAAGGATTGCACAGGAAATGCAAAAAGTTCTTAATGAAAAGCAAGTCCACTCTCTGACTGACACTGATTTCAATTTTTTCTCTGCAATAAATATTCTGCTGACTTGCTGCTTACTAGTGCATTTAGAGTGAAAACAATTGTGTAATTGTAAATCAAATGCAGTAGAAGACTCTAGCATTGTTGTTGGTACCTCTCCTGTCTTTCTTTTTCCCTATCAATTGAACCTCTGTATTAATCTCAGACCATTACAATAATTTTCTTCACTTCTGTACTTGTACAACTCATTACTGTCTCTGGAGTATTTTTCCAATGTTTTAGGGTTTTCTATTCCTATTTTATCTCTGTTGTTGCACTGTGAGCAATAATATTCTCTCACTATCCGAAATCACCATAAAATAGCTGCTGCATATCCTGCTTAGGCATTTCTACAGGCTATGCTAGTCCTTCCTGATTGGCTGTGCTATACTATGTAATAGCTGCAAGGCATTATTGGGAAGCCCATGCAGTTCCGCCTGAGGTCACATGAGCCTTCTGTGACTAATACTATTTTCTGCAATTTGTAAAAAATCAGTCCAAGCATAGCATCAAAACATCTAGCGTTTCAGCACATAGCAACTGTAAGAAGAGTTGGCAAGGACATATGGAGTAGAGCATGCATCGGAGGTGGCCAGTAGGTGAGTGGTGAGATGTATAGTATTATTATTTTTAGTTTTAACCTTTCACCGATCCTCTTTGGTTTAGAAAAATTGCAATAAACTCGCCGCCATTAATTTGCGCAGAGCAAAATTTCAGTAACAAAAAATCTATATTCTGGAGAATATAGATTTTTGGAATATTCAAGCAGAATGTAATTCTAACCCAATATTCAAGAAAGTAGTTTACGGTAAGCCTTGGTTGAATCAAAATGATTATAAATAAAAAATAATATTTATTGCATCTTAGAGGACAAAATGGTGAAATTCTAGAGAAGTCTCAGCAGTTAGTATCTCTTCTTTTCCATTGCATTCTGATCTCTGTCATGTGTCATCTACTCTGCACTCATCAAAATTCTAACATATTCATAATTATGATTTTTATGGTAGAAGGACATTTCTGGATCAATTCAATGACTACTACATTTAAAAATATCCTTATCTATATTAAGGAGGTTCCCTTTGTCTCATATGCTTTAATGTTATTACACAGGAGGGAATCGGAATAAACAGGAAAGTGTCAAAAAGAGCCATTATCTGCTAAATATTCCACACAAGTATTTATTATGAAAAAAGTTACTCTGTACTTAAATCAAGCCCGTCTTTCTCTCTTGGATCCGAGCACTCGAACACCACGTTATTCTCAGCACTTCTTGCTACTCAATAGAGCACTCTGATGCTCAATCAAGTGTCGATCATTGCCGAGCATGTTCGCCCATTGCTAGTCATGATACCCGCAGATAAGATCATGCATGTTTCACCGATTCCTGAATTTGACCTTGGAAACAGTATGGTAAGGTGTAAATTGAGGCAAAAAAGTTACTTTTACTCTTCGCCACAACAGCACCCCACTGGAGAGAGGGATCTGCCCCACAGGAACAGGAAACCTACAGAGAAATAAAAGGGGGGCGGTCCGCCTCTTCTCCTCAGTTTAGGTTTCCTGTTCCTGCGGGAATGACAGGACTTCTACAGGCATACCTGGACTAAGCATGCCGCCTGTGTGGTATCCGCGAGAACGTCAGGGGCTGCAGCCTAGAAGCAGCATCGGGGGAGTTCCGCTAGACGGCTCCCTCCTTGTCTGGGGAACCATACAGACGGCCGGGTCCAGGGAGGGCCTCCCGGCATCATCTGCATCACGCAGCGGCAGCAGTGCAGGAGAAAGGAGTCGGGTGAGTGAAGACAGCGCTCCCATTGTGGTCCAGTGTCAGAATCCCGGACCGCGCATGAGCCGACCGGCGACCGCCATATCTTAGATTGCCCCGGAAATACATGGTGAACTTCCGGGGCGTCCAGGCCGGCATCAGCGGAGGGGGAAGCATGGTTTCGCGCATGTGCAGTGCCGCCCAAAAAAAAAAAAAAGGGCGCACTATTTAAACAACAAGCAACGGTAATTCGGCGATGCAAGATGTCATCCCCAGGTGCCATGGACCCTACAGCTGGAGATCCAGTACCCCCCGCCAAAGATCGCCCCAGAGGATCCTCTGAGACTGGTCGTAAAAGCGACGGATCCAGGACAGGATCTCGGCCTTCTGATCCGGTACTAATTGCTTCACTGGGTGAGTTTTTAACTCTGCCTATTAAGCTGACGTTGTCTCCCTCCTCTCTCTCTTTTCTCCTTCTCTCGCTACGTCTTATTATGACCAGGCTAAAAAACGACAAAAAACGAAACATAAGGAATGTGCCTTGTGTAGCCAGCCATTTCCAGACTACCCCAAAAAGCTTTGTAAAGACTGTTTCAAAGAAACGACACAGGGAGCGGCAGTGTCCATTATGGATTTACGTGCCATTATTAGGGAAGAACTAAAAACTATGACCCAGGATAAACCACATAAAAGTAAATCTAATATATCAGCACCTGTGTCAGATTCTGAAAGTGACCAAGCTGTACTTTCAGATGCCTCCCTATCATCATCACCATCATCGTCTTCATCAGAGATCGAGGGACGCTCATGTTTTCCCTTAGACAGTGTGGACAATTTGGTAAAATCCATCAGGAATACCATGGGGTGTGAGGAGACAAAGGGTGCGCAAACCACGCAGGACATAATGTTTGCGGGTTTAGCAGAGAGAAAGAGAAGATGTTTTCCAGTCATACCAGCGGTGAAAGCATTAATTAAAAGAGAATGGGAGAAACAGGATCAGAGAAGTTTTCTACCCTCTGCTTCAAAACGAAAATATCAGTTCAGTGACGAGGAACTTCTTACATGGACCAAAATCCCTAAGGTCGAAGCAGCCGTAGCCTCTACTTCTAAGCAGTCCACTCTACCTGTGGAGGATGCGGGACTGCTTGTCGATCCTTTGGATCATAAAGCTGAGTCATCCCTTAAGCGATCTTGGGAAGTGACTACAGGAATATTCAAACCTGCAGTAGCCAGCACTTGCACTGCCAGGTCAATGCTCATTTGGATTGACCAGTTAGACCAGCAGATTGAGAATAAAGTTTCTAGAGAAAAACTGCGGGCGGCCATCCCCTTAATACGAGGGGCGGCAGCTTTTATGGCGGATGCATCTGCCGATTCTCTCCGTCTGGCAGCAAGGACGGCAGGCCTCGTAAATAATGCCAGACGAGCGCTATGGATGAAAAGCTGGAAAGGGGACGCGCAATCAAAATCTAAAATATGCGCAATCCCATGTGAGGGTGAGTACCTCTTTAGATGAAATACTCAAAAAGGCTAAAGACAGGAAAAAAGCTTTTCCTGATTCCTCTATTCCCTTTTACAGGAGAGCCTTTAAGAGGAGACCGTTTGGCAAAAGAAGACAAACGGATAGGTCTACAACATGGACTGCTAAGGAAGATAAACAGAGAGGTACCATGTTCAGAAGACCTAACCCCCCAAAAGAGAACAAATACTGATGATATACCAGTAGGGGGTAGACTAAAATTTTTCGCCACCCAGTGGGAAAAGATAACATCTAGTTCGTGGGTTTTAAATATCGTCCGAGATGGAATTAAGTTACAATTCTCTCGCTTTCCCCACAAATTATCTATATATATAATTGTCTAAGGGTTTTTCCGTCTGTCTGTCTGTCTGTCTTTCTGTCTGTCTGTCTGTCTGTCTGTCTGTCTGTCCTGGAAATCCCGCGTCTCTGATTGGTCGAGGCCGCCAGGCCTCGACCAATCAGCGACGTGCACAGTATCGACGTAGATGTCATAATGGTTGCCATGGTGACGATGATGTCAAAAAGGTTGCCTCGACCAATCAGCGACGGGCACAGTCGGAATCATCATTGTCCATATACTACGGGGACATGCATATTCTAGAATACCCGATGCATTAAAATCGGGCCACAATCTAGTATATTATAACATCCTTTAGCTCACCTATACAACAACAGGCACTAGAGCTTGAAATTCAAACCTTGTTGTCAAAACGGGTTTTAGTCCAAGTTCCTGAAGGACAGGAAAAAAGGGGATTCTATTCTCCCTTATTTCTGATTTCCAAACCCTATGGTTCTTTCAGGACAATCATAAACCTTAAACTCAATTCATTCATTGAAAACCATACGTTCAAAATGGAATCCATTAAATCCACTATAAAACTCCTTTTTCCAAACTGCATGATGGGGGGCATTGATCTAAAAGATGCTTATTACCATCTCCCTATTCATAACAGATACCAGAAATTCTTCAGAGTAGCAGTAACGATCAACGGCAAGGTCCAACATTTCCAGTATTCAACCATGCCCTTCGGCCTTTCTACAGCGCCAAGGATCTTCACCAAAGTAATGCTAGAGGTGATGGCCTATCTTCGTCAGAAAGAAACATTAATTGTACCCTACCTGGATGACTTCTTGGTCATAGGAAATTCAATTACTCAATGTGCTGACCGTTTGGCTCACGCAATTTCCTCTCTACTGGACCTAGGCTGGATCATCAATACCAACAAATCCAGACTTACTCCACTTTCCCGTCAAGCGTTCTTGGGGTTCCATCTAGACTCCATAACCCAAAAGTGCCTTCTCCCTCAGGTAAAAATATTACTCATCAAACACAAGGTCACAGCTGCAATAAATAATCCACGTTTATCCCTAAGACAAGCTATGTCGTTGCTGGGATCCCTTATTTCTTGTATACCTGCAGTGAGATGGGCCCAATATCACACCCGAACACTGCAACACCAAATCCTACAGGAGGAAAAAGTTACTTGGTCGCCTAAATGCAAAAATAACCTTGTCCCAGGAGGTTTTAACTTCCTTAACGTGGTGGCTAGATTCAGACCATTTGATGAGTGGTGTTCCATGGGTAATATCGCCATCTCATACTATAACCACTGACGCCAGTCCTCACGGATGGGGTGCTCATATGGGGAATGATTTTTGCCAGGGGTTATGGGACATGGAAGAACGCTACAACTCATCTAACCTCAAAGAACTAGATGCAGTAAAATACACCTTATACCATTTTCTCCCGCAGCTCCGGGGAAAAGACGTCAGAATCCTTTCCGACAACACCACCACCATCTAAACAGGCAAGGAGGCACTCAATCAGAGACTCTGATGTCTTCTGCTGGAGAAATCTTGGATCTAGCAGAGAGTCACCTGACATCCCTTACTGCACTGTGCTTCACATAAGAGGGGAAACCAACCAGCAGGCAGACTTCTTAAGTCGACACACCTTGAGACAGGGGGAGTGGTGCCTAAATCGTCACATCTTTCAAGACATAGTATCCCTATGGGGTCAGCCTCAAATAGATCTCTTTGCCACAAGGGAAAACAAAAAAGTCTGGAGATTTGCCTCCTTATCTCCAGCAGATCATCAGGACATTCTGGACGCTCTCCAAGCCCCTTGGCGCTTCAGTCTAGCATATGCCTTTCCTCCGATGATATTGCTACCACAAGTCATACGCAAGATCAGAGAAGAAGGAGCGAGGGTTATACTGATAGCTCCATTCTGGCCCAAGAGACCATGGTTCTCGTGGCTGCAAACCATGTCGGTCTCAGATCCTTGGGTCTTCCCCTCAACACCCAACCTTCTCTTCCAGGGACTGTTTTTCCACCCTCAGGTGGACACTCTCCATCTGACGGCCTGGAATTTGAGACGCAGATGCTAAAATTAAGAGGGTTCTCGGAGGGACTGGTTGACACACTGCTCCAAAGTAGGAAACAGTGCACCACAAAAATTTATACAAGGGTATGGAAGAAATTCCTACAATTCCATACATCTCCCAACACATCAGAAATTCCGATACAATCTATCCTGGAATTTCTTCAGAAAGGGAGAGAACTGGGTTTAACTGTAAACACTTTTTAAAGGTTCATGTTTCAGCACTAGGAGCCCTCTATGGCCATAATATACCGGGAAACAGATGGGTATCCCGATTTATCACAGCTTGCGAAAGGATAAATCCAGTTAACATACCTAGAATTCCACCCTGGGATCTAAATTTAGTTTTACAAACCCTAACAGACTCTCCATTCGAGCCAATAGACTCAATACCTATTAAATCCCTATCACTAAAAACGGCCCTCTTGGTAGCACTGACTTCGGCTAGGAGAATCAGTGACATCCAAGCTCTCTCCATAGATCCACCTTTCCTGTTAACCTTCCAGGATAAGTTGATTCTTACACCAGACCCTTCCTACCTTCCCAAAGTAGCAAAGAAGTTCCATAGGTCACAAGAAATAATCTTGCCCACTTTCTTCAGTAATCCCTCCACTCCTGACGAACAAAAGTACCACACTCTAGATGTTAAAAGAGTAGTGTTAAAATACATTGAAAGGACCAGCAGATGGCGACAGTGTAGGGCTCTGTTTATATCCTTCCAGGGTCGCAAGAAGGGTCATGGAGTAACAAAAAGCACCTTATCCCAGTGGATCAGAGAGTCTATCAGACTGGCTTATTCCGCAAGGAAAGAAAACCCTCCGGAAGGCATAACAGCACACTCTACCAGAGCTATGGCATCCTCCTGGGCAGAAAGAGGAGAGGTTCCAATTGAAACTATATGTAAGGCGGAAACTTGGTCAAATCATTCTACTTTCTATAACCACTATAGACTTGACCTATCGTCAACTTCTGACCTAGACTTGGCAGGACTGTCCCCCCCTAGGTGATGGTCTCTGAAAGATCTCCAGTGGGGTGCTGTCGTGGCGAAGAGTAAAAAGCTGGATTACTCACCGGTAATGCTCTTTTAGTGAGTCCACGACAGCACCCTCTTACATCCCTCCCTAGATTAATATACTATGAACTATTGAGTAAAATTCTTTTAATCATATATGAGCAAATAAGTTTGAAAAATGAAATAAATAATATTTGCCTGATACTGGCGGTTCTCTGGGTACTCTGAAATCAAAACTGAGGAGGAGAAGCGGACCTCCCCCCTTTTATTTCTCTGTAGGTTTCCTGTTCCTGCCGGGCGGATCCCTCTCTCCAGTGGGGTGCTGACGTGGACTCACTAAAAGAGCATTACCGGTGAGTAATCCGGCTTTTTCTATTACTGTGTTGTGTATGTGCTCTGTGTACACAGAGAAAAATGAGCTCCTTATGGAAAAGCCAACTGTTTGAGGTGAGGTAAGCATTAAAAGATTCATAGTAACAGAGTATAGAGTTAAGCACATTCATAAAAGGAAAAAATAAGAAAAATTCCATGATGAAGTGAAATAGATGAACTCAGCAGGAAGTTTTGAGGTTTGTCACCTTGGAAATAAGATTTAGTGACACAAGCTCGTGGTCATTTTAGCATTTAGTTGAGCTTTTTAGAAGAGAAGGGAAAAGAAGACTTTTATTGAGAAACATGGTTTTGGCTGCAGATGAGCTTGGCTTGGCCGGGTACACAATATTGTTGCTTACTCACAAATCTTTTTTATCAGTATGATTCATTATAACATGTCTTCTAGTGTGTTTGGGAAACAACACATTAGACAGCTTTTGACATATGGGTATGATAAAAAGCTTTAAAGGGATTGGGTCACCAGAAAATAACCTGTTATTTAAATCAGGTTTCTATGAAAATTGTATTTTTTAGAACATTTTAATAAGATTTTATTTTTCAATTGTACTTTAAACAAAAAAAAATTGAAATTTTCGAACTAAGAACCACTACACCTAATACTAAACTCATACTTCTGTTCTGTGCAGATGACTTCTTAGCAACAGCAAAGGTGTTATTTTAATGACAAATGACAATGTTACAAACAATATATACCATACAGTTCACCACTCACAATTAGTGTTGAGTGATACCGTCCGATACTTGAAAGTATCGGTATCGGATGGTATCGGCCGATACCCGAAAAGTATCGGATATCGCCGATACCGATACCCGATACCAATACAAGTCAATGGGACACCAAGTATCGGAAGGTATCCTGATGGTTCCCAGGGTCTGAAGGAGAGGAAACTCCCCTTCAGTCCCTGGGATCCATATTAATGTGTAAAATAAAGAATAAAAAAAAAAAATATTGATATACTCACCCTCTGACGCACCCTGGTTGTAACCGCCAGCCTCCGTTCATAAGAATGAGTGCTTGAAAGTCCTTAGATGACGTCGCGGCCTGTGATTGGTCGCGGAGCAGTCACGTGACCGCTCACGCGACCAATCACAGCCCGTGACGTCATCTAAGGACTTTCAAGCGCTTGAAAGTCCTTAGATGACGTCGCGGCCTGTGATTGGTCGCGGAGCGGTCACGTGACCGCTCACGCGACCAATCACAGGCCGCGACGTCATCTAAGGACTTTCAAGCGCTCATTCTTAGGAACGGAAGCTGGCGGTTACATTGGTAAGGTCCAGGCTGTGTCGGAGAGGTGAGTATATCAATATTTTTTATTTTTATTCTTTATTTTACACATTAATATCGATCCCGATACCGATTCCCGATATCACAAAAGTATCGGATCTCGGTATCGGAATTCCGATACAGCAAATATCGTCCGATACCCGATACTTGCGGTATCGGAATGCTCAACACTACTCACAATATGTCATCGTCACAGATCACCTCATCTCTTAACATTGAACTCTGCCTAGATTAAGAAGACTACTTGGCATTTTTGGTAAGTTCATTATCTGTAGCTGCTACATCGCCATTGAATGGTGTCACATAGTGACATCTAGGAGGCCATGACTGTAACAAGAAAATAACAAAAAATCCAACTGAGTCCCCTAGGAGTTGCAATGTAGCCTCATTAATTTGTAATGCCCTGCTATGTAGCAGCTACACGTAGCAATCTTTGGCCTCCCAACTTGAGTCTGGGCCAAAGTCGTCATGTAGCCCCAGCCTAAAGGATTTCTAGAAAACTCTCCTGTGAGAATCAACGAGACAGAGTATGAGTCTAGTATTTGGCTTTATAAAAATAAATAAAATAAATTGTACTTGTAAAACCTGAAATTTGATTAATTGCAAAAGTAAACAATAAGCAATGTTTTGCTGCCACATACCCTTTAAATGTGTTTTTGTAATGAGAAAAAAACTTCACCCTTCACAAGTTGTGTGTTATATTAAAGCGTATTCAATTTGCATTAATGGAGCTAAAGTACAGTGCCTGACATATACCATTGACAGATGTAGCACTATTTTTGGAGGAAACCAGCCATGTGTTCTACTCGTTGACAAACTCCTTTAATTTCTTTCTCCCCCTCTCGGTCTCTCTCTTTCTATCTCTATGTCTTACTTTATGTTTGTTTGTTTTCCAACAGTCATCCTTTGTGAAGTAGACAGTTGTTTTTAACTTTCTGGATTATGGAGAATTTTTTGGTCTTAAAGAACAAATAAATAAAAATATAGATTGTTTGTGTCACAATCCAGGAAGCACACTTTTCATGAAACACAAGGTTTCGGGACTTTGTTTTGCTACAAAACTTAGGACAGAGGAGTATTAAAATGTCCTCCTTGATTTCATAATAAAAAATGAACTGTAAAACTCATGAGACTCATGAGAGTCTGCATTCTATAGAAACTACACTCATCAAAGTGACCAATAACCTTTTGAGAGCAAAACAAAATGGTGACCATTCTCTGCTCATTCTTCTAGACCTCTCTTCAGCTTTCGATACTGTTAACCACCACCTCCTACTCTCTATGCTCCACTCAATAGGCATAAAGGACACTTCTCTTTTCTGGATCTCTTCACATCTTTATGACGGCTTCTTCAGTGTATCGTTCGCTGGCTCCACTTCTTTTTTTCCTCTCACTATTGGGGTCCCTCAGGGTTCAGTCCTTGGTCCTCATCTCTTTTCTCTCTACATGGCCCCATTTGGACAGACCATCAGCAAATTTGGCTTTCAGTACCATTTTTAGGCTGATGACACACAACTATACACTTCTTCCCCTGACCTTCCCCTAAATTCAATCTTTCCAAAACTGAACTTCTGCTCCCGCTATCTATTGATCTCCCAAAATCTAAAATCTCCCTATCCGTGTGTGGCACCACAATAACGCCTAGGCATGAGGCTCGCTGTCTACCTGTTATGTTTGATATCAATCTTTCCTCCTATATACAATCTACAATCTCTTGCCCGCTCTTGCCACTTGCACCTAAAGAGCATCTCTAGAATCCACCCCTTTTTCACCATGGAAACAACCAAAACCATCACTGTTGCCCTGATCCACTCCCACCTTGACTACTGCAATTCTCTATTAATTGGCCTCCCCCTCACTCAGCTTTCCCCTCTCCAGTCAATCCTTAATGCAACAGCCAGGGTCATCTATCTGTGCAATCATTACTCAGACTCCTCCGCTCTGTGCCAGTCATTGCATTTGCTGCCCATACATTATAGGATTCAATTTAAACTGCTTGTTCTCACTGACAAAGCTCTGCACAGTGCAACACCCCCTTACATTTCCTTCCTAATTTCTATTTATCCATCTATCTGCGCTCCGAAAGCAACTTTCGACTAACATCCGCACTAATCTGTACCTCCCAATCCCGGCTCCAAGACTTCTACCGAGTGGTACCAATCCTCCGGAATGCTCTACCCCCAAAAAATTAGGACTAACCAAAACTTACACAGTTTTAGGCTCTCTCTAAAAACACATCTGTTTAGGGTAGCCTATCACATTCCCTAATCGAAGTCCTTTCATGAATTGTCCATTCTCTAGTACTCTGAACATAATTCTCCATCAAACTGCATTGTACCCAATAGCATTACAAATATTGGCTGGTGACTAGCTCATGCAGCCTTTATCGATCCCCCATTTCCTCAGGATGGCTGGACTATCATTATATATAATCACCTGTACTTTGTGTCTCTCCCACCTCATTGTAGATTGTAAGCTCTTATAAGCATCACCATTATCGTTGCTTTAATCATTGTATTATCTTTAACTTTGTTACTTATGACTGTTGTGTATGAACTGCTGAATTGTAAAAGCATTTTGGAATATGTTGGTGCTATATAAATAAAGATTATTATTAACTACAATAGCGTTAAAACAAAGCAGCAGCTTTGCCATTGTGGCAAACTGACACACTTCAGAAAAAAAACCACTCCAGCTGAACAACCAGGTTCTGTCTACCTAGACTGTGTTTACTTATAGTCAAACAAAAAAGTTCCAGCAACAGACATCCAAAATCAAGTTATTGAGTTGACATTAAAAATGTTATTTTATTACAATGCCTTTAAAAACATGCTGTTAAAATATTGAGTGAGAGATTACGTGTTTTGAACAAAAGTGTTCTTAATCATAGCCATAACACTTTTGTTCGAAATGCGTATTCCCTCACTCACTATTTTAACAGCATGTTTTTAAAGGCATTGTAATAAAATGAAGTTTTTAACGTCCACTCAATAACCTGATTTTGGATGTCTGTTGCTGGAACTTTTTTGTTTGATTACCACAGCCGCTTTTTCCGAGCACCATCCTGGAGTCCACACCCAAAGCCAGAGAAATTTGTTGTGAATTCTGCTCTTGGGCTCCCTCCGGTGGTTGTTAATGGTAGTGCAGTTGTCTTGGGGTTGTAATCCAGGGCAGCTGTTTCTGCTGATTGCAGCTATACAGGTATTTAGGTGTGCAGGATCCATTACTCCTGGCCAGTTGTCCATTGTTCTTGGAGGGATTGCATCTCTCTCTGGTTCCTCATGCTCTGCTGCCAATACAGCTAAGATAAGTGTCTGGTTTTTTGTCTCTGTGCACACATGCTGTGTGCTTTGCAATTCATTGCAATTCATTGTGTTTTTTGTCCAGCTTAGACTTTGTTTGGATTTTTCAGTCATGCTGGATTCTCAGGAGTTGCAGATATACTTGCTATGTCTTTAGTTAGATGTAGAATATTTGTATTTTCTGCTGTGGATATTTTTAGGATTTTAATACTGACCTCTTAGAATTCTGTCCTATCCTTTTCTATTTAGCTAGTAGTGCCTCTTTTGCTAAATTCTGTTTTTCTGCCTGCGTGTGTCTTTCCTCTTATACTCACAGTCAATATTTGTGGGGGGCTGCCTATCCTTTGGGATTCTGCTCTGAGGCAAGATAGAATTCCCATTTCCATCTATAGGGGTATTTAGTCCTCCGGCTGTGTCGAGGTGTCTAGGACGTGTTAGGCACACCCCACGGCTACTTCTAGTTGCGGTGTCAGTTTAGGGATTGCGGTCAGTACAGATACCACGTACTCCTGAGAAAGTCTCTCATGCGGCTCCAAGGTCACCGGATCATAACAGTACAACTGGCCAACAATAAGTTAAATGCATCTCAGAAGAAGGGAAGAAAGGTATTGAGCCATTTTTTTTTCTGTAGCCTGTTTTTTTCTTTCCTTCCCTCTTTTCCTCTGGGTGACTAAGGAGACTTGTGCTAGCATGGATGTTCAGGGATTAGTTTCTCGTGTAGACCAGCTTGCTGCTAGGGTACAGGGTATTTCTGATTATATTGTTCAGACTCCGCTTTTAGAGCCTAGGTTTCCTACTCCTGATTTGTTTTTTGGGGACAGGTCCAAATTTTTGAGTTTTAAAAACAACTGTAAACTGTTTTTTGCTCTGAAACCTCGTTCCTCTGGTGATCCCATTCAGCAGGTTAAAATTGTCATCTCTCTGTTGCGTGGCGACCCTCAGGATTGGGCATTTTCACTGGAATCTGGGAATCCGGCCTTGCTTAATGTAGACGCCTTTTTTCAGGCTCTAGGATTATTATATGATGAACCAAATTCTGTGGATCAAGCGGAGAAAACTTTGTTGGCCCTGTCTCAGGGTCAAGAAGCGGCAGAATTGTATTGTCAGAAATTTAGAAAATGGTCTGTGCTGACTAAATGGAATGATGATGCTTTGGCTGCAATTTTCAGAAAGGGTCTTTCTGAATCTGTTAAAGATGTTATGGTGGGGTTTCCCACGCCTGTTGGTGTGAATGATTCTATGTCTCTGGCCATTCAGATTGATCGGGGCTTGCGGGAGCGCAGAACTGTGCGCGCTGTGGCGTTGTCCTCAGAGCAGATGCCTGAGCCTATGCAGTGTGATAGGATTCTGTCTAGAACGGAACAACAAGGATTCAGACGTCAGAATAGGTTGTGTTTTTATTGTGGCGATGCTTCTCATGTCATTTCAGTCTGCCCTAAGTGTACAAAGAGAATCGCTAGTTCAGTTACCATCAGTACTGTACAACCTAAATTTCTGTTATCTGTGACCTTGATCTGCTCATTGTTGTCATTTTCTGTCATGGCGTTTGTGGATTCAGGCGCCGCTTTGAACTTAATGGACTTTGAATTTGCCAGGCGTTGTGGTTTCCCCTTGCAGTCTTTGCAGAACCCTATTCCTTTAAGGGGCATTGATGCTACACCTTTGGCTAAAAATAAACCCCAGTTTTGGACACAGGTGACCATGTGCATGGCGCCAGCCCATCAGGAAGATTGTCGTTTTCTGGTGTTGCATAATTTGCATGATGCTATTGTGCTGGGTTTTCCATGGTTGCAGATACATAATCCTGTATTGTAGTGGAAGTCTATGTCTGTGACTAGTTGGGGTTGTCAGGGGGTTCATAATGACGTTCCTTTGATGTCAATCTCCTCTTCCACCTCTTCTGAGGTTCCAGAGTTTTTGTCAGATTTTCAGTATGTATTCGATGAGCCTAAGTCCAGTTCCCTTCCACCGCATAGGGACTGTGATTGTGCTATTGACTTGATTCCAGGCTGTAAGTTTCCCAAGGGCCGACTTTTCAACCTGTCTGTGCCTGAACATACCGCCATGCGGAGTTATGTTAAGGAGTCTTTGGAGAAGGGGCATATTCAGCCATCTTCTTCACCGTTGGGAGCGGGATTTTTTTTGTTGCTAAGAAGGATGGCTCCTTGAGACCCTGTATTGATTATCGCCTCTTGAATAAGGGTCAAGTTTCAATACCCTTTACCTTTGCTTTCCGATTTGTTTGCCAGGATTAAGGGGGCTAGTTGGTTTACTAAGATTGACCTTCGGCGGGCATTGTTGTGAATTCTGTTCTCGAACTCCCTCCGGTGGTTATGAATGGTACTTCGGTGAGTTCTGTCCATGTACTCCCTCTGGTGGCTGTGAGTGGAGCTGCTGGCTCTGAGGTTCCTTCCTCAGCTGACCTCGTTTAGTTCTAGGCTGCTGCTCTATTTAACTCCACTTAGATCGTTACTTGATGCCAGCTGTCAATGTTCTAGTACTGGTTCAGTTCTCTCTTGGATCTTTCAGATGACCTGTCTACTCCAGCCAAAGCTAAGTCCCTGCTAGCTTATTTGTTTACCACTGTTTTTCTTGTCCAGCTTGCTATCATGATTTTGCCCGGCTAGCTGGAAGCTCTGGGATGCAGAGTGGCACCTCCACGCCGTGAGTCGGTGCGGGGGTCTCTTTTGCACACTCTGCGTGTTTTTTTGGTAGTTTTTTATGCTGACCGCAAAGATACCTTTTCTATCCTCATTCTGTTTAGTTAAGTCTGGCCTCCTTTGCTGAAACCTATTTCATTCCTGTGTTTGTGACTTCCATCTTAACTCACAGTCAATATTTGTGGGGGGCTGCTTATTTCTTTGGGGAATTTCTCTGAGGCAAGTTAGGCTTTATTTTCTTTCTTTAGGGGTAGTTAGCTCTTAGGCTGTGAAGAGGCGTCTAGGCAGAGTCAGGTACGCTCCACGGCTATTTCTAGTTGTTTGTGATAGGATTAGGGGTTGCGGTCAGCAGAGCTCCCACTTCCCAGAGCTTGTCCTGTATTACTAGTTTGCTCATCAGGTCATTCCTAGTGCTCCTAACCACCAGGTCATCATAACAGGGCATATAATCTTGTTCGTATTAAGCAGGGTGACGAATGGAAAACTGCGTTTAATACGCCCGAAGGCCATTTTGAATACATTGTGATGTCATTCGGACTCTCTAATACTCCATCTGTTTTTCAGTCCTTCATGCATGATATCTTCCGGAATTATCTTGATAAATTCATGATTGTATATTTGGATGATATCTTGATTTTTTCCGATGATTGGGAGTCTCATGTGAAACAGGTCAGGATGGTGTTTCAGATCCTTCATGATAATGCTTTGTTTGTGAAGGGGTCTAAGTGTCTCTTTGGAGTGCAGAAGGTTTCTTTTTTGGGCTTCATTTTTTCTCCCTCATCTATCGAGATGGATCCGGTTAAGGTTCAGGCCATTCATGATTGCATTCAACCCACATCCGTGAAGAGCCTTCAGAAATTTTTGGGCTTTGCTAATTTTTATCTCCGTTTCATCGCTAACTTCTCCAGTGTGGTTAAACCCCTGACCGATTTGACGAAGAAAGGCACTGATGTGACGTATTGGTCCTCTGTGGCTGTTTCTGCCTTTCAGGAGCTTAAACGCCGATTCACTTCTGCCCCGGTGTTGCGTCAGCCGGATGTTTCTCTTCCGTTTCAGGTTGAGGTTGATGCTTCTGAGATTGGGGCAGGGGCCGTTTTGTCTCAGAGGAATTCTGTTGGTTCCTTGATGAAACCGTGTGCCTTCTTTTCCCGTAAGTTTTCGCCTGCTGAACTCAATTATGATGTCGGCAATCGGGAGTTGTTGGCTATGAAGTGGGCGTTTGAGGAATGGCGACATTGGCTTGAGGGAGCCAAGCACCGTATTGTGGTCTTGACCGATCATAAAAATCTGATTTACCACGAGTCTGCCAAACGGCTGAATCCTAGACAGGCTCGATGGTCGTTGTTTTTCTCCCGTTTTGATCTCGTGGTCTCGTATCTTCCGGGTTCTAAGAATATTAAGGCTGATGCCCTCTCTAGGAGTTTTTTGCCTGATTCTCTTGAGGTACTGGAACCGGTCGGCATTCTGAAGGAAGGGGTGGTCCTTTCGGCTATTTCCCCTGATTTGCGACGGGTTCTGCAGGAATTTCAGGCTGACAAACCTGACCGCTGTCCAGTGGGCAAACTGTTTGTTCCTGACAGATGGACTAGTAGAGTGATTTCTGAGGTTCATTGTTCTGTGTTGGCAGGCCATCCTGGTATTTTTGGTACCAGAGATTTGGTTGGTAGGTCCTTTTGGTGGCCTTCTTTGTCGCGTGATGTGCGTTCTTTTGTGCAGTCCTGTGGGACTTGTGCGTGGGCCAAGCCTTGTTGTTCCCGTGCTAGTGGGTTGCTTTTGCCTTTGCTGGTCCCTGAGAGGCCCTGGACGCATATTTCTATGGATTTTATTTCAGATCATCCGGTTTCCCAGAGGATGTCGGTTATCTGGATGGTTTGTGACCGGTTCTCTAAGATGGTTCATTTGGTGCCTTTGCCTAAATTGCCTTCCTCTTCTGATTTGGTTCCGTTGTTTTTTCAGCATGTGGTTCGTTTGCATGGTATTCCGGAGAATATTGTGTCCGACAGAGGTTCCCAGTTTGTTTCTAGGTTTTGGCGGGCCTTTTGTGCTAGGCTGGGCATTGATTTATCTTTTTCTTCCGTATTTCATCCGCAGACAAATGGCCAGACCGAGCGAACTAATCAGACTTTGGAAACTTATTTGAGATGCTTTGTGTCTGCTGATCAGGATAATTGGGTGGCTTTCTTGCCATTGGCCGAGTTCGCCCTTAATTATCGGGCTAGTTCGGCTACCTTGATTTCGCCCTTCTTTTGTAATTTTGGTTTTCATCCCCGTTTTTCTTCGGGGCAGGTTGAGCCTTCTGATTGTCCTGGTGTGGATTCTGTGGTTGACAGGTTGCAGCAGATTTGGGCTCATGTGGTGGACAATTTGGTGTTGTCTCAGGAGGAGGCTCAGCGTTTTGCTAACCATCGTCGGTGTGTTGGTTCACGGCTTCGGGTTGGGGATTTGGTCTGGTTGTCTTCCCGTAATGTTCCTATGAAAGTTTCTTCCCCTAAGTTTAAGCCTCGGTTTATTGGTCCTTATAGGATTTCTGAGATTATCAATCCGGTGTCTTTTCGTTTGGCCCTTCCGGCCTCTTTTGCCATCCATAATGTTTTCCATAGATCTTTATTGCGGAAATATGTGGTGCCCGTTGTTCCCTCTGTTGATCCTCCTGCTCCTGTGTTGGTTGATGAGGAGTTGGAGTATGTGGTTGAGAAGATTTTGGATTCTCGCCTTTCGAGGCGGAGGCTTCAGTACCTTGTCAAGTGGAAGGGTTATGGCCAGGAGGATAATTCTTGGGTTTTTGCCTCTGATGTCCATGCTGCTGATTTGGTTCGTGCCTTTCATCTGGCTCGTCCTGATCGGCCTGGGGGCTCTGGTGAGGGTTCGGTGACCCTTCTTCAAGGGGGGGTACTGTTGTGAATTCTGCTCTTGGGCTCCCTCTGGTGGTTGTTAATGGTAGTGCAGTTGTCTTGGGGTTGTAATCCAGGGCAGGTGTTTCTGCTGATTGCAGCTCTACCAGGTATTTAGGTGTGCAGGATCCATTACTCCTGGCCAGTTGTCCATTGGAGGGATTGCATCTCTCTCTGGTTCCTCATGCTCTGCTGCCAATTCAGCTAAGATAAGTGTCTGTTTTTTTGTCTCTGTGCACACATGCAGTGTGCTTTGCAATTCATTGCAATTCATTGTGTTTTTTGTCCAGCTTAGACTTTGTTTGGATTTTTCAGTCATGCTGGATTCTCAGGAGTTGCAGATATACTTGCTATGTCTTTAGTTAGATGTAGAATATTTGTATTTTCTGCTGTTGATATTTTTAGGATTTTTTAATACTGACCGCTTAGAATTCAGTCCTATCCTTTTCTATTTAGCTAGTAGTGCCTCTTTTGCTAAATTCTGTTTTTCTGCCTGCGTGTGTCTTTCCTCTTATACTCACAGTCAATATTTGTGGGGGGCTGCCTATCCTTTGGGGTTCTGCTCTGAGGCAAGATAGAATTCCCATTTCCATCTATAGGAGTATTTAGTCCTCCGGCTGTGTCGAGGTGTCTAGGACGTGTTAGGCACACCCCACGGCTACTTCTAGTTGCGGTGTCAGTTTAGGGATTGCGGTCAGTACAGATACCACGTACTCCTGAGAAAGTCTCTCATGCAGCTCCAAGGTCACCGGGTCATAACAGAAATTCATCTAATGGTGAGCTGAGCAACTTTTTTTGTTCTGTGTTCTACTTATGGCAGATAACCTAAGTTTTGACCCCATAGACTTTTGGATCAACGTATTGAACCAGTGACAAGAAAGGGCCTAGTTTGGCATGGGTGTGCTGTCATGTCCAACATCTATTGTACTGTCAGAGAGGGTGTACAGTGCAGCAGCTTGTTTTGTCAAACGCAGCAGAGGAGATTATACTCCATACGCATGGAAAATCTTACATTTGTCATAAGAAATCAGGCATGAACCAATGCTAAGTTTCCCCTATGACTGATGCAAATTATTAGATTGGCCGTAACATCTGCCTGTCTGTCCGTTGTGTGTTACACTCTTCTGTTGATGCCTAGTGCAGATGGCCCATGCCCATCTAGGCATTTACTGCTGCCAAGCTACTATTGTGGGCTGTACAATATCAGAGATCTCCATGCCTTCTTTGTCAAATTTCTATTCTGTGTAGCTTTTGTCATTCTTGCTGTCACTGAGGCTGGACACCACACCAGGCACTGTCTGTCCACTGTATCTTACAGTGCTATACTGTACTTCTTCTTTCAGGGCTGTTATTGTAGGCCCTATACCACCAGCCATCTTCTTGTCTACCTCATTGTACCTCATTGTCTCCCCACACTCTTTCCTTCCCACACCTCCTGCTCCTTTCCATCTAGGAGCTTCCCTTACAGCAACTTCCATCAGGGCTCTCTTATCTCGCTCCTTCAGAACATCCTTATTGCATGGCTCCTAGATCTTCATGGGGCTTATATGGATTTGTTGGTTTCTTGATTTTCATTTCTTATTTATAAGGTTTATATTTATTTTTGTTCCATACTTCATTTTATGCAGTACCTCCTTTCCACTTTGAAGCCCTTATTCTACATAGCAGGGATTTGGGTAGGTGTTGATTTGACCCAAAGTCTAATACCATATTATATGGCACTTTTATTCCCATATATTTAGGAGGCATCTATGGGGACGCCCACTGATTGCCTACTATATGGTCTATTTAAATAACCTTGGAGATAGGGTATTGGTTGCCCCATGATTGATTGACATATGTGCAGTGGCTTGATCTATTGTTATTTATCACAGGGTTACTGTTTTACATTATTGTTCGTGCCTTTTCATGTTTTGGGTGCATTATATGTATACAGGATGCTTTATTGCATTAGTTGTCCTTGTTAGTATCATGTTTTTAATTTGTTTTTAACCCCTTTCTGTCATCGGACGTACTATTCCGTCCATGTGGGGTGGGCCCTAATTCCCAAGGACAGAATAGTACGTCCAGCACGATCAGCCGCGCTCACGGGGGGAGCGCGGCCGATCGCGGCCGGGTGTCAGCTGCCTATCGCAGCTGACATCCGGCACTATGTGCCAGGAGCGGATTAACCCCCGGCACACCGCGATCAAACATGATCGCGGTGTGCCGGCGGTACAGGGAAGCATCGCGCAGGGAGGGGGCTCCCTGCGCGCTTCCCTGAGACCCCCGGAGCAACGCGATGTGATCGCGTTGCTCCGGGGGTCTCCTACCTCCTATCCCTGCAGGCCCTGGATCCAAAATGGCCGCGGGGCTGCATCCGGGTCCTGCAGGGATCACTTCCGGGTGCCGAGCAGGCTGCAGATGAAAGCTGCAGCCTGCACGGCTGTAAGTGAGATCGGAGATCTCACAGAGTGCTGTGCACACTGTGAGATCAGCGATCAGTAATGTCCCCCCCTGGGACAAAGTAAAAAAGTAAAAAAATTCCCACATGTGTAAAAAAAAATAAAAAAAAAAATTCCTAAATAAAGAAAAAAAAAAAATATTATTCCCATAAATACATTCCTTTATCTAAATAAAAAAACCAAACAATAAAAGTACACATATTTAGTATCGCTGCGTCCGTAACGACCCCACCTATAAAACTATATCACTAATTAACCCCTGCAGTGAACACCGTAAAAAAAAAAAAAAAAACGAGGCAAAAAACAACGCTTTATTCTCATACCACCAAACAAAAAGTGCGATAACACGCGATCAAAAAGACGGATATAAATAAACATGGTACCGCTGCAAACGTCATCTTGTCCCGCAAAAAACGAGCTGCCATATAGCATCATCAGCGAAAAAATAAAAAAGTTATAGTCCTCAGAATAAAGCGATGCCAAAATAATTATTTTTTCTATAAAATAGTTTTTATCGTATAGAAGCGCCAAAACATAAAAAAAATGATGTAAATGAGGTATTGCTGTAATCGTACTGACCCGAAGAATAAAACTGCTTTATCAATTTTACCAAACGCGGAACGGTATAAACGCCTCCCCCAAAAGAAATTCATGAATAGCTGGTTTTTGATCATTCTGCCTCACAAAAATCGGAATAAAAAGCGATCAAAAAATCTCCCGTGCCTGAACATGTTATCAATAAAAACGTCAACTCGTTCCGCAAAAAACAAGACCTCACATGACTCTGTGGACTCAAATATGGAAAAATTATAGCTCTCAAAATGTGGTAACGCAAAAAATATTTTTTGCAATAAAAAGCTTCTTTCAGTGTGTGACAGCCGCCAATCATAAAAATCCGCTAAAAAACCCGCTATAAAAGTAAATCAAACCCCCTTTCATCACCCCCTTAGTTAGGGAAAAATAAAAAAAATTAAAAAAATGTATTTATTTCCATTTTACCATTAGGGCTAGGGTTAGGGCTAGGGTTAGGGTTGGGGCTAGGGTTAGGGTTGGGGCTAGGGTTGGGGCTAGGGTTAGGGTTGGGGCTAGGGTTAGGGTTGGGGCTAGGGTTAGGGCTACAGTTAGGGTTGGGGCTAAAGTTAGGGTTAAGGGTTGGGGCTAAAGTTAGGGTTAGGGTTTGGACTACATCTACGGTTGGGAATAGGGTTGGGATTAGGGTTAGGGGTGTGTCTGGGTTAGAGGTGTGGTTAGGGTTACCGTTGGAATTAGGGTTAGGGGTGTGTTTGGATTAGGGTTTCAGTTATAATTGGGGGGTTTCCACTGTTTAGGCACATCAGGGGCTCTCCAAACGTGACATGGCGTCCGATCTCAATTTCAGCCAATTCTGCGTTGAAAAAGTAAAACAGTGCTCCTTCCCTTCCGAGCTCTCCCGTGCGCCCAAACAGGGGTTTAACCCAACATATGGGGTATCAGCGTACTCGGAACACATTGGAGAACAACTTTTGGGGTCCAATTTCTCCTGTTACCCTTGGGAAAATACAAAACTGGAGGCTAAAAAATAATTTTTGTGGAAAAAAAATATTTTTTATTTGCATGGCTCTGCGTTATAAACTGTAGTGAAACAATTGGGGGTTCAAAGCTCTCACAACACATCTAGATGAGTTCCTTAGGGGGTCTACTTTCCAAAATGGTGTCACTTGTGGTGGGTTTCTACTGTTTAGGTACATTAGGGCCTCTGCAAATGCAATCTGACGCCTGCAAACCATTCCATCTAAGTCTGCATTCCAAATGGCGCTCCTTCCCTTCCGAGCCCTCCCATGCGCCCAAACAGTGGTTCCCCCCCACATATGGGGTATCAGCGTACTCAGGACAAATTGGACAACAACTTTTGGGGTCCAATTTCTCCTGTTACCCTTGGGAAAACACAAAACTGGGGGCTAAAAAATAATTTTGGGGTGAAAATGTTTTGGTTTTTTTTCACGGCTATGCGTTATAAACTGTAGTGAAACACTTGAGGGTTCAAAACTCTCACAACACATCTAGATGAGTTGCTTAGGGGGTCTACTTTCCAAAATGGTGTCACTTGTGTTTTTTTTTTTACTGTTTAGGTACATTAGGGCTCTGCAAACGCAATGTGACGCCTGCAGACCATTCCATCTAAGTCTGCATTCAAAATGGCGCTCCATCCCTTCCGAGCCCTCCCATGCACCCAAACAGTGGTTCCCCCCCACATATGGGGTATCAGCGTACTCAGGACAAATTGGACAACAACTTTTGGGGTCCAATTTCTCCTGTTACCCTCAGGAAAATACAAAACTGGGGGCTAAAAAATAATTTTTGTGGGAAAAAAATGTTTGTTTGTTTTTTACGGCTCTGCATTATAAACTTCTGTGAAGCAGTTGGTGGGTCAAAGTGCTCCCTACACCTCTAGATAAGTTCCTTAGGGGGTTTAATTTCCAAAATGGTGTCACTTGTGGGGGGGTTTCAATGTTTAGGCACATCAGTGGCTCTCCAAACGCAACATGGCGTCCCATCTCAATTCCTGTCAATTTTGCAGTGAAAAGTCAAATGACGCTCCTTCCCTTCCGAGCTCTGCCATGCGCCCAAACAGTGGTTTACCCCCACATATGGGGTATCAGCGTACTCAGGACAAATTGTAAAACATCTTTTGGGGTCCAATTTCTTCTCTTACTCTTGGGAAAATAAAAAATTGGGGGTGAAAAGATAATTTTTGTGAAAAAATATGATTTTTTATTTTTACGGTTCTGCATTATAAACTTCTGTGAAGCACTTGGTGGGTCAAAGTGCTCACCACACCTCTAGATAAGTTCCTTAGGGGGTCTACTTTCCAAAATGGTGTCACTTGTGGGGGGTTTCAATGTTTAGGCACATTAGTGGCTCTCCAAATGCAACATGGCGTCCCACCTCAATTCCTGTCAATTTTGCATTGAAAAGTCAAACGGCGCTCCTTCCCTTCCGAGCTCTCCCATGCGCCCAAACAGTGGTTTACCCCCACATATGGGGTATCAGCGTACTCAGGACAAATTGTACAACATCTTTTGGTGTCCATTTTCTCCTGTTACCCTTGGTAAAATAAAACAAATTGGAGCTGAAGTAAATTTTGTGTGAAAAAAAAGTTAAATGCTCATTTTTATTTAAACATTCCAAAAATACCTGTGAAACACCTGAAGGGTTAATAAACTTCTTGAATGTGGTTTTGAGCACCTTGAGGGGTGCAGTTTTTAGAATGGTGTCACACTTGGGTATTTTCTATCATATAGACCCCTCAAAATTACTTCAAATGTGATGTGGTCCCTAAAAAAAAAATGGTGTTGTGAAAATGAGAAATTGCTGGTCAAATTTTAACCCTTATAACTCCCTAACAAAAAAAAATTTTGGTTCCAAAATTGGGCTGATGTAAAGTAGACATGTGGGAAATGTTACTTATTAAGTATTTTGTGTGACATATCACTGTTATTTAATTGCATAAAAATTCAAAGTTGAAAAATTGCAAAATTTTCAAAATTTTCGCCAAATTTCCATTTTTTTCACAAATAAACGCAGGTAATATCAAAGAAATTTTACCACTATCATGAAGTACAATATGTCACGAGAAAACAATGTCAGAATCACAGGGATCCGTTGAAGCGTTCCAGAGTTATAACCTCATAAAGGGACAGTGGTCAGAATTGTAAAAATTGGCCCGGTCCATAACGTGCAAACCACCCTTGGGGGTGAAGGGGTTAAATCATGTTTGTGCTTTTGTGGTAATAAAGAGTTTCTTGAAATATTCTATTACAGGTGTGCACGGTCTATATGCATTGGTCCTTTTTTGTCTTGTACTTATTCTCCCTTCCATGCATCATGTAGCACCCTGGCTCATAATGTGTCATAATTAGTTATATTGTGGTGCACCCGATACCCGACCTTTTGTAAAGTAGAACAAACAATTCTGGAAGTGATGGTATTGGTCTCACGGAGTACTGATCTCAGCATCATTGAGTATGTGTGGAACTGCATGAAGAGATAGAAGAAATTGTGAAAGCCTACATCAGCAGAATATTTGTGGTTTGTTCACCCGCTTTGATGCTGTTTTAAAGGACAAGGATGACCACACCAATAGTCCACACCATGCAAGGTTTTTTTTGCCACAAATTGAATCTCAAAATGCTTGATTTCGTGTGAAACTGCAAATTTAAGGAAGTTTGACTAACTATATCCACCGCGAATGGATCCATTCATTTCTACTGAAGGTAATATTTTTGAACTGTAGTCAATGATTTTGTAACTTAACAATAATGCTAAAAAAGCCCTCTTTGACTACCTCAGAATTACACATTACACTATTTTGTCATAACTATATTTTTACATTTTGTTGCCAATGTAGTAGATGAAAAATGAATATTAGCATGACAATATAGTTTAGTCACCAATGTAATAACTTTCCCAAAATATTTTTTTCAAGCTACGCAGCCCCTTACCAAGAAGATCAAACACACAACTGCTTCTAAAACAAAATTAAAGTGTTGTTAAACTGTTTTTAAACACAGATTTGAAGAATGAAATTGAGGGTAATAACCTGGTAGCCAATGAAAGCAAAAAATTCTGGAATTTTGCTAACCAACTGCTTGCAAATCATCCAAGCATAACATCTTGAATTGCTGGTGCTGTAATAAATTACAGAGTTCACTTTTGCATTTTCAAGAAAAAAACATTTATCGAGTCAATCTACAGAACTGAATCAGAGTTACAGCATTTCTAATGCATGATGTGTGGAATTTCTGAATGTATTGCAGTCAATGGGAGATAAAATGCAGAGCCAAAACATGTTATATAACAGGAAAACCTGCTGGGATTTTACAGACTCTTCACATATTTTAGATAGGTTATGCTCTTTGGGTTTTGGCTTAGACTTAGAAATGTCAATGCAAAATTATTCTGGGATCACCTTAAAAGTGGATCCTATGAGACTATATGGCATACTGACCACTGGGGACACACACAACCAATTCTGTGGCTTAGCTTGTGTCCATGATTGGAAAGGTGAACTTTTCTGCTTTTGATTACTAGAAACATATGTCCAACTTGACCTTTATTTTTGTTTTATGATAATGAGACAGAACAGGGAGGTGAAAAGTGATGTAAGGTGGGAGTTCTGCAAAAGTGTAGAGCACGTGAACACTTTTTCATTGTGGAAAACCAGTGGCTTCACTGTTTCAATATCTAAATAAATGAACTAGCTGCCTAGCAATTGTCTTTCTCACATAAAACAAGAATGGATCTTTTTGATGAGATAAAAGGGATTATGTCAGAGATATTTGTGAATGAAGCCACTAACACAGTGCTGTGTGTTGTTGAACATTATTAGCGCTAGAAAAAAAACTAACTTCTTTCTTGTATGTTAATTATCTTATAAGTGCCCAGTGGTTGTATCAAGGCCTGACAATTACACTGGCCTCCATCCCTAAACCATCTCTGATACCTGATGGTTCCAGCATTCAGTCATACCACCGAAATTACTTGGAAGGGATGCAATTGCTTGCAAGTGTTGCAATTTACCACTAAATCCATTAAAGAAGCAAAATTTGTTCAAAATTTTCATCCTCTTTATACATATTGCAGTCATCATATTATTTAGCACAGTGTACCTACAATTGCGTATTTTGCACTTCTACCCAGTTATTTCTTCTCTTTACGACATCATGTGATTATGCAGAAACAGGACGTCTCTTTTCCTTGCATAAGTCATCGTTAGAACTACAATTCTACATCACTGCAAGTGCCTGGCAGAAGAGAGGAGTAGAGCAACTAGGTCAGAAGTTTAAGAGGATGATGAGTCAAGCTGAGAAATTGACCTCCTATTTCTACATAGAGCTTAGAGGGATTCAGCTAGTCAGTTTTTAATCACATGATGTCATAGACTTAATGGGAAAGAGATGAATTAACTGGGTAGGAGGGCAGTTCTAAAGCTATAAACAGCAACAAAAGTATGTGGCCACTTGGCTTAAGTCCCTTATCCAACATTTCTTATGTTTTAGTAGGCAGAGTTCTCTGAACAGACTCCCTTTACTTATTAGAGAATTTACTTGCATATAAAATGGGAAAGAAAAATAATTTTTAAACTAGAGATTTCCTTCACATGAGCATCTTCGTAAGGCCAGGTTCTGTTTTTTTTTTTTCCATTATAGTCACACAGGAATGGAGTTCATATGGAAAATAGATCAGTTACATGGTGGTGCCTAAAAGACCCAACTGACTATAATGGGGTTCATTGGGTTTCTGGTAGGGTGCTTGTCATTCTATGTAAAATAAAATGGAATTGGAGGCTTGAAAGGACATGGTGAAATTCTAGATTATATTTCTGTTTATTCCTTGATTTCTTTACATTTAAAGGTAAATAATAATGACATGCAAAACACACAAGCCAGAAACCATGGGCTCTGTATGCATTGGCATCATGGCAATTATTGCAGAAGCCACATTACTGTGCCAGATCCATTGTATAACAGATCTCATCTGATCTGACCTTACAGACCTTCTATAAACTGGTCCTAATAGTGCATCCAAACATATCACAAATGAAGCATACAGCATTATATAGATATGCCAAAAATGTCAATTAAATAAGTCCTTGTTATATGCCAGCACAAGTTCATATATTTAAGTATCATAAAATTCTTAACATTATATAATCACTAGAGATGAGTGAATTTTTTTAAAATTCAAATTCGCTATCTTCGTTGAATTTCCCCTCAAAGTTTGACTTATGGTGAATAAATTTTCTGCTAATTGTATTACTTAAAAGAAACAAATTGCCAGGAAAATATGTGTATAACACTGTAAGGCTTTCTAGTACTGTATTGAACATATTTTGAGCTCTGCAAAGCAAAAACAGCTTCATAAATGTCCAAGTGACCTCAACCTATCTAGCTAGGGGAAAGCGGATGATAAAAGGAGATAATCAACATTTTTATTTGGGTGGTGTGTATGGTTCTTGTCATGATCTCCATGGCCAGAGAACTAGCATAAGCCCCAATAGGAACAAGCTCTTGGAAGATGTAACTGTACTGACCATGAACTAAACCTACCGCATCATCTAGAAGTAGCCAGGTAGCATGTCCTACTTTTTATCCCTATATGCCCAGCGCCGGCCGGAGAACTAAATAATGCTAGCAGAGGGAAATATAAGACCTGACTCACCTCTAGAGAAATGCCCAAAAAAAGGAGACAGAGGCCCCCCACATATATTGGCGGTGATATGAGATGAAACAACAAACGCAGCAGGAAAATAGTTTTAGCAAATTTGAGGTCCGCTTTCTAGATAGCAGAAGACAGAAAGCATACTTTCATGGTCAGTAGAAAACCCTAACAAAACACATCCAGAAATTACTTTAGGACTCTGGCATTAACTCATAATACCAGAGTGGCAATTCCTGATCAACAAGAGCTTTCCAGACACAGTAACGAAACTGCAGCTGTGAACTGGAACCAAAATACAAAAACAAAACATGGACGAATGTCCAACTTATCTAGTAGATGTCTGGGAGCAGGAACAAGCACAGAGAGGCTTCTGATAACATTGTTGACCGGCAAGCATCTAACAGAGAAGCCAGGTTATATAGCGACACCCAGATCTAATCAGAACAGGTGAACAGGGAAGATGATGTCACAAGTTCAATTCCACCAGTAGCCACCGGGGGAGCCCAGAATCCAAATTCACAACAGTACCCCCCCCTCAAGGAGGGGGCACCGAACCCTCACCAGAACCACCAGGGCGATCAGGATGGGCCCTATGAAAGGCACGAACCAGATCAGAGGCATGAACATCAGATGCAGTGACCCAAGAATTATCCTCCTGGCCGTATCCCTTCCACTTGACCAGATACTGGAGTCTCCGTCTGGAAACACGGGAGTCTAGGATTTTTTCCACAACGTACTCCAACTCACCCTCAACCAACACCGGAGCAGGAGGCTCAACGGAAGGCACAACCGGTGCCTCATACCTGCGCAATAACGACCGATGAAAAACGTTATGAATAGAAAAGGATGCAGGGAGGTCCAAACGGAAGGAAACAGGGTTAAGAATCTCCAATATTTTATACGGACCGATGAACCGAGGCTTAAACTTAGGAGATGAGACCCTCATAGGGACAAAACGAGAAGACAACCACACCAAATCTCCAACATAAAGCCGAGGACCAACACGACGGTGACGGTTGGCAAAAAGCTGAGTCTTCTCCTGGGACAACTTTAAATTGTCCATCACCTGCCCCCAGATATGATGCAATCTCTCCACCACCGCATCCACTCCAGGACAATCCGAGGATTCCATCTGACCGGAGGAAAATCGAGGGTGGAACCCCGAATTACAGAAAAACGGGGACACCAAAGTGGCAGAGCTGGCCCGATTATTGAGGGCGAACTCCGCCAATGGCAAAAAAGCAACCCAATCATCCTGGTCAGCAGACACAAAACACCTCAGATATGTCTCCAGGGTCTGATTAGTCCGCTCGGTCTGGCCATTAGTCTGAGGGTGAAAAGCAGACGAAAAAGACAAATCTATGCCCATCCTAGCACAGAATGCCCGCCAAAATCTAGACACAAATTGGGTTCCTCTGTCAGAAACGATATTCTCAGGAATACCATGCAAACGAACAACATTTTGAAAAAACAGGGGCACCAACTCGGAAGAAGAAGGCAATTTGGGCAGGGGAACCAAATGGACCATCTTAGAAAAACGGTCACACACCACCCAGATGACAGACATCTTCTGAGAAACAGGCAGATCTGAAATAAAATCCATCGAGATGTGTGTCCAAGGCCTCTTAGGAATAGGCAAGGGCAACAATAATCCACTAGCCCGAGAACAACAAGGCTTGGCCCGAGCACAAACGTCACAAGACTGCACAAAGCCTCGCACATCTCGTGACAGGGAAGGCCACCAGAAGGATCTTGCCACCAAATCCCTGGTACCAAAAATTCCAGGATGACCTGCCAATGCAGAAGAATGTACCTCAGAGATGACTCTACTGGTCCAATCATCAGGAACAAACAACCTATCAGGCGGACAACGATCCGGTCTATCCGCCTGAAACTCCTGCAAGGCCCGCCGCAGGTCTGGAGAAACGGCTGACAAGATAACTCCCTCCTTAAGAATACCTGTGGGGTCAGAGTTGCCGGGTGAATCAGGCTCAAAACTCCTAGAAAGGGCATCCGCCTTAACATTCTTAGAACCCGGTAGGTACGATACCACAAAATTAAACCGAGAGAAAAATAATGACCAGCGCGCCTGTCTAGGATTCAGGCGCCTGGCGGTCTCAAGATAGATCAAATTTTTGTGGTCAGTCAATACCACCACCTGATGTCTGGCCCCCTCGAGCCAATGGCGCCACTCCTCAAACGCCCACTTCATGGCCAAAAGCTCCCGATTCCCAACATCATAATTCCGCTCAGAGGGCGAAAATTTACGGGAAAAGAAGGCACAAGGCCTCATCACGGCGCAGTCAGAACTTTTCTGCGACAACACTGCCCCAGCCCCGATCTCAGAAGCGTCAACCTCAACCTGAAAAGGAAGAGTCACATCAGGCTGACGCAACACAGGGGCAGAAGAAAAACGGCGCTTAAGCTCCTGAAAGGCCTCCACAGCATCAGGGGACCAATTAGCAACATCAGCACCCTGTCTAGTCAAATCGGTCAATGGCTTAACGACATCCGAAAAACCAGAAATAAATCGACGATAAAAGTTGGCAAAGCCCAAAAATTTCTGAAGACTTTTAAGAGAAGAGGGCTGCGTCCAATCACAAATAGCTTGAACCTTGACAGGATCCATCTCAATGGAAGAGGGAGAAAAAATATATCCCAAAAAGGAAATTCTCTGAACCCCAAAAACGCACTTAGAACCCTTGACACACAGAGAATTAGACCGCAAAACCTGAAAAACCCTCTTAACTTGCCGGACATGAGAGTCCCAATCATCCGAAAAAATCAGAATATCA
The DNA here is from genome assembly GCF_051348905.1 of Ranitomeya variabilis. Taxonomy (NCBI): domain Eukaryota; kingdom Metazoa; phylum Chordata; class Amphibia; order Anura; family Dendrobatidae; genus Ranitomeya; species Ranitomeya variabilis. The sequence goes on along the minus strand of NC_135237.1, from coordinate 85,419,639 downwards.
TCCAGATACACTATCATAAATTTATCCAAAAAATCGCGGAAAATATCATGCATAAAGGACTGGAAGACTGAAGGGGCATTAGAAAGACCAAAAGGCATCACCAAATACTCAAAGTGGCCCTCGGGCGTATTAAATGCGGTTTTCCACTCATCCCCCTGCCTGATCCGCACCAAATTATACGCCCCACGGAGATCAATCTTAGAGAACCACTTGGCCCCCTTTATGCGAGCAAACAAATCAGTCAGCAACGGCAATGGGTATTGATATTTAACCGTGATTTTATTCAAAAGCCGATAATCAATACATGGTCTCAAAGAGCCGTCTTTTTTTGACACAAAGAAAAAACCGGCTCCTAAGGGAGATGACGATGGACGAATATGTCCCTTTTCCAAGGACTCCTTTATATATTCTCGCATAGCAGTATGTTCAGGCACAGACAGATTAAATAAACGACCCTTTGGGTATTTACTACCCGGAATTAAATCTATAGCACAATCGCACTCCCGGTGCGGAGGTAATGAACCCAGCTTGGGTTCTTCAAAGACGTCACGATAATCAGACAGGAACTCAGGGATTTCAGAGGGAATAGATGATGAAATGGACACCAAAGGTACGTCCCCATGAGTCCCCTTACATCCCCAGCTCAACACAGACATAGCTCTCCAGTCAAGGACTGGGTTGTGAGACTGCAGCCATGGCAATCCCAGCACCAAATCATCATGTAGATTATACAGCACCAGAAAACGAATAGTCTCCTGGTGATCCGGATTAATACACATAGTCACTTGTGTCCAGTATTGTGGTTTATTATTAGCCAATGGGGTGGAGTCAATCCCCTTCAGAGGAATAAGAGTCTCCAAAGGCTCTAAATCATACCCACAACGATTGGCAAAGGACCAATCCATAAGACTCAAAGCGGCGCCAGAGTCGATATAGGCGTCCGTAGTAATAGATGACAAAGAGCAAATCAGGGTCACAGACAAAATAAATTTAGACTGTAAAGTGCCAATGGGAACGGATTTATCAAGCTTTTTAGTACGCTTAGAGCATGCTGATATAACATGAGTAGAATCCCCACAATAGAAACACAACCCATTTTTCCGTCTAAAATTCTGCCGCTCGCTTCTGGACAGAATTCTATCACACTGCATGTTTTCTGGCGTCTTCTCAGTGGACACCGCCAGATGGTGCACTGGTTTGCGCTCCCGCAGACGCCTATCGATCTGAATGGCCATTGTCATGGACTCATTCAGACTTGCAGGCACAGGGAACCCCACCATAACATCCTTAATGGCATCAGAAAGACCCTCTCTGAAAGTAGCCGCCAAGGCACACTCATTCCACTGAGTAAGCACAGACCATTTACGGAATTTTTGGCAGTAAATTTCAGCTTCATCTTGCCCCTGCGATAGGGACATCAAAGTTTTTTCTGCCTGAAGTTCCAAATGAGGTTCCTCATAAAGCAAGCCCAAGGCCAGAAAAAACGCATCCACATTGCGCAACGCAGGATCCCCTGGTGCCAATGCAAAAGCCCAATCTTGAGGGTCGCCGCGGAGCAAGGAAATCACAATCCCAACCTGCTGTGCAGGGTCTCCAGCAGAACGAGATTTCAGGGACAAAAATAACTTACAATTATTTCTAAAATTCTGAAAGCTAGATCTATTCCCTGAGAAGAATTCCGGCAAAGGAATTCTCGGCTCTGATACCGGAGCATGAACAACAAAATCTTGCAAACTTTGTACTTTCGTGGCGAGATTATTCAAACCTGCAGTTACACTCTGTAGATCCATTATAGACAGGTGAACATAGAGCCATTCAAAGATTAGAAGGAGAGAGAAAAAAAAGAAAGACTGCAGCATAGACAGACTGGCAAGTGATCCAATTAAGAGCACACTAACTACTAGACAAAAAAAAAAAAAAAATTTCAGCAGACTTCTTATTTCTCTCCTTTCTCAGCCAAGGATTTTAACCCTTTAGTGGGCCGGTCAAACTGTCATGATCTCCATGGCCAGAGAACTAGCATAAGCCCCAATAGGAACAAGCTCTTGGAAGATGTAACTGTACTGACCATGAACTAAACCTACCGCATCATCTAGAAGTAGCCAGGTAGCATGTCCTACTTTTTATCCCTATATGCCCAGCGCCGGCCGGAGAACTAAATAATGCTAGCAGAGGGAAATATAAGACCTGACTCACCTCTAGAGAAATGCCCAAAAAAAGGAGACAGAGGCCCCCCACATATATTGGCGGTGATATGAGATGAAACAACAAACGCAGCAGGAAAATAGTTTTAGCAAATTTGAGGTCCGCTTTCTAGATAGCAGAAGACAGAAAGCATACTTTCATGGTCAGTAGAAAACCCTAACAAAACACATCCAGAAATTACTTTAGGACTCTGGCATTAACTCATAATACCAGAGTGGCAATTCCTGATCAACAAGAGCTTTCCAGACACAGTAACGAAACTGCAGCTGTGAACTGGAACCAAAATACAAAAACAAAACATGGACGAATGTCCAACTTATCTAGTAGATGTCTGGGAGCAGGAACAAGCACAGAGAGGCTTCTGATAACATTGTTGACCGGCAAGCATCTAACAGAGAAGCCAGGTTATATAGCGACACCCAGATCTAATCAGAACAGGTGAACAGGGAAGATGATGTCACAAGTTCAATTCCACCAGTAGCCACCGGGGGAGCCCAGAATCCAAATTCACAACAGGTTCTAATATTTGGTTATTGCAACAATGAAGTGTGCAAAAAAAATGTATTTCTCACAATGTGTACACTTTGTGAGGTAGGTAGTTGTGATTAAATTCCTGCGTTATGGAGTTTTTTTCTTTAGGGGGTTATAAAAATGAGTTGCCCATCTTACAATGCATTACAATGCAAATTTTGTATATGGTGAGATTCCCCCCCCCCCCCTCCTTCATTGGCTCATTAATGTATTGGATATAAATATGCATATTGTGCTGCTATAAATCTTTTTTGCACTTTATTTGCACTATGACACTTTGGGTTTGATAGTCTTACCTTTATCTTATATAATTTATTCATATTTTTGTGGTATTATTGACTTAATCAAATCTATTCTATATGGCATTTTTTGCACATTAGCCCTTGTGGTAATATTTATTTTGAGCCATGTTGCCTTATTAGTTATAGATTAATTTCAATAAATTATTCTGTGGGTACTTACATATAGAGATTTTACATGTTCTAGTGTCCCTTTTAGGTATATGAATAAAAAGTTTTTCAATATTGATATCTACAGTAGATCTTTTACATATGGGCCATTATGAACTATATACACTTTGTTAGTCCCGCTGACATCTCGTACTTTTTTCCATCTGTTTTTGTTTTCCCTTGTATATGTATTGTGTTATGTTTTTATGATTAATAAAATTACGTTTATTATATTTATTTGAGTCGTGCATTATGTTGTAGGTTTATATATTATTGGTGAATGTACGTCATATATAATTTTTCTCTTTGTATATATGTGTATTCATCTTACAATGCAGGAAGATCACTTTCTGTGACACAGCGTAGCATTAAGGATTTTGTTTCAGATGAAAAAAACTACTGCGTGGATTAATACTGCCCTCCGTGTTTGCAGTGTGTGAAGAATAATAAAAAAGGCTTTTATTAAGGTTCTTCAGTATATCTCAGATCAATTAATTCACAGTCACACTGAGTGACTCTGGTGACTCTGCAGGTACAGCACCCATCTGTACCACTTCAATCTTTGGAATCTGATCAATCGGCTCAATCTGATGAAAGTAGTAAACCACATTCAAGTTAGGCATTTTTCTATCAATTTGTGTAATGACCTATGCGTTTTGACCTCCGATCACTACACTGTCTAAGCATAGATTGGCACTCCTCGGCCTGCCCCAATCTTTTACACTGTTCACGCTAGCTCTCTCCTGATAGGCTGTACTAGACCAGGGAATTATGGGGAAACTTGCCTGGCCAAGCCTGACGCCATTAGCCCACTCATCTGCTCTGATCTGCTGAGCTCTAAAAATCACATCTAAATTTTCAACACATATTATTATTAAATTTGTAGGATTTTAATTTTTTTTGGGGGGTCTGCTTTAAAAAAAAATCCTTCAAGGAGTTGGCCACTTTATCTTTATTTTAACAGATGAGTTGGGACATGGTTTTATGGACATTACTATTAGATAGGAATGACAGATTCTTTCCATGCACTTGTTAGAGCAGATTTCCTTATACACGGCACACCTGTCCAGTCAATTTAATGACTTTCGATGGAGGTGCATGTAGCCATACCTGTCCATCAGTCTCCTCCAATAGAAAAGTAGCTTTTCATATGTCTTATTCTTCAGGTAGAATAGGTCGATGGACAATCTGATCACATGCTCCTCTATAAGTAGCCAAACCGCACTAACAAATGAAGAAGGACTTTTTCTGTAATAGTGAGTGCCACAAAAACATCATTTTCTCTATGCATCTAATAAAATAAAAATAATTGCCCACCCTCCGTTAACTCATTATGCAGCCAGTAATAGGCAGTGCGACACTGAATGTATACAAGCCAAGCAGTGCAAAAGTTTTAATTTCAATTACATGCATTTAAGTAAGGAAAAAAATAATAATTTATGAACAATAACATTTACTAATGTCTATTTTTTACATATAGGATAAAATATACACACTGTGTAATTATATTGAACTTTCAAGAAAAGTAGTCTTCTGTAGAGTTGATTCATCTCCCAGACAATTACTGCACTTGTTATCTTGGGTTTTTCTTATAAGGATTTTCTTTTTTTTTTTTACCTCTGCCTCATTTTTCTTGTAGGCTATAATGAGACATAAGGCAGAAGAGAAAGGTGCTCTTACAGCGTAGAGAGGTCAAGAACTGGTCAAGAGCTGGTTTCTTTCAGATTGTGATATTGGTTCTTGATAAGAAGTGTTAAGAGGCACATGACAGAACGTTTTTAAGGAGGAACATAGACTAGTAGTGACCTCCCTTTAAAAAAAAGAGAGAGGTAAAAGTAAATCTCCTTAGTAAGCTATCTACAGGGTGCCGATTATGAGCTGGGAGGAGGTGATTTATTTTTTTGCTTGTCCTGGAGTTCATCTTCTATGATAGATTCCCTTGATCTTGACATGCATAAATTAATTAAAAGAAAAAGTAATAGAGGAAACTGCATTAGAGGAGCTCTTACTATGGGCATAAGCAGGGCTTGGCCTTCAAAGCCTTGTTATCTTTTAATAATAAAGATAAATTACTTTGGATTAGTGGCAAATCTCTATCGTGTATAACTGTGTTTCACGATAATACTCCTCTGTCAATGTCTATTGTGATGCCTTCTCTGGCAACTTTTAAATGATGCTTTCCTGCTTCATCAAAGCCTATGCTGGACAATAAGTGATTAGATAAATACCTGACCTTGTACAGGAATGTCTTTAACTCTTGTTTGGGCTCTTATAAGTAGTGACAATTTAATGAATCAGACACAAGGAAATGTTCGATTAGGACAAAATGAATGGAAAATGTTAAAATGATAATCCTAATCCTGGAAGGATCAGAGACAAACTGAAGTAGGTGCCTATGCAATATACTACACTATATATGGGCCCTTTGCTGTGCAATAACTCATCATAATCTACAAGTCCTTATTTATTTATTATGCTTTGTTTATATAGCGCTATCTTGTTCCATAGTGCTTTACACACATTATCATCACTGTCCCCATTGGGGATCACAATCTAAATTCCCTATAAGTATGTCTTTAGAATATGGGAGGAAATTGGAGTATCTGGAAGAAACCCACACAAACACATGACGAACATACAAACTCATTGCGGATGTTGTGCTTGGTGGGATTTGAACCCAGGACTCCAGCGCTGCAAGACTGAAGTGCTAACCACTGAGCCACCTTCTGCTTTGGCAGTGGTAATGTCCCCTTACCTCTTATGCCTCTGCACCATTTGCACCAATGGTATTTCCATCCATGATTCCTGATATAATGATGGAGTTTTCAGGAGTACAAAAGATGTAGTGACAACCAGGACCTGGAAAAGTGATGCAAAATAAGTCAAAGTGGATGCTTCAGGAAAAAGTGTCGGCGCTTGTTCCTGAGGAAGAGTTTGCGAAACCTGCCTTTGAGAATGAGGTGTAGAATACAGTTTCCATGTAGTCTGTACTCTTCAGGTCTAAACAATTTATTAATATTCCCATTTCTTTTGTTACTTTTATACATTTTGACATGCCAATTTTGTACTATTATCCTTGACAGCTACTTAACTTCTCTGAGACATTATGCCTCTATTATGCACTTTATTATTTGATTCTTTTTTTTTTAGGGATTGACCTTCTATATTATTTAATAAGTGCACTATGCAATTTATTGTTAGTCTAACTTTTTATTTTATATATACTTTATTGCTGTTTAATTACTTTGTGCATTTGTGCATCTACTGTGACATTTGTGATATTTATTTGCATCTCTACTTTTCCACATTTACTGCATTTCAATCTGCTGTGTAATTTTTTTTGTCTTTCTCCATTCCACTTTCTATGAAATAAAGAATATATACATTATTTATTGTGTCATTATTTGGTCTTTGCTGGATCATTGTAGGTGTTACATGTTTTAGAATTATCCAGTGGACTGTTGTTGGTAGTTTGTTCCATACTATAATGCTGTCCTCTCATTATAGGTGGAATTAGAGATGAGTGGTTCGATTCGTGATACTCTGATCCAATGTCCAGGTCAATGGTACCTGGTGGCTAGATGGGAGGCCAGTGAATCTCTTCCAGCATCACTGACATGATATCACCCGTGTGCCTCATTACACAGTTGACATTTAAAAGAAAAAAGGGGATTGCTACCGTGTTAGCCAGTTGAAGAAAGACTGATATTGTGACCGCTATTCAAAAGGCACACAGTGATGCAGTAAGATTAGAGATTTACGAGCATTCCATTAAGGCCTCTTTCACACTTCCGTCTTTTTGTTTTCATCAAAATCTGTCATTTTGTGAAAAAAACGGATCCAGCAAATATTTCTCCTGGATCCGTCTTTTTCTCATAGACTTGTATTAGTGACGGATTGTGACGGATGGCCTTCCGTTTCATCCGTCGTGCGCTTGATCCGTCGTAAAATCGTTGTCCATCGGGAGGAGACAATGCACATAGAAACATTTTTTATGTACATCGGAAAATCGCTCAGCGATGGATCCTGTGCTGTCCGTCATTGGCGAGACCGCTACGTCATCATAGGTCATTGTCTCACAAGGCATCACTGGGAACGGGAGCTGCCGGCAGCATCGCGAGCATTGGGAAGGCTGCGGGGGATGCCGGAAGGTAAGAATATCACGATTTTTTATTATTTTTTTATTATTTTTAACATGGGTTGTGTTGTGTATGCGTTTTCATAGCAAAAAAACACGGTGAAGATGCATACACAATGTGTGCACATAGCCTTAAATTCTGGCAACAACTGCCTAGACGGATCGATCAAAAAAACGGATCCAGTGCATCAGTTTTTTACAATCTGCACAGGATCTGTCTTTTCAACATTTTGACGGATTGTGACTGATTGTAAAAAACGGAAGTGTGAAAGAGGCCTTAGCTGCTGTCAGCACTGGCTTGGATGCCGGACCAGAATCCCATGAATCTATCCGCTCATCTCTAGTGTTAAGGTAATCACTTATAGTCTGCAGAATGGGTATCTACCACTATTTGGCCTCTGTATGGCGGTAATATCAGTTTTGATCTTCATATAATGATTTGTATCCAGTAACAGCATTGTCGTCTGCTGAGGTGCACACTATAATTAGGGAGCGCCTCTGTCGCCTGCTTTGAAGGCCACTCAGATGTGATTCACTCACCTTGTGCAAAACCCTAGCAGAGCGTCTGACCGCCACCTTTATGCCTTTGATGTCTCTCTTAAAACAAACCCTACAAAACAACATAAAATGGTTTTACTGTCATTTTTATTTCATTTTAAACAGTGATTTAAAGTTTTTTCGGAAAGGTTTTCAGTATGGTAAATATACTGTATATGAAAATGCAACTATGGAAAAAATGTCTAGACAAATAGATTTCCAAAAGATCAAAATGTGATAGATTGGTATAATAAAAGAGTAAATGTGATAAATTGTGTAAATTTTTTATTTTTCAAAATGACACAGCAATTACTTTATTACTTCTGCCTATGATAGCTATTTATCATCCACAGCAGCGCCGTATTTTGATTAATAAATCATACATCTGCCTACGGAAAATTCATAGGCATCATGCAGTGTGAGCATTGAAGTCATGATTTCAAATCCAGGCTAATTTAAGAAAACAGTTTGAAATTCACATAAATTATGGTGTCCAGCTATTTCTGACCACAGTGACCTCACTCCAGAAAATGCAACTTCCACTGGATGGGTCTCTGACCAGGAGGCAGCATTAAAAAAAAAAGTCTACTTGGGTTAATTCTTTGCAGATGCCAAGTGGCGGAAGTTTTGCAAGAAAAAAATGAAAGCCATTCACTCTTTCAGTGACACAGGCCTTTGATAGCAACACACACTTATTTGGACAGAGAGCTCGGGGTCAGGAAGGCACATAAAGATTGGTGATTAGAGAAATACAATATCAGCAAAGTGTGGCAAGCTACTAAAAGAAACTCCAGCTTTTATCATTGTACTGCAGGATCTCCCCCGGGCTATTTATATTAGATATTGAGTTAAGCATAACTTATTTAGCCCGAGCATTCCAGAAAACATTTTGATGTCAGCTACTGCAGGAAAGTAAACACAAAGGGAAAGGAAACGCTCTTGATTTCTGCAAAGATAAAAATGGTGTAATTTAATTTAATTATCCCATGCATTTTTCAGGAATTAAGGAGAGAAGGTATTTTGCAAATGTTCCTTTTAACTCGGGAAGAAACGGACAAATAACTTTTGTGCATTGGGTTTATGAATAATGTTTATTCTAGCGGCAAGTGGTGCATACAATGGTGGATGGATGGAGATAATATTCCTTAGTAATGTCTCATTTTTTCAGCATGCTGGTTGCTGAAATATTAAGAGGTGTGTGTAGATTTGGCAATCAGCTGTAAAGAAAGAAAGAAAGAAAGAAAGAAAGAAAGAAAGAAAGAAAGAAAGAAAGAAAGAAAGAAAGAAAGAAAGAAAGAAAGAAAGAAAGAAAGAGAAAGAAAGAAAGAAAGAAAAAGAGACAGAAAAAGTAAAGGAAGAAATGATAGTAAAAGAAAGAAAAAGATAGAAATAAGGAAAGACTGAAAATGAAGGAAAAATAAAGATAGAAAAATAGAGACAGGAAGAGAAAAAGAAACAGAAATAAAGATATCAAAAGAAAGAAAGATGAAGAAAAATGACACAATTGTCGTAAGCTACTGATGTAATGGATATATCAAGCTCAATTATTTTGCAGTCTTAAGAAAATAAAAAAAAAATTTTTTCGAAGATGCAGTGAAAGATCAAATGAGTGACATATTTAAGCTCAGTTCACATGTTTAGGCAGCAGTGTGACAGACACCATGTAAACATTCATTCAGAACTTGCAGTTATGTCACTATTAAGAGACACTTCACACACCAAAACAAAAGAATCCACGGAAATATAAATAAAATCAGAACTTTATTGAAGAACACACACAAAAAAAAAAACCTGCTTATGAATTTCCAACTAAATCTAGATAATTATCTATAATATAACGGAAGGAGCGTCACTCTGTCCGAAGCCTTTATGGACTGCGCAATGCTCCTAGCGTTAGATTATAACCAGTGTCCGTATTCTAGAAAAAAAAAATGGCGCCGGAAAGCGCGAACTGCGCAGTCGCCGATTCCGGGAGCAGGGGGACATTTAGGAACCGTAAACAGGGGACGTGGGGACACGGTGGACTTGATCCCACCCTCATGATGCTGTGGCAGTTCATGCCACAGCAATTTCTTACTTACGCCACCTGATTCCGGGCCATGAATGTCCCTCTGCTCCTGGAATCGGCGCCTGCGCAGTCCGCGCTTTCCGGCGCCATTTTCTTGAAGACTGCAGTGTGTCTTCAAGAAAATGGCGCCGGAAAGCGCGGACTGCGCAGGCGCCGATTCCGGGAGCAGGAGAACATTTATGAGCCAGAAACAGGGGGTGTGTGGACACGATCCCGCACTGATGATGCTGTGTCACTTCATGCCACAGCAATTTCTTACTTACGCCGCCTGATTCCGGGCCATGAATGTCCCTCTGCTCCCGGAATCGGCACCTGCGCAGTCCGCGCTTTCTGCCTCCATTTTCTTGGATACTGCAGTGTGTCTTCAAGAAAATGGCGCCGGAAAGCGCGGACTGCACAAGCGCCGATTCCGGGAGCACGGGGACATTTATCAGCCGGAAACGGGGCGTGTGGACAGATCCCGCACTCAGGACGCAGCAATTCAAACTTACGTCACCTGATTCCGGGGCCATGAATGTCCCTCTGCACAGCCGCCCGCACTCAGCACTGCCACTCACAGCCGCCCACACTCAGCACCGCCACACACAGCCGCCCGCACTCAGCACCGCCACGCACAGCCGCCCACACTCAGCACTGCCACGCACAGCCGCCCACACTCAGCACCGCCATGCACAGCCACCCGCACTCAGCACCGCCACACACAGCCGCCCGCACTCAGCACCGCCACGCACAGCCTCCCGCACTCAGCACCGCCACGCACTGCCGCCCGCACTCAGCACAGCCGCCCGCACTCAGCACAGCCGCCCGCACTCAGCACAGCCGCACTCGGGCAGTAGAGCAGGAGAGAGAAAGATGGGAGCAACATATGGCAGAATGGAAACAGGAACAGGCAGAATGGGTGCAGCACATTACAACAGAATGGGGGCACAGGATGGGAGCAGCACATGATAGAATGGGGGCACAGGATGGGAGCAGCACATGACAGAATGGGGGCACAGGATGGGAGTAGCACATGGCAGAATTATTGTGCATGATGGGAGCAGCACATGACAGAATGGGGGCTGTTATGACCCCAATGGCGAGGGTCTCAGAGGAACGTGGAAGTCTGCAGAATACAAAAATCCAGCTCATAAGGTAGTGGTAACTGGGTTGACCATATATCTACTCCTAACGCCAACACTAGAAGTAGCCGGGGATCATTCCTACGTTGATTCTAGATGACACGCGCCAGCCGGAGAATCTAGCTACCCCTAGTAGAGGAAAACAAAGACCTTTCTTGCCTCCAGAGAAGGGGACCCCAAAGCTGGATAGAAGCCCCCCACAAATAATGACGGTGAGGTAAGAGGAAATGACAAACACAGAAATGAACCAGGTTTAGCACAGAGAGGCCCGCTTACTGATAGCAGAATAAAGAAAGGTAACTTATATGGTCAACAAAAACCCTATCAAAATCCACACTGGAAATTCAAGAACCCCCGAACCGTCTAACGGTCCGGGGGGAGAACACCAGCCCCCCTAGAGCTTCCAGCAAAGGTCAGGATATAGATTTGGAACAAGCTGGACAAAAATACAAAACCAAAACAAATAGCAAAAAGCAAAAGGCAGACTTAGCTGATATAACTGGAACCAGGATCAGTAGACAAGAGCACAGCAGACTAGCTCTGATAACTACGTTGCCAGGCATAGAACTGAAGGTCCGGGGAGCTTATATAGCAACACCCCTAACTAACGACCCAGGTGCGGATAAAAGGAATGACAGAAAAACCAGAGTCAAAAAACTAGTAACCACTAGAGGGAGCAAAAAGCAAATTCACAACAGGGGGCACACACATGACAGGATGGGGGGTGCAGGATGGGAGCACATGACAGGATGGGGCGCAGGATGGGGCGCAGGATGGGAGCACATGACAGGATGGGAGCAGCACATGACAGAATGGGGGCACAGGACGGGAGCAGCACATGACAGTATGGGGGTGTAGGATGGAGCAGCATATGACAGGATGGGGGCGCAGGATGGGAGCACATGACAGGATGGGGACGCAGGATGGAGCAGCACATGACAGGATGGGAGAGCAAGATGGGAGCAGCACATACCAGGATGGAGACCATATACCAATATAAATGCTCGCCACCCGGGCGTAGAACGGGTTCAATAGCTAGTTGTCTATAAGGAAAGTTTTAGAATTCTTTCCTCCTCACAGACATGTTTCCAAAGTCTTCTGTATTCTGTTTCCCATTCACCCAGCCTCATTTCTTATAGCAGATCAGCAGGGCAATCCCTCCAATTCTCAGTTCTCAAAACCCAATTTTCACAGGTTGGCATTCTAACGATCATATAGAACAGTAGATAGATAGATAGATAGATAGATAGATAGATAGATAGATAGATAGATAGATAGATAGAGGATGACTTTAAAAAGTTAAGTTTTAGGTTGGTATAGTTCACATTGAAAACAATTGAATCAAAACCTTAGCCCAGATGAGTGCTGTCAAATTCCAATGGATTAATATGGATCTAGACTATTAAATAAAACATATCCTGATGAAAATATAATCATATCAAAAGAAATTAGAATACAGGATTAAAACAGAAAATTTAATTTATTATTTATTTAACCACACCCATTTTATTATAAAATGCTTTCATTTGATAGTCTCTATTGAATATATTTTATTTTCTTACTGAATTTCATTATTTTAACTTTCATTGCAAGACTATATGTTGTAGTAATAAGAGATGGAAAGTTTGAGGTCCATATCTGTGCTGCCAGCTTGTGATGACGTGTTGGACGTCATATCAATATGGTTTTTTATATCCTGAAGAAGTGGGTTACACTGTGAAACGCATTTTTTATAAGGGTATGTTTCCACGGTCAGGAAACGCTGCTTGTTTGACGCTGCGCAGAGCTGCAGCGTCAAACACACAGCGTCCAGATGTTCCAGCATAGTGGAGGGGATTTTATGAAATCCCGTCTCCACTATGCGTGGAAACCCGCTCGCGGCGGGCCTGCGACTATGACATGCTGCGCGTCTTTTCAGATCGCAGCATGTCCGTACACCTTGCGGGGACGCAGCGTCCCCGCAAGGCATATCACAGGGCCCTATGGGAGAGAGCGATCATCCCGGATGTGGAGAGTTAACACGTCCGGCATGATCGCGTCCCAGAAAGGGACCGCCGGCCATCCTGATCATGGAAACATACCCTAATACTTCTGTTATCTGATGTGTCTTCACAAGCTGGCAGTGCGGATATGGAACACAAACTTTCCATGTTGTAATTGCTCTTCTGATGATCCAAAGCAGCCTTTCAAACCTGGATCAGTTCAGCATATATCGATACAATTTCTGATATTTATCAACCAGATAAGACCCTATCCTTGTGCTATTTTTCCTCCTCATCTTTTTTGCATATATGTGTACTAGAAATATTTAAAAGGGTTGTCCAGGACTAATTCACTTTTCTTATAAGGCTAAGAGCTGACATGTAGGTAGTTACTAACTACCTGCCTGTTCTGCTCGATGCTGGGTGAGACCAATCACAGACTGCTCCTGCTGATAATTCTGCTGCTTCACATCAGCATAGCAGCTCGTCCTTTACTGGGATGTTCTGATGATGGGGTATAACTGCTTATGTCATGCTGATTGACAGCCAACTCCCTGCAGTTATTCAGCAGGGAGCTGGCTGACAATTAGCATGACATTGGCAGGGACCTCCCATGAACAGAGCAGAGCGTGAGAGAAGCAGTTGCTTTGTCGATGTGACGTCACCAGAAACCACAGAATTGTCAGCAGGCATGGTCCATGATTGCTCTGAGCTGACATAGATCAACATCAGGCAGTACAGGCAGGTAGTTAGGAACTACCTGACTGTAAGTTTTTAGACCCATCAGAAAAAAATAAAATAGTCCTGTCTAACCCTTTTTAAGCTCTAGACTGTGGACTACTGTGAACTATCTTAATATATGGACTGATGTTTTTCTATAACTTTACCCATATTTAGAATGTTCAAATAATTGCTATGAATTCTGCTCCTGACAGTTATGTAAGATCTTTTACCTATACATCCTGATGGATCTCACTAATTTGTTAACATTACAGAAAAAGCAGATGACTAGCAGCACTATCCAGAGAGACAGAGTCCAACACTCCAAGAAACTTACTTGAAAAAATCCAACGTATGCAAAATAGACAGCATCCAAATTCCAGGTAATTATATCAAACTGTGATTTATTTTATCAAAAACATGAGTGACAACGTTTTGAGCTAAAATTGGTTCGTGTGAAAGACCTATTGTAGGTAAAAACATTGTCTCTCATGTCATTGGCAGAAAAAACACATTTTGATGTCATCACCTGGAATTTGGATGTTGATTTGTTAACATTGTCTGTATTATGCAAATTGCCTCTTCAGAGAAAAAGAGGACTTAACCCCTTCATGACATGCGCCGTACTAGTACAGTGCATGTCGTGTCTCCCCCTTTGATGTGGGCTCCGGCGGTGAGCCCATATCAAAGTCGCGACATGTCAGCTGTTTTGTACAGCTGACATGTGCACGCAATAGCGGCGGGTGAAATCGTGATTCATCCGCCGCTATTAACCTGTTAAATGTCGCTGTCAAACGCTGACAGCGGCATTTAACTACCGCTTCCAGCTGTGTGGCCGGAAATGAGCTCATCGCTGACCCCTGTCACATGATTGGGGGTCGGCGATACATCAGGATGGTAACCATAGAGGTCCTTGAGACCGCTATGGTCACTGATGCAGGCCTGCTGTGAGCGCCACCCTGTGGTCGGCGCTCATAGCAAGTCTGCAATTCAGCTACATAGCAGCGATCTGATGATCACTGATATGTAGCTGAACCGATCCAGTGGTGCCAGTTTCTAGCCTCTCATGGAGGGTATTGAAGCATGGCAAAAGTTTAAAAAAAGTTTTTAAAAATATGAAAAAATATATATGAAAGATTAAATCTCCCCCCTTTCGCCCCATCCAAAATAAAACAATAAAAAAAAAATCAAACCTACACGTATTTGGTATCGCCAAGTTCAGAATCGCCCGATCTATCATTAAAAAAAGCATTAACCTGATCGCTAAACGGCGTAGCGAGAAAAAACTCACAACGCCAGAATTACATTTTTTTGGTCGCCGCGACATTGCATTAAAATGCAATAACGGGCTATCAAAAGAATGTATCTGCACAAACGTGGTATCATTAAAAATGTCAGCTCAGCATGCAAATAATAAGCCCTCACCTAACCCCAGATCACGAAAAATGGAGACGCTACAGGTATCGGAAAATGGCGCATTTTTTTGAATTTTTTCACCACTTAGATAAAAAATAACCTAGACATGTTAGGTGTATATGAACTTGTAATGACCTGGAGAATCATAATATCAGGTTAGTTTTAGCATTTAGTGAAGCTAGCAAAAAAGCCAAACAAAAAACAAGTGTGAAATTGCACTTTTTTTTGCAATTTCACCACACTTGGAATTTTTTTCCCATTTTCTAGTACAAGACATGGTAAAACCAATGGTGTCTTTCAAAAGTATAACTCGTCCCGCAAAAAATAAGCCCTCACATGACCATATTGACGGAAAAATAAAAAAGTTATGGCTCTGGGAAGGAGGGGAGCGAAAAGCAAAAACAAAAACGAAAAAGGGCCGTGTCGGGAAGGGTTTAAACTCTATAGCGCCACCTGTTGGAAGCAGCGATCATACAAGTCACAATCAACCTTTTAACGAGTCGTGCAATATGACTTAGGATAAAAAGCCAAATCAGTATCTCAATTCACAGATAATTGATAATTTCTGTAAAGTTTCTAGATATTCATGGCAAGAAAAATGTGCAGATTTGGCAGCACTTCCCAACAAAACCCATGAAGCACTACCAACCAACACATTTTTCGATCTATGTGTAAAAATAAAACATTTGAAAAGTTTTAAAATTAAGCAAGTAAAAAGTACAATACAGTTGTTTGCAAAAGCAAATTTTATAATTGCAATATAAAAAATGGTAATCAAGCATCTAATTACTGCAGATTTTTCAAGATGTCTATAACAGGTAACACAATTATGTAGTGCATTGTGTAACTCACTCAGCAAACAGCCCATTACATTTTGCTGTTTAATTGTCTAGAAATTTCATGGAACATTTACCTCTGGAGTTTACATTTCCTAATGTTTTCTGCTTCAGAAATGTGCAACAAAACATATCTTTAGGTCTAAGTTATTTAACAGGTAGCCGGATATGAATGGAAATAAATTATGCGCATAAAGGAAATAATATGTAGAAGTGGAAACATCTATTACACTAGTTTGTCCAACTTTCATGTCAACACTGAATTTTTGCACAAGCAGATCTCTGCTTTGAGTATTGCCACTCCTAGAAGCTGTAAATATTTTGGCAGAAAATGGCAAGAAGCTTAGGCACTGCAACAATGAGAGAGATATTCTTCATTGTATATTAATTTGCCTACACCCACATAATATTTCAATGCACCTCCATCTATCATAGAATCATAGAATGTTATAGTTGTAAGAGACCTCTAGGGTCATCGTGTCCAACCCCCTGCTCAATGCAGGATTCACTAAACCATCTCAGACAGATGTCTGTCCAGCCTCTGTTTGAAGACTTCCATTGAAGGAGAACTTACCACCTTTCATGGCAGCCTGTTTCACTCATTGATCACCCTCAATGTCAAAAAGTTTTTTTCTAATATCTAATCTGTATCTTCTCCCTTTAAGTTTCATTCCATTACTTCTCATGTTTTCATGTGCAAATGGAAATAAGAATCAGCTCTCTACACTGTGACATCCCTTCAGATACAGATTTGGCAAAAATTAAGAGACTACCATATTGAAACCCAGTCATGGGCAGCCCAATCTCCAGACCTGAATCCCATTGAAAACCTCTGGAATGTAAACAAGAGGATGATGGATAGTCACAAGCCATCAAACAAAGAAGAACTGCTTACATTTTTGAGCAGGAAGCAATGTGAAAGACTGGTGGCAACCATGCCAAGACGCATGAAAGCTGTGATTAAAAATCATGATTATTCCACGAAATATTGATTTCTGAACTCTTCCTTGTAACGCTAGGGGAGGGGGAAAGAGACAAGAGTGGACCCACTGGACCGTAATACCGAACCTCCCTCGGGCAAGCGAACCAGATAGACCAACCCCTATACAGGGATAGTTAGGGAGCAAGCTCGAAGGTAACTAGTACTACGGATGCCAGGACCAGGGATCGGCTCCAGAGGAGTAGATAGGAAACCACGAGAGTGAACACAGGGAACCGTGGGAAGATCCATGGAAACGGTAGCAGCAGGATACTGAGCTCCTAGGATGAGGAGATAAGGAACACAGGGAAGGAGGGCAGGGAACAGGACTAGACGGAGGAAGTGAAGAGATAGACCTGAGCCAAACACAGAGAAACTCAGGGTTTAACTTAACAATCAGGCGCCTACACCATGGAAGGGTGGCCTGAAATAGCAAGTGGCTGCCTCCTATTGGCCCAGCAATGCTGCCGGGTCAGGTTGTAGCCAGGAGTGAAGAGGAGGAGTGTGCGTGCACCCAGTCCCTAAGGAGAAGATGGGAGGAGACCGAGCGTGTGACAGGCAGCAGAGGGGAGGCGCGCCGACGTGCCCGAAGAAACACTCGCCGGGACCCGGACCAGGAAGGAGCAGGGAGTGACGCGGGAGCGCCGACCAAAGAGGAGGAAGAAGCGGTGACCACGGCGCCGATGGAGGTAAGTATAGGTGTAATAGTACCCCCTCTCTTACATCCTCCTCCACCTCTCCAGGACAAAAATCTTTTAAGAATACGCAGCGCATTAATGTTCTCCTGAGGTTCCCAAGATCTCTCCTCGAGCCCAAACCTCTTCCAATCAATTAAGAAGAAAGTTTTGCCCCTGACCTTTTTGGAAGCTAAAATATCTTTTTCTTCAAAAATATTATCTGCACTGACAGGGAGAGGAGAAGAGTCGGAAGTAGGATGGAAACGATTAAGAATTACTTGTTTTACGAGAGAAACGTGGAAAGCGTTGGGAATGCAGAGCGAAGCAGGCAACCTCAGCTTGTAGGACACATCGTTGATGCGGCGGAGAACTTCAAAAGGACCAATGTAATGAGGGGCCAACTTGTAGGAAGGTATCTTCAGTCTGATATATTTAGAAGAAAGCCAAATCCTCTCGCCCGGAAGATTAGTTGGAGCATCAAGGTGCCTCTTGTCGGCATGTTTTTTCATGCGTTCAGGAAGGAGTGCCGCTTGGAATGCAGACTTTGATGGGATGGTCTGCAGGCGTCATGTTGCATTTGCCAAGCTCCTGATGTACCTAAACAGTAGAAACCCCCCACAAGTAACCCCATCTTGGAAACTAGACCCCCTAACGAGCTTATCTAGATGTGTGTTGAGCACTATGAACCCCCAACTGCTTCACAGAAGTTTATAATGTAGAGCCATGAAAATAAAAAAAATCATATTTTTTCCACAAAAAAGATCTTTTCACCCCAAAATTTTTACTTTCACAAGGGTAACAGGAGAAATTCGACCACAAAATTTATTGTGCAATTTATGCTGAGTAGGCTGATATCCCATATGTGGGGGTAAACCACTGTTTGGGCACATGGCAGAGCTTGGAAGGGAAAGAGTGCCGTTTTGGAATGCAGACTTTGATAGAATGGTCTGCGGGCGTTATGTTGTGTTTGCAGAGCCCCTGATGTACCTAAACAGTAGAAACCCCCCACAAGTGACCCCATTTTGGAAACTAGACCCCCAAGGAACTTATCCAGATGTGTGCTGAGAACTTTGAATGCCCAAGTGCTTCAAAGAAGTTTATAATGCAGAGTCGTGAAAATAAAAAATATTATTTTTTCCACAAAAAATATTTTTTTAGCCTCCAAGTTTTTATTTTCACAAAGGTAACAGGAGAAATTGGACCCCAGAAGTTGTTTTCCAATTTGTCCTGAGTACACTGATACCCCATATGTGGGGGTAAACCACTGTTTGGGTGCACGGCAGAGCTCGGAAGGGAAGGAGTCCCGTTTTGGAATGCAGACTTTGATAGAATGGTCTGCGGGCATTATGTTGTGTTTGCAGAGCCCCTGATGTACCTAAACAGTAGAAACCCCCCATAAGTGACCCCATTTTGGAAACTAGACCCCCGAAGGAACTTATCCAGATGTGTGGTGAGAACTTTGAATGCCAAAGTGCTTCACAGAAGTTTATAATGCAGAGTTGTGAAAATAAAAAATATTTTTTTTTCCACAAAATAGATTTTTTAGCCCCTAAGTTTTTATTTTCACAAGGGTAACAGGAGAAATTGGACCCCAAAAGTTGTTGTCCAATTTATCCCGAGTACGCTGATGACCCATATGCAGAGGTAAACCACTGTTTGGGCGCATGGCAGAGCTCAGAAGGGAGGGAGCACCATTTGACTTTTTGAGCGCAAAATTGGCTGTGGCGTTTGTAGACCCCCTGATGTACTTAAACAGTGGACACCCCCCAATTCTAACTCCAACCCTAACCCCAACACACCCCTAACCCTAATCCCAACCTGATCCATAATCCTAATCACAACCCTAACGATAATCACAACCCTAACCCCAAAACAACCCTATTCCCAACCCTAACCATAACCCTAATCAGAACCCTAAATCCAACACACCCCTAATCCTAATCTCAACCCTAACCTCAATCCTAACCCTAATCCCAATACACCCCTAACCCTAATCCCAACCCTATCCTTAACCCTAATCCCAAACCTAACCCTAATCCCAAAGGTAACCCTAATGCCAACCCTAATCCAAACCCTAATCCCAACTCTAACCCTAACTTTGGCCACGACCCTAGCCTTAACTTTAGCCCCAACCCTAGCCCTAACTTTAGCCACAACCCTAACCCTAACATTAGCCCCAACCCTAACCCTAGCCCTAAATTTAGCCTGAACCCTAACCCTAACCCTAGCCCTAACTTTAGCCCCAACTCTAACCCTAACCCTAACCCTAAATTTAGCCCCAACCCTAACCCTAACCTTAAATTTAGCCCCAACCCTAACCCTAAATTTAGCCCCAACTCTAACCCCCTAAACTTAGCCCCAACCCTAAGCCTAAATTTAGCCCCAACCCTAACCCTAACCCTAAATTTAGCCCCAACCCTAACCCTAAATTTAGCCTCAACCCTAACCCTAACCCTAATTTTAGCCCCAACTCCTCTAGCTGACGGCTGGCTGATCATGGCGGGTGCACTGCGCATGCGCCTGCCATTTTCTTACCGGATGAAGAAGCCAGCGGGCAGGAGGGGACACAGGAGGACCCAGGGACACCAGTAAGTATAACATGGTCCCCGAATCCCCCTATTTCTCTGTCCTCTGATGTGCGATCACATCAGAGGACAGAGAATTACACATCGCTTTTTTTTGCGGTCGCCGGTAAACAGTTAATTTCCAGCGACTGCAAAACCCCCGGCAGCCGAGACCCCAAAGATCTTCCGGGTGCCGGCCGGCGCACTGCGCATGCGCCCGCAATTTTTTGGCCGGAACAAGATGGCGGCGCCCATCGGGAGCCACGAGGAAAATCGGGGGAGACAGGTGAGTATCGGGGGCGATCGGAGACACCATTTCTCTGTCCTCTGATGTGCAATCACATCGGAGGACAGAGAAATTAAATGGGAAATCGCGTTTGTTTTTTTTTTGCGACCGCCGGTAAACGGTTAATTACCGGCGATCGCAACCCGGGGGTCGGTAAAAAAAAAAAAGAATCATGTTCTCTGGGGTCTCGGCTACCCCCGGTAACCGAGACCCCAGAGAAAATCCAACTCTGAGGGGCGCTATTCATTTTTCAACAACTGTGGTTTAAGTACCCTTAACTGCCGCCGTTAAAAGGCATATCGGCAGTCGTTAAGGGGTTAAAAATGACAATTTTTTTCCCCAGAAATATTGTTTTAGCCCCAAATTTTTCATTTTTACAAGGGAAACAGGATAAAATGGACCATACAATTTGTTTATTTTTATATAGCGCTAACATATTCGGCAGCGCTTTACAGTTTGCACAGATCATCATCGCTGTCCCCGATGGGGCTCACAATCTAGATTCCCTATCAGTATGTCTTTGGAATGTGGGAGGAAACCGGAGAACCCGGAGGAAACCCACGCAAACACGGAGAGAACATACAAACTCTTTGCAGATGTTGTCCTGGGTGGGATTAAAACCCAGGATCCCAGCGCTGAAAGGCTGCAGTGCTAACCACTGCGCCACTGTGCTGCCCGCATATGTGGTGGATAACTACTGTATGGGCACTCGGAAGGGAAGAAGCACCACTTGAATTTTGGAGTGCATAATTGTCTGGAATAGATTGCGGACACCATGTTACATTTGGAGAGCCCCTGATGTGCCTAAACAGTGGAAACCCCCACAAGTGACCCCAATTTTGATAACTACACCTCTTAAAGAATTCCTCTAGGGTTGTAGTGAGTATTTTAAACCCACCTGTATTTCACAGAATTGTATAAGATTGGGCTGTGAAAATGAAGAGTTGCATTTTTTCACACTAAATGTTGTTCTATCTCCAAGCTTTTAATTTTCAAAAGGGTTAATAGGAGAAAATGGAGCATAAAATTTGCTACACAATGTCTGCTGAGTATGACATTGCTCCATACGATTGGCAAGTGCCATGTTACTTTGGCGGAGACCCTTTGGTGTCAGGACAGCAGTAATGATAAGAATATTGCATACACATAACAAACTCAAAGGAACATCATCAATACAATAACGAACATAGACATAGAGGACCTAAAAGTAAAGTTACCAGCAGTGTAGGGAGCCAAGGACCCACCACGCCCAATGCACGTTTCACTAATGAAAGCTCCTTCCAGGGGTCAATCTATTTATTAGACACATCTTTGTGGTAGGAACAAATTGGTTTTCTTAGGAGTTGACTTTTTTATTTACATTTGCCTTTTTGATTATGGTTTATCCTTCTTTTTTCCAGTAGTGTGATGAAAAACCATAGTTTGCCATGATTTTTATTTATTTTTTTACGGTGTTCACTGAAGGGGTTAACTAGTGTGATAGGTTTATAAATCGGTTCATTGCGCATGCGGTGATACCAAATATGTGTACTTTTTGCATTTATTTTTTTGCACAAAAATATGTTTTTATGGATGTATTTTTTTTTTTAATTTTGTGAATTTTTTAAAAAATATATATATTTTTTTAAACTTTTTTACTTAGTCTCCCTATGGGACTTTAACTTTCATGGCTCTTAACGCTGGTATATTGCAATGCTTTATTCTTGTCAGTGTTGCATTGACAGAAGCTTTTTTACACCATGCTCTGAGCATGGTCTAAGATGCTTTACATAGTTTTGTGACCTGGGGCTCATCATGAGAGCCCCAGGTTACCATGGCAATGATCGGGCTCTCACAATGAGGTTGCGTGGGTGGCCATCTGAAGGGAAAGGGAGCTCCCTCCCTCTCTCAGCCTCCTAAATGTTGCTGCCACTCTCAAACATAGCATTTAGAGGGTTAAACAGCGGGGGAGTGCTGGCACCATCCCTGGCTGTTACCACAGGAGCTCGGCTGTTAGCTGTGCAGAGCTCCTGTGGTGATCGAGCAGGAGGTGCTGATACTTCAGATTGACTGACCAATCTGAGTGCGTGGACCACTGACATGGGTCCCTGCCTATGCCACTAAGCAGTCAGTGACAGCTGTTGGCACAGACCTATCACTATGTGTTTAAATGCAGTGACAGTTTTAATCCATCACGTGCATAGCTCGTCATGATGCGGGAACTGACACCGGCTCATGACATGTTATGTCTGTCACGACGAGTTGTAAAGGGGTAAAAACCATTTTTTCCTCATGGGTATTTTTCCTAAACCACCAAAACACCTAGTTTAAAAAAAAAGAAAATTAGAAATACATACAAGTGTATATTTTAAAGTTTACAAATCATTTATTAAACTATGATTAAGCATACAGTATTTGCATACAATTAGTAGGAATAGAAAGCAATAAGAATAATTAGTTAATAACACGTCAATGTTTCTGTATAGCATTAAACATAAACTATAATAAATTAATTTTAATTCATTCTAGTTGCCCATAAACTTATGCAATATACTCACTTCAAATGGCACATATCCCATGAAATGTCTGGGCCTGTATTATATCAGGGACAATTCGACCTTCACAATAGACTTTGAAAGTCACACAGGCTATAGATGAAATGTTGCAGGACAGCTTCATCAGATGTTCAGAACAGCTTGAAAAAAAGTGACAATAAATAAAGTCAAGATATGGGAAGGAGGCTAAGCAAGACCTCATGTCATTATATGTATGTCCTCTAGTATACGTGCTTACACAGTGACCTGCATTCTGCAACCCCATTATTCATATTTGTGTTATTTATCCCATGTACCGACCTGACAAGCAAAGTTGTCCCAAAAATTTAATATTCACCAGGAAGAATAGACGGATGGGAAAATATGAGTAAAGGAATGGATGGGAACTTCATCTGTGTAGCTTCAAGAAGTAAAAGCCTTACATCGGAGGTGGCAGGCAGGAAATCTGCATCTTACCACAGCTGTCTGCATCAAGGACATCAAGAAAATTATAGTAAATTGTCATTGTTTGCTGTTTTCTTTCTGTTTAGTTCATTGTCTTGGGGGTAACTTCTGGTTAATAATCTATGTCATGCTTGGGTGCATGCCTCGTTAGCATGCAATGTTTTTTCCCACACATGCATAGTAATCATGTCCATTTATACTAAATGAAGTGCTCTGGAGAAAACACTTTGGTCTCCATCCATCATTCCTTTAT
Organism: Ranitomeya variabilis; assembly: GCF_051348905.1. Classification (NCBI taxonomy): domain Eukaryota; kingdom Metazoa; phylum Chordata; class Amphibia; order Anura; family Dendrobatidae; genus Ranitomeya; species Ranitomeya variabilis. The sequence continues at coordinate 85,395,899 of NC_135237.1, read as the reverse complement.
TGGAGTAAAAGTTTGGATTTTAGCAATTTTTATAAAAGTCTTTCATATTTTAGTGAGGCAGAAGGAAGAAAAACAATTATTTTTGTATTTTTTATGGCATTTACTATGTGGGATAAATAATGATAACTTTAAACAACGGGATGTTATGGACAATGGTAATATTAAATATGGTTTACCGTACTTATTATTATTATTATTTATTTATATAGCACCATTGATTCCATGTTGCTGTACATGAGAAGGGGTTAGATACAAATTACAGATATCACTTACAGTAAGCAAACTAACAATGATAGACTGGTACAGAGGGGGCGAGGACCCTGCCCTTGCGGCTTACATTCTACAGGATTATGGAGAAGCAGACAGTAGGTTGGGGGTTGCGGTAGCGCACTTAGAGGACGTTTGTTTTTTAGTAGATTAAACAATTTTTTATTATGAAAGCTAGTATTATGTATTTATTTTACAATTTTTTAAACACTTAAAAATATGTATTTTTTAACATTATTTAGTAGTTTCACAAAGGGACTTGAACACTCAATCTAAATCGATAAGGTGCTAGATCAGACGAGCATATGAAAAATCATCGGCATTTCAGCCAAAAAACTTGGACAATTCTCATAGTTACATATTTACATAGGTTGAAAATGGGTTAAACTTGATGGTCTTTCTCCACTAAATATGCATTTTGTCACATAATTAAATTATGTGTAATAAGGAAATCATCCATCCCTTTTTAACCCCTTCATGACCCAGCCTATTTTGGCCTTAATGACCTTGCCGTTTTTTGCAATTCTGACCAGTGTCCCTTTATGAGGTAATAACTCAGGAACGCTTCAACGGATCCTAGCGATTCTGAGACTGTTTTTTCGTGACATATTGGGCTTCATGTCAGTGGTAAATTTAGGTCGATAATTTCTGAGTTTATTTGTGAAAAAAATGGAAATTTGGCGAAAATTTTGAAAATTTTGCAATTTTCACATTTTGAATTTTTATTCTGTTAAACCAGAGAGTTATGTGACACAAAATAGTTAACAAATAACGTTTCCCACATGTCTACTTTACATCAGCACAATTTTGGAAACAATTTTTTTTTTTGCTATGAAGTTATAAGGGTTAAAATTTGACCAGTGATTTCTCATTTTTACAACAAAATTTACAAAACCATTTTTTTTAGGGACCACCTCACATTTGAAGTCATTTTGAGGGTTCTATATGGCTGGAAATACCAAAAAGTGACACCATTCTAAAAACGGCACCCCTCAAGGTGCTCAAAACCACATTCAAGAAGTTTATTAACCCTTCAGGTGTTTCACAGCAGCAGAAGCAACATGGAAGTAAAAAATGAACATTTAACTTTTTAGTCACAAAAATGATCTTTTAGCAACAATTTTTTTATTTACCCAAGGCTAAAAGGAGAAACTGGACAACGGACGTTGTTGTCCAATTTGTCCTGAGTACGCTGATACCTCATATGTGGGGGTAAACAATGTTTGGGCGCACGGCAGGGCTCGGAAGGGAAGGAGCGCCATTTGACTTTTTGAATGAAAAATTGGCTCCAATCTTTAGCGGACACCATGTCGCGTTTGGAGAGCCCCCGTGTGTCTAAACATTGGAGCTCCCCCACAAGTGACCCCATTTTGGAAACTAGACCCCTCAAGGAACTTATCTAGAGGCATAGTGAGCACTTTAAACCCCCAGGTGCTTCACAAATTGATCCGTAAACATGAAAAAGTACTTTTTTTCACAAAAAAATTATTTTAGCCTCAACTTTTTCATTTTCACATGGGCAACAGGTAAAATGGATCCTAAATTTTGTTGGGCAATTTCTCCTGAGTACACCAATACCTCACATGTGGGGGTAAACCACTGTTTGGGCACATGGTAAGGCTCGGAAGGGAAGGAGCGCCATTTGACTTTTTGAATGAAAAATTATCTCCATCGTTAGCGGACACCATGTCGCATTTGGAAAGCCCCTGTGTGCCTAAACATTGGAGCTCCTCCACAAGTGACCCCATTTTGGAAACTAGACCCCCCAAGGAACTCATCTAGAGGCATAGTGAGCACTTTAAACCCCCAGGTGCTTCACAAATTGATCCGCAAAAATGAAAAAGTACTTTTTTTTACACAAAATTTCTTTTAGCCTCAATTCTTTCATTTTCACATGGGCAACAGGATGAAATGGATCCTAAAATTTGTTGGGCAATTTCTCCTGAGTATGCCGATACCTCATATGTGGGGGTAAACCACTGTTTGGGTGCACGGCAAGGCTCGGAAGGGGAGGCGTGCCATTTGACTTTTTGAATGGAAAATTAGCTCCAATCGTTAGCGGACACCATGTCGCGTTTGGAGAGCCCCTGTGTGCCTAAACATTGGAGCTCCCCTACAAGTGACCCTTTTTTGGAAACTAGACCCCCCAAGGAACTTATCTAGATGCATAGTGAGCACTTATAACCCCCAGGTGCTTCACAGAAGTTTATAACGCATAATTTTTCTTTCCTCAAAAATGATTTTTAGCCCAGAATTTTTTATTTTCCCAAGGGTAATAGGAGAAATTGGACCCCAAATGTTGTTGTCCAGTTTGTCCTGAGTACGATGATACCCCATATGTGGGGGTAAACCACTGTTTGGGCGCACGGCAGGGCTCGGAAGGGAAGGCACGCCATTTGGCTTTTTGAATGGAAAATTAGCTGCAATCATTAGCGGACACCATGTCGCGTTTGGAGAGCCCCTGTGTGCCTAAACATTGGAGCTCCTGCAAAAGTGACCCCATTTTGGAAACTAGACCTCCCAAGGAACTAATCTAGATGTGTGGTGAGCACTTTGAACCCCCAAGTGCTTCACAGAAGTTTATAACGCAGAGCCATGAAAATAAAAAATAATTTTTCTTTTCTCAAAAATGATTTTTTAGCCCACAATTTTTTATTTTCCCAAGGGTAACAGGAGAAATTGGACCCCAAAAGTTGTTGTCCAGTTTCTCCTGAGTATGCTGATACCCCATATGTGGGGGTAAACCACTGTTTTTGCACACATCGGGGTTTGGAAGGGAAGTAGTGACGTTTTGAAATGCAGACTTTGATGGAATGCTCTGCGGGCGTCAGGTTGCGTTTGCAGAGCCCCTGATGTGCCTAAACAGTAGGAACTCCCCACAAGTGACTCCATTTTGGAAACTAGACCCCCAAGGGAACTTATCTAGATGTGTAGTGAGCACTTTGAACCCCCAAGTGCTTCACAGAAGTTTATAACGCAGAGCCGTGAAAATAAAAAATGTGTTTCCTTTCCTCAAAAATATTTTTTTAGCCCAGAATTTTTTATTTTTGCAAGAGTAACAGGAGAAATTGGACCCCAAAAGTTGTTGTCCAGTTTCTCCTGAGTACGCTGATACCCCATATGTGGGGGTAAACCACTGTTTTGGCACACGTCGGGGTTCGGAAAGGAAGTAGTGACGTTTTGAAATGCAGACTTTGATGGAATGCTTTGCGGGCATCAGGTTGCGTTTGCAGAGCCCCTGATGTGCCTAAACAGTAGGAACTCCCCACAAGTGACTCCATTTTGGAAACTAGACCCCCAAGGGAACTTATCGAGATGTGTGGTGAGCACGTTCAACCCCCAAGTGCTTCACAGAAGTTTACAACGCAGAGCCGTGAAAATAAAAAATCATTTTTCTTTCCTCAAAAAATATGTTTTAGCAAGCAATTTTTTATTTTCACAAGGGTAACAGGAGAATTTGGACCCCAGTATTTGTTGCCCAGTTTTTTGTGAGTACGCTGATACCCCATATGTGGGGGTAAACCACTGTTTGGGCACACGTCAGGGCTCGGAAGGGAAGTAGTGACATTTGAAATGCAGACTTTGATGGAATGGTCTGCGGGCGTCACATTGCATTTGCAGAGCCCCTGATGTGCCTAAACAGTAGAAACACCCCACAAGTGACCCCATTTTGGAAACTAGACCCCCGAAGGAACTTATCAAGATGTGTGGTGAGCACTTTCAACCCCCAAGTGCTTCACAGAAGTTTATAACGCAGAGCCGTGAAAATAAAAAATAATTGTTCTTTCCTCAAAAATTATGTTTTAGCAAGTAATTTTTTATTTTTGCAAGGGTAACAGGAGAAATTGGACCCCAACATTTGTTGCCCAGTTTGTCCTGAGTACGCTGGTACCCCAAATGTGGGGGTAAACCACTGTTTGGGCGCACGTCGGGGCTTGGAAGGGCAGGAGCACCATTTGACTTTTTGAACGCAAGATTGGCTGGAATCAATGGTGGCGCCATGTTGCGTTTGGAGACCCCTGATGTGCCTTAACAGTGGAAACCCCTCAATTCTAACTTCAACACTAACCCCAACACACCCCTAATCCTAATCCCAACTGTAGCCATTTGACATGTGCCCACAATAGGCGTGGGCGGAACCACAATCCACCCGTGCCTATTAACTAGTTAAATGCCTCTGTCAAACTCTGACAGCGGCATTTAACAAGCGCTTCCGGCCATCTGTCCGGAAATGCGCACATCGATGACCCCCTGTCACATGATCGGGGGTCATCGGTGCATCGGCATAACAACAAGAGGTCTCCAGCAGACCTCTATGGTTGTTGATGATGGATTGCTATGAGCACCACCCTGTGGTTGTCGCTCATAGCAATGCAGTAATTCTACTACATAGAGGCATTCTGATCATCGCCTCTATGTAGCAGAGGCAATCGAGTTATGGCAGCTTCTAGCCTCCCATGGAGACTATTGAGTCAATAAGCCTGCCAAATGTTAAAAAAAGTTTTTAAAAATATGAAAAAAATAAAAAAATATATAAAAGTTTAAATCACCCCCTTTCGCCCCATTCAAAATAAAACAATAAAAAATCAAACCTATGCATTTTTGGTATCACCGCGTTCAGAATCGCCTGATCTATCAATAAAAAAAAGATTAACCTGATCGCTAAACAGCGCAGCGAAAAAAAAGTCAAAACGCCAGAATTCCGTTTTCTTGGTCCCCACGACATTGCATTAAAATGCAATAACGAGCGATCAAAAGAATGTATCTGCACCAAAACGGAATCACTAAAAAAGACAGCTCGGCACGCAAAAAATAAGCCCTCAACCGACCCAAGATCACGAAAAATGGAGACACTACAGGTAATGGAAAATTGCACAATTTTTTTTTTGTTTTTAGCAAACTTTGGAATTTTTTTTCTCCACTTAGATATAAAAGAACCTAGACATGTTTGGTGCCTATAAACTCATAATGACCTGGAGAATCATAATACCAGGTCAGTTTTAACATTTAGTGAACCTAGCAAAAAAGCCAAACAAAAAACAAGTTTGGGATTGCACTTTTTTGCAATTTCACGGCACTTGGACATTTTTTCCCATTTTCTAGTACATGACATGGTAAAACCAATGATGTCGTTCAAAAGTACAACTTGTCCCACAAAAATAAGCCCTCACATGGCCATATTGACAGAAAAATAAAAAGTTATAGCTCTGAGAAGGAGGGGAGCGAAAACTGAAAATGCAAATCTGAAAAAAGCTCCGGGGATAAGGGGTTAAAGACCTCTGGACTTATTGCTTATTATTCATCCATATATAATTTTTTCATAATGCGGCCGCAGACCACTAATAATAATTGTAGTTTGCCATTAAAGACTACTGCTTGTAAAAATATTTGACCAGCTGCCTCTCTGACATGTTTCACCATTTCTGGCTTCTTCAGGGAATCGTCCCTAAATGAGTAAGGCTTCTCTAACGGCTACACAAAGGGACCACAAAAATGGAAATCTATTAACAGTTTAGGGCAATTGTTTATTCAATGACTACACAGACACTGTGATTCAAAATGAGTGCTCTTTAATAAGTAGATGGAAATAAAAGTTATATTTTAGTTTTATAGAATCTTTAGTTAGAGTCTATTTGCCTTTGGAAATTCGTAAAGAACACTTTACACATACACATACATTCTTAGAGAAATTTTGTATACATACATACACACATGCATAGAAACATGTGTGGCACCCCAGGAGTTTGGGTACCACAGTGGTATTGCCTTCCTCTCAGGGAGGGAGATGCTTTGCCTGGAAACGAGGAAGATCCCTTTAACAGGTAACCTGTACATGCAACACATTCTGATTCCAATACAAAATCTCAGGCACTATTAGCATAGTAGTCTATGGGAAACCCTGTAAAGCTACTCTAAAGAATCCAATGTGATGCTTCCATCAATATATCCAAACACAGCATTGAAGCATAAAGTCACAGAGTAAATATACAAAATATCTTTTATTATACCTTAATAACAATATAAAATGCGCGTTTCGCCCTCGGCTTCCTCGGGGGGCTGCATTGGGGCGCGTGTGTGGGCACGTGGATATGAGCATGGGTAAGATGACCTGATGGGAACACTGTTTTTTTGGGACATTGTGTAGCTCTCTTGCTGACTGAGCTGGATGGGCTGTGATTGCTACTGCATATATGCATTAGACAAGTGATTGGTAGGCAACCATTTTGGTATTGTATGCACTAGCACCTTAGTACTTTTTTAGTGGCTGCTACCTACCTCGTACCCTCCATTTCTATATCCATGCTGATCCCATAGTGCTGCACATTTTTAGTGGGTGCATCTCTGACCCTCATTCAAATTTACTCTGGTTGTGTATATTGTATTATTGAATGTTATGTTATCTAATTGGCACTGGTTTTACATTGTTATTAAGGTATAATAAAAGATATTTTGTATATTTACTCTGTGACTTTATGCTTCAATGCTGTGTTTGGATACATTCCGATTCCAGGCCAGAAGGGGGAGCTCTAGACCCAGTCTCAGGGGAACTTCCCTATATATCTGCTGGCTTGGAGGATGAGTGAGATTAGTTTGTAGAGAGTGTGAAGGAGGAAGGAGCACAGGAGAAGTGAGGAGCTGGAGTGGAGCTGCAACTGGGCTCTCTCCACGCTGAAGAGCAGGAACTGGACACCGGTAGTCCAAGGCTGTGTGGGACTGTATGCCCCACAGCAGAAACCAGAAGGCAGGAGATTGAAAGTTTCTTGCCCACAGCTACACCTGAAGGCACAACAGCATACAGAGCCCGGAGTCACAGTAAATACAGACACCTGTAAAAAGGCTTGCGCTTCCTGCCATGCAGGTACTGTCCTAGGACACAGAGAGAGAAATAGAGAGGAGAGAAATAGAGAGGACCTTGTGAGAAGCCATAAGCAGCAAGGGACGCACCTTACAGTGCAGCAAGGAAGGCTCCTAATCCCACCTGGCTAAGGGGATCCCTAATCGTTTCCAGGCTGCCAGGACCTCACCATCACCTGTTACCGGTACCCTGGACTGTGGCTTTCTACCACCAGTGAAAGGTAAAGAGACTGCAACCTTGCGTCCTCTGATGCTTTCTTGCACCACACCATCTTTGCCTATTACATCGGGACCCCTGGGGATCCAGCTTCACCTGTGGGAAGCCATACCATCCCTGCTGCAGTACCATCATTCCCAGTGGACCCCTTTAAGCAGCATCAGTCATCCCTGACTGAATACCACAGGTGGCATCACGAACGCTCTTTATTCTAAATAATCTCTTTAAAGACCTTCCCTTTTACTTGGACGCCCAGGGCCACGGACCGGGTCACTGCCACTGTGATTACCCCTTTAACGACCACCAGACTCGGCCTGAGTACCCCAGGGTCCTAGCGGGCTCTCCAACTTGGCGTCATGAACAGGATACGTGCCCCGGCATCGTCGGGTACTGTGTGCCATAGACTGCATTAGACTCGAGTGGAAGCCGCCATTGCAGCGCCATGTGGAGCGCGAGGAGAAGAAGGAGGCATACCTTCGTGAGCAGAGCCTGAAATAGAGCGCAGAAAGGAAGTGGCACTCTGTGCTGAGCGATATGTGAGTGAAGAAGCAGGAAGCCCCGGACGGAGAACTGGAAGGAGTACTGTACCAAGCGCCGATGAAACTGCTGCAGATTCTGGTGACGGAATGTCAGGCCTGCTTGAGGTTAGCACGGGGGAAGGGATATGTCTGACCCGGGAGGAGATCTAGCAATGGCCGCAGCCGCAGGCCCCATGATGCCACCAGGCCCCGCCATGGCTGAAGCCCCTGTAAACCGGCCAGACCCAGCTGCAGCTACAGCCCCCATAATGCCATTATCCATGCCCTATATACAAGGAGCGGCCTGGCTGCCACAATACTCAGATGTGTCCCACACGCTGAGTGACTTAAAAGAAAGACTCTGCAGCCTATTTGAAGTGTACCCCCTGACAGAACATCAAAAGGTCAGCATCCTAACTGGCCAATTAGCTAGTGCAGCACAAAGATAAGTAAAATCCTGGCTGGATACTGAAAAAGGGACTGTTAAGCAAATATTAGCCAAATTAAAGGACACTTTTGACACCCGCACAGCTGCAGAAATCAAGATGAGGTTCTTTGGGTGTAAACAAAGGGTGCAGGATAGTATACGGGACTATGCCCTTAATTTCCAGGAGGCACTGCGGACCATTAAGCAGGTCGACCCTAACAGCGTGCAAGATGGGGACAAATTATTAAAGGAGCAGTTTATTGAGGGACTCCTGTCCAGCACCCACAGGACACAGCTGCGCATCTTGGCCTTACAAAACTCGGACCTGAACATTGCACACTTTAAAGACAGGGCCATCCGGGTGCTGCATGAGCCAAATTCCAGCCACACAGCGCCCCCTAGGCGCCCAGCAATTACGTACCACCAGGAAGTGGCATCCTTTCATCAGACCCCCATTGAGGCCGACGCACAGACCCTGGATGATGACTCCTCCGCAGGACTGCGCCTCCAGGTTCAGGAACAGACCAAAAGCATAGCTGAACTAGCCAAAGCCATGCAGTCCCTGCCAGAGTCCCCAAAGGAAAAGATCCAGCTGGCTTCCAGTCCAGATGACGTTCCCTGGCGACGGCAGAAGAGGATCCCACCGACCAGAGAAAGAGACAACGACCGCTACCATCAGGACGGATGACCCATTTGTCTCCGCTGCAACCGGGCGGAACACATAGCAAGATTCTGCAATTTAAACAAATGATGCCTGGGACAGAGGGCCAACCCCCAGGAGTAGGACAACCAGGCCCACAAAGCTGGCTAGCCAAGTACGTCAGAGGATGACCTGTCCTCCCAATTGTGATTGACGGCATCCCGATGAACGCTTTACTAGACACCGGCTCTCAGGTGACGACTATGCCATATATTCTTTACAAACAGTACTGGGCTGACTCTGATATTACCCGTGGCCCAGATAGTGACTTGACAATAATGGCCGGCAATGGTCAACCTTTGCCACAAGTGGGGTATAAGGAGGTGACCATTAAGGTGGGGTGGGTTGAATTGACCCTCAAGATCTGGTGATTGTAGATATTGACAGGCAAGAATGTAACCCAATGATGACCTTAGGTACTAATGTCATAGAAAACTGTCTTGCCGAGGTTATTGTCTTGTTACTACAGATGGCCGAAACTGCTGGTTCCAGTGAGCAGTGTGTCCTGCAAAAATAAATCAAAGCCCTGATGCAAAGACAACAGGTAGAACTGTATGGTGGAGAAGTTGGTAGCATCACAGTGAGTGATCCGATCCCCATTTCAGTACCCCCCAGGAGTGAAATGTTAATCTGGTTTCGAGCAGCAATATGCCTTAGAGGTAAAGACTACCAAGCCTTGGTAGAACCTGTGTATTCAGATAGTAGCCCACCATCCTGACAGACAGAGGAGTGGTTGATGTCCGCAAGGGGAGGGTACCAGTATGCATCTTTAATTGTGGAGAGAAAGAGGTTAATTTACCCAGATATGCCACCCTTGCTAAACTGTTCACTGTTAGTGATAATGCAATACAGGCAACCGAGGAACCCTTGGTCCCATCCGACCAGGCAGAGGACAATGGCTCTGCAGTACAGTTGGATGATTAGTGCCAGAAGTTACACATAGGCACTGACTCTACCCCTTCACACCAAAAACATGGGGATTACTGGGTGGTCCATGAGTATGAGCGGGTATTCAGCAAACACCCACTAGACTTTGGGCAGGTAAAAGGGATCCAACATCATATCCCCACTGGAGTACCTCCAGCTCACTACCAATGTGCCAAGAGTATGTTACGGGAGACGAAGTAGGCTGGGGTGATCAGAGACAGTTGTAGCCCCTGGGCAGCTCCATTAGTCCTCGTTAGAAAGAAAGATGGTACAATGAGGATGTGTGTTGAGTTGACTACAAGCAGATTAACCACATTGCACACAAGGATGCCTACTAGTGATGAGCGAATATACTCGTTACTCGAGATTTCCCGAGCAAGCTCGGGTGTCCTCCGAGTATTTTTTAATGATCGGAGTTTTAGTTTTTAGCACCGCAGCTGAATGATTCACATCTGTTAGCCAGCATAAGTACATGGGGGGTTGCCTGGTTGCTAGGGAACCCCCCATGTACTTATGCTGGCTAACAGATGTAAATCATTCAGCTGCGGTGCTAAAAAATAATCAGAGGACACCCAAATGTGCTCGGGAAATCTCGAGTAACGAGTATATTCGCTCATCACTAATGCCTACCCGTTACCCAGAAATGAAGAGTCATTAGGTGCCTTAAAATCTACTAACTATTTCTCCACCATACAGTAGATCTCACTAGTGGGTATTGGCAGGTTCCCGGGGCAGAGGCGGATAAAGAGATAGAAGACCACCTTCACGACACCAATGGGCCTCTCCAAATTTAACTACATGCCGTTCGGACTTTGCAATGCACCAGGGATGTTCCAGAGGAAGATGGAGTGCTGTCTTGGGCACAAAAACTTTGAAACTATTCTGTTGTACCTGGATGATGTCATCATCTTCTCCAAGACCTATGAAGACCACTTGGAGCACCTGGCTGAGGTGTTTGAAGCCCTGTCCAATTATGGCCTGAAAGTGAAGCCGTCCAAGTGCCACCTGTTAAAGCCCAAAGTGTAGTACCTGGGCCATGTGGTAAGCCCGGAAGGTGTGGCACCAGACCCATTGTGATCAGGAACTGTCTGAAACCCAACACCATTCATGAAGTACAGCAGTTCCTCGGGTTGGTAGGCTACTACTAAAATTGACCACATCCAACAGGAAATTATCTCCCAATCCCCTCAGACCATGCATTGTCCTTCCTCCCCCACTGCATCTAGCTTGCTCTGTGATTTTGAACCAGTCACAGAAGAAGAAGTAATCAAGCTCCTTGCATCTTCTCGCCCGACCACTTGCATCAGTGACCCCATTCCGTCACATCTCCTCCAGTCCCTTTCCCCTGCTGTCACCTCTCACCTAACAAAAATATTCAACCTTTCTTTCTCTTCCGGTATCTTTCCCTCCTCATTTAAGTATGCCATCATACATCCATTACTTAAAAAAAATCCCTTGACCAAAACTGTGCTGCTAACTATAGACCTGTCTCTAATCTCCCCTTCATCTCCAAACTCCTCGAATGTCTGGTCCACTCCCGTATTATCTGCTATCTCTCAGATAACTCTCTTCTCGACCCTCTTCAATCTGGTTTCCGCTCTTTACACTCTACTGAAACTGCCTTCACTAAAGTCTCTAATGATCTACTAACAGCTAAATCTAATGGTCACTACTCCATGCTAATTCTCTTGGATCTCTCTGCAGCATTCAACACTGTGGACCATCAGCTCATCCTCACTATGCTCCGATCCATCGGCCTCAATGACACTATTCTCTCTTGGTTCTCCTCCTATCTCTGTGACCGCTCCTTCACTGTATCTTTTGCTGGTTCCTCCTCTCACCTTCCCCTTACTGTTGGGGTTCCTCAAGGATCAATCCTAGGCCTCCTCTTCTCTTTTTATACTATCCCTATTGGTCAAACAGTCAGTAGATTTGGTTTCCAGTACCATCTCTATGCTGATGACAACCAATTATACACTTCTGCTCTTGCTATCGCGCCTGCCTTTCTAGAAAACAACAGTAATTGTCTTACCGCTGTCTCCAACATCATGTCCTCCCTCTATCTGAACTGAACCTGTCAAAAACTGAACTCCTCGTGTTTCCTCCCTTTACTAATCTACCTTTGCCTGACATTGCCATCTCCATGTGTGGCTCTACCATTACTCCCAAGCAACATGCCCGCTGCCTTGGGGTCATACTTGATTCCGAGCTTCCATTCACCCCCCATATCCGCTCACTGGCTCGCTCTTATCTGCACCTCAAAAACATTTCTAGAATTCGCCCTTTTCTTACTTTCGACTCTGCAAAAACTCTTACTGTTTCACTTATTCATTCTCGTCTGGACTATTGTAACTCTATACTAATCGGCCTCCCTATTACCAAACTCTCCACTCTACAATCTGTCCTGAATGCTGCAGCCAGGATCATATTCCTCACCAATCGTTATACTGATGCCTCTACCTTGTGTCAGTCATTACACTGGTTACCCATCCACTCCATAATCCAGTACAAAACTATTACCCTCATCCACAAAGCTCTCCATGGCTCAGCACTACCCTACATCTCCAACATGGTCTCTGTTTACCACCCGACCCGTGCCCTCCATTCTGCTAATGACCTGAGGTTAACATCCTCATTAATCAGAAACTCCCACTTCCGCCTCCAAGACTTTTCACGTGCTGTGCCAATTCTTTGGAATGCATTTCCCAGGTTAATACGATTAATCCCCAATCCCAACAGCTTTAAGTGTGCCCTAAAAACGCATTTTTTCTGACTGGCCTACCACCTCAACGCATTAACCTAACTATCCCTGTGTGACCCATTCAAAAAACTTCCACCATAATCAGGTTCCTTGCATCATGTTCTCATACGCTTTTTGCATTTAATATCCCTCTGTGTCTGTACTGTTACATATTTAAGCTGTTAACTGGTTCATGCAGCTTTATATGAACACCTGAATCTTACACTATGGCTGGTCCGAACAACGAAAGCAATTGTTACCATCCACCTCTCGTGTCTCCCCTTTTTCCTCATAGTTTGTAAGCTTGCAAGTAGGGCCCTCATTCCTCCTGGTATCTGTTTTGATCTGTGTTTATTGTTATGCTGTAATGTCTATTGTCTGTACAAATCCCCTCTATAATTGTAAAGCGCTGCAGAATATTTTGGCGCTATATAAATAAAATTATTATTATTATTATTATTATTATAAGGTTCATAAAGGATTTCAATAAGATAGCCGAACCCTTGCAAGACCTGTTAGTGGGCCAATCCAGGAAGGCCAAGAACAAGAATCCTCTGTTCGAGTGGAACGACAGGCTGGAAGGATCCTTCACTTGGTTGAAGTTGGCTCTCACGGGAGATGAAGTACTGACCCACCCTGACTATGAGCAACCATTTGTACTCTACACAGATGCCAGCAATGTGGGATTGGAAGCAGTGTTGTCCCAGGTACAGAGAAGCAGAAGAAGAGTCATTGCCTGTGCCAGCAGAAAGCTTCATCCCACTGAAAGGAACACTGACAACTACAGTTCCTTCAAGCTGGAGTTCATTGCCATAGTCTGGGCGGTAACAGAACGGTTCCAGCACTACCTGGTTTCAGCAAAGTTCACCGTTTTCACGGACAACAATCCGCTGACTCACCTGGAAACGGCAGATCTAGGTGCATTGGAGCAGCAATGGATGGGCCGGTTGTCCAACTACGAGTTTACCATCAAGTATCGTGTGGGGCACAAGAACGCAAATGCCCATGTGCTGTCCAGGATGCCCCATTTACCAGAAGTGGGAGAAGATTCGGAAGCACTCGAAGAGATTGAGTTACCAGCCTTCCACCGCCCCGAGGTGACCCAGTACTCCCGTTATGTGAAGAACAAGTGCAATGACAGGCAAGAAGCCATGCTGAACCCATTGCCCCACCATGGATGGGAAGAGATGTAGTATAGTGACCCAGCACGATGGTAAGATGTGTTGGAGGAATATCGATCCACGCACTCACGAGCTTGTCTGGAAGGTGGTAGTCCCAAGACATGATGCGCCAATGGTCTTGGAAGCGTACCACGATGGAGCAGGACACTTCAGATGGAAGAGGTTAGAGATCCTACTTTGTGGGAGGTTCTATTGGATTGGCATGAGAAAAGCCATTGAAAAGTGGTGCAGAGAGTGTGGCCCATGCAACCTGTGCAGAAAGGACCGTGACAGCCAGAGCACTCCCCTACAGCTCATAATCACCAAACAGCCACTTGAATTTGTGGCCTTAGACCATGTGAAGCTAATTCCAAGCCAGTATTGTTTATGCTCTGACCATTGTGGACCATTACTCCAGATTCCTGGTAGTCGTGCCTGTCAAGGACCAGACAGCGAAGACGGCAGCCAAGGCCTTCCAACAATACTTTTGTCGACCACATGGTTACCGACAAAGGCCCAGTCTTTGAAGCCGAAGTGTTCCAGGAGTTCTGTAACCTGTGCGGATGCAAGAAGATAAGAACAACACCGTATTGCCCACAAACAAATGGCATGTGTGAGAAGATGAATCAGGTGGTAATTGACCTGTTGAAGACCTTACCCTTGGAAGAGAGAAACCTGTGGCCTGAAAAGTTGCCGGACGTGGTAGATCTGTATAATCATACCCCGGTGAATTCCACCACCTGAACTCCAGCCTAACTAATGAGAGGAAGACCTAGCAATTTACCTGTTGACCTTGATATGGGAGTCCTAACACCAGAAACAACATCACCAGATGCAGATTGGAATTCGGAGTGGCAGCAGAAATACCGTACAAGAATGCGTGGAAAGAAGTCTGTCCCAGGCAAGACAGAGGCAGGAGAGAAACTATAACCAGCCTGCAATTCCCTTGTCACCAGGTGAACAAGTTAAAAAAAAAAGAAAAAGAAGAAGCCACAACCTTGATGATCAGTGGGAGGCAGAACCATACACCATCTTACCGTCAAACTTTGATAACACCAAGGTGTGTCTCATAAGCAAAGATGGAAGAGAAACCTCGACTGCGGTATCAAGAGATCATCTTAAGGTATGCCCTGATGAACTGAAAGGCAGAGAGGAAGACCAAGATAGTCATCAACCCACAGAAGAGGAGAAAAAGAGAATCTATACTGTTCTTGGAGATTTTCCCCAGTCATGGACTCAAGTAAATTAGGCCATTGTGGTGCCCATTTTGACCTTTCCCCAGTTGGAAATACCAGAAGGAAATGTGTCTTGAAATCAATCTGAACCAGAAGAGAATCTACACCAGTGGGCTCAAGCAGCAGACATCACACCAGCAGAGGAGCAAGAGAATCCACCCCCTGGTATAGGTGAGTCTGTCATGCCCACAGTGAGCAAAAGTGCTCTTAGGAGATCAGGTACACCTGTGCTACATAGAATCACCAGTAGCATAGCCATAAAAGAGAGCACAACACCAGTGACAGCAAGCCTAGTGAATCCGGTTAGATCACCCTCAGTGGCTGTGCTGAGCAGATCTACCCGTAGTACCCCAGGTCAGATCCCAGCCCATTACAGGGACTAAGGTATAAGATGTCAATAATTATTATCACCTGTTTAAAAATGTTTGATTTTGCTTATTGAAAGTTTAAATGGACACCTGGGTAATGAACAGTGAATTACCTAAAAGCTTTCCTTGTAAATATTTGGCACCTCCTAAGGTGCACGTTATTGGCTTCACCACACCCTGGCAGCGTGAGTAGAACCCAAAGGACCAGAGGAAAAACCTTTTGGCGTGGCCAAAGAAAGGTCTAGATATTTACGTCTTGCAGCCCGCCCAAGCCTATGTTGGGGGTTTGGAACGGGTCTCCCGCATCATTATAGTTGGTGCACAAGGACACCATGATACTAAAATGTTTGTACTTTTGTAAATACTGTCATGTAACATTCAAAGAAAGAACCTCCCATAAATGGAAGAAAAAGTTTAAGTACCTGTTGAAATGCATCTCAAAAACTTTGCAAAATCTAACCTGGTATAGTTTGCATTTTCCCAGTCCGGGAGTACTGAATTTAACGGAGGGGGAATGTGGCACCCCAGGAGTTCGGGTACCACAGTGGTATTGCCTTCCTCTCTTGGAGGATGATGCTATGCCTGGAAACGCGGAGGATCCCTTTAACAGGTAACCTGTACATGCAACACATGCAACACATGAAACAATATATATGTGCTGGCTTGGAGGAGGAGTGAGATTAGTCTGAGAGAGTGTGAAGGAGGAAGGAGCACAGGAGAAGTGAGGAGCTGGAGTGGAGCTGCAACTGGGCTCCCTCCATGCTGAAATGCAGGAACCGGACACCGGGAGTCCAAGCGTGTGTGGGACTGTATGCCCCACAGCAGAAACCAGAGGGCAGGAGGTTGAAAGTTACTTGACCATATCTACACCCGAAGGCTCTGCAGCATACAGAGCCCAGAGACACAGTAAATACAGACACCTGTAAAAAGGCTTGCGCTTCCTGCCATGCAGGTACTGTCCTAGGACACAGAGAGAGAAAGAGAGAGGACCTTGTGAGAAGCTATAGGCAGTAAGGGATGCCCCTTACAGCGCAGCAAGGAAGGCTCCTAATCCCACCTGGCTAAGAGGATCTCTAATCGTTTCCAGGCTGCCAGGACCTCACCATCACCTGTTACCAGCACCCTGTACTGTGGCTTTCCACCACCAGTAAAAGGTAAAGAGACTGCAACCTTGTGTCCTCTTTTTGGAACCACACCATCTTGCCTATTACATTGGGAACCCTGGGGATCCAGATTCACCTATGGGAAGCCATACCCTCCCTGCTGCAGTGCCATCATTCCCAGTGGACCCCTTTAAGCAGCGTCGGTCATCCCTGACCGAATACCACAGGTGGTGTCACGAACACTCTTTATTCCAAATAATCCCTTTAAAGACCTTCCCTATCACTTGGACGCCCAGGGCCACGGACCGGGTCACTGCCACTGTCACCACCCCTTTAACGACAACCGGACCCAGCCCCAGTACCCCTGAGTCCTAGCGGGCGCTCCACATGCTTTATGCAAACAGACATACGGACATATTTTACACGTACATACACATGCTTAACAACATGCTTTACACATACGTACACATACATGTTTTGAGATATGCTTTTAACGTGCATATATATATACACACATTCTTATAGACATGTTTTACTCTTGCATACATGCTTAGAGACATGTTGTACATATACACACACAGACTCAAATAAATACATATATCTACTTATATCTACATTCCATGGTACACTTTGGCTGATGCATCGGATTTTTCTAAGTCTAGGGACTTACTATTAAAATAGATTTCTCCCACTTCCTTGTGTTGCTTTTCATAGCTAGAAATTCTTATTGGAAGAGAACACGCCAGTAAAAAGTACTGCAGGCTTTCTTCTAATCAGCACTCCCATTTAGCTTGTAGGAAGGCTCAAATAACTCTGCTAGCTGTATGAAGCAGTGCAACCTCTGAGCAGCAGTATTAATAACTCTTCTCACCACTTCTAATTCATTCTGATTTTAGTTATGATGGCCATCTGCCTTGTACCTGGCCAATTTACACACCCTTTGTGTCCCAGGAGCCTGCTCCTCTTGCCTTTAGATGAACTTAATGCATACTCCACCCCCCACCAAATGCACATAACAGACTGGAGACCTGTATGAAGGAGACAGACAGGAGCACTGTCGTGTGCTCGAAGAAGGTCCACACTAATCGAAGTAGAAAACTCAACACCACAAAAAAAGAAAATAGGACTGTATGCTTTGAGGCAGTGTTATTTAGTTATTTATTTTGATCAGGCAAGAAGTCAAAACAGATATGGTCCAACGTTTCAACCGGGAACAAGAGTAATGTCACTCACAAAACAGTGACCTGTCATATGGACATCAGAGGCAGGCGGACGTGTCTGGGGTAAGAGCTGGACACCATACCTACAGTCCAACCCCTATGCACCTGAAGCTTATTACCAGAAAACTTCAAATGCGGATTAAAGAACAAACACAAAGCAGAATTTTTCACTACAGTTATCAATTTACTGTGCACAATAGCACCTTTATGTCCATGCCTTAATTATACATTGCTAAATCATGCTGACAGGTTCTTTTTAACCTCTTCACGACCTTGAACGTGCTTAGTACGTCTTGGTCGTCTGGTACTTACCAACCTTAGACATACTGAGTGCGTCCAGGCGATCGCCACTGGGTGTCAGCTGATTCTGACAGCGGACATCTGGTATTCAGTGCAGGAGTGGTGACTGCATTGCCTCCGGCACTGCTTCCGGCAGGCAGAGGGAGGGAGCTCCCTCTGCCCTACGATTGGTGCCCCTGTGACGTTATTGCGGGGTCTGAACCATTGCCATGGTGACCCGATGTCATCATGGCGACATCTGGGTCACCAGGCTGCTGCAAGCCCCTCAGACTATGCATGCTGCATAGTCTCAATGCGCATGCTCATGCATTGCAATGGATTATAACTGCGATCAGGCTGCTGAAAGTGAAAGTCCAATCGTGGGACTAAGTAAAAACACACAAAAAAAATTAAAAATATAAAAAATATCAGAAAATAATTACAAATAAATTAAAAGTATATTGTACTCATAAATTCCTGCTTTTATGTAAAAAAAAATTAAACAAAAAAGGATACATGTTTGATATCACTGTATCCTTGATGGCCCGCCCCGGAACACTGTCTCACTAATTAACACCTTGAGTGAGCACCGTAAAAAAATTAATGAAAAACAGGAGAAAAGTCATGCTTTTTCATCAGATCACAAAACAAAAATTGAAATAAAACGCAATCAAAAGGATAAATGTAAATAAAAATGGTATTGCTGAAAATGTTATCTTGTCCTGCAAAAGACAAGCTACAGTACCATACAGCTGCATCAATGGAAAAATTCAAAAGTTATAGCTCTCATTATAGAGCAATGCAAAAACTAATTATTCTTTCTATAAAATAGTTTTTGCTGTGTAAAAGCGCCAAAACATAAAAAAAATATATAAATGTGGTATCGCTGTGATCATACTGACCCATAGAATAAAGCTGCTTTATTCATTTTACCACACGCATCATAAAAAAAAATTCTGAATTGCTGATTTTTGTTCATTCTGCCTCCCAAAAATTAGAATAGAACGTGATCAAAAAACATTATGTGATCGAAAATGGTACCAATAAAAACATCAACTTGTCCCGCAGAAAAAAGCCCTCACTTGACTCAATAAAAAGAGTATTTTAGTGTGTGACACCAGCCAAACATAAAAAATGATATAAATCTGGTATCTCTGTAATCTCACCGAACTAAAGAAGAAAGTCGCTTAATTACTTATACTGCATGAGGAATGGCATAAAAAATAAATAAAACTAATTTTTCACCTGCATTTGATTTTTTCATTCTGCTTCCCAAAGATCGCAGTTAGGTTCAGATTCACATGTATCCTACACTCTACACCGAGCTCTTACCTCGGGGATTCTGTGTAAATCTCTGAAATAAGCAGAGATCAATGAAAGATTCCCTATAATGAGGCAGATGGAGCCACTGTTGACACTGACTGGCCTGTGATCCGGCGGTGTCCGTCTTTTTAGGAGTGGATGTAAGTAACTGTGGTGCAGTTTTGTGCACTTCAGAAAATAAAGAAACCACTGAACAAAGGCCAGACGGAGTCCGGAGTAACTCTGCTGCCTCATTAAAGTGAGTGGAGCCCTCGGGGGTTTCATCTGAATCATGTCACTTGAAGATTTAGATGGAGATCCCAAAGTAAGTGTTCAGCATAGAGTGCATGATAAATGTAATCCCAAATGTTATGTAAAATGTTCCCAATATAACCTTCAGCTCAATCCAAAAAAATAGCAAGTCCCCACTGAGGTCCCTCACCTGTGAATGGAAATTTAGGGGCTTACAGGTTACTGGTAGCACAAATGCTCTGGAAAAGTGCTAAAACAACTTTTTTTGTGGTAAAAATGTAATTTTTTTTCTCTCCAGCCCAATGGTAGTGTAATAGAGTGCAGGGTTGAGTATGTCACCACGGAACAGACAGACCAACTGTTAAGGGGAATTTATTAACAGGAGTAAGATTTGCCTCGCAGGGAGTAAACAGGGGGTTAACAGAGAAAAAGCAAACAGTAAACAGTTAAGCGGAATCGAAATGGTTAACGAGTATTCTTGTAACACTTCAGTCCAGGGAGGTCCTGACTGGAGGGTCCTTATTCCAATATGGGTAGAGGCACCAGCAGCGGTTGAGATCCTGAAGTCTCTCCTCTGTCTCCTGGGAACTGGAGACTCCGGGGTTAAGTCTTTGCAGTCTTTTCTCCCAGTGAAGCTCGAAGCAGGAAGTAACACAGTCACTCTGCTGCACGGGTCTCTGTATATTAGCCTGGCAGTCTCTCTGCAGTAACAATGCTACACACACTGAGCAGTTTACTTGTCACACTCAGGGGTCCTGACTTGTCACTGCGGTCACCGGAGCTGCACACTCAGGTCACCGTCAGGGGATACGTCTTCTCTGATTACGGAGGCTTCCAAGTCCACACTCTCACATCCAGCCTTCACTATGGCTGGTATCTCAGCCTCAGTGCCCTCACGGGGAGCACTCTCTCTCGGGGAGCGCGGTGCTGCAGCCTGCTTTCTCTCTGGCGTGCTGTCCCCTCTGTCTCGTGTGCTCTGCTCTCCCGCTCTTTTCTGACCACACCCCTCTCTCTTCCTCTCTGCCCCCAGCAGTCACATGGTCCCCTCTGTCCAGGGCAGAAAATCCTCCCTCAACAAACCAGCTGTCCGACAAAGTGGTCCCAGGTAAGGAGCAGGGAAAGCAACCTCCTTACATTATAAAATTCGGTGACACACCTGTGGTGTCAGCATGATCACTGCAACCCTAGATTAATTCACTAAGAGGTGTATTTTGTAAAATGGCATCACTTATGAGGAGTTCTGCTCTTCTGGCACAACAAGGGCTCTCCCAGTGGGTCATGGCACCCGCAAACCATAACAGTAAACCTGCACTATAATATGGTTCTCCTTCCCTTCTGAGCTTTGCACTGTGCCTCGAAAGTATTTTCTGTTTACATGTAAGGTATTGGCACAGTCAGGAGAAATTTTTACAACAAACTAAGGTCCATTTTTTCCTATTAGCCCTTACAAAAATTAAAACTTTGGGCTAAAACAACAATACAGTGGTAAAGATGTAATTATTTTTACTTCATCACTCAATAGTATAAAATTCTGTGAGACACTTGTTGTGTCAATATGATCACTGGAGCCCTAGATGAATTATTGGAAGAGTCTACTTTGTAAAGTGATGACATATAAGGGGCGGGGTTCTGTTGTTCAGGCACCTCATGGGCATTGTCAATATGACATGGCACCTTCAAACCATTCCAGCAAAATCTGAACTTCAGTATGGCCCCTGTTGTGAATTAGACTTTTTGGCTCCCTCTTGTGGTCACTAGTGATATGACACTTTGATATTCCTTCCCTTGCTTGGTACCCACCTGGCCTCGTTAGTCCAGGGGTGTCGCTATTTGAACTTCCTGGATTTTCAGTCTGGTGCCTGGCATCGTTGTAATCAGATCCTTCTGTTTGCTCCTTTCTGCTGGTCCTGGTTCTTTGCAAAATTAAGCTAAGTCCTGCTTTCTTGTTTTTGGTTATTTACTGTGCTCTTATTTTTGTCCAGCTTGTACTAAATGTGATTCCTGATACTGCTGGAAGCTCTAGGGGGCAGATGTTCTCCCCCCGTGCCGTTAGACGGTTCGGGGGTTCTTGAATATTCCGCGTGGAGTTTTTGTGAGGGTTTTTGCTGACCATATAAGTCATCTTCCTATACTCTGCTATTAGTTAGTGGGCCTCTCTTTGCTAAAAACCTAGTTCATTTCTTGCGTTTGTCTTTTCTTCTTACCTCACCGTTATTATTTGTTGGGGGCTTGTATCCAACTTTTTGGGGTATTTCCTCTGGAGGCAATAAAGGTCTTTCTTTTCCCTGCTAGGGTTAGTTAGTTCTCCGGCTGGCGCGAGACGTCTAGAATCAACGTAGGTACGTTCCCCGGCTGCTGTTATTTGTGTGCTAGGTTCAGGTATATGGTCAGCCCAGTTACCACTGCCCTATGAGCTGGGTTTTATGTTTGCAGACTTCGCTATTTGTCTTTGAGACCCCCTGCCATTGGGGTCATAACAGTATGCCAGGCCTTAAGTGAATATTTAATGCATTGCAGAAGTGGGATTATAAGAAAGGAAATTCTGAGTTTTTTTTTTTTTTTTTCTTTCTTTCCTCCCCTTTATCTCAGAGTGGCTGGAGCCTTGCTGCAGACATGAATGTCCAGACCTTGATTACTAGTGTGGATCAGCTTGCTGCTCGTGTGCAGAGTATTCAAGATTTTGTTACTAGCAGTCCTATGTCAGAACCTAAAATACCTATTCCGGAATTGTTCTCTGGAGACCGATTTAAATTTAGAAATTTCAGGAATAATTGTAAATTGTTTCTATCTCTGAGACCTCGTTCGTCTGGAGACTCAGCTCAGCAAGTAAAAATTGTTATCTCTTTCTTACGGGGCGACCCTCAGGATTGGGCCTTCTCGTTAGCGTCAGGCGATCCGGCTTTGGCAGATGTTGATGCGTTTTTTCTGGCGCTTAGGTTGCTATACGAGGAGCCCAATCTTGAAATTCAGGCAGAAAAGGCCTTGCTGGCTATCTCTCAGGGCCAGGATGAAGCTGAAGTTTATTGCCAAAAATTTCGGAAATGGTCCGTGCTTACTCAGTGGAATGAGTGTGCTCTGGCCGCAAATTTCAGAAATGGCCTTTCTGAAGCCATTAAGAATGTGATGGTGGGTTTCTCCGTTCCTACAAGTCTGAATGATTCCATGGCGTTGGCTATTCAAATTGACCGGCGTTTACGGGAGCGCAAAGTCGCTAATCCTCTGGTGGTGTTGTCAGAACAGACACCTGAGTTAATGCAATGTGATAGAGTTCAGACTAGAATTGAACGGAAAAATCATAGACGTCAGAATGGGTTGTGTTTCTACTGTGGTGATTCTACACATGTTATATCAGCATGCTCTAAACGCTTAACAAAGGTGGTTATTCCGGTCGCCATTGGTAATTTGCAACCTTAATTTTTTTTTGTCTGTGACTTTAATTTGCTCATTGTCTTCCTATCCTGTTATGGCGTTTGTGGATTCAGGTGCTGCCCTGAGTCTTATGGATCTGTCGTTTGCCAAGCGCTGTGGTTTTGTTCTGGAGCCTTTGGTTAATCCTATTCCTCTGAGAGGTATTGATGCTACGCCATTGGCGGAAAATAAGCCGCAGTTTTGGACACAGGTGACCATGTGCATGTCTCCTGAACATCGAGAGGTGATTCGTTTTCTTGTTTTGCATAAAATGCATGATTTGGTCGTTTTGGGTCTGCCATGGTTACAAACTCACAATCCAGTTTTGGATTGGAAGGCTATGTCTGTGTCAAGTTGGGGCTGTCAGGGAATTCATTGCGATTCCCCGCCGGTGTCTATTGCTTCCTCTACTCCTTCGGATGTTCCTGAGTATTTGTCTGATTATCAGGATGTATTCAGCGAGTCCAGGTCCAGTGCTCTTCCTCCTCATAGCGACTGTGACTGCGCTATAGATTTGATTCCAGGTAGTAAGTTTCCTAAGGGAAGATTATTTAATCTGTCTGTACCTGAGCATACCGCAATGCGTTCGTATATTAAGGAGTCTCTGGAGAAGGGACATATTCGTCCATCCTCTTCCCCTCTTGGTGCGGGATTTTTCTTTGTGGCCAAGAAGGACGGATCTTTGAGACCTTGTATAGACTATCGACTTCTGAATAAAATCACTGTTAAATTTCAGTATCCTTTGCCTCTGTTGTCGGACTTGTTTGCCCGGATTAAGGGTGCCAAGTGGTTCACCAAGATAGACCTTCGTGGTGCGTACAACCTTGTGCGCATTAAGCAGGGAGATGAATGGAAAACTGCATTTAATACGCCCAAAGGTCATTTTGAGTACTTGGTGATGCCTTTTGGGCTCTCTAATGCTCCTTCAGTGTTTCAGTCCTTTATGCATGACATCTTCCGGAAGTATCTGGATAAATTTATGATTGTTTATCTGGATGATATTCTGTTTTTTTCTGATGATTGGGACTCCCATGTAAGGCAGGTCAGGATGGTGTTTCAGGTTTTGCGTGAGAATGCTTTGTTTATTAAGGGCTCAAAGTGTCTCTTTGGTGTGCAGAAGGTTCCCTTTTTGGGTTTTATCTTCTCCCCTTCTGCTGTGGAGATGGACCCAGTCAAGGTCCGAGCTATTCATGATTGGACTCAGACCACGTCGGTTAAGAGTCTTCAGAAGTTCTTGGGTTTTGCTAACTTCTACCGTCGTTTTATCGCTAATTTTTCTAGCGTTGTTAAACCTTTGACGGATATGACCAAGAAAGGTTCTGATGTTGCTAACTGGGCTCCTGCAGCCGTGGAGGCTTTTCAGGAGCTGAAGAGCCGGTTTACTTCGGTGCCTGTTTTGTGTCAGCCTGATGTCTCGCTTCCCTTTCAGGTTGAAGTGGATGCTTCTGAGATCGGTGCAGGGGCCGTTTTGTCGCAGAGAAGCCCTGGTTGCTCAGTAATGAGACCATGTGCTTTTTTTTCTAGGAAATTTTCGCCTGCTGAGCGGAATTATGATGTTGGCAATCGGGAGTTGTTGACCATGAAGTGGGCATTTGAGGAGTGGCGTCATTGGCTCGAGGGTGCTAAGCATCGTGTGGTGGTTTTGACTGATCACAAAAATCTGATGTATCTCGAGTCTGCTTAACGCCTGAATCCTAGACAGGCCCGTTGGTCATTGTTTTTCTCCCGTTTTGACTTCGTGGTCTCGTACCTGCCTGGTTCAAAGAATGTTAAGGCTGATGCTCTTTCTAGGAGCTTTGTGCCTGACTCTCCTGGAGCCTCAGAGCCAGTTGGTATTCTTAAAGAGGGAGTAATCTTGTCGGCCATTTCTCCGGATTTGCGACGTGTGTTGCAGAGATTTCAGGCTGGTAGACCTGACTCTTGTCCACCTGACAGACTGTTTGTTCCTGATAAATGGACCAGTAGAGTCATTTCCGAGGTTCACTCCTCGGTGTTGTCAGGGCATCCGGGAATTTTTGGCACCAGAGATTTGGTGGCTAGGTCCTTTTGGTGGCCTTCCTTGTCACGGGATGTGCGGTCATTTGTGCAGTCCAGTGGGACTTGTGCTCGGGCTAAGCCTTGCTGTTCTCGTGCCAGCGGGTTGCTTTTGCCCTTGCCTGTCCCGAAGAGGCCTTGGACACACATTTCCATGGATTTCATTTCGGATCTTCCAGTGTCTCGGGGCATGTCTGTCATATGGGTGGTATGTGATCGCTTTTCCAAGATGGTCCATTTGGTGCCCTTGCCTAAGCTGCCTTCCTCTTCTGATCTGGTTCCGTTATTCTTTCAGAATGTGGTTCGTTTGCACGGCATTCCTGAGAATATCGTGTCTGACAGAGGATCCCAGTTTGTTTTCAGGTTCTGGCGATCCTTTTGTGCTAAGATGGGCATTGATTTGTCATTTTCATCTGCCTTTCATCCTCAGACTAATGGCCAAACTGAGCAAACAAATCAGACTCTAGAGGCTTATTTGAGATGTTTTGTTTCTGCAGATCAGGATGATTGGGTGACCTTCTTGCCGTTGGCTGAGTTTGCCCTTAATAATCGGGCTAGTT
Organism: Ranitomeya variabilis; assembly: GCF_051348905.1. Classification (NCBI taxonomy): domain Eukaryota; kingdom Metazoa; phylum Chordata; class Amphibia; order Anura; family Dendrobatidae; genus Ranitomeya; species Ranitomeya variabilis. The sequence continues at coordinate 85,370,327 of NC_135237.1, read as the reverse complement.
CCGCTACCTTGGTTTCGCCATTTTTCTGCAACTCTGGTTTCCATCCTCGTTTTTCCTCGGGACATGTGGAGCCGTCTGACTGTCCTGGGGTGGATTCTGTGGTGGATAGGTTGCAGCGGATTTGGGATCATGTGGTGGACAACTTGAAGTTGTCACAGGAGAAGGCTCAGCGTTTTGCCAACCGCCGCCGCGGTGTGGGTCCCCGACTTCGTGTTGGGGATTTGGTGTGGCTGTCTTCTCGGTTTGTTCCTATGAAGGTCTCCTCTCCTAAATTTAAGCCTCGCTTCATCGGTCCTTATAAGATTTTGGAAATTCTTAATCCAGTGTCCTTTCGCTTGGAACTTCCTGTGTCGTTTGCCATTCACAACGTGTTCCATAGGTCTTTGTTGCGGCGGTACGTTGTGCCTGTGGTTCCTTCTGTTGAGCCTCCTGCTCCGGTGTTGGTTGGGGGCGAGTTGGAGTACGTGGTGGAAAAGATCTTGGATTCTCGTCTCTCCAGGCGGAGGCTTCAGTATCTGGTCAAGTGGAAGGGCTATGGTCAGGAGGATAATTCCTGGGTGGTCGCCTCTGATGTGCATGCGGCCGATTTGGTCCATGCCTTTCACGCTGCTCATCCTGATCGCCCTGGTGGTCTTGGTGAGGGTTCGGTGACCCCTCCTTAAGGGGGGTACTGTTGTGAATTAGACTTTTTGGCTCCCTCTTGTGGTCACTAGTGATATGACACTTTGATATTCCTTCCCTTGCTTGGTACCCACCTGGCCTTGTTAGTCCAGGGGTGTCGCTATTTGAACTTCCTGGATTTTCAGTCTGGTGCCTGGCATCGTTGTAATCAGATCCTTCTGTTTGCTCCTTTCTGCTGGTCCTGGTTCTTTGCAAAATTAAGCTAAGTCCTGCTTTCTTGTTTTTGGTTATTTACTGTGCTCTTATTTTTGTCCAGCTTGTACTAAATGTGATTCCTGATACTGCTGGAAGCTCTAGGGGGCGGATGTTCTCACCCCGTGCCGTTAGACGGTTCGGGGGTTCTTGAATATTCCGCGTGGAGTTTTTGTGAGGGTTTTTGCTGACCATATAAGTCATCTTCCTATACTCTGCTATTAGTTAGTGGGCCTCTCTTTGCTAAAAACCTAGTTCATTTCTTGCGTTTGTCTTTTCTTCTTACCTCACCGTTATTATTTGTTGGGGGCTTGTATCCAACTTTTTGGGGTATTTCCTCTGGAGGCAAGAAAGGTCTTTCTTTTCCCTGCTAGGGTTAGTTAGTTCTCCGGCTGGCGCGAGACGTCTAGAATCAACGTAGGTACATTCCCCGGCTGCTGTTATTTGTGTGCTAGGTTCAGGTATATGGTCAGCTTAGTTACCACTGCCCTATGAGCTGGGTTTTATGTTTGCAGACTTCGCTATTTGTCTTTGAGACCCCCTGCCATTGGGGTCATAACAGGCCCCTCTTTTTTTCTGAGATTTGCACTGTGATTCAAAAGTAGTTTTTGACCACATATGGGTTATCATTATACTCAGGAGAAATTGCACAACAATTTTTGGGGTCCATTTTCCTGCTAGCCTTGTAAAAATGAAAAAAGGGGCTAAAGCACTAGTCTGTGGGATTTTTTTTTTCCATTTTCATAGATCAACGTTGCAAAATTCTGTGAAGCACCTGGGGGTTCAAGGTGCTCGTCACCACACATCTAGGTAAATTCCTTGAGGGGTCTAGTTTCCAAAATGGCATCATTTGTGGGGGGGTTTCACTGCTTAGGCACACCATGGGCTCTCCTAACATAATATGACACCGGCACACAATTCCATCAAAGTCTTGTTCCAAAATGTCACTCCTTCCTTTCTGAGCCCTGTTGTGAACCCAAAAAGTGATTTTCCCCACACATATGGGAAATCAGTACACTCAGGAAACATTTCTCAAACATTTGTACAGTGCAATTTCTTCTGTTACTCTTGTGAAAATGGTAAATTTCAGGCTAAAAAACATTTTTGTATTTTCACGGCTCTATGCTATAAACTTCTGCGAAGCACATGGGGATTAAAAGTTCTCACCACACATCCAGATAAGGCCTTTGAAGCTCCTGACGAAACTGCAGAGGCGGTGAAACGCACATCGAGGTGCGGCACAGAGTCATAAATCTGACAGCAGCATGACTACAGGTAACTCATGATGATACCCATTGAGGGTTTTTGTTATTGGGGTATATTATATCAGGATAGGTGCAATGATAAGTGATTTACATGTTTTTGTGGATTGCTATATTTGATATGCAGTTCAGTTTAAGGGCACATGCACATTATTGAAGTTCATCATGATGGATGCAGCTACAGTTGGGACTAAGATGTAACCCTTGATAGTATACACTGCTCAAAAAAATAAAGGGAACACTAAAATCCCACATCCTAGATATCACTGAATTAAATATTCCAGTTGTAAATCTTTATTCATTACATAGTGGAATGTGTTGAGAACAATAAAACCTAAAAATGATCAACGTAAATCACAACTAATATCCATGGAGGTCTATAGTTGGAATGATGCTCAAAATCATAGTGGAAAATTAAGTTACAGGCTGATCCAACTTCAGTGGAAATGCCTCAAGACAAGGAAATGATGCTCAGTAGTGTGTGTGGCCTTCACGTGCATGTATGATCTCCCTACGATGCCTGGGCATGCTCCTGATGAGGTGGCGGATGGTCTCCTGAGGGATCTCCTCCCAGACCTGAACTAAAGCATCTGCCAACTTCTGGACAGTCTGTGGTGCAATGTGACGTTGGTGGATGGTGCGAGACATGATGTCCCAGATGTGTTCAATCGGATTCAGGTCTGGGAAATGTGCGGGTCAGTCCATAGCTTCAATGCCTTCATCTTGCAGGAACTGCTGACACACTCCAGCCACATGAGGTCTGGCATTGTCCTGCATTAGGAGGAACCCAGGGCCAACCACACCAGCATATGGTCTCAAAAGGGGTCTGAGAATCTCATCTCTGTACCTAATGGCAGTCAGGCTGCCTCTGGCGAGCATATGGAGGGCTGTGCGGCCCTCCAAAGAAATGCCACCCCACACCATTATTGACACGCTGCCAAAACGGTCATGCTGAAGGATGTTGCAGGCAGCAGATTGCTCTCCATGGTGTCTCCAGACTCTGCCACATCTGTCACATGTGCTCAGTGTGACCCTGTTTTCATCTGGGAAGAGCACAGGGCACCAGTGGCGAATTTGCCAATCCTGGTGTTCTGTGCCAAATGTCAGGTGTCCTGCATGGTGTTGGGCTGTGAGCACAACTCCCATCTGTGGATGTCAGGCACTCAGACCATCCTCATGGAGTCGGTTTCTAACCGTTTGTACAGACACATATACATTGTGGCCTGCTGGAGGTCATTTTGCAGGGCTCTGGCAGTGCTCCTCCTGTTCCTCCTTGCACAAAGGCTGAGGTAGCTGTCCTGCTGCTGAGTTGTTGCCCTCCTACGGCCCCCTCCATGTCTCCTGGTGTACTAGCCTGTCTCCTGGTAGTGCCTCCAGCCTCTGGACACTACGCTAACAGACACAGCAAACCTTCTAGCCACAGCTTGCATTGATGTGCCATCCTGGACGAGTTGCACTACCTGAGCCACTTGTGTGGATTGAAGAGTCCGTCTCATTCTACCACAAGTGTGAAAGCACAACCAACATTCAAAAGTGACCAAAACATCAGCCAGAAAGCATTGGTACTGAGATGTGGTCTGTGGTCCCCACCTGTAGAACCACTCCTTTATTGAGTGTGTCTTGATAATTGCCAATAATTTCCATCTGTTGTCTATTCCATTTGCACAACAGCACGTGTAATTGATTGTCAAACAGTGTTGCTTCCTAAGTGGACAGTTTGATTTCACATTTTGATTTTTTTGGAGTTATTTTCTGTTGTTTAAGTATTCCCTTTATTTTTTGGAGCAGTGTATGAAGCTGTTATCCATCACTGATAATTTAATCCCATGCCCCACATGGAACACTATTGGAGTGGCCAAAATATACATTGATGTGTGATTCTTTATCTCTTCCTTTTTTGCAATCAATCTAGATTTTCTATGGGTGGGTAATACCATCCGGTTGCACTCTTGTTTTTCATATGTGTTGAAATAATGTATTTGTAATGTGTTATTGTAACTTTTTGATATAATAAAATGATGTTTTAATTTGATCAAATTGCTCCTTCGTTGCCTCTATTAGTACACAAGTTCCTTGAAGTTCCTTGTCTAGTTCCCAAAATGGTGTCACTTGTGGGGGATTTCTGCTGTTTAGCCACATCAGGGTCTCTCCAAATGCGACATGGCATCTGCTAATTATTCCAGCAAATTTTGCATTCAAAAAGTCCAATGGCGCGCCTTCCCTTCCGAGCCCTGCTATGCCATCTTTATGCTCAGGAGAAATTGCACAACACATTTTGTAGTTCATTTTTTTCTTGTTACTCTTGTAAAAATAAAAAAATTGGGCCTAAGATGAAATTTTTGTGAAAAAAAGTTAAATGTTCATTTATTCCTCCTGTATTCCAAACATTTCTGTGAAGCACATGAAGGGTTAATAAACTTCTTGAATGTGGTTTTGAGCACCTTGAGGGGTGCAGTTGTTACAATAGTGTCACTTTTGGGTAATTTTTGTCATAGAGACCCCTCAAAGTCACTTCAAATGACATAACTCTTTGATTTAACCCCTTAATCCCATCTGACGTACTATCCCGTCGAGGTGGGGTGGGCCTTAATTCCCACCGACGGGATAGTACGTCATAGCGATCGGCCGCGCTCACGGGGGGAGCGCGGCCGATCGCGGCCGGGTGTCAGCTGCCTATCGCAGCTGACATCCGGCACTATGTGCCAGGAGCGGTCACGGACCGCCCCCGGCACATTAACCCCCGGCACACCGTGATCAAACATGATCGCGGTGTGCCGGCGGTACAGGGAAGCGTCGCGCAGGGAGGGGGCTCCCTGCGGGCTTCCCTGAGACGATCGGTACAAGGTGATGTACTCACCTTGTACCGAGCGTCTTCTCCCTGCAGGGCCCGGATCCAAAATGGCCGCGGGGCTGCATCCGGGTCCTGCAGGGAGGACTTCCGGGTCAGGAGCAGGCTGCAGATGAAAGCTGCAGCCTGCTCCGATGAAAGTATGATCGCCGATTTGACAGAGTGCTGTGCACACTGTCAAATCGGCGATCTGTGATGTCCCCCCCTGGGACAAAGTAAAAAAGTAAAAAAAAAAATTTCCCCATGTGTAAAAAAAAATAAAAAAAAAAAATTCCTAAATAAAGGAAAAAAAAAAATATTATTCCCATAAATACATTTCTTTATCTAAAAAAAACAAACAAAAACAATAAAAGTACACATATTTAGTATCGCCGCATCCGTAACGACCTAACCTATAAAACTGCCCCACTAGTTAACCCCTTCAGTGAATACCGTAGGAAAAAAAAAAAAAAACAGCCAAAAAACAACGCTTTATTATCATACCGCCAAACAAAAAGTGGAATAACACGCGATCAAAAAGACGGATATAAATAACCATGGTACCGCTGAAAACGTCATCTTGTCCCGCAAAATATGAGCCACCACAAAGCATCATAAGCAAAAAAATAAAAAAGTTATAGTCCTGAGAATAAAGCGATACCAAAATAATTATTTTTTCTATAAAATAGTTTTTATCGTATAAAAGCGCCAAAACATAAAAAAAATGATATAAATGAGATATCGCTGTAATCGTACTGACCCGAAGAATAAAACTGCTTTATCAATTTTACCAAACGCGGAACGGTATAAACACCTCCCCCAAAAGAAATTCATGAATAGCTGGTTTTTGATCACTCTGCCTCACAAAAATCGGAATAAAAAGCGATCAAAAAATGTCACGTGTCCGAAAATGTTACCAATAAAAACGTCAACTCGTCCCGCAAAAAACAAGATCTCACATGACTCTGTGGACTCAAATATGGAAAAATTACAGCTCTCAAAATGTGGTAACGCAAAAAATATTTTTTGCAATGAAAAGCGTCTTTCAGTGTGTGACGGCTGCCAATCATAAAAATCCGCTAAAAAACCCGCTATAAAAGTAAATCAAATCCCCCTTCATCACCCCCTTAGTTAGGGAAAAATAAAAAAATTAAAAAAATGTATTTATTTCCATTTTCCCATTAGGGTTAGGGCTAGAGTTAGGGCTAGAGTTAGGACTAGAGTTAGGGCTAGGGTTAGGGTTAAGGCAAGGGTTAGGGCTAGGGTTAGGGTTGGGGCTAGGGTTAGGGTTGGGGCTAGGGTTGGGGCTAGGGTTAGGGCTAGGGTTGGGGCTAGGGTTTTGGCTAGGGTTAGGGCTAGGGTTAGGGCTAGGGTTAGGGCTAGTGTTACGGCTAGTGTTAGGACTAGTGATAGGGCTAGTGTTATTGCTAGAGTTGGTGCTAGGGTTGGGGCTAGGGTTGGGGCTACAGTTAGGGTTGGGGCTAAAGATAGGGTTAGGGTTTGGATTACATTTACGGTTGGGAATAGGGTTGGGTGTGTCTGGGTTAGAGGAGTGGTTAGGGTTACGGTTGAAATTAGGGTAAGGGGTGTGTTTGGATTAGGGTTTCAGTTATAATTGGGGGGTTTCCACTGTTTAGGCTCTCCATCAGGGGCTCTCCAAACGGGACATGGCATCCGATCTGAATTCCAGCCAGTTCTGCGTTGAAAAAGGAAAACAGTGCTCCTTCCCTTCAGAGCTCTCCCGTGTGCCCAAACAGGGGTTTACCCCAACATATGGGGTATCAGCGTACTCAGGACAAATTAGACATCATCTTTTTGGGTCCAATTTCTCCTGCTACCCTTGGGAAAATACAAAACTGGGGGCCAAAAAATAAGTTTTGTGGGAAAAAAAAGATTTTTTATTTTCACGGCTCTGCCTTGTAAACTGTAGTGAAACACTTGGGGGTTCAAAGTTCTCACAACACATCTAGATAAGTTCCTTGGGGGGTCTAGTTTCCAATATGGGGTCACTTGTGGGGGGTTTGTACTGTTTGGGTACATCAGGGGCTCTGCAAATGCAACGTGACGCCTGCAGACCAATCCATTTAAGTCTGCATTCCAAATGGTGCTCCTTCCCTTCCGAGCTCTGTCATGTGCCCAAACAGTGGTTCCCCCCCACATATGGGGTATCATCGTACTCAGGACAAATTGGACAACAACTTTTGGGGTCCAATTTATCCTGATACCCTTGTGAAAATACAAAACTGGGGGCTAAAAATCATTTTTGTGAAAAAAAAAGAATTTTTATTTTCACGGCTCTGCGTTATAAACTGTAGTGAAACACTTGGGGGTTCAAAGTTCTCACAACACATCTAGATAAGTTCCTTGGGGGTCTAGTTTCCAATATGGGGTCACTTGTGGGGGGTTTGTACTGTTTGGGTACATCAGGGGCTCTGCAAATGCAACGTGACGCCTGCAGACCAATCCATTTAAGTCTGCATTCCAAATGGCGCTCCTTCCCTTCCGAGCTCTGTCATGCGCCCAAACAGTGGTTCCCCCCCACATATGGGGTATTAGCGTACTCAGGACAAATTGGACAACAACATTTGGGGTCCAATTTATCCTGATACCCTTGTGAAAATACAAAACTGGGGGCTAAAAAATCATTTTTGTGAAAAAAAAAGAATTTTTATTTTCACGGCTCTGCGTTATAAACTGTAGTGAAACACTTGGGGGTTCAAAGCTCTCAAAACACATCTAGATAAGTTCCTTAGGGGGTCTACTTTCCAAAATGGTGTCACTTGTGGGGGGGTTTAATGTTTAGGCACATCAGGGGCTCTCCAAACGCAACATGGCATCCCATCTTAATTCCAGTCAATTTTGCATTGAAAAGTAAAATAGCGCTCCTTCCCTTCCGAGCTCTGCTATGCGCCCAAACAGTGGTTTACCCCCACATATGGGGTATCGTCGTACTCAGGACAAATTGCACAACAACTTTTGTGGTCTAATTTCTTCTCTTACCCTTGGGGAAATAAAAAAATGGGGGCGAAAAGATCATTTTTGTGAAAAAATATGATTTTTTATTTTTACGGCTCTGCATTATAAACTTCTGTGAAGCACTTGTTGGGTCAAAGTGCTCACCACACATCTAGATAAGTTCCTTAAGGGGTCTACTTTCCAAAATGGTGTCACTTGTGGGGGGTTTCAATGTTTAGGCACATCAGGGGCTCTCCAAACGCAACATGGCGTCCCATCTCAATTCCAGTCAATTTTGCATTGAAAAGTCAAATGGCGCTCCTTCCCTTCTGAGCTCTGCCCTGCGCCCAAACAATGGTTTACACCCACATATGGGGTATCAGCATACTCAGGACAAATTGCACAACAATTTTTGGGGTCCAATTTCTTCTCTTACCCTTGGGAAAATAAAAAATTGGGGGCGAAACGATCATTTTTGTGAAAAAATATGATTTTTTATTTTTACGGCTCTGCATTATAAACTTCTGTGAAGCACTTGTTGGGTCAAAGTGCTCACCACACATCCAGATAAGATCCTTAGGGGGTCTACTTTCCAAAATGGTGTCACTTGTGGGGGGTTTCAATGTTTAGGCACATCAGGGGCTCTCCAAATGCAACATGGCGTCCCATCTCAATTCCAGTCAATTTTGCATTGAAAAGTCAAATGGCGCTCCTTTCCTTCCGAGCTCTGCCATGCGCCCAAACAGTGGTTTACCCCCACATATTGGGTATCAGCATACTCAGGACAAATTGGACAACAAATTTTTGGGTCTATTTTCTCCTGTTACCCTTGGTAAAATAAAACAAATTGGAGCTGAAATAAATTTTGTGTGAAAAAAAGTTAAATGTTTATTTTTATTTAAACATTCCAAAAATTCCTGTGAAACACCTGAAGGGTTAATAAACTTCTTGAAAGTGGTTTTGAGTACCTTGAGGGGTGCAGTTTTTAGAATGGTGTCACACTTGGGTATTTTCTATCATATAGACCCCTCAAAATGACTTCAAATGAGATGTGTTCCCTTAAAAAAAATGGTGTTGTAAAAATGAGAAATTGCTGGTCAACTTTTAACCCTTATAACTCCGTCACAAAAAAAAATTTTGGTTCCAATATTGTGCTGATGTAAAGTAGACATGTGGGAAATGTTACTTATTAAGTATTTTGCGTGACATATGTCTGTGATTTAAGGGCATAAAAATTCAAAGTTGGAAAATTGCGAAATTTTCAAAATTTTAACCAAATATTCGTTTTTTTCACATATAAACGCAAGTTATATCGAAGAAATGTTACCACTATCATGAAGTACAATATGTCACGAGAAAACAGTGTCAGAATCGCCAAGATCCTTTGAAGCGTTCCAGAGTTATAACCTCATAAAGGGACAGTGGTCAGAATTGTAAAAATTGGCCCGGTCATTAATGTGCAAACCACCCTCGGGGCTTAAGGGGTTAAGGGCATAAAAATGAAAAGTTTGAAAACTGCTAAATTTTTTCCAAATTTCCATTTTTTTCACAAATAAACACAAGTCATATTGAATAAATGTTATTACTATCATGAAGTACAATATGTCACCAAAAAAAAAATCAGAATCAGTGAAATCCATAGAAGCGTTCCAGAGTTATTATCTTATAAAGTGACACTGGTTAGAATTGTAAAATTTGGCCTGGTCATGAAGGGGCAAACAGGCTTGAGAGTAAAGGGGTTAACCTCGCCATTATTTTACACAAATTTTGAATTTTTCAACTTTTTATGGTCTCTACAGAAGCAATAATTATTGTAGTCAAGTTTAAAGTGAAGCTGTCATGTAAAATAATACAATTAACCTGCAGATAAGGGGTTAATGTGCAGGTTAATAGCGTTCTGAGACTGCGGCAATGGCGAGAGCCCAATGGCAGAGATGAAATGAACTTTAGTCTCCCTAATTGTCACCAGTATGGTTTCAGTCACCGCTCTGTGCATATAGAACGATGGCTGTAATCATGCCCTGGCACTGACTGACAGCAGGTTCATCATTAAGGCTGGCTGTCAGTCAGTGATGGGGGCTCCGTTACAGCCACCACAGCGGGGCTCTCTTAGCAGGCGCCATACAGTGTCAGAACAATATTAACCTTCAGATTAACCCCATATCTGCAGGTTAATAGCGTTATTTTACATGACCGAATAATTTTAACACAGTCACAATATGGACATCACAAACTGCAACAGAGAGGCAAAATAATACTTCTTATCCGTCCATTAGCAGAACAGACATCAGCTATATTTCTAAGAAATCATAGATGAACATTACTGATTAATCTTCAACTTTACAGTTAACACACAGAAAAAAAAATTCTAATTCTAATAAATATGATACATAAATGGTTTTACGGAATAACAGGGATTCATAATCATGTCCCCTTTTCCCCTCAATGTTTTCAATAAGGTAATTTCTTTCAGAAGTTTTCGAAGTTTAGGCAAAATAAATGTTCCTCTCAGACTGTGAGAACTGACAGGTTTCCTGCCATGATCTAGTATTCGGGAGGCCTGATGACTCTCAAGTGTCAGTGTAAAAACATCTGTTGAATTAATTTATTGACTGAGTCTCTGACTTTCTTTTTTTTTACGCCATTTATAACAGACCTGACCTAATGAACTTAATTTGTTGACATGTTTCTCCCTGTGTCTTACTTGATCCCCTCTCATGTTACATTCTACTGTGCTGTATTCTTGGCAACTGCAGTCCCTGACCATCAGCATATCCACCAGTTTTAAATCTACCAAGCTCAGATGGATACAGTTGGCATGGCGGGATTAGAAAAACACCAGTTTGTTTCCAGAGCACAATCTTCCCCTGCTGCTTCAGTGTTGGCTCAGTCAGCCAGAGACCAGACCATCAAGCATGTCTTAGAGACTCCCTAAAGACCATTTTTAATAGGCAGGATAAATTCACTGTTCTTGTAGGATCAACTGATTTAAATGCCTAGAATGCCACCAGTAGCTGAACATGCATTCTCCGCTCTCTTTTTACTGGATGACTTGAGGCTACGTTGGCATTGTGACAGCCGCTGTAGCTGATAAATCAAATATAGTGTATTCACACACTTGTAAATCATTGCTATCATTGAAGAACTGTGCCAAAATAGCAACAGGTGCACATGTGGGTATTTATAGTTTTTGTTCTACTTGTGACAGCTTTGACTTCCCACGTTCAATATCCTAGCTATTAGCTTAACATTTTATTTTCTCTCTGTTATTATATAAAAGTAAATAAATAGTAATAGTACATGTAAATAACAAAGGATACTGTATTTTACGGATTATAAGACGCACCCCAAATTTTGAGGAGAAAAATAGGAAAATGTTTTTTTAAAATAAAATGGTGGTGCTTCTTATAATCCATGCATCGTATTACTTACTGGGGGCTGTGGTGAAGCGTGGTCCCAGGGTCGCTGCTGAAGGAGGCAGGAGTGGGGTGATGCTGCAGGCCGAAGGCTGGGATGAGGGGGTGTTCCAATGTGTGGGGGCTGCTGCAGGTGTCCCGTGCTCCTGCGGGTGTCTCCGGTGCAGTGGGGGCTCTGCTGATATTTTGTATAAGGCCAGAGCCCCTGCAGTTCCATGGTTTCCTGTGCGGTGGACTCCGGGAAAATGGCCGCCGGGGGTAGCGCATGTGCAGATGGAGATCTTGGCACCAAGATCTCGGAAGATGTACCAGAATTTGTCTTCTTTAGTTTGGTTGGTTTTCAAAAATATGGGGGACCCCACGACATTTTTTAAATTATTTATTTAAATAATTTAAAAGATTGGAGTGAGAACCCCTCTATTCTTGATAACCAGGTTTTGCTGAAGATGACAGCTGAGGGTTGCAGCCCCCAGCTGTCAGTTTTGACTGGCTGGTTATCAAAAATACAGGTGGACCCAATTATTTATTTAGAGCACAGGTGCTGGCTGTTGAATACTCCTCTCAGCTGTGCCTGCTATCACTGTTATTAGTGGCAGCAGGTGTAGGCTGGTGGGAGCAGTATCCCATCAGCCCATGCCAGTAACTGAATTTAATCTTTTTGACAGCATCAGAACTGCGGCTTTCTGACTGGCGGTAATGATTTCAGAAGCAATGTTTGCTGCGCAGTCATGCACTTGACGGTAAAGTCCGTGTTGGGTGTCCATGCCCGAACGGTATGGACTCCTAACTTTACTGTTCGGGTTCGCTCATCTCTATTTATGATTGCAGACCACATAATAGTTAAGTTTGCAAGAAAACAAAGAGCCTGTTACAGCTAAAAGCTAGGGTTTTAATGAAAGCCATTTTAAAAATGATTTTCAGTCACAAATATATGGCATTTAAGTAAAAGTAATTAAATAAAAAAAGTCTTCAAAGATTGACCTCTCATTTAAGAGAACTAAAGCTGCATTTAAACTGAAAGATAATCCTTAAGAGTGCTAATTTTACAGTAATATTTCAGTATAAACAGGCTGCATACGAGTGAGGAAAATACTTATTTATAGAATGAAATGATCTTTTAAGCAGTGCAAACAATCATCATTCTTAGCGGTGCACCATCTTGTGTGAATTGGACTTACACTGCTAAGACCCATGGCAGCCTATGCGCACTGAGCATTCTATTATAGATTCACAGGGCACATTATTTAATTTGGTGTGTGTCTGCATAGGCAGACTATGAAATAACCACCGATCAGTAAAGGTTTACCTACCGGAAAATGTTTAATGCCATCTGTTGGTCTGTGTAAAGGGAAGTGAAAAAAAGTAAGCATAAATTACATTTATGGGATCAAATAATTAAAAAATGGTATGTGCATATGTATTTACCCCTTTTTCTATGAAGCCCCTCAAAATTTCTGGTGAAAGCAATTACCTTCATAAGCCACAAGCTTAGTGAAAGGAAGTCTACCTGTGTGCAATCTAAGTGTCACATGGTTTGTCAGAACATACACACCTTTTCTCAAAGGCCACAGAGGCAGCAACACCATTAAGCAAGAGGCCTCACTAACCAAATGACACCATGAATACCAAGGAGATCTCCAAATTAGTCAGGAACAAAATTGTTGAGAAGTACAAGTTAGGGTTGAGTTATACAAAAAATCCCAATCTCTGAGTATCCTCCAGAGCACCATCAAATCCATTATCATCAAATAGACAGAACATGGTGGCACAATAAACCTGCCAAAAGAGGGCCACCAACCAAAACTCTCAGCCCAGAAAATGATGGCATTACTCAGAGAAACAGCACAGAGACCAAAGGTAACCATGAAGGAGCTGCAGAGTTCCTAAGCAGAGACTGGAGCATCTGTCCGTATGACTGCAATAAGTCATACACGCCATAGAAGTGGCTTTAAGAAAGAATGGGCAGAAAAAAGTATTTAATTACACAGAAAAATTGTAAGGCTTATTTTGAGTTTGCCAAAAGACATGTGGGACACTCCCTAAAAGTACGGAGGAAGGTGCTATGGTCAGATGAGACCAAAATTGAACTTTTTGGCAACCAAGGTAAATGCTATACCTGGCACCAAACTAACATAGCTCATCACCCCAAGAACACCATCCCCACAGTGAAACATAGTGGTGGCAGAATCATGCTGTGCAGATTTTTTTTGTCAGCACTGACAGGGAAAATGGTCTCAGTAAGGGGAAAGATAGATGGTGTAAAATACAGGGAAATTCTTGAGCAAAACAAGTTCCAGTCTATCAGTGATTTGAGACTGGGATGGAAGTTCACCTTCCAAAAAGACAATGACCCAAAGAATAGTGCTTAAACAACATGTGAATGGTTTAAGGGGGAAACGTGTAAATGTTTTGGAGTGGCTTAAGGAATGGGCAAAAATCCCAGTGGCAGGATGTGGAAAGCTCATAGAGACTTATCCAAAGCGACTTGCAGCTGAACTGCAGCTAAAGGAGGCTCTACTAAGTACTAACTTTAGGGAGGTAAATAGTTATGCACACTGCAGTTTTCATTCTTTTTGTCCTATTTGTTGTTTACTTCACAGTAAAAAGAAAACCATATGTTCGCAGTTGTAGGTATGTTATTTAATCTTTACCTGAACTGATGCAAACCCTTAAAAAAACCAACAGTGAAATTCCAGGTTGTGAGGATGCAAAACACGTAAAATGCCAAGAGGGGTGAATACTTTCGCAAAGTCACTTAAGATTACACAACCCATTGAATGACGTTGAGTAAGATGTCAGATTACACTTTTTTTCTGCAGTGATATCCCAGTGCTGTGCTATTTGTGCTAAGGAAATCTTGGTTACAACGTGTACAGCATGCATCAAAATGAAAATGGAAATCATTTATATTATGTGGCTTCTGCTTTTCTTCCTGTAACAGTAGTCATCTTTTATAATGTAGTTTATCCTTCTCCCTACATCCAGTTTAATAACTCCAGTGCTAAAAAAAGTTTTTAATTTACCAAAAATTATTTGACTATTTTAAAATTACTAAAGTGATTCTGTAAATAGTCTTCAGAATTCCCTATAAATTTGCGTCTATAGCTCTTGGGCCAGCTTACACTGTGGGTAATTAGAAAACAAAGTAGAATCTTGCAGTTAGACCTCATTTTTTCTGTCCCCGAAATCTTGGTAATATCCAGGTACCATATATACTCGAGTATAAGCCCACCCGAGTATAAGCCGAGGCACCTACTTTTGCCTCGGAAAACTGGGTAAGCTTATTGACTCGAGCATAAGCCGGGTATGCATTGTCCCCTCATCCCTGTCCTGCTATGTGTGGCTCCCACTGTCGCTGTCCTGGCCTGAATGCCTCACCATCCTTGTCCCTGTCTGCATGCCTCCCCTGTCCCTGTCGTTGTATGCATGCCTCATCCTTCCCAGTCCTGGTATGAATGCCTCCCCGTTCCGTCCCTGTATGCATGCCTCCCCCTTCCCTATCCTGGAATGAATGTCTCCCCTGTTCTGTCCCTTTATGCATGGCTCCTTATCCCCTATCCCTGTGTGCATGTTTCCTATTGAAAAACAAAAACAAAACATCATACTCACCTACCTGTGCGCCATGGGTGCTGGCACTGCATCTCGTTCCGGCCGCCGGCAACTGCCTGCAGCTCTTCCTGTGCTCAGCAGTCACGTGGTACCGCTCATTAAGGTGATGAATATGGGCTCCACGCTTATGGGAGTGGAGCCACATCCATATTTATCACCTTAATGAGCAGTACCACGTGACTGCTGAGCACACGAAGAGATGAAGGCAGGTGCCAGCGGCTGGAACGAGATGCAGTGCCAACACCGAGTGCGCACAGGCACATAGATCTATTCCCTATTCATTTGGAACAGAACAAATATTCACCATATGTATTTGTATAATCTATATCCTGGCTGCTGCATTCACTCACATTCACCGCCCTTGCATAAACTCTCTACACTCCATCCATATCAGCCCCTCTGTTCTTGCCTCTCCTATGTATAGCACTCATGCTCTGTTCACATTGCTTAACAGCGCAGATCTATTCAGTCCCACCATCCAACACAAGAGATGCTCTCACAAATCACTTAACCATCTGCCCACTCTTTCTATCCTCCTTCTCTTAGTTGCTGGAGACATCTCTCCCAACCCCGGCCCCTCATGTTATAGCCAGTCAAACCTCCCAATTGCTACACCCAGAAACCCCTCTAACCTTATTAATATTCCATGCATGCCTTCTGTCTCTTTCAATTGTGCCCTTTGGAATTCTCGCTCTGTGTGTAATAAACTCTCCTTCATTCATGACTTCTTCCTTTCGAACTCTCTTAATCTCCTGGCTCTTACTGAAACCTGGATCCAGCAGTCAGACACCACCACTGCTGCTGCTCTTTCATATGGTGGACTACACTTTTCTCATACCCCAAGATCAGACAACAGAGCAGGTGGAGGCGTTGGTCTGCTCCTTTCACCCAAATGTACCTTCCAAGTTATCCCCCAAGTACCCTCACTTGTATTCCCTTCCTTTGAGGTCCATGCTGTCAGACTCTACGTCCCCTTCTCCATGCGAGTGGTGGTGGTGTATCGTCCTCCCGGCCCCTCACATCAGTTCCTGGATCACTTTGCCACCTGGCTTCCACACTTTCTCTCCTGTGACTCCCCCACCTTTATCATAGGTGATTTCAACATCCCCATTGCTTCTCCCCTCTCCCCATCTGCTTCTCACCTTTTATCTCTATCCTCCTCTTTCAGCCTCTCGCAGCATACTAACTCTCCAACACATGAAGATGGAAACTCCCTTGACTTGGTCTTCTCCTGGCTTTGCTCAGTGGACAATTTCACAATCTCCCCTCTCCCGCTCTCTGACCACAACCTTCTTTCATTCTCTATCAAGAACTGCCATCCCACTCAGGTCACCCCCACTTTCCACCCTTATAGAAACATACAGGCCATTAACACCCAGAAACTTATGAAGAACTTGCAGTCCTCATTGGCCCCAATCACCTCCATCTCATGTCCTAATTCTGCTCTGAAGCATTACAATGAAACCCTGCAAAGTGCCCTGGATGAAGCTGTACCTCCTATACATAGAACAACTCAGCACAGATGGTGACAACCGTGGCACACGCTGCAAACACATTTCCTGCAGCGGTGCTCCAGGTGCGCTGAACGTCTGTGGAGAAAATGTAATCTACCCGAAGATTTAATCCATTATAATTTCATGCTAAAAACATACAACTCTGCCCTTCACCTCTACAAAGAAACCTATTTCAACACCCTCATCACCTCACTGTCAAATAACCCTAACCGTCTCTTTGACACTATCCAGTCCCTACTCAACCCAAGAGAGCAGGCCCCAACCACGGATCTCCATGCTGACATTCTGGCCAATTACTTCAAAGAAAAAATTGACCACATTCGACAGGAAATCATCTCCCAATCTCTTCATACCATGCACTGTCTTCCCTCCCCCACTGCATCTAGTTCACTCTCTGACTTTGAACCAGTTACAGAAGAAGAAGTAATCAGGCTCCTTGCATCTTCTCGCCCGACCACTTGCACCAGTGACCCCATTCCGTCACATCTCCTCCAGTCCCTTTCCCCGGCTGTCACCTCTCACCTAACAAACATATTCAACCTTTCTCTCACTTCCGGTATTTTTCCCTCCTCATTTAAGCATGCCATCATACATCCATTACTTAAAAAACCATCCCTCGACCAAAACTGTGCCGCTAATTATAGACCTGTCTCTAATCTTCCCTTCATCTCTAAACTCCTCGAACGCCTGGTCCACTCCCGTCTTACCCGCTATCTCTCAGATAACTCTCTTCTTGACCCTCTTCAATCTGGCTTCCGCTCTTTACACTCGACTGAAACTGCCCGCACTAAAGTCTCTAATCACCTACTATCAGCTAAATCGAATGGTCACTACTCCATGCTAATTCTTTTGGATCTCTCCGCAGCATTCGATACTGTGGATCATCAGCTCCTCCTCACTATGCTCCGCTCCATCGGCCTCAAGGACACCGTTCTCTCCTGGTTCTCCTATCTCTCTGATTGATCCTTCACTGTATGTTTTGCTGGTTCCTCCTCTTCTCACCTTCCCCTTACTGTTGGGGTTCCTCAAGGATCAGTCCTAGGCCCCCTTCCTAGGCCCCCTCCTCTTCTCCTTGTATACTGCCCCTATTGGACAAACAATCAGTAGATTTGGTTTCCAGTACCATCTCTATGCTGACGATACCCAATTATACACTTCTTCTCCTGTTATCACGCCAACCTTTTTAGAAAACACCAGTGATTGTCTTACTGTTGTCTCTAACATCATGTCCTCCCTCTATCTGAAACTGAACCTGTCAAAAACTGAACTCCTCGTGTTCTCTTCCTCTACTAACCTATCTTTGCCTGACATTGCTATCTCCATGTGTGGTTCCACCATTACTCCAAAGCATCATGCCCGCTGCCTTGGGGTCATACTTGACTCCGAGCTTTCATTCACCCCCCACATCCGATCACTGGCTCGCTCTACTTATCTGCATCTCAAAAACATTTCTAGAATTCGCCCTTTTCTTACTTTCGACTCTGCAAAAACTCTTACTGTTTCACTTATTCATTCTCGTCTGGACTATTGTAACTCTCTACTAATTGGCCTCCCTCTTACCAAACTCTTCCCCCTCCAATCTGTCCTGAATGCTGCTGCCAGGATTATATTCCTCACCAACCTTTACACCGATGCCTCCACCCTATGCCAGTCATTACACTGGCTACCCATCCACTCCAGAATCCAGTACAAAACTATTACCCTCATCCACAAAACACTCCATGGCTCAGCACCACCCTACATTTCCTCTCTTGTCTCAGTCTACCACCCTACCTGTACCCTCCGCTCCGCAAATGACCTCAGGTTGGCATCCTCAATAATCAGAACCTCCCACTCCCGTCTCCAAGACTTTACACGTGCTGCACCGATTCTTTGGAATGCACTACCTAGGTTAATATGATTAATCCCCAATCCCCACAGTTTTAAGCGTGCCTTAAAAACTCATTTGTTCAGACTGGCCTACCGCATCAACGCATTAACCTAACTATCCCTGTGTGGCCTATTAAAAAAAAAAAAAAAAACATAATCAGGCTCCTCGCATCATGTTCTCATACGCTTTATGCAGTCAATAGCACTCTGTGTCTGTACTGATACATACTTAGGCAGTTAACTGGTTCATGCAGCTTTACATGAACACCCGAGCCTTACACTATGGCTGGTCCAAATAACTAAAGCAATTGTTACCATCCACCTCTCGTGTCTCCTCTTTTCCTCATAGTTTGTAAGCTTGCGAGCAGGGATCTCATTCCTCCTGGTATCTATTTTGAACTGTGATTTCTGTTATGCTGTAATGTCTATTGTTTGTATAAGTCCCCTCTATAATTTGTAAAGCGCTGCGGAATATGTTGGCGCTATGTAAATAAAAATCTTTATTATTATTATTATGTGTACGCCGGCTCCTGGCACCCGCTGCTCCACCGCCGGCTTTCTGTACCGTGACTCGTGTATAAGCCAAGGGGGAGTTTTCAGCACAAAAAAAATTTGCTGAAAAACTTATACACGAGTATATATGGTATATATGTTTCTTTTATAATCTGTCATTATAAAGACACATGGTTCTTCCAGGGAGCTATAAGCTGCAAAACTATAGAACACTTTTAAAGGAAGCCTGAAAGTAAATACATGCTGGCTGAATCAAGGACAGCGTGTATCAAGCACTGGCTATAAGATTTCAGCCAGGTATGTTTGACTCTGAAATGCTGCAGAATTTCCAAGAAAAAATACTTTAAAAGCCATCAGGGTCTAAGCTACATGGGAGACTAGTCAGAAAGGCCGGTCCCCAGCAGCTTCTCCTCACCAGCTGTCAATGACTGAAAGCTCTCTCCCTTTACACTCACACAGGGAGAGACCTTTCACTCAAGGGGAAATTAAATCATACAGCCAGTGCCTGGTGCACACTGCCCATGGTTCAGGCAGCAGGATTCCACTATCAGGTTCTCTTTAAGATGTTTTGTAGATTTGTTTATTCTGGAATAGAGATGGGTGAATTTATTCAAATGGAATTGAAGTTTAGTCAAATTTTGCAAATACCACCATTCTAGAGAACACGGATTTTTTTGTAATTCACTCTACACAAATTAACCAAAATGGTGGCCAGCTGGCAGCTAATTTGCTGAATGTTAGGGAGCCGGCAAAAGGTTTTCTAAAAAACATAAACATTCCCCACTGCTCATTTCCCTGGCTGCCCGCTATCTGCTCCCTGCTCATTGTCTGCTCCTCCCCTCCACTGCTGCATGAAGGGGTTTAATCTGGGCCAGAGATTACAATTAGCGTCTGAAAGTCTCGGCCTAGAGTGAACACCGGTTCACAAATTCCATCTCCAGGCCTTGGAAATCATTTCTCATGCACAATAATCTCAGGGGCCTACTTATGACCAAAGGCCTTAGCCCAAAGTGAACACCGGGCCATGAGATGCAGTGTGATGGAGGCACTGTGGATCAGACAGCGGTCAAGGAGCAGCGGTAGCAACTTTTAATATCTTACATTTATTTTGCTCTATGGTCTGCAGAAACCCCAGACCATAATAAGGGCTATTTAATTTGCAGAGAATAGATTGTCTGGAAATTAACATTCCCGGGAAAATCCACGCAAACAGGCGAGTTCAAATTTTGACTGATCACACCTCTATTCGTGAAGATAAAAATAATATTCTTAAAACCTATCTCTCTTGTGTGCCAGCAAGCAAAGCACCAGTGCCCAATAAAAAATTTGCTTCATTCAATTCCCACACATAAGTTTATGATTTGATAGTTACCAAAGTTTATTCTGGCATATAGTTGCAATTTTGATATATTTTTTACTCAGTACAGTCTAAACATAGTTAAACATTTAAATCCATCCTTTCCACACATAAAGACCTACTTAAGTATTGCCAAAATACAAAATGGCTCATTAATATACAGACTTTTTACATTTTCACTGTGATCAGATACGGAATCCCATCAACAGAACAAATTAAGCAGACACAGGATTTGCCAAAAGATCACTACAGCCAAATATGTCCATTGGGGTTTTTTGTTCCTTAATATGAAAGACAAGAGGAAAATATTTCTAGTTAATGGATATTATCTAGCTTCTCCAGCACTAAAAGTTAAATATGTGACTAATTTAATACTTAAATGTCGATTTAGCAGAATTATGCTTTGGTATTTAGGGAGATCGGTTAAATGGGATCTCAAACTGTAATTTCATTACGTGTGACAATTGGGTAACAGAATCTGTTTAAGGCCCATGTACTGGCCATGTTTTGGTTCTGATTTGTATGGAGCCATAAGTTTCCTATAATTATTACAGGGGATAACTCAGGAGAATCTTTGCGTGGAACAAGACAACTACAGGACACAGTTTTATAAGTGGAAAAGTCTATATTATCACACGGTGATTCAACCAGGTGCAGAGAGAAACTCAAGTCCACAACACTTGGTGCAAATATCAAATGCAGCTCAGCAGTCTATAGGAAACTTCAGAGGAAAATGCAATCACGCAGAAAGTCTATGAAGCACAATTATTCTTGAGGATACTTGACACGAATAAGTCCTTGCTTAGTCCAAAACACAGATAGATATGCTTATAAGGCAGTTCAAACAATATCTTAGCTGTATCCGGGAGGTCTGGATAACAGTCTCAGGTTCTTGCAAAGCAGCAACAGCTTACATGTCCAGCAAATGCAGATGGAAGTAAACACGAACAGCAGATGAAGGAGGATTATTGGAACTGGTGTATGCAGCAGGAACTCAGAGCAGATTAGCAGGATAACCCCACAGGTTCACAGGAGCAGGTATATAGCCAGGGAGTCACCAGAGGTCAGGAGCTGGATTCAAGAAAGAATACTCTAGCACAGACTGAAGGCTGGGGTGGAGTTTTATAGCAGGAAGACACAGTGCACATGAGACCAAAGACGCCATCTTGGAAAAGGGCAGTAATGCACAAAAAGGTAATAAAAAATGTTCAGAGTCCTGTCAAAAAAATAAAAATAATTAAAAATCATGATAGTCTCACTTTCCGGTGGCCCCGCAGCCTTCCCGATCCTCGCGATGCTCCTGGCAACTCCTGTTCCCAGTGATGCCTCGCGACAATGACCTCAGATGACCTAGCATCACATGAGACCGCTATGTCATCACAGGTCATTGTCGCAAGGCATCACTAGGAACGGGAGCTGCTGGGAGCATCGCTAAGGCCTGGGCTGGATCCGGGGGCCACCAGAAGGTGAGTATATAACTATTTTTTATTGTAATTTTTTTTTAGGGCCTGGCGGAGAGTCTCCTCTTCTCCACCCTGGGTACGTAGGCATAGCCCCATGCGGGAAGTAAGTGGATCAATGCATTCCTATGTGTGCGGAATCACCGCGATTCGGCACAAAGAATAAGCATGCTGCGTATTTTTCTGCGATGCGATTCAATTGCGGAAAAATACGCAGCATTAGCACAGCATTGCGGAATCCCATTGAATTCAATGGATTGTGTTGTGTATGTGTTTTCGCAGCATTTTCGCTCTGAAAAATGAGGCAAAAACGCATACAATCCGCAACGTGTGCACATAGCCTTACTCTAATCTATGGAGCCATGCAGGCTTCGTGAACACAGTACTGCAGTGTGTATAAGGCACGAGGCCTTAGTGGGTTTTCAAATGGACCCGGCAGTGTATGAACTTGTTCATTTATGAAGTTACTGTTAGTATTAGGCTGGGGTCACACATGGCGTAAGACAATACGCCACGTATTATACGTCCGTACTACGGCCGTAATACGGAGAAATGTTCCCAAAATAGTGATCCGTAGTCAGGGTGTGTCAGCGTATTTTGCGCATGGCATCCTCCGTATGTAATCCGTATGGCATCCGTACTGCGAGATTTTCAAAACCGACATCTAATGGATTTATGTGCTCAAATGTTAGGGAAAACATATATACAGTATATATATATATATATATATATATATATATATATATATATATATATATATATATATATATATATATATATGTCATTGAGACACATATATATATATTCTGTATTTAGATTTCATTCAGCGCGATATCTGTGAACAGCCGGTAATTCAATTGCCGGCTTTTCATTTCTCCTGCACAAACCCGACAGGATATGAGACATGATTACATACAGTAAACCATCTCATATCCCCTTTTTTTTTGCATATTCCACACTACTAATGTTAGTAGTGTGTATGTGCAAAATTTGTGCGCTGTAGCTGCTGAAATAAAGGGTTAAATGGCGGAAAAAATTGGCGTGGGCTCCCGCGCAATTTTCTCCGCCAGAGCGGTAAAGCCAGTGACTGAGGGCAGATATTAATAGCCAGGAGAGGGTCCATGGTTATTGGCCCCCCCGTGGCTACAAACATCTGCCCCCAGCCACCCCAGAAAAGGCACATCTGGAAGATGCACCTATTCTGGCACTTGGCCACTCTCTTCCCACTCCCTGTAGCGGTGGGATATGGGGTAATGAAGGGTTAATGCCACCTTGCTATTGGAAGGTGACATTAAGCCAGATTAATAATGGAGAGGCGTCAATTATGACACCTATCCATTATTAATCCAATTGTTGGAAAGGGTTAAAAAACACACACACACACACACATGATTAAAAAGGATTTTAATGAAATAAACACAGCGGTTGTTGTAATAATTTATTGTTCTCGCAATCCATTTCCAGGCCCTCGCTTGGCAAAATAATAAACACACAAGATACATACCTTCTGATGTCAGATCACGTCCCACGAAGTAATCCATCTGAAGGGGTTAACTAATATTACAGGCAGAGCTGCGATAAACCACTCGCTCGTACCTGTAATCCCCGGGTGCTGAAAGGAAAGCAGTGATCTGTACTTACATTGAGTCGCGGTGAGGCGCCCTCTGGTGGATGTTCTCATGAACTGCAGCCTGGGAACTTTTTCCCACGCTCCAGGTCATATGAGGACATCCACCAGGGGGCGCATCACCGCGACTGAAGGAAATGTAGGTCAATGACCTACATTTCATTCATTCGCCGGGGATTACAGGCACGGAGCACAGCTGCATTAGCAGGGCTCCTGCCTGTAATATTAGTTAACCCCTTCAGATGGATTACTTCGTGGGACGAGACGGTTCACCAGAAGGTATGTATCTTGTGCGTTTATTATTTTTCCAAGCGAGGGTGTTCCTGATGGATTGCGAGAACAATAAATTATTACAACAACCGCTGTGTTTATTTCATTAAACTACTTTTTAATCATGTGTGTGTGTGTTTTTTAACCCTTTCCAACAATTGGATTAATAATGGATAGGTGTCATAATTGACGCCTCTCCATTATTAATCTGGCCTAATGTCACCTTCCAATAGCAAGGTGACATTAACCCTTCATTACCCCATATCCCACCGCTACAGGGAGTGGGAAGAGAGTGGCCAAGTGCCAGAATAGGCGCATCTTCCAGATGTGCCTTTTCTGGGGTGGCTGGGGGCAGATGTTTTTAGCCACGGGGGGGGCTGTCATGATCTCCATGGCCAGAGAACTAGCATAAGCCTCTATAGGAACAAGCTCTTGGAAGATGTAACTATACTGACCATGAACTAAACCTACCGCATCATCTAGAAGTAGCCAGGTAGCATGTCCTACTTTTTATCCCTATATGCCCAGCGCCGGCCGGAGAACTAAATAATGCTAGCAGAGGGAAATATAAGACCTGACTCACCTCTAGAGAAATGCCCAAAAAAAAGGAGACAGAAGCCCCCCACATATATTGGCGGTGATATGAGATGAAACAACAAACGCAGCAGGAAAATAGTTTTAGCAAATTTGAGGTCCGCTTTCTAGATAGCAGAAGACAGAAAGCATACTTTCATGGTCAGTAGAAAACCCTAACAAAACACATCCAGAAATTACTTTAGGACTCTGGCATTAACTCATAATACCAGAGTGGCAATTCCTGATCAACAAGAGCTTTCCAGACACAGTAACGAAACTGCAGCTGTGAACTGGAACCAAAATACAAAAACAAAACATGGACGAATGTCCAACTTATCTAGTAGATGTCTGGGAGCAGGAACAAGCACAGAGAGGCTTCTGATAACATTGTTGACCGGCAAGCATCTAACAGAGAAGCCTGGTTATATAGCGACACCCAGATCTAATCAGAACAGGTGAACAGGGAAGATGATGTCACAAGTTCAATTCCACCAGTAGCCACCGGGGGAGCCCAGAATCCAAATTCACAACAGTACCCCCCCCTCAAGGAGGGGGCACCGAACCCTCACCAGAACCACCAGGGCGATCAGGATGGGCCCTATGAAAGGCACGAACCAGATCAGAGGCATGAACATCAGATGCAGTGACCCAAGAATTATCCTCCTGGCCATATCCCTTCCACTTGACCAGATACTGGAGTCTCCGTCTGGAAACACGGGAGTCTAGGATTTTTTCCACAACGTACTCCAACTCACCCTCAACCAACACCGGAGCAGGAGGCTCAACGGAAGGCACAACCGGTGCCTCATACCTGCGCAATAACGACCGATGAAAAACGTTATGAATAGAAAAGGATGCAGGGAGGTCCAAACGGAAGGAAACAGGGTTAAGAATCTCCAATATTTTATACGGACCGATGAACCGAGGCTTAAACTTAGGAGATGAGACCCTCATAGGGACAAAACGAGAAGACAACCACACCAAATCTCCAACACAAAGCCGAGGACCAACACGACGGTGACGGTTGGCAAAAAGCTGAGTCTTCTCCTGGGACAACTTTAAATTGTCCATCACCTGCCCCCAGATATGATGCAATCTCTCCACCACCGCATCCACTCCAGGACAATCCGAGGATTCCATCTGACCGGAGGAAAATCGAGGATGGAACCCCGAATTACAGAAAAACGGGGAAACCAAGGTGGCAGAGCTGGCCCGATTATTGAGGGCGAACTCCGCCAATGGCAAAAAAGCAACCCAATCATCCTGGTCAGCAGACACAAAACACCTCAGATATGTCTCCAGGGTCTGATTAGTCCGCTCGGTCTGGCCATTAGTCTGAGGGTGAAAAGCAGACGAAAAAGACAAATCTATGCCCATCCTAGCACAAAATGCCCGCCAAAATCTAGACACAAATTGGGTTCCTCTGTCAGAAACGATATTCTCAGGAATACCATGCAAACGAACAACATTTTGAAAAAACAGGGGCACCAACTCGGAAGAAGAAGGCAATTTGGGCAGGGGAACCAAATGAACCATCTTAGAAAAACGGTCACACACCACCCAGATGACAGACATCTTCTGAGAAACAGGCAGATCTGAAATAAAATCCATCGAGATGTGTGTCCAAGGCCTCTTAGGAATAGGCAAGGGCAACAATAATCCACTAGCCCGAGAACAACAAGGCTTGGCCCGAGCACAAACGTCACAAGACTGCACAAAGCCTCGCACATCTCGTGACAGGGAAGGCCACCAGAAGGATCTTGCCACCAAATCCCTGGTACCAAAAATTCCAGGATGACCTGCCAACGCAGAAGAATGCACCTCAGAGATGACTTTACTGGTCCAATCATCAGGAACAAACAGCCTATCAGGCGGACAACGATCCGGTCTATCCGCCTGAAACTCCTGCAAGGCCCGCCGCAGGTCTGGAGAAACGGCTGACAAGATAACTCCCTCCTTAAGAATACCTGTGGGGTCAGAGTTGCCAGGTGAATCAGGCTCAAAACTCCTAGAAAGGGCATCCGCCTTAACATTCTTAGAACCTGGTAGGTACGATACCACAAAATTAAACCGAGAAAAAAATAATGACCAGCGCGCCTGTCTAGGATTCAGGCGCCTGGCGGTCTCAAGATAAATCAAATTTTTGTGGTCAGTCAATACCACCACCTGATGTCTGGCCCCCTCGAGCCAATGGCGCCACTCCTCAAACGCCCACTTCATGGCCAAAAGCTCCCGATTCCCAACATCATAATTCCGCTCAGCGGGCGAAAATTTACGGGAAAAGAGGGCACAAGGCCTCATCACGGCGCAGTCAGAACTTTTCTGCGACAACACTGCCCCAGCTCCGATCTCAGAAGCGTCGACCTCAACCTGAAAAGGAAGAGTCACATCAGGCTGACGCAACACAGGGGCAGAAGAAAAACAGCGCTTAAGCTCCTGAAAGGCCTCCACAGCATCAGGGGACCAATTAGCAACATCAGCACCCTGTCTAGTCAAATCGGTCAATGGCTTAACGACATCCGAAAAACCAGAAATAAATCGACGATAAAAGTTGGCAAAGCCCAAAAATTTCTGAAGACTTTTAAGAGAAGAGGGCTGCGTCCAATCACAAATAGCTTGAACCTTGACAGGATCCATCTCAATGGAAGAGGGAGAAAAAATATATCCCAAAAAGGAAATTCTCTGAACCCCAAAAACGCACTTAGAACCCTTGACACACAGAGAATTAGACCGCAAAACCTGAAAAACCCTCTTAACTTGCCGGACATGAGAGTCCCAGTCATCCGAAAAAATCAGAATATCATCCAGATACACTATCATAAATTTATCCAAAAAATCGCGGAAAATATCATGCATAAAGGACTGGAAGACTGAAGGGGCATTAGAAAGACCAAAAGGCATCACCAAATACTCAAAGTGGCCCTCGGGCGTATTAAATGCGGTTTTCCACTCATCCCCCTGCCTGATCCGCACCAAATTATACGCCCCACGGAGATCAATCTTAGAGAACCACTTGGCCCCCTTTATGCGAGCAAACAAATCAGTCAGCAACGGCAATGGGTATTGATATTTAACCGTGATTTTATTCAAAAGCCGATAATCAATACATGGTCTCAAAGAGCCGTCTTTTTTTGACACAAAGAAAAAACCGGCTCCTAAGGGAGATGACGATGGACGAATATGTCCCTTTTCCAAGGACTCCTTTATATATTCTCGCATAGCAGTATGTTCAGGCACAGACAGATTAAATAAACGACCCTTTGGGTATTTACTACCCGGAATTAAATCTATAGCACAATCGCACTCACGGTGCGGAGGTAGTGAACCAAGCTTGGGTTCTTCAAAGACGTCACGATAGTCAGACAGGAACTCAGGGATTTCAGAGGGGATAGATGATGAAATGGACACCAAAGGTACGTCCCCATGAGTCCCCTTACATCCCCAGCTCAACACAGACATAGCTCTCCAGTCAAGGACTGGGTTGTGAGACTGCAGCCATGGCAATCCCAGCACCAAATCCTCATGTAGATTATACAGCACTAGAAAACGAATAATCTCCTGGTGATCCGGATTAATACACATAGTCACTTGTGTCCAGTATTGTGGTTTATTATTAGCCAATGGGGTGGAGTCAATCCCCTTCAGAGGAATAAGAGTTTCCAAAGGCTCTAAATCATACCCACAACGATTGGCAAAGGACCAATCCATAAGACTCAAAGCGGCGCCAGAGTCGATATAGGCGTCAGTAGTAATAGATGACAAAGAGCAAATCAGGGTCACAGACAAAATAAATTTAGACTGTAAAGTGCCAATGGAAACAGATTTATCAAGCTTTTTAGTACGTTTAGAGCATGCTGATATAACATGAGTAGAATCCCCACAATAGAAACACAACCCATTTTTCCGTCTAAAATTCTGCCGCTCGCTTCTGGACAGAATTCTATCACACTGCATGCTTTCTGGCGTCTTCTCAGTGGACACCGCCAGATGGTGCACTGGTTTGCGCTCCCGCAGACGCCTATCGATCTGAATGGCCATTGTCATGGACTCATTCAGACCCGCAGGCACAGGGAACCCCACCATAACATCCTTAATGGCATCAGAGAGACCCTCTCTGAAAGTAGCCGCCAAGGCACACTCATTCCACTGAGTAAGCACAGACCATTTACGGAATCTTTGGCAGTAAATTTCAGCTTCATCTTGCCCCTGCGATAGGGACATCAAAGTTTTTTCTGCCTGAAGTTCCAAATGAGGTTCCTCATACAGCAAACCCAAGGCCAAAAAAAACGCATCCACATTGCGCAACGCAGGATCCCCTGGTGCCAATGCAAAAGCCCAGTCTTGAGGGTCGCCGCGGAGCAAGGAAATCACAATCCCAACCTGCTGTGCAGGGTCTCCTGCAGAACGAGATTTCAGGGACAAAAATAGCTTACAATTATTTCTAAAATTCTGAAAGCTAGATCTATTCCCTGAGAAGAATTCCGGCAAAGGAATTCTCGGCTCAGATACCGGAGCATGAATAATAAAATCTTGCAAATTTTGTACTTTCGTGGTGAGATTATTCAAACCTGCAGTTACACTCTGAAGATCCATTATTAACAGGTGAACACAAAGCCATTCAAAGATTATAAGGAGAGAGAAAAAAAAGAAAGACTGCAGCATAGACAGACTGGCAAGTGATCCAATTAAGAGCACAGAAAAAAAAAAAAAAAAAAAACTCTCAGCAGACTTCTTATTTCTCTCCTTTCTCAGCCAAGGATTTTAACCCTTTAGTGGGCCGGTCAAACTGTCATGATCTCCATGGCCAGAGAACTAGCATAAGCCTCTATAGGAACAAGCTCTTGGAAGATGTAACTATACTGACCATGAACTAAACCTACCGCATCATCTAGAAGTAGCCAGGTAGCATGTCCTACTTTTTATCCCTATATGCCCAGCGCCGGCCGGAGAACTAAATAATGCTAGCAGAGGGAAATATAAGACCTGACTCACCTCTAGAGAAATGCCCAAAAAAAAGGAGACAGAAGCCCCCCACATATATTGGCGGTGATATGAGATGAAACAACAAACGCAGCAGGAAAATAGTTTTAGCAAATTTGAGGTCCGCTTTCTAGATAGCAGAAGACAGAAAGCATACTTTCATGGTCAGTAGAAAACCCTAACAAAACACATCCAGAAATTACTTTAGGACTCTGGCATTAACTCATAATACCAGAGTGGCAATTCCTGATCAACAAGAGCTTTCCAGACACAGTAACGAAACTGCAGCTGTGAACTGGAACCAAAATACAAAAACAAAACATGGACGAATGTCCAACTTATCTAGTAGATGTCTGGGAGCAGGAACAAGCACAGAGAGGCTTCTGATAACATTGTTGACCGGCAAGCATCTAACAGAGAAGCCTGGTTATATAGCGACACCCAGATCTAATCAGAACAGGTGAACAGGGAAGATGATGTCACAAGTTCAATTCCACCAGTAGCCACCGGGGGAGCCCAGAATCCAAATTCACAACAGGGGGCCAATAACCATGGACCCTCTCCTGGCTATTAGTATCTGCCCTCAGTCACTGGCTTTACCACTCTGGCGGAGAAAATTGCGCGGGAGCCCACGCCAATTTTTTCCGCGATTTAACCCTTTATTTCAGCAGCTACAGCGCTGAAATTTTGCATACACACACTACTAACATTAGTAGTGTGGAATATGCAAAAAAAAAGGGGATATGAGATGGTTTACTGTATGTAAACCATGTCTCATATCATGTCGGGTTTGTGCAGGAGAAATGAAAAGCCGGCAATTGAATTACCGACTTTTCACTAACAGCGCTGCGTATTTCTCGCAAGTCACACTGCTGGTCCGTGTGGAATCCGTATTTTTCTCGCCCCCATAGACTTTCATTGGCGTATTATTTGCGCAATACGCTGACAAACGCAGCATGCTGCGATTTTGTACGGCCGTAGAACGCCGTATAATACTGAACCGTAATATACGGCTAATAGGAGCAGCCCCATTGAGAAGCATTGTGCCGTATGTAATGCGAGTTTTACGTACGTAGTTTTTGCGCTCTTACGTACGTAAAACACGCATGTGTGACCCCAGCCTTACTTTACAAAAAATGACATCCTAATAAGCTGCTCTAATTGTGTTGAGATTCAACAAGCTAATTAAATTATAAGCATTCAATTTGTTTGCAAAAATACCTTTGACAAAAGCGCACTGAAATAGAAACTAGTCACATTGCTGATAATAAGCAAATTCAGTATTTATTGGACAATCTGTTTGACACAGCTTTACATGATGGATGGGATGTCAATCCAAGCTGAAAAAGGAACTGACAGGTTCAATATAAGTTTTAAAAATACTATATAGAACTATACCTAGAACCCACACTTCTGCCCTGGGTATCAAAGACACCTTAAATCTGAAATGCCCTGGTAGAAGAATTAATGATACACATCAATATGCATCATTATCCCTGTGGATTTATTCTGAGTGCCACAGTTGTTGCTAGACATAAACAAAGTTAAATGGTACCTGTCACAAGCTTTGAGGCCACTAAACTCCCAGCATGTTGTTATGTTGCTGGGGATTAATGTTCACAACACGCTTATGTCAAAAATAGAGATGAGCAGATCATTCAAAATTTTTATTTATTTGTACGTGCAGATTTTCCAAGAAAATTCCATTAGCAGAGAAGTTATTCTCTTTGAATTTAATGTCCTTTGTTATGTTCTGGATTCTCTGAAGATTCAAGAACATAATAACCGTAAGATGTAAAATTAAAATAAAAAAATACTTATACTCATCTTACTGCTCACCTCTCCAGCCACTCACACTTCTCCCTGTTCACTGTTTGATCCTCTGTCATGTCAGACCTCCGGCCTGGTATTAGGGGTAGAGATGAACGAATCTTTTATGGTTCAGTTCGATTGGGATCGAAGAACTTCCCCATGTTAGAAAACACCTTCAGGGGAGCCCAAAAGCTTAAATTAACAACAAAAGAAAAAGCATCACTCCAATTATGCACACCACATACACAAAAATAAGAGAAATAATACTAAATCATATATAAAAAACAAGAATTTTTATTGACACACCGCACACAATATAAAACATAATTAAAAACACAACACAAAACACAAAAGAGCCTTGTCCATAGGCAATCATATAAATATGAGTACAGAAATGCGTATGCAACAGAATGATACCCTATGAACCACCTAAATGCCAACCCGTGCACCAATGGACAGAAGTGGCTGGTGAAAGCAAGCCAGAGAAAATCCATCAGGCTAGCAATGTAAAACTCCCTAGCAACCATGATGGTAATATACTGGGTAGCGTAACAAAATCATACCTAGATAACAATGACTGCACCTGTTTGGCTCATGGGATTTATATGCACCACACTAACTAACATGTAACAGTGGTCATATGGAATCCTCCATAAGTCCCAAGGTAGCCATGAATATAATAAAGAGATGCAACAAAATATCATGAACAACCCCAGAAAATACTGAGGCCGAATTACCCAGTGCAAGGTTGCAACCAAGAGAAGGTCCACAGGCAGGCAGGAAGGACAAGGCCCAGTGCAGCCTGGGTTGCTAGGGGGTTTCACATTGCTAGCCTGATGGATTTTCTCTGGCTTGCTTTCACCAGCCACTTCTGTCCATGGGTGCACGGGTTGGCATTTAGGTGGTTCATAGGGTATCATTCTGTTGGATACGCATTTCTGTACTCATATTTATATGATTGCCTATGGACAAGGCTCTTTTGTGTTGTTTTTAATTATGTTTTATATTGTGTGAGGTGTGTCAATAAAAATTCTTGTTTATTATATATGATTTAGTATTGTGTCTCTTATTTTTGTGTATGTGGTGTGCATAATTGGGGTGATGCTTTTTCTTTTGTTGTCCATGTGATTTATCACTCACTTGCACCCCATACTGTTTTGTAGATACTCTTGTAGTGCGCCTAGGGCTTTGTTGAGTCATAAAAAAGCTTAAATTAGGGGCAAACATCAAGAAAAGTGCGGACCATGCGCATGCCATCCGATTCTTACACACCCATGTTCTTAAACATCAGACATTTTCTGCCGCGTACAGTAAAACCACAGCATGACCTGCCAGAATAGGATAGAATAGATATATGCAGATAGAATAGTTAGATATAAAGATGTAAATCACATATATAATTAGTATAGTGTAGTTTACTGTACATGTATTTTTATTACTAAATAAATTATTTTCTGAAAAAAGTTAGTCGGATCCCCCAGCAGAGGGGGAAAGCAGAAAACTGGGGGCAGATGTTTATAGCCTTGGAAGTATTAATACCCATGGAGCTTTACAGGCTATTAATATCAGCTCAGCTGTATACTTAGCCTTTCCTGGTTATTAAAATGGGGACCCCCACAAATAAATGATGCAGGGGCCCCCTATCCTACTATATAATTGTCTAAGGGTCACTTCCGTCTGTCTGTCTGTCTGTCTCGGATATTCATTGGTCGCGGCCTCTGTCTGTCATTGAATCCAAGTCGCTGATTGGTCGTGGCAAAACGCCCACGACCATTGCCACGACCAATCAGCGATGGCCACAGTCCGGTGGCAATATGGCCGCTCTTTCCTCCCCGCAGTCACTGCCCGCTCCATACACCCCTCCAGTCATCCAGTCAGCCCTCACACAGGGTTAACGCCAGCGTTACCGGAGCGCGGTGTAACGCACTCCGGTTACGCAGCTATTAACCCTGTGTGACCAAGTTTTTACTATTGATGCTGTGTATGCAGCATCAATAGTAAAACGATCTAATGTTACAAATAATAATAATAATAAAAACCCTTATTCTCACCCTCCGACGTCGCGTCCTGTCCGCCGGCAGTTTCCGGTGCTAAGGATGCTATGGGAGAAGGACTGTCATGAATCCCCAATGGCTAGGGATAGCACAGGACAAGCAAAGTATAACAAAATATCGGACGAGCTCTAGGGTGATGGAACCTGGGCTGACCGCTGCCCTACGCCTGACAAACGCAACTAGAGATAGCCAGGGAGCGTGCCTACGTTGGTTCTAGATGCCACGCACCAGCCTAAGAGCTAACTAGTACTGCAGAGAAAACAAGACCTCACTTGCCTCCAGAGGAATTAACCCCAAAGGTATAGTTGCCCCCCACATGTATTGACGGTGAAATGAGAGGAAGGCACACACATAGAGATGATGTATATAGCTTTAGCAAATAGAGGCCCGCTGAAAACTAGAAAGCAGAATGATACAAAAGGGGACTGAGCGGTCAGCAAAAAACCCTAATCAAAAAAACCATCCTGAGATTACAAGAACCCATGTGCCAACTCATGGCACATGGGGAGAACCTCAGTCCACTAGAGCAACCAGCTAGCATAGAGACATTCTAAGCAAGCTGGACCAAAAACCAAACAACTGAAAATCAGCACTTAGCTTATCCTGAAAGATCTGGGAGCAGGTAGGCAGGAACCAAACAGAGCACATCTGAACACATTGGTAGCCGGCAAGGGAAATGACAGAAAGGCCAGGTAAAATAGGAAACACCCAGCCTCTGATGGACAGGTGGAAACCAAAGGCCGCAACCCACCAAAGTCACCCAGTACCAGCAGTAACCACCAGAGGGAGCCCACCAACAGAATCCACAACAGTACCCCCCCCTTGAGGAGGGGTCACCGAACCCTCACGAGAACCCCCAGGGCGATCAGGGTGAGCTCTATGGAAGGCGCGGACCAAATCAGTCGCGTGAACATCAGAGGCGACCACCCAGGAATTATCCTCCTGACCATAACCCTTCCACTTAACCAAATACTGGAGTTTGCGTCTGGAAACACGAGAATCCAAGATCTTTTCAACAACATACTCCAATTCTCCCTCCACCAGCACCAGAGCAGGAGGCTCGACCGAAGGAACAATGGGCACCTCATACCTCCGCAACAACGACCGATGGAACACATTATGAATAGCAAACGATGCTGGGAGATCCAAACGAAAAGATACAGGGTTAAGAATCTCCGAGATCCTATAAGGACCGATGAACTGAGGCTTGAACTTAGGAGAAGAGACCTTCATAGAGACAAAACGAGAAGACAACCACACCAAGTCCCCAACAAGAAGTCGGGGACCCACGCGGCGACGGCGATTAGCAAACTGCTGAGTCTTCTCCTGAGATAACTTCAAATTGTCCACCACCTGATTCCAAATCTGATGTAGCCTGTCCACCACCACGTCCACTCCAGGACAATCCGAAGATTCCCCCTGACCAGAGGAAAAACGAGGATGAAACCCCGAATTACAAAAAAAAGGAGAGACCAACGTGGCAGAACTAGCCCGATTATTAAGAGCAAATTCGGCCAGTGGCAAAAAAGCAACCCAGTCATCCTGATCAGCAGAAACAAAACACCTCAAATAAGTTTCCAAGGTCTGATTAGTTCGCTCCGTCTGGCCATTCGTCTGAGGATGGAATGCAGACGAGAAAGACAAATCAATGCCCATCTTGGCACAAAACGTCCGCCAAAATCTAGACACAAACTGGGATCCCCTGTCAGAAACGATATTCTCCGGAATCCCATGCAAACGAACCACGTTCTGAAAAAACAAAGGAACCAACTCAGAGGAGGAGGGTAACTTAGGCAAGGGCACCAAATGAACCATCTTAGAAAAGCGGTCACACACAACCCAGATAACGGACATTTTCTGTGAAACCGGGAGATCAGAAATAAAATCCATGGAAATGTGCGTCCAAGGCCTCTTCGGGATGGGCAAAGATAACAACAACCCACTAGCCCGTGAACAGCAAGGCTTAGCTCGAGCACACACTTCACAAGACTGCACAAAGGTACGCACATCCCTAGACAAGGAAGGCCACCAAAAAGACCTGGCCACCAAATCTCTTGTACCAAATATTCCAGGATGACCAGCCAACACAGAAGAATGGACCTCGGAGATGACTCTACTGGTCCAATCATCCGGAACAAACAGTCTTTCTGGTGGACATCGATCCGGTTTATCCACCTGAAACTCCTGCAATGCGCGTCGCAAGTCTGGGGATACGGCGGACAATATTACCCCATCCCTAAGGATACCAGCAGGCCCAGTGTCTCCAGGAGAATCAGGCACAAAACTCCTGGAAAGAGCATCTGCCTTCACATTCTTTGAACCTGGCAGGTATGAAACCACGAAATTGAAACGAGAAAAAAATAATGACCAACGAGCCTGTCTAGGATTCAAACGCCTGGCAGACTCAAGGTAAATGAGATTCTTGTGATCAGTCAAGACCACCACGCGATGTTTAGCACCCTCAAGCCAATGACGCCACTCCTCAAATGCCCACTTCATGGCCAAAAGCTCCCGATTACCCACATCATAATTGCGCTCGGCGGGCAAGAATTTTCTAGAGAAGAAAGCACATGGCTTCGTCACCGAGCCATTAGAACTTCTCTGTGACAAAACCGCCCCCGCTCCAATCTCGGAAGCATCAACCTCCACCTGAAAAGGAAGTGACACATCTGGTTGACACAACACAGGAGCAGAAGAAAACCGGCGCTTAAGTTCCTGAAAGGCCTCCACGGCCGCAGGAGACCAATCAGCAACATCAGCACCCTTTTTAGTCAAATCAGTCAAAGGTTTAACAATACTGGAAAAATTAGCAATGAACCGACGATAAAAATTAGCAAACCCCAAGAACTTCTGAAGGCTCTTAACAGATGTAGGTTGTGTCCAATCACAAATAGCCTGAACCTTAACGGGATCCATCTCAATAGTAGAAGGAGAAAAAATGTACCCCAAAAAAGAAATCTTCTGGACTCCGAAGAGACACTTTGAGCCCTTCACAAACAGAGAATTGGCCCGCAAAACCTGAAACACCTTCCTGACCTGTAGAACATGAGACTCCCAGTCATCAGAAAACACCAAAATATCATCCAAATACACAATCATAAACTTATCCAGATATTCACGGAAAATATTGTGCATAAAGGACTGAAAGACTGACGGAGCATTGGAGAGTCCAAAAGGCATTACCAAATACTCAAAATGGCCCTCAGGCGTATTAAATGCGGTTTTCCACTCATCACCCTGTTTTATCCGCACCAGATTATACGCACCACGAAGATCTATTTTAGTGAACCACCTAGCCCCCTTAATGAGAGCAAACAAATCAGTAAATAATGGCAATGGATACTGATATTTGACTGTAATCTTATTCAGAAGGCGATAATCTATACAAGGCCTCAGGGAACCATCTTTTTTTGCCACGAAAAAAAAACCTGCTCCCAGAGGGGACGAAGATGGACGAATATGTCCCTTTTCCAAGGACTCCTTAATATAATTCCGCATAGCAGTATGCTCTGGCAGTGACAGATTAAATAAACGACCCTTAGGGAACTTACTGCCAGGAATCAATTCTATAGCACAGTCACACTCTCTATGGGGAGGGAGCGAATTGAGCTTAGGCTCCTCAAAAACATCCTTATAATCTGACAAAAACGCAGGGATCTCCGAAGGAGTCGATGAAGCGATGGAAATCGGAGGTGCATCATCATGAACCCCCTGACATCCCCAGCTTAGCACAGACATTGTTTTCCAGTCCAGGACAGGATTATGAGTTTGTAACCAT
Source organism: Ranitomeya variabilis (assembly GCF_051348905.1). Classification (NCBI taxonomy): domain Eukaryota; kingdom Metazoa; phylum Chordata; class Amphibia; order Anura; family Dendrobatidae; genus Ranitomeya; species Ranitomeya variabilis. The sequence continues at coordinate 85,333,575 of NC_135237.1, read as the reverse complement.
GGCAGACCAAGCACTAGTACATCATGTAAATTATACAGTACAAGGAAGCGAATCACCTCCTGATGAACGGGAGTCATGCGCATGGTCACTTGTGTCCAATACTGCGGTTTATTCATAGCCAATGGTGTAGAATCAATTCCCTTCAGAGGAATAGGAACTTCCAGAGGCTCTAGACTAAAACCGCAGCGTTTAGCAAATGACCAATCCATGAGACTCAGGGCAGCGCCTGAATCCACATAGGCATCGACGGAAATGGAAGACAGTGAAAAAAATCTGAGTCACAGACAAAATGAACTTAGACTGCAGAGTATCAATGGCAAAAGATTTATCAACCCTTTTTGTGCGTTTAGAGCATGCTGATATAACATGAGCTGAATCACCACAATAAAAACACAAACCATTTTTCCGCCTATAATTTTGCCGTTCACTTCTGGACTGAATTCTATCACATTGCATAGTCTCAGGTGCCTGTTCAGAAGACACCGCCAACTGGTGCACGGGTTTGCGCTCCCGTAAACGCCGATCAATCTGAATGGCCATAGCGATAGACTCATTCAGACCTGTAGGCGCAGGGAACCCCACCATAATATCCTTAATGGCCTCAGAAAGACCATTTCTGAAGTTTGCAGCCAGGGCGCACTCATTCCACTGAGTAAGCACCGACCATTTCCGAAATTTCTGACAATATATTTCCGCTTCATCATGCCCCTGAGAGAGGGCTAATAAAGCCTTTTCAGCCTGAATCTCTAGGTTAGGTTCCTCATAGAGCAATCCCAATGCCAGAAAAAACGCATCCACACTGAGCAACGCAGGATCCCCTGGTGCCAATGCAAATGCCCAATTCTGAGGGTCGCCCCGTAGGAACGATATAACAATCTTGACCTGCTGAGCAGGGTCTCCAGAGGAGCGAGATTTCAAAGAGAGAAACAATTTACAATTGTTCCTGAAATTCAGGAAGGTAGATCTATCTCCAGAAAAAAACTCTGGAATAGGAATTCTAGGTTCAGACATGGGAGTGTGAACAACGAAATCCTGTATGTTTTGAACCTGTGCCGCGAGATTACTCAGGCTGGAAGCCAAACTCTGGACATCCATGATAAACAGCTAAGATCAGAGCCATTCAAGGGTTAAGAGGAGGTAAGAAGCAGCTAGACAGCAATTAAGGGCTAGGCAGCAAAACTCTGAAGGGAAAAAAAAAAAAAAAAAATTTTCCTTGAACACTTCTTTTCCTCCTGCTTCAGCCCAAACAATTAACACTTTGTGGGCCGGCTATACTGTCATGAATCCCCAATGGCTAGGGATAGCACAGGACAAGCAAAGTATAACAAAATATCGGACGAGCTCTAGGGTGATGGAACCTGGGCTGACCGCTGCCCTACGCCTGACAAATGCAACTAGAGATAGCCAGGGAGCGTGCCTACGTTGGTTCTAGACGCCACGCACCAGCCTAAGAGCTAACTAGTACTGCAGAGAAAACAAGACCTCACTTGCCTCCAGAGGAATTAACCCCAAAGGTATAGTTGCCCCCCACATGTATTGACGGTGAAATGAGAGGAAGGCACACACATAGAGATGATGTATATAGCTTTAGCAAATAGAGGCCCGCTGAAAACTAGAAAGCAGAATGATACAAAAGGGGACTGAGCGGTCAGCAAAAAACCCTAATAAAAAAAAACATCCTGAGATTACAAGAACCCATGTGCCAACTCATGGCACATGGGGAGAACCTCAGTCCACTAGAGCAACCAGCTAGCATAGAGACATTCTAAGCAAGCTGGACCAAAAACCAAACAACTGAAAATCAGCACTTAGCTTATCCTGAAAGATCTGGGAGCAGGTAGGCAGGAACCAAACAGAGCACATCTGAACACATTGGTAGCCGGCAAGGGAAATGACAGAAAGGCCAGGTAAAATAGGAAACACCCAGCCTCTGATGGACAGGTGGAAACCAAAGGCCGCAACCCACCAAAGTCACCCAGTACCAGCAGTAACCACCAGAGGGAGCCCACCAACAGAATCCACAACAAAGGACCTGCCATGACGTCACGGTCATGTGACCACGACGTCATCACAGGTACTGCGCGCCTGCGCGAGAAGGGCCTGCCAGACGTCACGGTCATGTGACCGCGATGTCATCACATGTCCTGCGTGCCTGCGTGAGAAGGACCTGCCATGACATCACGGTCATGTGACCACAACGTGACGTCATCACAGGTCCTGCGCTCACAGTCATACCAACCCTGGAACCGGAAGCTGCCGCGTGCACCGTACACAGGAGCCAGGACTAAGGTGAGTATATGTTTATTTTTTATTTTAGGTCACTGGCCAATATACTACATTACTGGGCAATATACTACGTGGCTGACCAATATACTACATACTACGTGGCTGTGCAATATACTACATGGCTGGGCAATATACTACGTTGCTGGGCAATATACTACGTGGCTAGGCAATATACTATGTAGCTGGGCAATATACTACGCAACTAGGCAATATACTACATGGCTGGGCAATATACTATGTGGCTGGGCAATATACTACGTAACTGGGCAATATACTACGTGGCTGGGCAATATACTACGTAACTGGGCAATATACTACGTAACTGGGTAATATACTATGTAACTGGGCAATATACTACGTGGCTGGGCAATGTACTACATACTACGTGGCTGTGCAATATACTACGTTGCTGGGCAATATACTATGTCACTGGGCAATATACTACATCACTGGGCAATATACTACGTGGCTGGGCAATATACTACGTAACTGGGCAATATACTACGTAACTGGGCAATATACTACATAACTGGGCAATATACTACGTGACTGGGCAATATACTTACGTTACTGGGCAATATACTACATGGGCTGTGGAATATACTACGTGGACATGCATATTCTAGAATACCCGATGCGTTAGAATCGGGCCACCATCTAGTATTTAATAACCATCAAAGGCTAGGCAGACAGCTGAGCTGCAGGCTGATATTAATAGCCTGGGAAGTAACCATGGATATTGCCCCCCTATCAGAACATCAGCTCTCAGCCACCACAGAAATCTGGCACTTAGCCTCGCTCTTCCCACTTGCCCTGGTGCAGTGGCAAGTGGTGTGATAGTTGGTGGAGTTGATGTCACCTTTGTATTATCAGGTAACATCAAGCCCAGAGGTTAGCAATGGAGAGACGTCTATAAGAAGACCCCATTACTAACCCAAGAGTGATATTGTATAAAAAACACACCCAGATAAAAGTCCTCTATTCGAAAAAATGACACAGACTCCTTTATTGACTCTAAATTAAACCATACTCATATCATCACTCAGTCCACTGAAGCCAATGTCCCATGTAAATGAATTAAGATAATAAACAACAATGTTCCTCATCTGTCCGAAGTTAAGAGATAATCCATAATGTCTCATGACTATACCAATGACTAATTGCTCCTGCAGTGTGTAGCGCTGAGCTGCGGTAAGCAAGTTCACCGGATGATGAACGCTGATGAACCCTTATGAACTCACTGATGGCACCACTGCTGCGTGAGAACTTTCTCAATCAGTGGTGGTGCCGTAAGTGAGATCACCGGGGCTCATCAGCTGATGACTACTGCAGCTCAGTGCTACACACTGCTGGAGCAATTACACACTCCTGTCATTGTGTAGCCAGCTCCTAGGTGGAGCAGTCTCATCAGCTGATGTGACTGCTCTACAAGTGATCCAAATCGTTGGGAATCTGAATGTGCAAGATTTGTGCCGACTTTGAGATTGGTGAAGTGAACCTTTTCTGAACAAGTTTGCTCATGTCTAGTTAGGGGCTTCCTGCAGTGAAGAGGCCCAGTAGCATATGCAGTGATCTGTAGGGACAGCTTGAACCCAGAAGCCTCAGCCTATAGTCAACATCAGACTGAAGATACGGTGTGATGAATGGTGGCTGCCGCTGAATCCGTGCAGAGCAGATTAAAAAAAAATCTGTATTCTTAAAAATGTGGATTTTTGGCAAATAAATAATACATTTGCATATCTCTAGTCCAAACCATTTGTTTTGGCATCAGGGGGTATTAAGCTAACCCTAAACAAGTCTATGATTTTGCTCATTTGGAGCATTGTACAAATGAAGCTGAGGACAGTAATCTTGCTTGACGCTACTATCATAAAAAAGATACCACAAGAACCAGACACTAACATTTCCAAATTTTATTAAGAATGGTGGTCTCCTGTAGAGAGTTGCCAAAACTTAATTAAAATTGTTGAATCAATCCTGGTAGCTTGAAATGTACAAATTTGGGTGCATGCTTGCAATGTTTTGGGCGAATTTCCCATTTGTCAAGTAAGGGTGCTTGAGAAAGAAGAACACCCTTGAAACATCACAAGCATGATCTCATACAGACTTTGAAACAAATATGTCAAATGATGGTTAAGTAGCAACAAAAAAATTCATAATAATAATTTTTAAATGTAAAACTTCTATTTTAAACTCCAGAATTCTCAAAATATCTAAATCTTCAAGTTGATTTTTGTTTTGTGGTCATAATGATGACATCACTTATCATCTTCAGTATAAGATGTTTTAATTTATTAATTTATGAATTTCACCAGTAGCAATGCATTAATGAAGAGTAATTAAGTGCATTACTGATGGCAAGAGCATATACCAGGCATTACTGTACATGTTCTCCTGCAATTAGGATGAAATGAATGGACGTAATGATTTAGCAAGAGTATTGTGGGATTCTAGGGAATCTAATGTGCTCAAGGGTTGTTTCACCTCTAGCAAATATTTATGAACAATATAATTACATTTCCTTGCTGGCATATACAGTATATTTTAAAATGTCAACTATAATGACAGAACTTTGGACAACCATAGGTGTGGTCCGAAAGAAAGAGCTCATGAAGCCATTAATCTCCTAGCTCTGAATGATAATATCATCAAGCATGTGTTTATTTCTTAACTATGCATTACTGAATCAGGCGATGTGGTTCGCTTGAAAGGCAAAAGGAGAAAAATGGATAGCCAACACCAACAATGAGTCAGCCTTTCAACTAGTGCCAGGGCACCTGGACACCCACAATATGTGCTAGTATTATTTTTAGGGCTATGAATTCCAACATACATCATTTATTTATCTGTTATTCTTATCATCACATTCTGCAATGGAGACATCTCTTTCAGCCTAAAGATGGTAACTAATATCGATTGTAACCCTCTTTTATTAACCCCTTTTTTTGCTGCTTAATATACATCTAACGTGGCTTTTGTATATAAGCAAGGGTGTAACAGGGACTGTCATATAACTTCCCCAGAAGACAACAATTGTAATGTGCTTCAAATAAGTAGTTGTATTGTGTTTTTATGATATAATGTGAAATGTAGAATGTATTGAGTGTTATATGCACTGATGCTTCTGTGTGGGAACTGTATTGGTAATGCCCATGGTAACCTGGTATACTCAGCTCAGGGGTAGGGACAGTTTAGGACATAGTATAGGACACAGTTAGTGATAGATAGAAAGATTAGGGAAAATAGGCAGTGGTGGGCCTATTAGTGTATAAGATATAGCATACAGTACAGGGACAGGATAGGATACAGATAAATGTTTGGGACAGCCCAGCATGAGAGTGTTAGGTCAAGCAAAAGAGGAAGCATGTCCTGGTTTATTCAGTCTGAGTTAGTTTGCGAGGTTCATGTCAAGTTCAAGTTCAGGTGGCAGAGGACTGGAGGCACGTGGATCACATAGCGTTCTGAAAACATGAGGTTGTACTAAATTTTTTGCCGGCAATTCCTGCCACATTTAAGCCTACAGCTCAAACTAGGCACTGGGAAGTGTGCCTTATTCCCTTCCATACAGAGGAAGGTGCTATTGATATGAAATTCTCACCAGATATCGCAAACAGCCCATCCAAAACACACAGGTAATAATATAATATAATAATCTTTATTTTTATATAGCGTTAACATATTCTGCAGCGCTTTACAGACATTATCATCGCTGTCCCCAATGGGGCTCACAATCTAAATTCCCTATCAGTATGTCTTTGGAATGTGGGATGAAAGCGGAGGGCCAGGAGGAAACCCACACAAACACTGAGAGAACATACAAGCTCTTTGCAGATGTTGTCCTTGGTAGAATTTGAACCCAGGACTCCAGCGCTGCAAGGCTGCAGTGCTAACCACTGAGCCACAATACTGCCCCAGGTGAAACAATTAAACCATAAATGCCCAGAGGGAATGACAACGGGAAAAAGCATTGAACACATGAAGTATGAAAGTACAAGAACCCATGGAAAGTCATGACACTAGCTGAAATTTATCAGTAATTCGAAAGCAATCCTGCCACTCAGTGAAATCTAATATCAGCTGTTTCAACTGATGTCCTATAAAAAGGTGTCTCATTACCAAGGTGCAACACATGAAACATGCCATGATAGGTAAAACCAGCGAGCTGTTGCAACACCATGGCAAACTTATTCTTGCAAAAAATATTTATGTCATTGGTTACAGAAGTATTTCTAAACTGCTGAATGTTCCAGTTAGCAGTACTGGGGCCATAATCCAGAAGTGGAAAGAACATCATTTCAACATAAACCAGCCATGATCAGGTATTTTCCACAAGATTTCTGCAACATCAATGTCCCCGCACACTTTCTATCTTCTCCTTCCTCAGCAGGGATGCCGACTCACCGCTCAGGCCCTCGTCCTGCACATTCTTCTCTTCCTGATACTTCCTTGGGTCTGCGCATGCTTGGCAGATCCCAGGGCTCTGCGCTTAGGGCACATATGCGCTCACCTCCAGTCTCTTAAAGAGACAATGCATGCCGTCCGAAAGTGTCCCCAGTCAATGGCTGGGAGATACTTATTATTTAAGGCACCTTCACCTTTTGGGAGGTGCCTGAGCAACATGTTTAGTCAGTCAGTCTGCATGCATGCTATTTCTCAGGTCCCCTGTATGTTAGTATCTGCAAATACCTGCTAGTTCCTGCTAGTACCTGGCAGTACCTACCAGTACCTGCTTATTCTTGCTTATTACTGTTTGTCCTTGCTTGTGACTTTTAGCATCTGCCTGCATGTATATCAGCCCTTACTGGCCTGCACTTGCCGTGCCCATCTGTATACCAGCTGCAGCTATCGGCACCTGCCATACCAGACTGTATAACAGCAGTAACTGCTTGCCCCTGCCATGCCACTCTGTATACCAGCTATACATGTCTGCATCTACCTTGCCAGTCTGTATACCAGCTGTACCTACCAGCAGCTGTTGTGCCAGTCTGCATACCAGCCATACCTGTCTCCATCTGTCTTGTCATCCAGAATTCCTGCCATGCCTGCCTGAACTTGACAAAGAATAGTTACAACTAGCACACTCCAATGTGATGCAAAAAGGGGGGTGTTTAATATACATACAGTAGTCACAAACGTTTCGGTCTGCAATGGACCTTCATCAGTGTGCTAAATATAGCGTGAATGGTATATATAGTAGAACCCTGGTAGGAATTAATTGATTTGCATCAAAATGTAAGTTTAGCTGGAAAAATTGCACTGAAAACAGTTTTGAATGGTAGGTCAGTCCGGGTAGCGGGAGAGGAAGAGGCACAAAGTCCACTCATCTCTGGCCACTCCAACTACCTGCCCTTTGAGGGGTCAGCTGCAGTGTGTCCAAAGTCTGTCCTGGCATCTATCTGGAACTAAAAATAACCCCATCATTTGGGGCTCTAGCAAACAGTCAGTTGTTTGTCTAGTCATGCACCTCCAGGTTCTCCTTAGTCCACAGCACTATGATTCCACCAATATACCCATTACAATTTCAGAATAATCAGGAGGTCAGAAGAGTTGCCCAAGAGACAATGATGATGACCTGTGGGGAGCTACAGAAACATCTGGAGCCATTTTTTAACATATGGCACTGGAAAACTTCATATAATTGAAGGAAGGATGAATGGACAAATGTACTGAGACATTCTTGATAAAAATCTACTGCTACCTAACAGGATGAAGAAGATGAAATTATGGTGTACATTACAGCAAGACAATGATCTCAACTGCACAGCCAAGGAAGCTCTCAATTGGATTCAGAGAAAAAAAGAAGGCTATTAGAATGGCACAGCCAATCACCTGACCTGAATCCAACTTTGAGGAGTGTTGGTAGAATGGGCCAAAACAACACCTAAACAATGCATTGAGACTAGTCTCTTGACTTCTTAGTCCTAAATAAATTTCAGTAAATGTATTCAATACTTTTTCAATGTGTAATTTCTCATTATTGCACATAACATAATTTGTGGACATATACAGCTCTGGCAAAAAAAATTCTCTTTATAGGTATATTTTTGAGTAAAATGTAAATTGTTCTTTTATTCTATAAACTTCTGACAACACGTCTCTGAATTTCCAACCAATAAATTTTGTATTTTTTTTCAGAAAAGGAGAAATGGTCAAAATTACATAAAATAACTAGTGCTTTCAGACCTCAAATAATGCAAAGAAAACAAGTTCATTATTGTCATGGTGCAGTCCGGGTTTTGAGTCCTGTCTGCCCTCTTCCCGGGCTGATCATGTCAAGGGTTAACTTTGCTCTTCCTCATTCTGGGTTCAGGTTTGCTATTTATCCTGCAGGTGGTATCAGTTATAGTTTCTGCCTAAGGCGTGTGTAGCTGACTCTGCGTACCCTGATTTGTCCTGCTGCTTTGCTGATTGTACCTGTGTCTGTTTATTCTTCTCTTCCCATCCTGACTCTGTGTTTCCTGTTTCTGTTTGCATTCCCTGGTACCTGACCTGGCTTGGACTCTGACCTGCTGTTTTGTTTCTTGTCTTTGGCATATCTGCTTCTGACCAGTATTGACCCATTTGGCTTGCTTCTGCTTGGTTATTCCTTTGGTACCGCGCTACAGACTAATATCGATCCAGCTTGTTTTACTATTCCGCTGCCACCTTGTGGTAGCCTCGCTGCTGCACTGCAGGTCTGCTCCTGCTGTGTGCAGTCCTCCCTCCACTCTATTGCCTTGTAGTGGAGCTGTATCTTCCTGCATAGCAGCACATGACACTAATCATTTAGAAACAACAATACTAATGTTTTAACTCAGGAAGAGCTCAGAAATCAATATTTTGTGGAATAACCATGATTTTTAATCACAGCTTTCATGTGTCTTGGCATGCTTTCCACCAGTCTTTCACACTGCTTCTGGGGTAAAAATGTAAGCAGTTCTTTGTTTGATGGCTTGTGACTATCCATCATACGCTTGTTTACATTCCAGAAATTTTCAATGGGGTTCAGGTCTGGAGATTGGGCTGCCCATGACAGGGTTTTGATGTGATGGTCTCTTAAGTTTCTCCAGAGCTGTATGGTTTGATTTCTTTGCCTGTGTGGATTGATTGGGTCGTTTCCCACATTGGATGAGAATTTCATGTTAATAGTATCTTTAAAAATATATTTACTTAGAAAATTGGTGACGTGTTCAATATTTATTTTATCCGCTGTATATGTTTAACCATGTGTCCCTCACTGTATGTTGCCCCATTTTTTTTAAATACTATTTGCATCAATAAAGTTATATATATATTTTCTACTTGGCTTGCTGCTTTTTTCTATTGGTGGAGTAAATATTTATGCTCTTTGGTTCAGTTACATGAACTGTAGTTTTAGGAGTGTCATATGTAAAGGAACTGCAACAATTAAAACTAGACTACATAAAAGGTTAAAGAATGGTAGAGGCCTCCAAATTGAGTCATTTCATTAAGCTGTGTTTTGAGGCACATAGCACTGCCTAAACTCAGTTGCATCTCCTTTTACATATACAATGGCATGTAAAAGTTTGGGAGCCCCTTTGCATTTGTCATTTTGCACATTTTAAAAATTGGAAAAGGAAAATGGGCTGTTGCAAAAATTTGAGTACCCTTGGAGATTTGTGTGCTCCGGTAGCTTTGACCAAGGTTTCAGACCTTAAAGGGAACCTCTCACCAGAATTTGGTGGGACTGGTTTTCGGTCATATGGGCGGGGTTTTTGAGTGTTTGATTCACCCTTTCCTTACCCGCTGGCTGCATGCTGGCCGCAATATTGGATTGAAGTTCATTCTCTGTCCTCCATAGTACACACCTGCGCAAGGCAATCTTGCCTTGCGCACGTGCAGTATGCTTTGCCTAACTGCGGGCAAAGCCGAAAAGCATTAGTGCGCATGCGCCGGCGCACTATGTCCCGGAACACAGCGAAATACTTCCGGGACATAGTGCGCCGGCACATGCGCACTAATGCTTTTCGGCTTTGCCTGCAGTTGGGCAACGCATACTGCGCGTGCGCAAGGCAAGATTGCCTTGCGCAGGCGTGTACTACGGAGGACAGAGAATGAACTTCAATCCAATATTGTGGCCAGCATGCAGCCAGCGGGTAAGGAAAGGGTGAATCAAACACCCCAAAACCCCACCCATATGACCGAAAACCGGTCCCGCCAAATTCCGGTGACAGGTTCCCTTTAATTAGCCTGTTGAGTTGTGGCTTGCTCCCTATCATTGTTATGAATGGCCAAGTGATGCAATTTTCCCAGCTTTATAAAAACTAATCCTCCTCTAACCTTGTACCAAAAACCAGAAGCCGTGGGTTCTTCTAAGCAGCTGCCTAACACTGAAAATGAAAATGATGGAGGCTCAGAAAGCAGGAGAAGGCTATAAGAAGATAGCAAAGTGTTCTCAAATTGTTCTTTCCTCAGTTTGAAATTTAATTATGAAATGACAGGTCAAAGGAACAGTGGAGGTCAAGATAAGGTCTGGAAGACGAAGCAAAATTTCAGTGAGAGCTGCTGATAGATTGCAAGAGAGTCAAATCAGAACCCACTTAACAGCAAAAGACATTCAGAAAGATTTAGCAGACTATGAAGTTGTGGTACATTGTTCTACTGTTCAGAGACATCTTATTCACAACAACAAAATAAATGGTATATTAAGACCACAAATCAAGTATAGTCCTAAATTGAATCTTTATTACTGAAGTTTAAAATTTAACAAAGTAAAAACAACGAACTACTACACAAATACATTCAAAAAGGTTGCTATTTTCATAAAATGTTACAAATAACTGTTATAGAAATGTCGCATCCAAAACTCTGTTCTCCAAATTGCTTGAATATATATAAATAGAGAAGGTCCAGTCCCATATCAGCGATGACTCATGAATGACGTATAACTAAAATTATTAAAGAATTTCAGCAATGCACGGAACATGAGTTTAACGGGAACCGAATTGCACCAAGGATCAGTATATCGAACACGACATACCCTTCACTGGGCATGGAAGAGCTGCAAGGCCAAAACTGAAAGACCACATAAAGATTTATTAACATAAAATAAAAAAAACTGAAAAACTAATATTAAACCAATAACCCACCCCCCACAAGTTAAAAATTGTGTAAGATACTCTATAAAAATGACCCAAAACCAAAATTTTCATTAAGGCCCATCGTGGTGACGGTATTGAGCTGATAGATCCAGCAGCTTTCAACCTTGGCCAAGGCCTTAAAAAGATCTCCGCCCCGTGGACCCAATGAAACCTGATCAATAGCTTTGATTATTAGCTTATTTGCATTGCACTCATGGTACTGAAAAAAAATGCCAGGGAAAGGTCTTTAAAGAATCCACATCCTTTGTTGTTTTGGCCTTTTCTATGTCACACACATGCTCCCTTGTTCTTATTTTTAATTCATGAGTTGTCATCCCTATATAGATTTTGTTACATGGGCATTGGGCATAGTATATGACCCCTTTGGAGGCACAAGTGAGTTGATGGCAGATCCTAAAAATACAGCTCCCTTGGGAATTGCTGAGGTCTTTACTCTTAACATGATTCTGACACCCCTTAGAAAAAGTGCATGGAAAAAAGCCATGAATGGGTTCCCTCATATCTTTCAAACTTTTATGACTTGGGGAATAATGGCTTCTAACCAGCAAATCACAAAGGTTATCTGACCTTTTAGCAGTAATCAGAGGTCTGATAGGGAGAACATTATTCAAAATTGAATCAGACCGTAATATAGCCCAATGTTTGGATATTATTTCTGTGAAAGCTTTCCATTGGCAATTAAAAGGAGTGATCAACCTCACCTGTGAATCTTCATTATTTTTGGGTGAAGCATGATATAAAAGTTCATCACGGGATGCTTGACACGCTCTTTTATGGCCCCAGCGAATCTGTCTATGACTATATCCCCATTCTCTGAAACGGCAATATAAATCTTGTGCCTGATGTTTAAATTTTTCTTGAGTGTAACAAATGTTGGCCATTAGGAATCCCATCGATAGTAGACTGACGGTCTGATGAACTTGCGTGCAGTAATGTGTTTGTTGTTGTAGGCTTCCGATAGACATTGGTTTCTATCAAACCCTGAGGGGAAACACAGATATCCAAATCCAAAAAATTAACTTTTCTGCCGTGGGAAAAGGTCAACTTGATATTAAGATTATTTTCATTAAGTTTAGTTATAAATTCATGCAGTTGTTCAACTGTTCCCTCCCATACAAAGAATATGTCATCAATATACGAATCCAATGGTGCACTTTGTCAATGTGTTCCACTGGATTGCTAAGGAAGATATCCCTCTCCCAGGCCCCCAAAAACAAATTGGCACAGGATGGAGCACAGGCGGCCCCCATAGTGGTTCCCTAAAGCTGGAGATAAATCTGATTATGAAAAATAAAACAGTTATGTGTCAAAATAAACTGAAGAAGTTTTAAAATAAATTCAATCAAATATTTATCCATATCACCAGCCTCAAGGATCCAGGAGACTGCTCTGAGTCCGTCCCCATGCCTAATGGATGTATAGAGGCTTTCTATATCAGCTGTTACAAGAATCATATGATCCTGTACATGGAGGCCATCAAAACTACGTAACGCTGCCGTGGTGTCTTTAATCAATGACGGCAGTGTGTTCACTAGCGGTTTGAGATAAAAATCAATTATCTGACAGGCCAATTTACAAATCCCCTCATTTCTTGAGACTATGGGTCTCCCTGGTGAATTTAGAGGGTCTTTGTGAATTTTGGGAATGAGGTAGAAAGTAGGCATCCTAGGTTTAATTGAAGCAATTGAATCTATCAATTTCTTTGGAATTGTGCCCATCTCAAAGGCATGAGTCATAATTTCGATAAGGTCCTGTTGAAAATCTGTAATGGGGTTGTAGTACAGCTTTTTAAAACATGTCTTATCTGAGAGTAATTTAAACGCTTGCTTCTCATATTGATGGTTAGGCCATATAACCACGTTACCCCCCTTATCCTCCTGCTTGATTGTAACAACCGTCCATTTTTGCATCTCTCTAATAGCCAAATAGGGAGAGAAAGTTAAGCCCCGTTGTAGGATATCTTCTTACACAGGGGTTAAAATGAGATTGGACAAATTTATTACCTTAGGTTGATCTTTTCTTGGTCCCTGTTGTTTTCTAGAGGAACCATGATTGTTCCACCTTCCCCCATATCTAGTGTTCATGTTACAAGATCTGGATGTATCAATGTCCTGTATAGATGTTTGACTTGAAAGAGAAGCAATAGAAGTAATGGAAGAACTCCAAGATGGGGGATCACTCCTTTCTCTTTTATTTTGCCATTTGAAAATTCTTTTTGTCTCATATAGTCCATGAGCCAAGAACCAAATTTGACGATATCGGTACCAAGCGGAGTGACTAATTCTCTTTGGTATTTTTAGGTAGATGCATGTCTGTAGTTTATTTTTTGATATGATAGCCCTTACATATACGTAGCTTATTAACCCCTTCAGCCCTAGGCCTATTTGTACCCAAGTGCCTAAGCCAATCTGACCTGTGCCACTTCATGGGCTAATAACTTTGGAACGCTTTCACCTATCCAAGCCATTCTGAGATTGTTTTCTCGTGACATATTGTACTTCACGTCAGTGCTAAATGGGAGTCAATATATTTTACCTTTCTATATAAAAAAATGCTAAATATTCGGAAATTTTGGAAAAATCGGCAATTTTTTAACTTTGAAATTCTCTGCTTTTTACAAAAATACTGATACCCCCCATAATAGTTATTAATTTACACTCCCCACATGTTTACTTCATATTGGCATCATTTTGAAAATGAAACCTTATTGTTTTACGACGTAATAGGGCTTATAGTTTTATGCGCAATTTTTCACATTTACAGCAAAACCCACTTTTCAAAGGACCAAGTCACTTCTGAAGTCACTTTAAGGGGCTTACATAACAGAAACCACCCATAAATTACCCCATTTTGCAAACTACACCCCTCAAGCTGTTCAAAACTCATTTTTAAAAACTGTTAACCCTTTAGGTGTTCCACAGGAATTTTAGCATGAGCCAAGAACCAAATATGACGATATCGGTACCACCCGGAGTGACTAGATGTAGTATTTGTAACAAAATTTAATCCAAGTTATGTAAATACACACTGAACATGTCATGTGCATATATATATATATATATATATATATATATATATATATATATATATATATATATATATGTTACTCCATAATATCTTCAACATCGGACTCTGAATCTGACTGTTGTTCTACTGGCTCGTCTTCAGTACCCTTGTTCTGGCATGTCTGTAATCTGCACATGTCTGTGCACTTCAGGCCATTGCTGAGGCAAGTACACTGAGGAAGTTCACATGACCGCACACACTTGCAGGACAGTAGCTGTATAATAGCTTCTGGTGCTGGTGCCCCTTGCATCCACTTGACAACAAGCTTTCCGTCGTTATCTATCATCCAACCGCAGTCTGTTGGGTTTGCAACCCATGGCTGGCTCTGCAGACTTCTCCTCCAGATCGCAGCCTGGTAGTTTGCACGCAGTGCATGCATGAAAAGGCAGTCCTGGCAAGGAGGGAGTTGACTTGACTCTACCACTCCACGTCTGGCACAGAACAGCTGATAACGGAGCCTGTTTACCTCAGTTGTTTGGGTAGTTGGCAGGTACATGTGGCAGGTGATTTCCTGTAACTTCTCAAAAAGTTCGGTAGACACTTCCCATGAACGACCAACTTCCTGAAAGGCATCCTGGTATGTCTTGTTCATCTTCAACTGCTTGAGTGTCGTCATCTTCCCACGGCCAGCGAATGCACTGACGGTGTCACAGCCTGTAAATGCATGCATACCAATCAATGAATCACATACGCTGCCTCCCAATGTTCGGCTCAGAGTGGTGATATCCAGGAATCTTGTCCGGTTCTGTGTACCGCATTTCTGGAACAGGTGGGATGGGATTTTGTGGCACATGCCCAGACACAGGACCATGACATCAGTATCCTCCGAAGTGATGATGACCGACTTGTAACCAGATTCTGCTGCATGAAGAGCATGGAGAAGGAGGCGTGTGTCTGCTTCTTCTTGATTTGACTTAAGGTCAGCAGCCTCTTCCCACTGTTCTTTGGTGATCTTAAAGCAGAGCTGCTCACATGTGACATACAGCTCCTTCTCCTCAAGCTTCTCCCTGTGGTGTTTCGCCTTCCATTCTTCTACCAGAAACTTTATGAGACTTGCCTTGTTGGAGGAACTACTTAGAAGCTTTTTCCACTGCTGGATGTTGTGCCCATGTTGAATGTTCTTGAAATGGATCCCTGTGCCTTCATATCTGTTGACTCTTTATGTATCTTTGATGGATGTCTCCTTGTAGACGTCAAAGACAATATCAATGCGCTTGCTCTTAGCACCCTCATGGATAGCGCGACTCATTGCTGTGCCTGCTAGCTGGCCAAATGTTGCATTGTTTCCCTTCAGTTTCTGAACCAGGCTCATCCCATCAATGATGGTTGCAGAGGGCTCGGGGATCACTTCTGCAGGACGAGCATTCCTCTCCAACTCCCTTGCGAGGGCAGCCTTGTTGGTCTTGCGGATAGACCCATCACCATTGGCAAGTGCCCATGGCAATGGACCCAGGGGATGAGTCAAGACATCACTCATTTGTAGCTTTCTGTTCTCAGCTACAAGTATCATCTGGCCAAATAGGTTTCTGTCAGCCTTCAAAATTACCTCCTTGCCAAGACCTTGTCTGCGTGTCTTCATTTGGATGTTAGAGAACGTTTTAAGTTTGTTCTTCGTCATCTTGTCATGAAACAATGTAGTTGGCTTATCGGTACCCAAACGCTCATCCTTGAATGTTTGATATGCATCCTCTCCTATACTGTATGCCCCTTGAAGGTCTTTGGCTACATCTGGTGGTGCTACAGTCGCTGTTGACAAACTGATAAGTTCACCATTATGCTCTTTGTTGAAGGGGTTCACCCAACCTGTCTCCAGCAGTTGAACGAAAGATTGGACATCGGCTTCATCTCTTCTAATCCTAGACACCTGTAGGTCTGAATGGCTGAAGTCAGTATATTGTTGGCCTACCAGGGCCCTCAGCTGCCTCAAGTACATACTGCGGTACTCTGATGTCAGGTAGAACCTGGAAACAGCTCCAACTTTGAGGCTGAAGCCTTTTGTGCCCCCTGGTGTCTGGGTGTCTTTGTTGATTGTCTCTTCAATGGTCTGGTCCACAGGAATTCGTCCAAAAGGATTCTTGCTACCGATCTGGACCGAAAAGCCACCTTGCATGAAGTATTCATGGACCTCTGGGTGTTCTATGGGCAGCCGAGACATTGTGGCATAGTAATAGGTTAGGTATCGGGCATAGTTGACCTTGTCATAGGCAAAACACCATGGTATCATCTGTCGGATTGCTCCTAGGTGAAGCATCCAGTTGCCTTCTCTTGAAGCTCGAACCAGGGCCAGCATGGTCTCGACCATGTCCAAGTATGACATCCAGAATGCTGAGAGTTGTTCATTTCTGAGGGTCTCAAGATAAACTTGAAAGAGCTTCAGGGTAAGTGTGCAAGATTCATTATCCAAGAGCTTTTCGAAGGATCCCTGCGACACACTGATGCGAAAGTTTGTGATGTTCTTCAGTGTTTCATCCAGATGGTGAAGGTCCCTTGCATGGTTTTCTTCTAGCCATGGAAGGAAGTTTTTCCATGCAAGCCTCATAAGTGCTTCATAGACCAGCTTGTGTAGTCTCACTGCTCTGTTGTACCTCCGGCCGTCCATCACTCCAGACACTGATCCTTCAGCGATTACACCGGATTCAACACACAGATCTCTAAGGCCTGCATCCTGAAATCTGTTCCCTATGATAGAGAGGAGATTACAGATTGTGTGGAAGACACCCATTCTAATTATAATGTTCTTGAACTTCTCCTGTTTCCAGATAACCTCGGCAGCTTTGGCATAGAGTGCTTGATCAAACACACACACAATTCTGTTAAGCTTCAGGGTCTGCATGATGGCATGTGTTTGCTCCAAGACTTCATTCACAGTGGACATGGCTGTTGCAGGAGCATTGATAGTGGGCAGGTAGCTTACAGTGTCCTGGGCCACTACAATGTCGCTGCGGATTTTTATGTTGAACCCAGTCCAACTGCTGGTGGTCTGATCCTCATGGTCTGACATTCTAGCCAGAAGCCAGATATGGTTTTTGGTTTTTGAATCCTGGACCTCCTTGGTAGTGTTAACATTCGAAGTCTCAATCCTGGGTGGCTCTCCCCGCTGCCCAACATTGTATATCGGTAGCATTAATTCTGTCAGAGTTATGCTTCTTTTCTTCGACTTGGTTACATCTGGCAGGACTTTCTTTGTCACAGAGCATGCAACATTGGACTGAACAGCAATGCCATTGACTCTATGAGATGTACCTGCTCCACTTAGTGTCTCCTCAAGTCTGTCAATGTTATCCCAGGCCAGGGTTGTGAACACACCTGGGTAGATACTTGCTGGCATTGGGATGTCATCCTTTGAACATTCCAACTTCTGGATACAAAGGGCTGTATCGATCTCCTCAGCCATTGAATATGACACACAGTGGCCAAGACGATTCAGAGTTCGAATCAGTTCTGTATTGCCGGTCAAAGACTTAACTGCAAAGGATAGCAGTACGTGCTTTGGTGGCTTTGTCTTTCCATTGGTAACAGCAAAAACCAAGTCACTGCCGAAGGATGTGGCAAGACGTTGAGCTCTTTCACAGGTAGTTTGGCACTCACAATCTCCTGTAAGCAGGGTTTGCAGGAATTGAGTGACTAATGCAGGAACGACATTCTGATCTGTATTGGGAGGCCATGGCTGACTCACATCTTGCTTCTTGATCTCATTCCTTAGCTGCATTGCTGCTTTGGTTACGATATCTCCAGAGTTAGCAGCTCTTGCTTCTTGCAGATCTTTTGTCATGCTGTGTACTTGCCGGACAAGGTCGTCCATTGATAGGCTACATGGATAGACTAGAAGCTTACCTTTCTCATCTGAGAGAAAGCGGAGTGATTCCCCAATCTCTGTTTCAAGTTTTCGTCGAACATGTTTCTTTGTCGATGGTTTCAGTTGGATGATACCACGGGATATCATTAATCTCTCAAGCCTAGATGTGAGGTTTATCATAGGCAGTACTTCTGGGTTTGGGAACAATTTAGTCCTTATATACAAGAAGAGTTCTTCAAGGGCCTCTTTCTCTGCCTCTTCGTAGCGTACTTCCTCGCTTTCGACCTGATTTTCAGCTGCACTAGACCTACAGGCCACTTGGGAATCATCTTTTGTGAATAGTTTGTAGCACGACTTGTGGTAGTGCCCCTCTGCAGCAACAAGGTCTCTGCTAAGTAAACCAAGTATTCTCTGTGTGCCTTTCCTTATCGCTGCTCTGCGGATCGTCTCATCTGCTCGTAGCTCAACACACTGGACAATTGGCTCCCTTGTTTGTTTTCCTTTTAGGTACTTGCTTGACTTCTCACAGAAGATACATACTTTGGCATACACCCTGCTATCACTGGGGGCACCCCTCGGTAGCTTCCTCATGGAGATTTTGCTTGCTGTTTCGACATTGACACCCTTGCCAAGGATAGAATCCAGTGACTTCTTCATTGTAAAGATACTACGACATTTACGGTGATATTGTATGTGTGGTATTTCTCCTTCTTCAAGGCCCTTAGCTGCTACCAGGACTGATTCATGCTGCCTGATCTCTGCAGCCCTAAGCAATGTTTTCCAGGAGTCCAAATCCTTAAGGGACGCCAGATCATCGCTGTCATCATTAGAGCAGTGTATGATACAGTCGATCCGTGATTTCTTCCTTGCTGGTACTTCCATCATGCCGTTAGATAGTCAGTAAACACCTGCAAACACAAAGAAAAACATTAAAATTTTATTTACCGTATTTCCTGGCGTATAAGACGACTTTTTAGCCATGAAAAACATGGCTCCAAGAGGGCGGTTGTCTTATACGCCGAATACAGCCGCCGGGGGGAAAGGCCGCCGCGCAGGGAAGGAGGAGGCAGGGGCCCACCTTCATGAGGCGCTCGTTCTTAGAGCTGGGAGCGCTGGTGCTAGGTGACTGTTCCCCCTCTCTCCACAAGTTCCTTACCAGCAGCAGCACACAGTACAGGACTACAGGACCTGTGGTGATGTCACGGCCATGTGATCAGTCACAAGCCTGGGAGGTGTCAGCCTCTACAGAGGGAGATAGGAGCTCTGCAGAGAAGACCGGAGAGTCCTGTTCAGCACAGAACGTGTATGTGTCAGTGTGTGTGCGTGTGTTGGGGCACCTCAGGGTGTCTTCAAATGTGACATAGCCCCCTAGATTTCTTCCAGTAAAATTTGCACTCCAAAAGTCATTTGGCGCTCCTTCCCTTCCGAGGCCTGCCGTTCCCCAATACTGCAGTGTACGACAACATATCGGGTGTTGTTGTGTTCGGGAGAGATTGGTGAACAAATAGTGGGGTGCATTTTTTGCTGGTACACCTCTTAAAAATAAAAAAATGAGCCTAAAATGACACCTTCATGTAAAAAATGCACTTTTTCCATTTTCTCAACCAAGTGTTTCCAACTACTGTGAAACACTGGTTGGGTCAAAGTGGTCACTATACCCCCTAAAAGATTCCTTGGGGGTGTAGTTTTCAAAATAGGGTCACTTTTTGGGGTTTCCACTGTGGGGGTACCTCAGGCAGCCTTCAAATGTGACATGGCCCCCTAGATTTCTTCCAGTGAATCCGCCACCCAAAAACCACATAGCGCTCCTTCCGTGTTGAGCTGTGCTGTGTGCCCATACTTTAGTTTACGAGTACATGTGGGGTGTTTCTATAAACTGCAGAATTAGGGTAACCAAGTTTGGGTTTGCCGTTAACCCTTGCTAGGTTGCAGGTAAAATTGGATTACAATGTAATATCTGGAAAAAAAATGAAATTTTGAAATTTCGCCTTCATTCTGCTAAAATTCCTGTGGAACACCTAAAGGGTTAACAGTTTTTAAAAATGAGTTTTGAACAGCTTGAGGGGTGTAGTTTGCAAAATGGGGTAATTTATGGGTGGTTTCTGTTATGTAAGCCCCTTAAAGTGACTTCAGAAGTGACTTGGTCCTTTGAAAAGTGGGTTTTGCTGTAAATGTGAAAAATTGCGCATAAAACTATAAGCCCTATTACGTCGTAAAACAATAAGGTTTCATTTTCAAAATGATGCCAATATGAAGTAAACATGTGGGGAGTGTAAATTAATAACTATTATGGGGGGTATCAGTATTTTTGTAAAAAGCAGAGAATTTCAAAGTTAAAAAATTGCCGATTTTTCCAAAATTTCCGAATATTTAGCATTTTTTTATATAGAAAGGTAAAATATATTGACTCCCATTTAGCACTGACGTGAAGTACAATATGTCACGAGAAAACAATCTCAGAATGGCTTGGATAGGTGAAAGCGTTCCAAAGTTATTAGCCCATGAAGTGGCACAGGTCAGATTGGCTTAGGCACTTGGGTACAAATAGGCCTAGGGCTGAAGGGGTTAATAAGCTACGTATATGTAAGGGCTATCATATCAAAAAATAAACTACAGACATGCATCTACCTAAAAATACCAAAGAAAATTAGTCACTCCGGGTGGTACCGATATCTGGCCCGGCTCATGGACTAATAGTCATTCAGGTCACGCTCATACTTTTTAGTTATAACCCCACAAACATCCTTCTCCCATTTTTCCATATCCTTAGTGATATCTTGAAAAAATTGATCCATCTGTTCTTTAGAAAAATCAAGAGTCATTTGTGTTTGCATTGAACCAATTTGAAGATCCAAATCATTCAAAAGCCTAGTGTTCTTATCATTAATAATCTCAATAAATTTCAGAGAGCAGGCCATGGCAGCTTCCTCCCATCTAGTATTTAAGGCGTCATCACCAAGCTCAAAAGTCGGACACAACTGAATACGGAGACCTCGCAGAATAATATTGCATGTATGATAATTTTGTAGAGAAGCATGAGTCCACCACACCCGGATTTTTTTGTGCAAAAGATTTCGGTATTTCGGTCTTAATTCACAAGTTGTCATCCCTATATAGATTTTGTTACATGGGCATTGGGCATAGTATGTGACCCCTTTAGAGGTACAAGTGAGTTGATGGCAGATCTTAAAAATACGGTTCTCCATGATGGCCGCTCATGTTTGCATTCCACTGCCGCTGATGCACAGGTCCCGGAAGTTGCTATGGAGGTAGCCCATGTGCCGTGTCTACAGGATCGATTTGGTAGCTGATGCGATTGTGCTGCATTCCTTGCAATTGCGAACACATGAATTATATCATATGGGCGCTTAAGAGTGTGCTCATTGGCCTAACTACACATAAATAGTCAAGACCCCCTCCCTAACGCACGCTTCCTGAGGAAGTCTTGACAAAATGTGCGTTGGGGCGGCAGGGACGGTTTGCCACCTACACATTGCTTGTTCATATTGGTAAGATATGCAGCATTTTCCTTCAGCGTTTGGATTATAATATTTAGATGGTAGCAGTATATTCTGGAATATGTAGCATGCACTTTGCACTTTATATTTTGTTTACAGACTGCTGCTAGACTGAGTATTTATTGTCAGACTCTGAATTGTCCATGCATTGTACTCCACACTAAGCTATTATAGTTTTCAGCTTTCAGTGATGCTGGAGGATACTTTGCAATAGGACATATAAAAGTCTTTAAGATGTGTTGGTTACATTCTGTCCCCTATGTTATAGTGTCCAGTAGTTTGTGTTTTTACTTTGTTAAATTTTAAACTTCAGTAATAAAGATTCAATTTAGGACTATACTCGATTTGTGGTCTTAATATACCATTTCTTTTGTTGTTGTGAATAATAGGTTCTGAGTTTTTTGTCCTATATGTTTTCTGGGATATTTTCTTGTGTGTTTACATGTTCAGAGACATCTGCATAAACATGGCCTTCATAGAAGAATCGTCAAAAGAAAATCTATCATGTATCCTCATCATAAAATTCAGCATCAGAAGTATGCAAAAGAATATCTAAACAAGCCTCATGCATTGTGGAAAGAAGTCCTGTGGACCAATGAGGATAAAAATATAACTCTGTGGTCACAATGATCAAAGGTATGTGTGGAGAAAAAAGGGCCCAGAATTTAAGGGAAAGAATATCTCACCAACCATTAAGCATGGGGATAGATCAATCATGCTTTGGGGTAGTGTTGCAGCCAATGGTACAGGGAATGGGTAGAGAAAAGAATTGATTCAATGAAATTTCAATAAATTCTTGATGAAAGCATAATACCATCTGTAAAAAAAAAGTTAAAGCTGAAAAGAGGATGGCTTCTACAAATGGATAGTGATCCTAAACACACATCAAAATCCACAATAGACTACCTCAAGAAGCCCAAGCTGAAGGTTTTACAATGGCCCTCACAGTCCCCTGATCTAAACAACATTGAAAATTCTAGACCTCAAAATAGCAGTGCATGCAAGACGACCCAGGAATCTTACAGAACTGGAGCAATTTTTTAAGGAAGAATGGATGAAAATCCCTCAAACAAGAATTGGAAAGACTCTTGGCTTGCTCCAAAAAGCGTTTACATGCTGTGATACTTGCAAAAGGGGTGCCCAAACTCTGGCATCAACCCATTTTCCTTTTTGGAATTTTTAAAATGTAAAAGATGAAAACATATATATTTTTTGCCTACAATGCAAGGGAAATGTGTCACCTTTAACTTTTAGAGATCATTTCATCTTCAAATGGATTAACTGTTCACAATAGCAGTGATTTTGACCAGGGGTGCCCAAACCTTTATATGCCACTGTAGTCAGTTAGAGACCTATATTATTGACTCTTTTGGCCCTTAGGTGCTCAATCTGTCATGATTTTGTGCCTTTGTATGCCGTGCTGAATCTGTAAAAATATCAGTATCCCATAGTAAAAAAATGTAAAAAAAAATAAAAAAATTAGAAGTGTGGTGCAAAACTAATCTATTATTCTTCAACTAAAGAACAAAAAATGTTTTTGTCCTAGGTTTACCTCTTATGAAACAATATCCTGGCTATATTCCACATCCACATAAAGAACAGAATAATAGATGGTTCTGCATTGTGTTAATTTAACAACAAAATATGTAGAAGATTAGATATCACTAACCATTCCTACTCATTATTACTATACACATTCACGCTCATACATACCATGACAGCATCTTGG
This sequence comes from Ranitomeya variabilis, assembly GCF_051348905.1. Classification (NCBI taxonomy): domain Eukaryota; kingdom Metazoa; phylum Chordata; class Amphibia; order Anura; family Dendrobatidae; genus Ranitomeya; species Ranitomeya variabilis. Next base: position 85,310,079 of record NC_135237.1, on the reverse strand, counting down.
ATGAACTTTGTTAATGTCTCATATGGGGCAAGTGTAATATTTAATATACCTTGATGTTTTACTTGGCTCTCAAAGTCATACATTTCTACCTTTGTAGACTCTGAAATATTAGAATACATTGAGCTGCATTTAGAAAAAAATCTGGAAAATTAGGTTTGTTTGCCAGTTCGTTGTAATGTCATGCCTTCACTCTTTAGCCACAGCGGTTTACCAAAATTATTTCATCGTCTGCAAGAAAATGTGTCAAAGATTTCAAAGCTAGAATGTTTACACTGTATCGCACATGCAATTTTTGACATGCTATATTATGATACACCTTATAATTTAAGTAGGGAAAATGGTTTCATTAAGCTTCTGGTTGTTTCGATAGATTAATTTTATTGCTGATTTGCTTTAATGGTCATCCAAAAATAATGATCTTCACCAAGTTTCCTAATGACTGATGCTGACTCAACCTACATTTGCAAAAATGTGTAAATTCCAAAACACGCAAAATCAGTGATTTAAAAACATGAATTATATATGTCATGCTTTGGTGATCGGCAAGAAAACTCTTTTGTCCAGACCAGAAATTAACCTTTTTTGCCATTTCCTTTTTATGAGTTTTTTTGTCAAAAATGTAAAAGTGGCCATAAATTTGATAGAAGTCAATTGATAACTGAAATATTAGAATCAATCATATGTCTGGTTTATGACCTATACAATGATGCAGTCATACACAAAAGTTTGAGCGGCCCATGCGAATATATCAAGCACCAACATTATCGGTGATGTACATCTGTAGATGTTTATTGACAGGTGACACAATGTTAAACTCTGCTATCTTCTGGTCAAATAATGATATTCTGTCATCAGGCAACTAAACTAAAGGTACCGTCACATTTAGCGATGCTGCAGCGATCTAGACAACGATCCCGATCGCTGCAGCGTCGCTGTGTGGTCGCTGGAGGGCTGTCACACAGACAGCTCTCCAGCGACCAACTATGCGAAGTCCCTGGGTAACCAGGGTAAACATCGGGTTACTAAGCGCAGGGCCGCGCTTAGTAACCCGATGTTTACCCTGGTTACCAGCGTAAACGTAAAAAAAAAAAACACTACATACTTACATTCCAGTGTCTGTCCCCCGGCGTCCGCTTCCCTGCACTGTGTAAGTGCCAGCCGGGAAGCACAGCGGTGACGTCACCGCTGTGCTCAGCTTTCCGGCCGGCCGGCGCTTACACAGTGCAGAGAAGCACAGCGCCGGGGGACAGACACCGGAATGTAAGTATTTAGTGTTTGTTTTATTTTACATTTACGCTGGTAACCAGGGTAAACATCGGGTTACTAAGCACGGCCCTGCGCTTAGTAACCCGATGTTTACCCTCGTTACCAGTGAAGACATCGCTGAATCGGCGTCACACACGCCGATTCAGCGATGTCTACGGGAGATCCAGCGACGAAATAAAGTTCTGGCCTTTCTGCTCCGACCAACGATGGCACAGCAGGATCCTGATCGCTGCTGCCTGTCAAACTCAACGATATCGCTAGCCAGGACGCTACAACGTCACGGATCGCTAGCGATATCGTTCAGTGTGAAGGTACCTTAACTGTTATCAGGACAGAGGAGAAAGCTGCTGCCAGACAAGTCTCAGATGCTTATCTTCAGTGAAAACAAAAGCACTGAGTGCTTCAATTTAAACTCCCCAACCTGAGGCGAAGCCAGGGGTTCAGCTCAGAAGCTCAGAAAGAGGCGAAACATCTGACTGGGCCCTTAACCAGGTAACCCTGAATACAACTGTGGTGGCACACCATGGGTCAGCAGATGATCATGGTTTTACTGAAAGTAAATCTCTATACAAAGACAAAGATTGATATATTACTGCCATGTGGTGATCATATAGTGGTAGATAACAGTCCTGCACAACATGTAAGAGATTATAGATAGTGACTTACAGATGAAGTTTTTTCTGATGGAGTTGTTCACTTTTCCCATCTTTTCCATTTGTCTGAGATGTCTTCTCTAGCCATGTCTCGTCTGCAGAGATTACAACAAAGAAGACTTCTCACATTTCCTGCAGCGTCCACATCTATTCCCAACCTGCACAAACTCTTCATCCTACTAATACTGAACCAAAAAGATAAAATATGCAAGTCCTTGCACATTTTCTTTTTTGGATTTGTATTTGATTAAGTGCTTTTGGGACATTTATCTTTAGTCTGGGCAAAACCCATTTTTCTGTTACACCAATACCGAGCCACTGCCTCCATGTGTGTCTCTATTAATGCACTTGCTGAGCAGTACAAAAACAATTCTCCTCTTACTGCCCCACATAGTAATGCCACCACTGTGCCCTTTACATAGCAAACTGTCTCTTTTGTGCCCTCACAGTAGCCTCCACTCTCTTTAATGGTCCCCACTAGGGTTGAGCGACTTTCATTTTTTTAAGATCGAGTCGGGTTTTGTGAAACCCGACTTTGTCCAGAGTCGAGTCGAGTGCAGTCGGCCGATTATCGCTAAAAGTCGGGGATCGACCGAAACGCGAAACCCAATGCAAGTCAATGGGGAAGCATAGTCGGCAGTGAGTGGAGGCCAGGAAAACACCTACAGTGCCCATTTTAATGCCAAAAACATCCATTCTTGTTTCTGAAGCTTGTCAATCTTAATTAACTTTATAATAATAGTTGGGCATAGGAAATTGGGGGTCATTTGGCAAAAGTTGTGGGGGGAGTAGGGCTCGCTCAAGTTTTTCGTGGGCCCAGGAAATGCGGACTACGTCACGGCGGTGTTGCAGGTAGAGGTAAGTATTTCAACGTTGCAAGTGCTGTGATCCTGAGCAAGCAGGGGGGGCCCACTCGTTCGCATTGGCACTGGCACAGGGCCCCTCAAAGTACGGCGGTGTGTTTGCATGGCGGGGGCGCCTCCCACCAGCAGCGACACTTTTGCGTACTCTGAGGGTCCCTGTGCCAGTGACGTCGCCAACGAGTATGCCCCCCCACCTGATGAAGGAACCTGCACTTTCATCTGCACCTTCCTCTTTGTCCCTGTGTAAGGTGGTATAACATGCGGGAAGGGGAACCTTACTTTCAGCAGGGTCAGATTCTGGCTGTGTAGAGTACAAGGGGAATGTAGTGGTCTAGGTCAATGTACCAGCAGACTCATCTAGCAGTGGCTGGGCAATGGGCAGGATGAGGAGGAAACAGATATAGGGCCAAAGAATAAAGTAGGCTAAATGCAGTTCAAAATTGGTAACAGGACTAAACAGGCAGCATTGCTTTGTTCAGTGGAGTAGCAAACCCAAGAGCAGCAGACACTGTTTCAAGGGCCTAACCACACTAGTAGGCCAAATGCAGTTTAATATCTGATAGTATAGGCCGAAAGCCAGAATGTGGAAGCTCAGCTTTGTTCAGTTGAGGACAACACCAGGCAGGGGCAGACACCTTTAGTAGGCCGGAACAGCCAATTTTTTAAAAAAACAGCAGTTAATAGGAGGCAGAAGGTAGAAGCTCAGCTTTATTCAGTTGAGGACCACACCAGGCAGGGGCAGACACCTTTAGTAGGCCGGAACAGCCAATTTCATTTTTAAAAATCGTAATTTGGAACAGAAGGTTGAAGCACAGCTTTATTCAGTTGAGGACAACACCAGGCAGGGGCAGACACCTTTAGTAGGCCGGAACAGCCAATTTTTTAAAAAAACAGCAGTTAATAAGAGGCCGAAGGTAGAAGCTCAGCTTTATTCAGTTGAGGACAACACCAGGCAGGGGCAGACACCTTTAGTAGGCCGGAACAGCCAATTTTTAAAAAAAACAGCAGTTAATAAGAGGCCGAAGGTAGAAGCTCAGCTTTATTCAGTTGAGGACAACACCAGGCAGGGGCAGACACCTTTAGTAGGCCGGAACAGCCAATTTTTAAAAAAAACAGCAGTTAATAAGAGGCCGAAGGTAGAAGCTCAGCTTTATTCAGTTGAGGACAACACCAGGCAGGGGCAGACACCTTTAGTAGGCCGGAACAGCCAATTTTTTAACAAAAAAGCAGTTAATAAGAGGCCGAAGGTAGAAGCTCAGCTTTATTCAGTTGAGGACAACACCAGGCCGGGGCAGACACCTTTAGTAGGCCGGAACAGCCAATTTTTTAAAAAAACAGCAGTTAATAAGAGGCCGAAGGTAGAAGCTCAGCTTTATTCAGTTGAGGACAACACCAGGCAGGGGCAGACACCTTTAGTAGGCCGGAACAGCCAATTTTTTAAAAAAACAGCAGTTAATAAGAGGCCGAAGGTAGAAGCTCAGCTTTATTCAGTTGAGGACAACACCAGGCAGGGGCAGACACCTTTAGTAGGCCGGAACAGCCAATTTAAAAAAAAAACAGCAGTTAATAAGAGGCCGAAGGTAGAAGCTCAGCTTTATTCAGTTGAGGACAACACCAGGCAGGGGCAGACACCTTTAGTAGGCCGGAACAGCCAATTTTTTAAAAAAACAGCAGTTAATAAGAGGCCGAAGGTAGAAGCTCAGCTTTATTCAGTTGAGGACAACACCAGGCAGGGGCAGACACCTTTAGTAGGCCGGAACAGCCAATTTTTTAAAAAAACAGCAGTTAATAAGAGGCCGAAGGTAGAAGCTCAGCTTTATTCAGTTGAGGACAACACCAGGCAGGGGCAGACACCTTTAGTAGGCCGGAACAGCCAATTTTAAAAAAAAACAGCAGTTAATAAGAGGCCGAAGGTAGAAGCTCAGCTTTATTCAGTTGAGGACAACACCAGGCAGGGGCAGACACCTTTAGTAGGCCGGAACAGCCAATTTTTTAAAAAAACAGCAGTTAATAAGAGGCAGAAGGTAGAAGCTCAGCTTTATTCAGTTGAGGACAACACCAGGCAGGGGCAGACACCTTTAGTAGGCCGGAACAGCCAATTTTTTAAAAAAACAGCAGTTAATAAGAGGCCGAAGGTAGAAGCTCAGCTTTATTCAGTTGAGGACAACACCAGGCAGGGGCAGACACCTTTAGTAGGCCGGAACAGCCAATTTTTTAAAAAAACAGCAGTTAATAAGAGGCCGAAGGTAGAAGCTCAGCTTTATTCAGTTGAGGACAACACCAGGCAGGGGCAGACACCTTTAGTAGGCCGGAACAGCCAATTTTTTAAAAAAACAGCAGTTAATAAGAGGCCGAAGGTAGAAGCTCAGCTTTATTCAGTTGAGGACAACACCAGGCAGGGGCAGACACCTTTAGTAGGCCGGAACAGCCAATTTTTTAAAAAAACAGCAGTTAATAAGAGGCCGAAGGTAGAAGCTCAGCTTTATTCAGTTGAGGACAACACCAGGCAGGGGCAGACACCTTTAGTAGGCCGGAACAGCCAATTTTTTAACAAAAAAGCAGTTAATAAGAGGCCGAAGGTAGAAGCTCAGCTTTATTCAGTTGAGGACAACACCAGGCAGGGGCAGACACCTTTAGTAGGCCGGAACAGCCAATTTTTTAAAAAAACAGCAGTTAATAAGAGGCAGAAGGTAGAAGCTCAGCTTTATTCAGTTGAGGACAACACCAGGCAGGGGCAGACACCTTTAGTAGGCCGGAACAGCCAATTTTTTAAAAAAACAGCAGTTAATAAGAGGCCGAAGGTAGAAGCTCAGCTTTATTCAGTTGAGGACAACACCAGGCAGGGGCAGACACCTTTAGTAGGCCGGAACAGCCAATTTTTTAAAAAAACAGCAGTTAATAAGAGGCCGAAGGTAGAAGCTCAGCTTTATTCAGTTGAGGACAACACCAGGCAGGGGCAGACACCTTTAGTAGGCCGGAACAGCCAATTTTTTAACAAAAAAGCAGTTAATAAGAGGCCGAAGGTAGAAGCTCAGCTTTATTCAGTTGAGGACAACACCAGGCAGGGGCAGACACCTTTAGTAGGCCGGAACAGCCAATTTTTTAAAAAAACAGCAGTTAATAAGAGGCCGAAGGTAGAAGCTCAGCTTTATTCAGTTGAGGACAACACCAGGCAGGGGCAGACACCTTTAGTAGGCCGGAACAGCCAATTTTTTAAAAAAACAGCAGTTAATAAGAGGCCGAAGGTAGAAGCTCAGCTTTATTCAGTTGAGGACAACACCAGGCAGGGGCAGACACCTTTAGTAGGCCGGAACAGCCAATTTCATTTTTAAAAATCGTAATTTGAAACAGAACGTTGAAGCACAGCTTTATTCAGTTGAGGACAACACCAGGCAGGGGCAGACACCTTTAGTAGGCCGGAACAGCCAATTTTTTAAAAAAACAGCAGTTAATAAGAGGCCGAAGGTAGAAGCTCAGCTTTATTCAGTTGAGGACAACACCAAGCAGGGGCAGACACCTTTAGTAGGCCGGAACAGCCAATTTTTTTTAAAAACAGCAGTTAATAAGAGGCCGAAGGTAGAAGCTCAGCTTTATTCAGTTGAGGACAACACCAGGCAGGGGCAGACACCTTTAGTAGGCCGGAACAGCCAATTTTTTAAAAAAACAGCAGTTAATAAGAGGCCGAAGGTAGAAGCTCAGCTTTATTCAGTTGAGGACAACACCAGGCAGGGGCAGACACCTTTAGTAGGCCGGAACAGCCAATTTCATTTTTAAAAATCGTAATTTGGAACAGAAGGTTGAAGCACAGCTTTAATCAGTTGAGGACAACACCAGGCAGGGGCAGACACCTTTAGTAGGCCGGAACAGCCAATTTTTTTAAAAAAACAGCAGTTAATAAGAGGCCGAAGGTTGAAGCACAGCTTTATTCAGTTGAGGACAACACCAGGCAGGGGCAGACACCTTTAGTAGGCCGGAACAGCCAATTTCATTTTTAAAAATCGTAATTTGGAACAGAAGGTTGAAGCACAGCTTTATTCAGTTGAGGACAACACCAGGCAGGGGCAGACACCTTTAGTAGGCCGGAACAGCCAATTTTTTTAAAAAACAGCAGTTAATAAGAGGCAGAAGGTAGAAGCTCAGCTTTATTCAGTTGAGGACAACACCAGGCAGGGGCAGACACCTTTAGTAGGCCGGAACAGCCAATTTTTAAAAAAAACAGCAGTTAATAAGAGGCCGAAGGTAGAAGCTCAGCTTTATTCAGTTGAGGACAACACCAGGCAGGGGCAGACACCTTTAGTAGGCCGGAACAGCCAATTTTTAAAAAAAACAGCAGTTAATAAGAGGCCGAAGGTAGAAGCTCAGCTTTATTCAGTTAAGGACAACACCAGGCAGGGGCAAACACCTTTAGTAGGCCGGAACAGCCAATTTTTTAACAAAAAAGCAGTTAATAAGAGGCCGAAGGTAGAAGCTCAGCTTTATTCAGTTGAGGACAACACCAGGCAGGGGCAGACACCTTTAGTAGGCCGGAACAGCCAATTTTAAAAAAAAACAGCAGTTAATAAGAGGCCGAAGGTAGAAGCTCAGCTTTATTCAGTTGAGGACAACACCAGGCAGGGGCAGACACCTTTAGTAGGCCGGAACAGCCAATTTTTTAAAAAAACAGCAGTTAATAAGAGGCCGAAGGTAGAAGCTCAGCTTTATTCAGTTGAGGACAACACCAGGCAGGGGCAGACACCTTTAGTAGGCCGGAACAGCCAATTTTTTAAAAAAACAGCAGTTAATAAGAGGCCGAAGGTAGAAGCTCAGCTTTATTCAGTTGAGGACAACACCAGGCAGGGGCAGACACCTTTAGTAGGCCGGAACAGCCAATTTTTTAAAAAAACAGCAGTTAATAAGAGGCAGAAGGTAGAAGCTCAGCTTTATTCAGTTGAGGACAACACCAGGCAGGGGCAGACACCTTTAGTAGGCCGGAACAGCCAATTTAAAAAAAAAACAGCAGTTAATAAGAGGCCGAAGGTAGAAGCTCAGCTTTATTCAGTTGAGGACAACACCAGGCAGGGGCAGACACCTTTAGTAGGCCGGAACAGCCAATTTTTTAAAAAAACAGCAGTTAATAAGAGGCCGAAGGTAGAAGCTCAGCTTTATTCAGTTGAGGACAACACCAGGCAGGGGCAGACACCTTTAGTAGGCCGGAACAGCCAATTTCATTTTTAAAAATCGTAATTTGGAACAGAAGGTTGAAGCAGAGCTTTATTCAGTTGAGGACAACACCAGGCAGGGGCAGACACCTTTAGTAGGCCGGAACAGCCAATTTCATTTTTAAAAATCGTAATTTGGAACAGAAGGTTGAAGCACAGCTTTATTCAGTTGAGGACAACACCAGGCAGGGGCAGACACCTTTAGTAGGCCGGAACAGCCAATTTTTTTAAAAAACAGCAGTTAATAAGAGGCCGAAGGTAGAAGCTCAGCTTTATTCAGTTGAGGACAACACCAGGCAGGGGCAGACACCTTTAGTAGGCCGGAACAGCCAATTTTTTAAAAAAACAGCAGTTAATAAGAGGCCGAAGGTAGAAGCTCAGCTTTATTCAGTTGAGGACAACACCAGGCAGGGGCAGACACCTTTAGTAGGCCGGAACAGCCAATTTTTAAAAAAAACAGCAGTTAATAAGAGGCCGAAGGTAGAAGCTCAGCTTTATTCAGTTGAGTACAACACCAGGCAGGGGCAGACAACTTTAGTAGGCCGGAACAGCCAATTTCATTTTTAAAAATCGTAATTTGGAACAGAAGGTTGAAGCACAGCTTTATTCAGTTGAGGACAACACCAGGCAGGGGCAGACACCTTTAGTAGGCCGGAACAGCCAATTTCATTTTTAAAAATCGTAATTTGGAACAGAACGTTGAAGCACAGCTTTATTCAGTTGAGGACAACACCAGGCAGGGGCAGACACCTTTAGTAGGCCGGAACAGCCTATTTTTTAAAAAAACAGCAGTTAATAAGAGGCCGAAGGTAGAAGCTCAGCTTTATTCAGTTGAGGACAACACCAGGCAGGGGCAGACACCTTTAGTAGGCCGGAACAGCCAATTTTTTAAAAAAACAGCAGTTAATAAGAGGCCGAAGGTAGAAGCTCAGCTTTATTCAGTTGAGGACAACACCAGGCAGGGGCAGACACCTTTAGTAGGCCGGAACAGCCAATTTTTTTAAAAAAACAGCAGTTAATAAGAGGCCGAAGGTAGAAGCTCAGCTTTATTCAGTTGAGGACAACACCAGGCAGGGGCAGACACCTTTAGTAGGCCGGAACAGCCAATTTTTTAAAAAAACAGCAGTTAATAAGAGGCCGAACGTAGAAGCTCAGCTTTATTCAGTTGAGGACAACACCAGGCAGGGGCAGACACCTTTAGTAGGCCGGAACAGCCAATTTTTTAAAAAAACAGCAGTTAATAAGAGGCCGAAGGTAGAAGCTCAGCTTTATTCAGTTGAGGACAACACCAGGCAGGGGCAGACACCTTTAGTAGGCCGGAACAGCCAATTTCATTTTTAAAAATCGTAATTTGGAACAGAAGGTTGAAGCACAGCTTTATTCAGTTGAGGACAACACCAGGCAGGGGCAGACACCTTTAGTAGGCTGGAACAGCCAATTTCATTTTTAAAAATCGTAATTTGGAACAGAAGGTTGAAGCACAGCTTTAATCAGTTGAGGACAACACCAGGCAGGGGCAGACACCTTTAGTAGGCCGGAACAGCCAATTTTTTAAAAAAACAGCAGTTAATAAGAGGCCGAAGGTTGAAGCACAGCTTTATTCAGTTGAGGACAACACCAGGCAGGGGCAGACACCTTTAGTAGGCCGGAACAGCCAATTTCATTTTTAAAAATCGTAATTTGGAACAGAAGGTTGAAGCACAGCTTTATTCAGTTGAGGACAACACCAGGCAGGGGCAGACACCTTTAGTAGGCCGGAACAGCCAATTTTTTAAAAAAACAGCAGTTAATAAGAGGCCGAAGGTAGAAGCTCAGCTTTATTCAGTTGAGGACAACACCAGGCAGGGGCAGACACCTTTAGTAGGCCGGAACAGCCAATTTTTTAAAAAAACAGCAGTTAATAAGAGGCCGAAGGTAGAAGCTCAGCTTTATTCAGTTGAGGACAACACCAGGCAGGGGCAGACACCTTTAGTAGGCCGGAACAGCCAATTTTTTAAAAAAACAGCAGTTAATAAGAGGCCGAAGGTAGAAGCTCAGCTTTATTCAGTTGAGGACAACACCAGGCAGGGGCAGACACCTTTAGTACGCCGGAACAGCCAATTTCATTTTTAAAATCGTAATTTGGAACAGAAGGTTGAAGCACAGCTTTATTCAGTTGAGGACAACACCAGGCAGGGGCAGACACCTTTAGTAGGCCGGAACAGCCAATTTCATTTTTAACAATCGTAATTTGGAACAGAAGGTTGAAGCACAGCTTTATTCAGTTGAGGACAACACCAGGCAGGGGCAGACACCTTTAGTAGGCTGGAACAGCCAATTTCACTTTTAAAAATCGTAATTTGGAACAGAAGGTTGAAGCACAGCTTTATTCAGTTGAGGACAACACCAGGCAGGGGCAGACACCTTTAGTAGGCCGGAACAGCCAATTTAAAAAAAAAACAGCAGGTAATAAGAGGCCGAAGGTAGAAGCTCAGCTTTATTCAGTTGCGGACAACACCAGGCAGGGGCAGACACCTTTAGTAGGCCGGAACAGCCAATTTTTTAAAAAAACAGCAGTTAATAAGAGGCCGAAGGTAGAAGCTCAGCTTTATTCAGTTGAGGACAACACCAGGCAGGGGCAGACACCTTTAGTAGGCCGGAACAGCCAATTTTTTAAAAAAACAGCAGTTAATAAGAGGCTGAAGGTAGAAGCTCAGCTTTATTCAGTTGAGGACAACACCAGGCAGGGGCAGACACCTTTAGTAGGCCGGAACAGCCAATTTTTTAAAAAAACAGCAGTTAATAAGAGGCCGAAGGTAGAAGCTCAGCTTTATTCAGTTGAGGACAACACCAGGCAGGGGCAGACACCTTTAGTAGGCCGGAACAGCCAATTTTTAAAAAAAACAGCAGTTAATAAGAGGCCGAAGGTAGAAGCTCAGCTTTATTCAGTTGAGTACAACACCAGGCAGGGGCAGACAACTTTAGTAGGCCGGAACAGCCAATTTCATTTTTAAAAATCGTAATTTGGAACAGAAGGTTGAAGCACAGCTTTATTCAGTTGAGGACAACACCAGGCAGGGGCAGACACCTTTAGTAGGCCGGAACAGCCAATTTCATTTTTAAAAATCGTAATTTGGAACAGAACGTTGAAGCACAGCTTTATTCAGTTGAGGACAACACCAGGCAGGGGCAGACACCTTTAGTAGGCCGGAACAGCCTATTTTTTAAAAAAACAGCAGTTAATAAGAGGCCGAAGGTAGAAGCTCAGCTTTATTCAGTTGAGGACAACACCAGGCAGGGGCAGACACCTTTAGTAGGCCGGAACAGCCAATTTTTTAAAAAAACAGCAGTTAATAAGAGGCCGAAGGTAGAAGCTCAGCTTTATTCAGTTGAGGACAACACCAGGCAGGGGCAGACACCTTTAGTAGGCCGGAACAGCCAATTTTTAAAAAAAACAGCAGTTAATAAGAGGCCGAAGGTAGAAGCTCAGCTTTATTCAGTTGAGGACAACACCAGGCAGGGGCAGACACCTTTAGTAGGCCGGAACAGCCAATTTTTTAAAAAAACAGCAGTTAATAAGAGGCCGAAGGTAGAAGCTCAGCTTTATTCAGTTGAGGACAACACCAGGCAGGGGCAGACACCTTTAGTAGGCCGGAACAGCCAATTTTTAAAAAAAACAGCAGTTAATAAGAGGCCGAAGGTAGAAGCTCAGCTTTATTCAGTTGAGGACAACACCAGGCAGGGGCAGACACCTTTAGTAGGCCGGAACAGCCAATTTCATTTTTAAAAATCGTAATTTGGAACAGAAGGTTGAAGCACAGCTTTATTCAGTTGAGGACAACACCAGGCAGGGGCAGACACCTTTAGTAGGCCGGAACAGCCAATTTCATTTTTAAAAATCGTAATTTGGAACAGAAGGTTGAAGCACAGCTTTAATCAGTTGAGGACAACACCAGGCAGGGGCAGACACCTTTAGTAGGCCGGAACAGCCAATTTTTTAAAAAAACAGCAGTTAATAAGAGGCCGAAGGTTGAAGCACAGCTTTATTCAGTTGAGGACAACACCAGGCAGGGGCAGACACCTTTAGTAGGCCGGAACAGCCAATTTCATTTTTAAAAATCGTAATTTGGAACAGAAGGTTGAAGCACAGCTTTATTCAGTTGAGGACAACACCAGGCAGGGGCAGACACCTTTAGTAGGCCGGAACAGCCAATTTTTTAAAAAAACAGCAGTTAATAAGAGGCCGAAGGTAGAAGCTCAGCTTTATTCAGTTGAGGACAACACCAGGCAGGGGCAGACACCTTTAGTAGGCCGGAACAGCCAATTTTTTAAAAAAACAGCAGTTAATAAGAGGCCGAAGGTAGAAGCTCAGCTTTATTCAGTTGAGGACAACACCAGGCAGGGGCAGACACCTTTAGTAGGCCGGAACAGCCAATTTTTTAAAAAAACAGCAGTTAATAAGAGGCCGAAGGTAGAAGCTCAGCTTTATTCAGTTGAGGACAACACCAGGCAGGGGCAGACACCTTTAGTACGCCGGAACAGCCAATTTCATTTTTAAAATCGTAATTTGGAACAGAAGGTTGAAGCACAGCTTTATTCAGTTGAGGACAACACCAGGCAGGGGCAGACACCTTTAGTAGGCCGGAACAGCCAATTTCATTTTTAACAATCGTAATTTGGAACAGAAGGTTGAAGCACAGCTTTATTCAGTTGAGGACAACACCAGGCAGGGGCAGACACCTTTAGTAGGCTGGAACAGCCAATTTCACTTTTAAAAATCGTAATTTGGAACAGAAGGTTGAAGCACAGCTTTATTCAGTTGAGGACAACACCAGGCAGGGGCAGACACCTTTAGTAGGCCGGAACAGCCAATTTAAAAAAAAAACAGCAGGTAATAAGAGGCCGAAGGTAGAAGCTCAGCTTTATTCAGTTGCGGACAACACCAGGCAGGGGCAGACACCTTTAGTAGGCCGGAACAGCCAATTTTTAAAAAAAACAGCAGTTAATAAGAGGCCGAAGGTAGAAGCTCAGCTTTATTCAGTTGAGGACAACACCAGGCAGGGGCAGACACCTTTAGTAGGCCGGAACAGCCAATTTTTTTTAAAAAACAGCAGTTAATAAGAGGGCGAAGGTAGAAGCTCAGCTTTATTCAGTTGAGGATAACACCAGGCAGGGGCAGACACCTTTAGTAGGCCGGAACAGCCAATTTCATTTTTAAAAATCGTAATTTGGAACAGAAGGTTGAAGCACAGCTTTATTCAGTTGAGAACAACACCAGGCAGGGGCAGACACCTTTAGTAGGCCGGAACAGCCAATTTTTTTAAAAAACAGCAGTTAATAAGAGGCCGAAGGTAGAAGCTCAGCTTTATTCAGTTGAGGACAACACCAGGCAGGGGCAGACACCTTTAGTAGGCCGGAACAGCCAATTTTTTAAAAAAACAGCAGTTAATAAGAGGCCGAAGGTAGAAGCTCAGCTTTATTCAGTTGAGGACAACACCAGGCAGGGGCAGACACCTTTAGTAGGCCGGAACAGCCAATTTTTTAAAAAAACAGCAGTTAATAAGAGGCCGAAGGTAGAAGCTCAGCTTTATTCAGTTGAGGACAACACCAGGCAGGGGCAGACACCTTTAGTAGGCCGGAACAGCCAATTTTTTAAAAAAACAGCAGTTAATAAGAGGCCGAAGGTAGAAGCTCAGCTTTATTCAGTTGAGGACAACACCAGGCAGGGGCAGACACCTTTAGTAGGCCGGAACAGCCAATTTTTTAAAAAAACAGCAGTTAATAAGAGGCCGAAGGTAGAAGCTCAGCTTTATTCAGTTGAGGACAACACCAGGCAGGGGCAGACACCTTTAGTAGGCCGGAACAGCCAATTTCATTTTTAAAAATCGTAATTTGGAACAGAAGGTTGAAGCACAGCTTTATTCAGTTGAGGACAACACCAGGCAGGGGCAGACACCTTTAGTAGGCCGGAACAGCCAATTTCATTTTTAAAAATCGTAATTTGGAACAGAAGGTTGAAGCACAGCTTTAATCAGTTGAGGACAACACCAGGCAGGGGCAGACACCTTTAGTAGGCCGGAACAGCCAATTTTTTAAAAAAACAGCAGTTAATAAGAGGCCGAAGGTTGAAGCACAGCTTTATTCAGTTGAGGACAACACCAGGCAGGGGCAGACACCTTTAGTAGGCCGGAACAGCCAATTTCATTTTTAAAAATCGTAATTTGGAACAGAAGGTTGAAGCACAGCTTTATTCAGTTGAGGACAACACCAGGCAGGGGCAGACACCTTTAGTAGGCCGGAACAGCCAATTTTTTAAAAAAACAGCAGTTAATAAGAGGCCGAAGGTAGAAGCTCAGCTTTATTCAGTTGAGGACAACACCAGGCAGGGGCAGACACCTTTAGTAGGCTGGAACAGCCAATTTTTAAAAAAAACAGCAGTTAATAAGAGGCCGAAGGTAGAAGCTCAGCTTTATTCAGTTGAGGACAACACCAGGCAGGGGCAGACACCTTTAGTAGGCCGGAACAGCCAATTTTTTAAAAAAACAGCAGTTAATAAGAGGCCGAAGGTAGAAGCTCAGCTTTATTCAGTTGAGGACAACACCAGGCAGGGGCAGACACCTTTAGTACGCCGGAACAGCCAATTTCATTTTTAAAATCGTAATTTGGAACAGAAGGTTGAAGCACAGCTTTATTCAGTTGAGGACAACACCAGGCAGGGGCAGACACCTTTAGTAGGCCGGAACAGCCAATTTCATTTTTAACAATCGTAATTTGGAACAGAAGGTTGAAGCACAGCTTTATTCAGTTGAGGACAACACCAGGCAGGGGCAGACACCTTTAGTAGGCTGGAACAGCCAATTTCACTTTTAAAAATCGTAATTTGGAACAGAAGGTTGAAGCACAGCTTTATTCAGTTGAGGACAACACCAGGCAGGGGCAGACACCTTTAGTAGGCCGGAACAGCCAATTTAAAAAAAAAACAGCAGTTAATAAGAGGCCGAAGGTAGAAGCTCAGCTTTATTCAGTTGCGGACAACACCAGGCAGGGGCAGACACCTTTAGTAGGCCGGAACAGCCAATTTTTAAAAAAAACAGCAGTTAATAAGAGGCCGAAGGTAGAAGCTCAGCTTTATTCAGTTGAGGACAACACCAGGCAGGGGCAGACACCTTTAGTAGGCCGGAACAGCCAATTTTTTTTAAAAAACAGCAGTTAATAAGAGGGCGAAGGTAGAAGCTCAGCTTTATTCAGTTGAGGATAACACCAGGCAGGGGCAGACACCTTTAGTAGGCCGGAACAGCCAATTTCATTTTTAAAAATCGTAATTTGGAACAGAAGGTTGAAGCACAGCTTTATTCAGTTGAGAACAACACCAGGCAGGGGCAGACACCTTTAGTAGGCCGGAACAGCCAATTTTTTTAAAAAACAGCAGTTAATAAGAGGCCGAAGGTAGAAGCTCAGCTTTATTCAGTTGCAGCTTCTTGGCAATAATATAAAGAAGACGCGACAGGACAACACTCGGTGGATGCCATATCTGTGTTTTCAATGGAAAAAAACCTTTCAGTTAACTACTTGCAGGAGAAAGTTTTTGTAGCTGGTGGCCAATTTTTTTTTTAAAAAAGCAGTTAATAAGAGGCCGAAGGTAGAAGCTCAGCTTTATTCAGTTGCAGCTTCTTGGCAATAATATAAAGAAGACGCGACAGGACAACACTCGGTGGATGCCATATCTGTGTTTTCAATGGAAAAAAACCTTTCAGTTAACTACTTGCAGGAGAAAGTTTTTGTAGCTGGTGGCCAATTTTTTTTAAAAAAAGCAGTTAATAAGAGGCCGAAGGTAGAAGCTCAGCTTTATTCAGTTGCAGCTTCTTGGCAATAATATAAAGAAGACGCGACAGGACAACACTCGGTGGATGCCATATCTGTGTTTTCAATGGAAAAAAACCTTTCAGTTAACTACTTGCAGGAGAAAGTTTTTGTAGCTGGTGGCCAATTTTTTTTAAAAAAAGCAGTTAATAAGAGGCCGAAGGTAGAAGCTCAGCTTTATTCAGTTGCAGCTTCTTGGCAATAATATAAAGAAGACGCGACAGGACAACACTCGGTGGATGCCATATCTGTGTTTTCAATGGAAAAAAACCTTTCAGTTAACTACTTGCAGGAGAAAGTTTTTGTAGCTGGTGGCCAATTTTTTTAAAAAAAAGCAGTTAATAAGAGGCCGAAGGTAGAAGCTCAGCTTTATTCAGTTGCAGCTTCTTGGCAATAATATAAAGAAGACGCGACAGGACAACACTCGGTGGATGCCATATCTGTGTTTTCAATGGAAAAAAATCTTTCTGTTAACTACTTGCAGGAGAAAGTTTTTGTAGCTGGTGGCCAATTTTTGTACTGTACCAGTTTTTTGTTGGATACACGGGCAGCATTGTCGTCAGTGGAGGAGTATTGCAAGGAGTGTCTGTCCCAGTACTCCCAAAATATAAATAGATGTTAATGTCTCGCAAAACAACCAAAAAAAAAAAAAAAAGGTGGCATACTTAGGTACAGGGGTGGGCTCATCTGCTGAGTTTCTGACATAGTAATTTGGCAGTAACTATTTAATGGTGCCAATATAGGACACAGACACAGACTACTTTAAGTTGCATCATAGATGTCTACAAATTTGTATTGTCAGTGCCAGACATTGAATGATGTCAGCGAATAGACTAAAGATTGGTGGAGCTGTGCGACATAATTTTGCACGTGGTAGAGCACAGTTTGAGCTGGGGGAGGGGGGAACTCTCTTGAGGCCAGCAGGACCGCCCCAGGGCCCCTCATGTTACAACGGTGTGTCTGACGTTGGGTGCGCACCACCACCGCCAGAGACACTACATTGTACTATGAGGGACCCAGTGGCAGTGCCGTCGACCAAAAGCGGCCACACCCACCTCTTCAGACAAACAGCAGTCTCACAGGTGCTTGCGCCAAGTCGCGATACCACGGCCCCGTGTGGGGAGTTTGGCCATTTAGGGAGGTGTAAACATGTCGTATGCTGGACAATCAGCTGCAGCAAAATATACATTAGAAAAGTAATTCACAGTAGTCCACAGGCAAGAGCTTTTCATAGGAAAGCTAGGTGTCGGCCGGGCAAGGTGGGGCAAAAGATTTCGAAATCCAGTTGTGGTTCATTTTAATGAATGTTAGATCGTCAACATTTTGGGTAGCCAGACGAGTCCTTTTTTCGGTTAATATTGAACCTGCAGCACTGAATACTCTTTCTGATAGGACACTTGCTGCCGGGCAAGCAAGCTCCTGCAATGCATATTCTGCCAATTCTGGCCAGGTGTCTAATTTGGAGGCCCAGTAATCAAATGGGAATGACGGTTGAGGGAGAACATTGATAAGGGATGAAAAATAGTTAGTAACCATACTGGACAAATGTTGTCTCCTGTCACTTTCAATTGATGCAGCAGTACCTGTCCTGTCTGCGGTCATAGCAAAATCACTCCACAACCTGGTCAGAAAACCCCTCTGTCCAACGCCACTTCTGATGTGTGCACCCCTAACACTCCTAGTCTGCTGCCCCCTGGAGCTCGTGTGAGAACGATCACGTGCGCTGTGTGCTGGGAATGCCTGAAGCAAACGGTCAACAAGAGTTGATTGTTTGGTTGCTAATATTAGTTCCAAGTTCTCATGTGGCATAATATTTTGCAATTTGCCTTTATAGCGTGGATCAAGGAGGCAGGCCAACCAGTAATCGTCATCGTTCATCATTTTCGTAATGCGTGTGTCCCTTTTTAGGATACGTAAGGCATAATCCGCCATGTGGGCCAAAGTTCCAGTTGTCAAATCTCCGGTTGTGATTGGTTGAGGGGCAGTTTCAGGCAAATCTACGTCACTTGTGTCCCTCAAAAAACCAGAACCCGGCCTTGCCACGCAACCAATTTCCAGTGCCCCTGGGAAAGCTTCCGCATTAAAAATATACTCATCCCCATCATCCTCCTCGTCCTCCACCTCCTCTTCGCCCGCTACCTCGTCCTGTACACTGCCCTGACCAGACAATGGCTGACTGTCATCAAGGCTTTCCTCTTCCTCTGGTGCAGACGCCTGCTCCTTTATGTGCGTCAAACTTTGCATCAGCAGACACATTAGGGGGATGCTCATGCTTATTACGGCGTTGTCTGCACTAACCAGCCGTGTGCATTCCTCAAAACACTGAAGGACTTGACACATGTCTTGTATCTTGGACCACTGCACACCTGACAACTCCATGTCTGCCATCCTACTGCCTGCCCGTGTATGTGTATCCTCCCACAAAAACATAACAGCCCGCCTCTGTTGGCACAGTCTCTGAAGCATGTGCAGTGTTGAGTTCCACCTTGTTGCAACGTCTATGATTAGGCGATGCTGGGGAAGGTTCAAAGACCGCTGATAGGTCTGCATACGGCTGGCGTGTACAGGCGAACGTCGGATATGTGAGCAAAGTCCAAGCACTTTGAGGAGCAGGTCGGAGAACCCAGGATAAGTTTTCAATAAGCACTGCACCACCAGGTTTAAGGTGTGAGCCAGGCAAGGAATGTGTTTCAGTTGGGAAAGGGAGATGGCAGCCATGAAATTCCTTCCGTTATCACTCACTACCTTGCCTGCCTCAAGATCTACTGTGCCCAGCCACGACTGCGTTTCTTGTTGCAAGAACTCGGACAGAACTTCCGTGGTGTGTCTGTTGTCGCCCAAACACTTCATAGCCAATACAGCCTGCTGACGCTTGCCAGTAGCTGGCCCATAATGGGACAACTGGTGTGCAACAGTGTCATCTGCCGATGGAGTGGTTGGCCGACTGCGGTCTGTGGAAGAGCTGTAGCTTCTGCAGGAGGACGAGGAGGAGGAGGAGGAGGGGGTGCGAACGCCTACAGCCAACTGTTTCCTAGACCGTGGGCTAGGCACAACTGTCCCGAAATTGATGTCCCCTGTGGACCCTGCATCCACCACATTCACCCAGTGTGCCGTGATGGACACATAACGTCCCTGGCCATGCCTACTGGTCCATGCATCTGTAGTCAGGTGCACCTTTGTACTCACAGATTGCCTGAGTGCATGGACGATGCGCTGTTTAACGTGCTGGTGCAGGGCTGGGATGGCTTTTCTTGAAAAAAAGTGTCGACTGGGTAGCTCGTATCGTGGTTCAGCGTACTCCATCAGGGCTTTGAAAGCTTCGCTTTCAACTAACCGGTAGGGCATCATCTCTAACGAGATTAGTCTAGCTATGTGGGCGTTAAAACCCTGTGTACGCGGATGCGAGGATAAGTACTTCCTTTTTCTAACCAGAGTCTCATGTAGTGTGAGCTGAACTGGAGAGATGGAGATCGTGGAACTTGCGGGTGTGCCGGTGGACCTGGCAGACTGAGAGACGGTTGTAGACGGTATTGTTTCCGCCGGTGCCCTAGATGCAATATTTCCTCCTACAAAACTGGTGATTCCCTGACCCTGACTGCTTTTGGCTGTCAAAGAAACTGCACAGATACTGCCGGTGGTGCGGAAAATGGTGGCCTTACAGTGACGGAAGGGATGTTGCGTTGCTGACTAGCTTCATTGGTCGAGGGTGCTACAACCTTAAGGGATGTTTGGTAGTTAGTCCAGGCTTGAAAATGCATGGTGGTTAAGTGTCTATGCATGCAACTAGTATTGAGACTTTTCAGATTCTGACCTCTGCTTAAGCTAGTTGAACATTTTTGACAGATGACTTTGCGCTGATCAATTGGATGTTGTTTAAAAAAATGCCAGACTGCACTCTTCCTAGCATCGGGTCCCTTTTCAGGGATTGCAGACTGAGCTTTAACCGGATGGCCACGCTGTCCTCCAACAGGTTTTGGCTTTGACACGCGTTTTGGGCCAGATACGGGCCCGGCAGATGGAACCTGTTGCGATGTTGATGCCTGCTGCGGCCCCTCCTCCACCTCCGCTTCTGAACTACTGCCACCTGCACCCTGTTCCCCCAATGGCTGTCAATCGGGGTCAACAACTGGGTCATCTATTACCTCCTCTTCGAGCTCGTGTGCAACTTCGTCTGTGTCACTGTGTCGGTCGGTGGTATAGCGTTCGTGGCGGGGCAACATAGTCTCATCAGGGTCTGATTGTGGATCAGTACCCTGAGAGGGCAATGTTGTGGTCTCAGTCAAAGGAGCAGCATAGTACTCTGGCTGTGGCTGTGCATCAGTGCACTCCATGTCAGAATCTACTTGTAATGGGCATGGCCTGTTAAGTGTTTCACTTTCTAAGCCAGGGACGGTATGTGTAAAGAGCTCCATGGAGTAACCCATTGTGTCGCCTGCTGCATCCTTCTCTCTTGTTGTTGTTTTTGCTGAGGAGGACAAGGAAGCGACTTGTCCCTGACCGTGAACATCCACAAGCGACGCGCTGCTTTTACATTTACCAGTTTCAGAAGAGGAGGCAAAAGAGCTAGAGGCTGAGTCTGCAATGTAAGCCAAAACTTGCTGTTGCTGCTCCGGCTTTAAAAGCGGTTTTCCTACTCCCAGAAAAGAAAGGTTTCGAGGCCTTGTGTAGCCAGACGACGAAACAGCCTCCACAGCTCCAGACTTAGGTGGAATATTTTTATCCTCACGACCACCTGATGCTCCACTACCACTACCATCATTACCAGCTGACAATGAACGCCCACGGCCACGACCTCTTGCACCAGACTTCCTCATTGTTTGAAAAACTTAACCAAATTAACTTTATTTGTTGCTGTCAAACAACTTACACGGTGAGCTATAACTTCAGTATGATTTCAATATCCCTTAACAGGTTGGTGAGACCACAAGGAAAATCAGGCACAATGTTACACACTCTGTTTTCTGTGGCACCAAATCACAGAGATGACACACACGCAGGACTGTCACTCAAGCACAAATGTCAATATTAATCTCCCACCTATTTTTTTTTTTTTTCTCAGGGAGACTTTAGAAACCAAATAAGAAAAAAATGTTTTTTTCAGGGAGACTTTAGGAACCAAATAATAAAATAAAAAAATAAAAAAGGCTTTCTATGGCCCACTGAATGAGAGATGGCACACACAGGAGTGGCACACAAGCCCTGACTGAGGCCAATATTTTTCTCCCACTGATTGATGTAGTGTTTTTTTTAAGGTAGATTTTCGAACCCAAATCAAGGAAAAAAATAAATAGGCTTTCTATGGCCCACAATTTGAGAGAGAGAGGTGGCACACCCAGGAGTCAAGACTGGCACACAAGCTGAAAGGGCAATATTAATCTCCCACTGTTTTTTTTTAATTTTATTTATTTATTTTTCAGGGAGACTTTAGAAACCAAATAATAAAATAAAAAAAAAAGGCTTTCTATGGCCCACTGAATGAGAGATGGCACACACAGGAGTGGCACACAAGCCCTGACTGAGGCCAATATTTTTCTCCCACTGATTGATGTAGTGTTTTTTTGTTAAGGTAGATTTTAAAACCCAAATCAAGGAAAAAAATAAATAGGCTTTCTATGGCCCACTGAGTGAGAGATGGCACACACAGGAGTGGCACACAAGCCCTGACTGAGGCCAATATTTTTCTCCCACTGATTGATGTAGTGTTTTTTTGTTAAGGTAGATTTTCGAACCCAAATCAAGGAAAAAAATAAATAGGCTTTCTATGGCCCACTGAGTGAGAGATGGCACACACAGGAGTGGCACACAAGCCCTGACTGAGGCCAATATTTTTCTCCCACTGATTGATGTAGTGTTTTTTTGTTAAGGTAGATTTTCGAACCCAAATCAAGGAAAAAAATAAATAGGCTTTTTATGGCCCACTGAGTGAGAGATGGCACACACAGGAGTGGCACACAAGCCCTGACTGAGGCCAATATTTTTCTCCCACTGATTGATGTAGTGTTTTTTTGTTAAGGTAGATTTTCGAACCCAAATCAAGGAAAAAAATAAATAGGCTTTCTATGGCCCACTGAGTGAGAGATGGCACACACAGGAGTGGCACACAAGCCCTGACTGAGGCCAATATTTTTCTCCCACTGATTGATGTAGTGTTTTTTTGTTAAGGTAGATTTTCGAACCCAAATCAAGGAAAAAAATAAATAGGCTTTCTATGGCCCACTGAGTGAGAGATGGCACACACAGGAGTGGCACACAAGCCCTGACTGAGGCCAATATTTTTCTCCCACTGATTGATGTAGTGTTTTTTTTAAGGTAGATTTTCGAACCCAAATCAAGGAAAAAAATAAATAGGCTTTCTATGGCCCACAATTTGAGAGAGAGAGGTGGCACACCCAGGAGTCAAGACTGGCACACAAGCTGAAAGGGCAATATTAATCTCACATTTTTTTTTTTTGTTTTTGTTTTTTTTTCAGGGAGACTTTAGAAACCAAATAATAAAATAAAAAATAAAAAAGGCTTTCTATGGCCCACTGAATGAGAGATGGCTGTCATGATCTCAATGGCAAGAGAACATAGCATAAGCATATATAGGAACTAGCTCTTGGAAGATGGGAACTGAGCTGACCATGAACTAAACCTAACGCACAACTAGCAGTGGCCGGGTAGCATGCCTACGTTGATTCTAGATGCCCAGCACCAGCCGGAGGACTAAATAAAGCTAGCAGAGGAAAATATTAGTCCTAGCTCACCTCTAGAGAAATACCCCGAAAGGAGACAGAGGCCCCCCACATGTATTGGCGGTGAGTTGAGATGAAATAACAAACGTAGTATGAAAATAGGTTTAGCAAATTTGAGGTCCACTTACTACATAGCAGAAGACAGAAAGGACACTTTCATGGTCAGCTGAAAACCCTATCAAAAACACCATCCAGAAATTACTTTAAAACTCTGGCATTAACTCATAACACCAGAGTGGCAATTCCTGTTCACAAGAGCTTTCCAGACACAGTAACGAAACTACAGCTGTGAACTGGAACAAAAATGCAAAAACAAACATGGACAAGAGTCCAACTTATCTAGTAGTTGTCTAGGAGCAGGAACAAGCACAGAGAGGCTTCTGATAACATTGTTGACCGGCAAGCAACTAACAGAGCAGCAAGGTTATATAGCGACTCCCACATCTTGATGGGAACAGGTGAACAGAGAAGATGAAGACACCAGTTCAATTCCACCAGTAGCCACCGGGGGAGCCCAGAATCCAAATTCACAACAGTACCCCCCCCTCAAGGAGGGGGCACCGAACCCTCACCAGAACCACCAGGGCGATCAGGATGGGCCCTATGAAAGGCACGAACCAGATCGGAGGCATGAACATCAGATGCATTCACCCAAGAATTATCCTCCTGGCCGTATCCCTTCCACTTGACCAGATACTGGAGTCTCCGTCTGGAAACACGAGAGTCTAAGATTTTCTCCACAACGTACTCCAACTCACCCTCAACCAACACCGGAGCAGGAGGCTCAACGGAAGGCACAACCGGTACCTCATACCTGCGCAATAATGACCGATGAAAAACGTTATGAATAGAAAAGGATGCAGGGAGGTCCAAACGGAAGGAAACAGGGTTAAGAATCTCCAATATCTTATACGGGCCGATAAACCGAGGCTTAAACTTAGGAGAAGAGACCCTCATAGGGACAAAACGAGAAGACAACCACACCAAATCCCCAACAGAAAGCCGAGGACCAACACGACGGTGGCGGTTGGCAAAAAGCTGAGTCTTCTCCTGGGACAACCTCAAATTGTCCACCACCTGCCCCCAGATCTGATGCAATCTCTCCACCACAGCATCCACTCCAGGACAATCCGATGATTCCACCTGACCAGAGGAAAATCGAGGATGAAACCCCGAATTACAAAAAAAACGGGGACACCAAAGTGGCAGAGCTGGCCCGATTATTGAGAGCGAACTCCGCCAATGGCAAAAAAGCAACCCAATCATCCTGGTCAGCAGACACAAAACACCTCAGATATGTCTCCAGGGTCTGATTAATCCGCTCGGTCTGGCCATTCGTCTGAGGATGGAAAGCGGACGAAAAAGATAAATCTATGCCCATCCTAGCACAGAATGCCCGCCAAAATCTAGACACGAATTGGGTCCCTCTGTCAGAAACGATATTCTCAGGAATACCATGCAAACGAACAACATTTTGAAAAAACAGAGGAACCAACTCGGAAGAAGAAGGCAACTTGGGCAGAGGAACCAAATGGACCATCTTAGAAAAACGGTCACACACCACCCAGATGACAGACATCTTCTGAGAAACAGGCAGATCTGAAATAAAATCCATCGAGATGTGCGTCCAAGGCCTCTTAGGAATAGGCAAGGGCAACAATAATCCACTAGCCCGAGAACAACAAGGCTTGGCCCGAGCACAAACGTCACAAGACTGCACAAAGCCTCGCACATCTCGTGACAGGGAAGGCCACCAGAAGGACCTTGCCACCAAATCCCTGGTACCAAAAATGCCAGGATGACCTGCCAACGCAGAAGAATGAACCTCAGAGATGACTCTACTGGTCCAATCATCAGGAACAAACAGTTTATCAGGTGGGCAACGATCAGGTCTATCCGCCTGAAACTCCTGCAAGGCCCGCCGCAGGTCTGGAGAAACGGCTGACAATACCACTCCATCCTTAAGGATACCTGTGGGCTCAGAGTTACCAGGCGAGTCAGGCTCAAAACTCCTAGAAAGGGCATCCGCCTTAACATTCTTAGAACCCGGTAGGTATGACACCACAAAATTAAACCGAGAGAAAAATAATGACCAGCGCGCCTGTCTAGGATTCAGGCGCCTGGCGGTCTCAAGATAAATCAAATTTTTGTGGTCAGTCAATACCACCACCTGATGTCTGGCCCCCTCAAGCCAATGGCGCCACTCCTCAAAAGCCCACTTCATGGCCAAAAGCTCCCGATTCCCAACATCATAATTCCGCTCAGCGGGCGAAAATTTACGGGAAAAGAAGGCACAAGGCCTCATCACGGAGCAGTCAGAACTTTTCTGCGACAACACTGCCCCAGCTCCGATCTCAGAAGCGTCGACCTCAACCTGAAAAGGTAGAGCAACATCAGGCTGACGCAACACAGGGGCAGAGGAAAAACGGCGCTTAAGCTCCCGAAAGGCCTCCACAGCATCAGGGGACCAATCAGCAACATCAGCACCCTTCTTAGTCAAATCGGTCAATGGTTTAGCAATATCCGAAAAACCAGCAATAAATCGACGATAAAAGTTAGCAAAGCCCAAAAATTTCTGAAGACTCTTAAGAGAAGAGGGCTGCGTCCAATCACAAATAGCTTGAACCTTGACAGGATCCATTTCAATGGAAGAGGGGGAAAAAATATATCCCAAAAAGGAAATCCTCTGTACCCCAAAAACACACTTAGAACCCTTCACACACAAAAAATTAGACCGCAAAACCTGAAAAACCCTCCTGACTTGCTGGACATGAGAGTCCCAGTCATCCGAAAAAATCAGAATATCATCCAGATACACAATCATAAATTTATCCAAATAATCGCGAAAAATATCATGCATAAAGGACTGGAAAACTGACGGAGCATTAGAAAGACCAAAAGGCATCACTAAATACTCAAAGTGGCCCTCGGGCGTATTAAATGCTGTTTTCCACTCATCCCCCTGCCTGATTCGCACCAAATTATACGCCCCACGAAGGTCAATCTTAGAGAACCACTTGGCCCCCTTTATGCGAGCAAACAAATCAGTCAGCAACGGCAATGGGTATTGATATTTAACAGTGATTTTATTCAAAAGCCGATAATCAATACATGGTCTCAAAGAGCCGTCTTTTTTTGACACAAAGAAAAAACCGGCTCCTAAGGGAGATGACGATGGACGAATATGTCCCTTTTCCAAGGACTCCTTTATATATTCTCGCATAGCAGCATGTTCAGGCACAGACAGATTAAATAAACGACCCTTTGGGTATTTACTACCCGGGATTAAATCTATGGCACAATCGCACTCTCGGTGCGGAGGTAACGAACCAAGCTTGGATTCTTCAAAGACGTCACGATAGTCAGACAGGAACTCAGGAATTTCAGAGGGAATGGATGATGAAATGGAAACCACAGGTACATCCCCATGAGCCCCCTTACATCCCCAGCTCAACACAGACATAGCTCTCCAGTCTAGGACTGGGTTGTGAGATTGCAGCCAAGGCAATCCTAGCACCAAATCATCATGTAGATTATACAGCACCAGAAAGCGAATAATCTCCTGGTGATCCGGATTAATACGCATAGTTACTTGTGTCCAGTATTGTGGTTTATTATTAGCCAATGGGGTGGAGTCAATCCCCTTCAGAGGAATAGGAGTCTCCAAAGGCTCTAAATCATACCCACAGCGTTTGGCAAAGGACCAATCCATAAGACTCAGAGCGGCGCCAGAGTCGACATAGGCGTCCGTGGTAATAGATGACAAAGAGCAAATCAGGGTCACAGATAGAATAAATTTAGACGGTAAGGTGCAAATGGAAACAGATTTACCAAGCTTTTTAGTGCGCTTAGAGCATGCTGATATAACATGAGTAGAATCACCACAATAGAAACACAACCCATTTTTCCGTCTAAAATTCTGCCGCTCGCTTCGGGACAGAATTCTATCACACTGCATACTCTCTGGCGACTTCTCAGTGGACACCGCCAGATGGTGCACTGGTTTGCGCTCCCGCAAACGCCTATCGATCTGAATAGCCATTGTCATGGACTCATTCAGACCCGCAGGCACAGGGAACCCCACCATAACATCCTTAATGGCATCAGAGAGACCCTCTCTGAAAGTCGCCGCCAGGGCGCACTCATTCCACTGAGTAAGCACAGACCATTTACGGAATCTTTGGCAGTAAATTTCCGCTTCATCTTGCCCCTGAGATAGGGACATCAAAGTTTTTTCTGCCTGAAGCTCCAAATGAGGTTCGTCATAAAGCAACCCCAAGGCCAGAAAAAACGCATCCACATTGAGCAACGCAGGATCCCCTGGTGTCAATGAAAAAGCCCAGTCTTGAGGGTCGCCCCGGAGCAAGGAAATCACAATCCTGACCTGCTGTGCAGGGTCTCCGGCAGAGCGAGATTTCAGGGACAAAAATAATTTGCAATTATTTCGAAAATTCTGAAACCCGGATCTATTCCCCGAGAAAAATTCCGGCAAAGGAATTCTCGGCTCAGATACAGGTGCATGACAAACAAAATCTTGCAAATTTTGTACCTTCGTGGCGAGATTATTCAAACCTGCAGTTACACTCTGAAGATCCATTACAAACAGGTGGACACAGAGCCATTCAAGGGTTAAGAGGAGGTAAGAAGCAGCTAGACAGCAATTAAGGGCTAGGCAGCAAAACTCTGAGGGGGAAAAAAAAAAAAATTCCCTTCAACACTTCTTTTTCTCCTGCTTCAGCCCAAACAATTAACACTTTGGTGGCCGGTCAAACTGTCATGATCTCAATGGCAAGAGAACATAGCATAAGCATATATAGGAACTAGCTCTTGGAAGATGGGAACTGAGCTGACCATGAACTAAACCTAACGCACAACTAGCAGTGGCCGGGTAGCATGCCTACGTTGATTCTAGATGCCCAGCACCAGCCGGAGGACTAAATAAAGCTAGCAGAGGAAAATATTAGTCCTAGCTCACCTCTAGAGAAATACCCCGAAAGGAGACAGAGGCCCCCCACATGTATTGGCGGTGAGTTGAGATGAAATAACAAACGTAGTATGAAAATAGGTTTAGCAAATTTGAGGTCCACTTACTACATAGCAGAAGACAGAAAGGACACTTTCATGGTCAGCTGAAAACCCTATCAAAAACACCATCCAGAAATTACTTTAAAACTCTGGCATTAACTCATAACACCAGAGTGGCAATTCCTGTTCACAAGAGCTTTCCAGACACAGTAACGAAACTACAGCTGTGAACTGGAACAAAAATGCAAAAACAAACATGGACAAGAGTCCAACTTATCTAGTAGTTGTCTAGGAGCAGGAACAAGCACAGAGAGGCTTCTGATAACATTGTTGACCGGCAAGCAACTAACAGAGCAGCAAGGTTATATAGCGACTCCCACATCTTGATGGGAACAGGTGAACAGAGAAGATGAAGACACCAGTTCAATTCCACCAGTAGCCACCGGGGGAGCCCAGAATCCAAATTCACAACAGATGGCACACACAGGAGTGGCACACAAGCCCTGACTGAGGCCAATATTTTTCTCCCACTGATTGATGTAGTGTTTTTTTGTTAAGGTAGATTTTCGAACCCAAATCAAGGAAAAAAATAAATAGGCTTTCTATGGCCCACTGAGTGACAGATGGCACACACAGGAGTGGCACACAAGCCCTGACTGAGGCCAATATTTTTCTCCCACTGATTGATGGAGTTTTTTTTTTTTAAGGTAGATTTTCGAACCCAAATCAAGGAAAAAAATAAATAGGCTTTCTATGGCCCACAATTTGAGAGAGAGAGGTGGCACACCCAGGAGTCAAGACTGGCACACAAGCTGAAAGGGCAATATTAATCTCCCACTGTTTTTTTTTTATTTTATTTATTTATTTTTCAGGGAGACTTTAGAAACCAAATAATAAAATAAAAAAAAGGCTTTCTATGGCCCACTGAATGAGAGATGGCACACACAGGAGTGGCACACAAGCCCTGACTGAGGCCAATATTTTTCTCCCACTGATTGATGTAGTGTTTTTTTGTTAAGGTAGATTTTCGAACCCAAATCAAGGAAAAAAATAAATAGGCTTTCTATGGCCCACTGAGTGAGAGATGGCACACACAGGAGTGGCACACAAGCCCTGACTGAGGCCAATATTTTTCTCCCACTGATTGATGTAGTGTTTTTTTGTTAAGGTAGATTTTCGAACCCAAATCAAGGAAAAAAATAAATAGGCTTTCTATGGCCCACTGAGTGAGAGATGGCACACACAGGAGTGGCACACAAGCCCTGACTGAGGCCAATATTTTTCTCCCACTGATTGATGTAGTGTTTTTTTGTTAAGGTAGATTTTCGAACCCAAATCAAGGAAAAAAATAAATAGGTTTTCTATGGCCCACTGAGTGAGAGATGGCACACGCAGGAGTGGCACACAAGCCCTGACTGAGGCCAATATTTTTCTCCCACTGATTGATGTAGTGTTTTTTGTTAAGGTAGATTTTCGAACCCAAATCAAGGAAAAAAATAAATAAGCTTTTTATGGCCCACTGAGTGAGAGATGGCACACACAGGAGTGGCACACAAGCCCTGACTGAGGCCAATATTTTTCTCCCACTGATTGATGTAGTGTTTTTTGTTAAGGTAGATTTTCGAACCCAAATCAAGGAAAAAAATAAATAGGCTTTCTATGGCCCACTGAGTGAGAGATGGCACACACAGGAGTGGCACACAAGCCCTGACTGAGGCCAATATTTTTCTCCCACTGATTGATGTAGTGTTTTTTTTAAGGTA
This sequence comes from Ranitomeya variabilis, assembly GCF_051348905.1. Taxonomy (NCBI): domain Eukaryota; kingdom Metazoa; phylum Chordata; class Amphibia; order Anura; family Dendrobatidae; genus Ranitomeya; species Ranitomeya variabilis. The sequence continues at coordinate 85,280,738 of NC_135237.1, read as the reverse complement.
GATTTTCGAACCCAAATCAAGGAAAAAAATAAATAGGCTTTCTATGGCCCACAATTTGAGAGAGAGAGGTGGCACACCCAGGAGTCAAGACTGGCACACAAGCTGAAAGGGCAATATTAATCTCACATTTTTTTTTTTTGTTTTTGTTTTTTTTTCAGGGAGACTTTAGAAACCAAATAATAAAATAAAAAATAAAAAAGGCTTTCTATGGCCCACTGAATGAGAGATGGCACACACAGGAGTGGCACACAAGCCCTGACTGAGGCCAATATTTTTCTCCCACTGATTGATGTAGTGTTTTTTTGTTAAGGTAGATTTTCGAACCCAAATCAAGGAAAAAAATAAATAGGCTTTCTATGGCCCACTGAGTGAGAGATGGCACACACAGGAGTGGCACACAAGCCCTGACTGAGGCCAATATTTTTCTCCCACTGATTGATGTAGTGTTTTTTTGTTAAGGTAGATTTTCGAACCCAAATCAAGGAAAAAAATAAATAGGTTTTCTATGGCCCACTGAGTGAGAGATGGCACACGCAGGAGTGGCACACAAGCCCTGACTGAGGCCAATATTTTTCTCCCACTGATTGATGTAGTGTTTTTTGTTAAGGTAGATTTTCGAACCCAAATCAAGGAAAAAAATAAATAAGCTTTTTATGGCCCACTGAGTGAGAGATGGCACACACAGGAGTGGCACACAAGCCCTGACTGAGGCCAATATTTTTCTCCCACTGATTGATGTAGTGTTTTTTGTTAAGGTAGATTTTCGAACCCAAATCAAGGAAAAAAATAAATAGGCTTTCTATGGCCCACTGAGTGAGAGATGGCACACACAGGAGTGGCACACAAGCCCTGACTGAGGCCAATATTTTTCTCCCACTGATTGATGTAGTGTTTTTTTTAAGGTAGATTTTCGAACCCAAATCAAGGAAAAAAATAAATAGGCTTTCTATGGCCCACAATTTGAGAGAGAGAGGTGGCACACCCAGGAGTCAAGACTGGCACACAAGCTGAAAGGGCAATATTAATCTCCCACTGTTTTTTTTTTATTTTATTTATTTATTTTTCAGGGAGACTTTAGAAACCAAATAATAAAATAAAAAAAAAGGCTTTCTATGGCCCACTGAATGAGAGATGGCACACACAGGAGTGGCACACAAGCCCTGACTGAGGCCAATATTTTTCTCCCACTGATTGATGTAGTGTTTTTTTGTTAAGGTAGATTTTAAAACCCAAATCAAGGAAAAAAATAAATAGGCTTTCTATGGCCCACTGAGTGAGAGATGGCACACACAGGAGTGGCACACAAGCCCTGACTGAGGCCAATATTTTTCTCCCACTGATTGATGTAGTGTTTTTTTGTTAAGGTAGATTTTCGAACCCAAATCAAGGAAAAAAATAAATAGGCTTTCTATGGCCCACTGAGTGAGAGATGGCACACACAGGAGTGGCACACAAGCCCTGACTGAGGCCAATATTTTTCTCCCACTGATTGATGTAGTGTTTTTTTGTTAAGGTAGATTTTCGAACCCAAATCAAGGAAAAAAATAAATAGGTTTTCTATGGCCCACTGAGTGAGAGATGGCACACGCAGGAGTGGCACACAAGCCCTGACTGAGGCCAATATTTTTCTCCCACTGATTGATGTAGTGTTTTTTGTTAAGGTAGATTTTCGAACCCAAATCAAGGAAAAAAATAAATAAGCTTTTTATGGCCCACTGAGTGAGAGATGGCACACACAGGAGTGGCACACAAGCCCTGACTGAGGCCAATATTTTTCTCCCACTGATTGATGTAGTGTTTTTTTGTTAAGGTAGATTTTCGAACCCAAATCAAGGAAAAAAATAAATAGGCTTTCTATGGCCCACTGAGTGAGAGATGGCACACACAGGAGTGGCACACAAGCCCTGACTGAGGCCAATATTTTTCTCCCACTGATTGATGTAGTGTTTTTTTGTTAAGGTAGATTTTCAAACCCAAATCAAGGAAAAAAATAAATAGGCTTTCTATGGCCCACTGAGTGAGAGATGGCACACACAGGAGTGGCACACAAGCCCTGACTGAGGCCAATATTTTTCTCCCACTGATTGATGTAGTGTTTTTTTGTTAAGGTAGATTTTTGAACCCAAATCAAGGAAAAAAATAAATAGGTTTTCTATGGCCCACTGAGTGAGAGATGGCACACGCAGGAGTGGCACACAAGCCCTGACTGAGGCCAATATTTTTCTCCCACTGATTGATGTAGTGTTTTTTGTTAAGGTAGATTTTCGAACCCAAATCAAGGAAAAAAATAAATAGGCTTTTTATGGCCCACTGAGTGAGAGATGGCACACACAGGAGTGGCACACAAGCCCTGACTGAGGCCAATATTTTTCTCCCACTGATTGATGTAGTGTTTTTTTGTTAAGGTAGATTTTCGAACCCAAATCAAGGAAAAAAATAAATAGGCTTTCTATGGCCCACTGAGTGAGAGATGGCACACACAGGAGTGGCACACAAGCCCTGACTGAGGCCAATATTTTTCTCCCACTGATTGATGTAGTGTTTTTTTGTTAAGGTAGATTTTCGAACCCAAATCAAGGAAAAAAATAAATAGGCTTTCTATGGCCCACTGAGTGAGAGATGGCACACACAGGAGTGGCACACAAGCCCTGACTGAGGCCAATATTTTTCTCCCACTGATTGATGTAGTGTTTTTTTTAAGGTAGATTTTCGAACCCAAATCAAGGAAAAAAATAAATAGGCTTTCTATGGCCCACTGAGTGAGAGATGGCACACACAGCAGTGGCACACAAGCCCTGATTGAGGCCAATATTTTTCTCCCACTGATTGATGTAGTGTTTTTTTGTTAAGGTAGATTTTCGAACCCAAATCAAGGAAAAAAATAAATAGGCTTTCTATGGCCCACTGAGTGAGAGATGGCACACACAGGAGTGGCACACAAGCCCTGACTGAGGCCAATATTTTTCTCCCACTGATTGATGTAGTGTTTTTTTGTTAAGGTAGATTTTCGAACCCAAATCAAGGAAAAAAATAAATAGGCTTTCTATGGCCCACTGAGTGAGAGATGGCACACACAGGAGTGGCACACAAGCCCTGACTGAGGCCAATATTTTTCTCCCACTGATTGATGTAATGTTTTTTTGTTAAGGTAGATTTTCGAACCCAAATCAAGGAAAAAAATAAATAGGCTTTCTATGGCCCACTGAGTGAGAGATGGCACACACAGGAGTGGCACACAAGCCCTGACTGAGGCCAATATTTTTCTCCCACTGATTGACGTAGTGTTTTTTTTTAAGGTAGATTTTTGAACCCAAATCAAGGAAAAAAATAAATAGGCTTTCTATGGCCCACAATTTGAGAGAGAGAGGTGGCACACCCAGGAGTCAAGACTGGCACACAAGCTGAAAGGGCAATATTAATCTCCCAGTTTTTTTTTTGTTTGTTTTTTTTTCAGGGAGACTTTAGAAACCAAATAATAATAATAAAAAAAAGGCTTTCTATGGCCCACTGAATGAGAGATGGCACACACAGGAGTGGCACACAAGCCCTGACTGAGGCCAATATTTTTCTCCCACTGATTGATGTAGTGTTTTTTTGTTAAGATAGATTTTCGAACCCAAATCAAGGAAAAAAATAAATAGGCTTTCTATGGCCCACTGAGTGAGAGATGGCACACACAGGAGTGGCACACAAGCCCTGACTGAGGCCAATATTTTTCTCCCACTGATTGATGTAGTGTTTTTTTTAAGGTAGATTTTCGAACCCAAATCAAGGAAAAAAATAAATAGGCTTTCTATGGCCCACAATTTGAGAGAGAGAGGTGGCACACCCAGGAGTCAAGACTGGCACACAAGCTGAAAGGGCAATATTAATCTCCCACTGTTTTTTTTTTATTTTATTTATTTATTTTTCAGGGAGACTTTAGAAACCAAATAATAAAATAAAAAAAAGGCTTTCTATGGCCCACTGAATGAGAGATGGCACACACAGGAGTGGCACACAAGCCCTGACTGAGGCCAATATTTTTCTCCCACTGATTGATGTAGTGTTTTTTTGTTAAGGTAGATTTTCGAACCCAAATCAAGGAAAAAAATAAATAGGCTTTCTATGGCCCACTGAGTGAGAGATGGCACACACAGGAGTGGCACACAAGCCCTGACTGAGGCCAATATTTTTCTCCCACTGACTGATGTAGTGTTTTTTTGTTAAGGTAGATGTTGTGAAATTGGATTCTGGGCTCCCCCGGTGGCCACTGGTGGAATTGAACTTGTGTGCATCATCCTCTCTGTTCACCTGTTCCCATCAGGATGTGGGAGTCTCTATATAACCTTTCTCCTCTGTCAGTTTCATGCCGGTCAACAATGTAATCAGAAGCCTTTCTTTGCATGTTCCTGCTACTAGACAACTCCCAGCTAAGTTGGACTTTCGTCCTTGTTTGTTTTTGCATTTTGTTCCAGTTCACAGCTGCTGTTTCGTTACTGTGTCTGGAAAGCTCTTGTGATCTGAAATTGCCACTCTGGTGTTATGAGTTAATACTAGAGTCTTAAAGTAATTTCTGGATGGTGTTTTGATAGTGTTTTCAGCTGACCATGAAAGTGCCCTTTCTGTCTTCCTGCTATCTAGTAAGCGGACCTCGATTTTGCTAACCTATTTTCATACTACGTTTGTCATTTCATCTAAAATCACCGCCAATATATGTGGGGGCCTCTGTCCGCCTTTTGGGGAAATTTCTCTAGAGGTGAGCCAGGACTGTATTTTCCTCTGCTAGGATTAGTTAGTCCTCCGGCTGGCGCTGGGCGTCTAGGGATAAAACGTAGGCACGCTACCCGGCCACTGTTAATTGTGCGGCAGGTTTAGTTCATGGTCAGTTTAGATTCCATCTTCCAAGAGCTAGTTCTTATATATGCTGGGCTATGTTCTCTCGCCATTGAGAATCATGACAGTTTGACCGGCCCAAAAAGGGTTAAATTTTTGGCTGAGAAAGGAGAGAAAAAAGAAGTCTGCTGAAAATTTTTTTTTTTTTTCTCTAGTTCTGAGTGTACTCATAATTGAATCACTTGCTAGTCTGCCTATACTGCAGCCTTCCTCTCTTTCTCTCCTTCTAATCCTTGAATGGCTCTGTGTTCACCTGTTTGAAATGGATCTTCAGAGTGTAGCTACAGGTTTGAATAATCTCGCCACGAAGGTACAAAATTTGCAAGATTTTGTTGTTCATGCACCTATGTCTGAACCTAGAATTCCTTTGCCTGAATTTTTTTCAGGGAATAGATCTTGCTTTCAAAATTTTAAAAATAATTGCAAATTGTTTTTGTCCCTGAAGTCTCGCTCTGCCGGAGATCCTGCACAGCAGGTCAGGATTGTAATTTCCTTGCTCCGGGGCGACCCTCAAGATTGGGCTTTTGCATTGACACCAGGGGATCCTGCGTTGCTCAATGTGGATGCGTTTTTTCTGGCCTTGGGGTTGCTTTATGAGGAACCTCATTTAGAGCTTCAGGCGGAAAAAGCTTTGATGTCCCTATCTCAGGGGCAAGATGAAGCTGAAATATACTGCCAAAAATTCCGTAAATGGTCTGTGCTTACTCAGTGGAATGAGTGCGCCCTGGCGGCGATTTTCAGAGAAGGTCTCTCTGATGCCATTAAGGATGTTATGGTGGGGTTCCCTGTGCCTGCGGGTCTGAATGAGTCCATGACAATGGCTATTCAGATCGATAGGCGTCTGCGGGAGCGCAAACCTGTGCACCATTTGGCGGTGTCTACTGAGAAGACGCCAGAAAATATGCAATGTGATAGAATTCTGTCCAGAAGCGAGCGGCAGAATTTTAGACGAAAAAATGGGTTGTGCTTCTATTGTGGTGATTCAACTCATGTTATATCAGCATGCTCTAAGCGTACTAAGAAGCTTGACAAGTCTGTTTCAATTAGCACTTTACAGTCTAAGTTTATTCTATCTGTGACCCTGATTTGTTCTTTATCATCTATTACCGCGGACGCCTATGTCGACTCTGGCGCCGCTTTGAGTCTTATGGATTGGTCCTTTGCCAAACGCTGTGGGTATGATTTGGAGCCTTTGGAAGCTCCTATACCTCTGAAGGGGATTGACTCCACCCCATTGGCTAGTAATAAACCACAATACTGGACACAAGTAACTATGCGTATTAATCCGGATCACCAGGAGATTATTCGCTTTCTGGTGCTGTATAATCTACATGATGTTTTGGTGCTAGGATTGCCATGGCTGCAATCTCATAACCCAGTCCTCGACTGGAAAGCTATGTCTGTGTTAAGCTGGGGATGTAAAGGGACTCATGGGGACGTACCTTTGGTTTCCATTTCATCATCTATTCCCTCTGAGATTCCTGAATTCTTGTCTGACTATCGTGACGTTTTTGAAGAACCCAAGCTTGGTTCACTACCTCCGCACCGGGAGTGCGATTGTGCCATAGATTTGATCCCGGGTAGTAAATACCCTAAGGGTCGTTTATTTAATCTGTCTGTGCCTGAACACGCTGCTATGCGAGAATATATAAAGGAGTCCTTGGAAAAGGGACATATTCGTCCTTCGTCATCTCCCTTAGGAGCCGGTTTTTTCTTTGTGTCTAAGAAAGATGGCTCTTTGAGGCCGTGTATTGATTATCGGCTTTTGAATAAAATCACGGTTAAATATCAATATCCGTTACCACTGCTGACTGATTTGTTTGCTCGTATAAAGGGGGCCAAGTGGTTCTCTAAGATTGATCTCCGTGGGGCGTATAATTTGGTGCGAATCAAGCAGGGGGATGAGTGGAAAACCGCATTTAATACGCCCGAGGGCCACTTTGAGTATTTGGTGATGCCTTTTGGTCTTTCAAATGCCCCTTCAGTCTTCCAGTCCTTTATGCATGACATTTTCCGCGATTATTTGGATAAATTTATGATTGTGTATCTGGATGATATTCTGATTTTTTCGGATGACTGGGACTCTCATGTCCAGCAGGTCAGGAGGGTTTTTCAGGTTTTGCGGTCTAATTCCTTGTGTGTGAAGGGTTCTAAGTGCGTTTTTGGGGTTCAAAAGATTTCCTTCTTGGGATACATTTTTTCCCCCTCTTCCATCGAGATGGATCCTGTCAAGGTTCAGGCTATTTGTGATTGGACGCAACCCTCTTCTCTTAAGAGTCTTCAGAAATTTTTGGGCTTTGCTAACTTTTATCGTCGATTTATTGCTGGTTTTTCTGATGTTGTTAAACCATTGAGTGATTTGACTAAGAAGGGTGCTGATGTTGCTGATTGGTCCCCTGATGCTGTGGAGGCCTTTCGGGAGCTTAAGCGCCGCTTTTCTTCCGCCCCTGTGTTGCGTCAGCCTGATGTTGCTCTTCCTTTTCAGGTTGAGGTCGACGCTTCTGAAATCGGAGCTGGGGCGGTGTTGTCGCAGAGAAGTTCCGACTGCCCCGTGATGAGACCTTGTGCTTTTTTTTCCCGTAAATTTTCGCCCGCCGAGCGGAATTATGATATTGGGAATCGGGAGCTTTTGGCCATGAAGTGGGCTTTTGAGGAGTGGCGTCACTGGCTTGAGGGGGCCAGACATCAGGTGGTGGTATTGACTGACCACAAAAATTTAATTTACCTTGAGTCTGCCAGGCGCCTGAATCCTAGACAGGCGCGCTGGTCGTTGTTTTTCTCTCGGTTTAATTTTGTGGTGTCATACCTACCGGGTTCTAAGAATGTTAAGGCGGATGCCCTTTCTAGGAGTTTTGAGCCTGACTCCCCTGGTAATTCTGAGCCCACAGGTATCCTTAAGGATGGAGTGATATTGTCTGCCGTTTCTCCAGACCTGCGGCGGGCCTTGCAGGAGTTTCAGGCGGATAGACCGGATCGTTGCCCACCTGGTAGACTGTTTGTTCCTGATGATTGGACCAGTAGAGTCATCTCTGAGGTTCATTCTTCTGCGTTGGCAGGTCATCCTGGAATCTTTGGTACCAGGGATTTGGTGGCAAGGTCCTTCTGGTGGCCTTCCCTGTCACGAGATGTGCGAGGCTTTGTGCAGTCTTGTGACGTTTGTGCTCGGGCCAAGCCTTGTTGTTCTCGGGCTAGTGGATTGTTGTTGCCCTTGCCTATTCCGAAGAGGCCTTGGACGCACATCTCGATGGATTTTATTTCGGATCTGCCTGTTTCTCAGAAGATGTCTGTCATCTGGGTGGTGTGTGACCGTTTCTCTAAGATGGTCCATTTGGTTCCCTTGCCTAAGTTGCCTTCTTCTTCCGAGTTGGTTCCTCTGTTTTTTCAAAATGTTGTTCGTTTGCATGGTATTCCGGAGAATATCGTTTCTGACAGAGGGACCCAATTCGTGTCTAGATTTTGGCGGGCATTCTGTGCTAGGATGGGCATAGATTTGTCTTTTTCGTCTGCTTTCCATCCTCAGACTAATGGCCAGACCGAGCGGACTAATCAGACCTTGGAGACATATTTGAGGTGTTTTGTGTCTGCGGATCAGGATGATTGGGTTGCTTTTTTGCCATTGGCGGAGTTCGCCCTCAATAATCGGGCCAGCTCTGCCACCTTGGTGTCCCCGTTTTTCTGTAATTCGGGGTTTCATCCTCGATTTTCCTCCGGTCAGGTGGAATCTTCGGATTGTCCTGGAGTGGATGCTGTGGTGGAGAGGTTGCATCAGATTTGGGGGCAGGTAGTGGACAATTTGAAGTTGTCCCAGGAGAAGACTCAGCTTTTTGTCAACCGCCGTCGTCGTGTTGGTCCTCGGCTTTGTGTTGGGGACTTGGTGTGGTTGTCTTCTCGTTTTGTCCCTATGAGGGTTTCTTCTCCTAAGTTTAAGCCTCGGTTCATCGGCCCGTACAAGATATTGGAGATTCTTAACCCTGTGTCCTTCCGTTTGGACCTCCCTGCATCTTTTTCTATTCATAATGTCTTCCATCGGTCATTGTTGCACAGGTATGAGGTACCGGTTGTGCCTTCCGTTGAGCCTCCTGCTCCGGTGTTGGTTGAGGGTGAGTTGGAGTACGTTGTGGAAAAAATCTTAGACTCCCGTGTTTCCAGACGGAAACTCCAGTATCTGGTCAAATGGAAGGGATACGGTCAGGAGGATAATTCTTGGGTGACTGCCTCTGATGTTCATGCCTCCGATCTTGTCCGTGCCTTTCATAGGGCTCATCCTGATCGCCCTGGTGGTTCTGGTGAGGGTTCGGTGCCCCCTCCTTGAGGGGGGGGTACTGTTGTGAAATTGGATTCTGGGCTCCCCCGGTGGCCACTGGTGGAATTGAACTTGTGTGCATCATCCTCTCTGTTCACCTGTTCCCATCAGGATGTGGGAGTCTCTATATAACCTTGCTCCTCTGTCAGTTTCATGCCGGTCAACAATGTAATCAGAAGCCTTTCTTTGCATGTTCCTGCTACTAGACAACTCCCAGCTAAGTTGGACTTTCGTCCTTGTTTGTTTTTGCATTTTGTTCCAGTTCACAGCTGCTGTTTCGTTACTGTGTCTGGAAAGCTCTTGTGATCTGAAATTGCCACTCTGGTGTTATGAGTTAATACTAGAGTCTTAAAGTAATTTCTGGATGGTGTTTTGATAGTGTTTTCAGCTGACCATGAAAGTGCCCTTTCTGTCTTCCTGCTATCTAGTAAGCGGACCTCGATTTTGCTAACCTATTTTCATACTACGTTTGTCATTTCATCTAAAATCACCGCCAATATATGTGGGGGCCTCTGTCCGCCTTTTGGGGAAATTTCTCTAGAGGTGAGCCAGGACTGTATTTTCCTCTGCTAGGATTAGTTAGTCCTCCGGCTGGCGCTGGGCGTCTAGGGATAAAACGTAGGCACGCTACCCGGCCACTGTTAATTGTGTGGCAGGTTTAGTTCATGGTCAGTTTAGATTCCATCTTCCAAGAGCTAGTTCTTATATATGCTGGGCTATGTTCTCTCGCCATTGAGAATCATGACAGGTAGATTTTCGAACCCAAATCAAGGAAAAAAATAAATAGGCTTTCTATGGCCCACTGAGTGAGAGATGGCACACACAGGAGTGGCACACAAGCCCTGACTGAGGCCAATATTTTTCTCCCACTGATTGATGTAGTGTTTTTTTGTTAAGGTAGATTTTTGAACCCAAATCAAGGAAAAAAATAAATAGGCTTTCTATGGCCCACTGAGTGAGAGATGGCACACACAGGAGTGGCACACAAGCCCTGACTGAGGCCAATATTTTTCTCCCACTGATTGATGGAGTTTTTTTTTTTAAGGTAGATTTTCGAACCCAAATCAAGGAAAAAAATAAATAGGCTTTCTATGGCCCACAATTTGAGAGAGAGAGGTGGCACACCCAGGAGTCAAGACTGGCACACAAGCTGAAAGGGCAATATTAATCTCCCACTGTTTTTTTTTTTTTTTTTTTTTTTCAGGGAGACTTTAGAAACCAAATAATAATAAAAAAAAAAAAAAAGGCTTTCTATGGCCCACTGAATGAGAGATGGCACACACAGGAGTGGCACACAAGCCCTGACTGAGGCCAATATTTTTCTCCCACTGATTGATGTAGTGTTTTTTGTTAAGGTAGATTTTCGAACCCAAATCAAGGAAAAAAATAAATAGGCTTTTTATGGCCCACTGAGTGAGAGATGGCACACACAGGAGTGGCACACAAGCCCTGACTGAGGCCAATATTTTTCTCCCACTGATTGATGTAGTGTTTTTTTGTTAAGGAAGATTTTAAAACCCAAATCAAGGAAAAAAATAAATAGGCTTTCTATGGCCCACTGAGTGAGAGATGGCACACACAGGGATGGCACTCTAGCAGAAATGCCAATCTTAATCTCCCACAAAAAAAAAAAAAAAAAAAACAGGGACTGTCCTACAATTACTATCTCCCTGCAGTAATCTCAGCCAGGTATGGCAGGCAGCAATAGGAGTGGACTGATGCACAAATTAAATAAAAAGTGTGGACAAACAAAAAAGATAGCTGTGCAGAAAGGAAGGAACAAGAGGATATGTGCTTTGAAAAAAGCAGTTGGTTTCCACAGTGGCGTACACACAGCAATACAGCTATCACGGAGCCTTCTAGGGCAGCCCAATGAGCTACAGCGCTGAGAGAAAAAAAAAAAATTAGCTTCCACTGTCCCTGCACACCGAAGGTGGTGTTGGACAGTGGAAATCGCTACAGCACAAGCGGTTTGGTGGTTTATGGACCCTGCCTAACGCTCTCCCTGCTTGTGACGAAGCGGCAGCAACCTCTCCCTAAGCTCAGATCAGCAGCAGTGAGATGGCGGTCGGCGGGAACGCCCCTTTATAGCCCCTGTGACGCCGCAGACAGCAAGCCAATCACTGCAATGCCCTTCTCTAAGATGGTGGGGACCAGGACCTATGTCATCACGCTGCCCACACTCTGCGTTCACCTTCATTGGCTGAGAAATGGCGCTTTTCGCGTCATTGAAATGCGACTTTGGCGCGAAAGTCGCGTACCGCATGGCCGATGCAACGTTGGGATTGGCTCGGTTTCATGAGACGTCGACTTTGCCAAAAGTCGGCGACTTTTGAAAATGAACGACCCGTTTCGCTCAACCCTAGTCCCCACAGTAACCGTCACACTGTATAAGGCCCCAAACACTTTGAGGGTCCCAGCAGTAGCCCCCAAACTTTACAATGGCCATCACATTAGCTCCTACACTGTATGATGGCCCAAGCATTAGTTTCCACACTGTATAATGACCCCCATATTAGCTCCCAAGCTGTATAATAGCCTCCGCATTAGATCCCACATTGCTGTATAGCGACCACCATATTAGCTTTAATGTTGTATTATGGCCCCCCGTATTAGCTCCCATGCTGTATAATTGCCTTCGCATTAGCTCCCACACTGTATGATGGTCCCCATATCTCCCACCATGCTGTATAATTGTTCCTGCTTTTGCCTCCCTGCTGTATAATGGCCCACACATTATCTTCCACTCCGTAAAATGGCCTCCACATTAGATACTGTGTTGTATAAAGGCCCCCGCTTTAACTCCAATGCTGTATAATGGCCCCTGCATTTGCTTCCATGCTATATAATGGCTCCCTCATTAGCTGTCCCCCCTGTAATTTCACCCACATTAGGGCGGTGAACTGTTCGGCGATCGGGATGTTTGCCAATCCAAACTGAACCAAACCGAATCTTGAAAGGTTCACTCATCTCTAATGAAGACCATCATACTGTGTTTGGGAAAAGTGGGGACCATCATACTGTGTGGGGGCAGTAGAGATGATCATAATGTTTGAGGTTTGTAGGGCATTAATACTTTCAAGATGGAGGAATTTGGAAACCTCATACTGTGTGGGATCAGCTTTTAGGACGGCATCCTCTATGAGGACCATTGAAGGGGTATCATCTTGGGAGCGAACATGAAGGGACTTCCAATAGAGTTTTGTATAACTGTAAGGAGACATAAGTGAACATTACTACTGCAAGGAACTGCAGATGGAACATTATTTGTGAGTAGAGATGAGCAAACTTGTTCAGAAAACATTCATCAATCTCAAATGTGTGTACATTCCAGCAGCCAATCAGTGTGCAGAAACCATCCACAACATCATGACACAAGGTCTTCTGTGATTGGCTGCCGAAGTCACATGTCCCTGTCTATATAAAAAGAGAACATACAGGTTCAGTAGAGACTGCCATTGGTCAAGTTTTGAGCTGTGTGACTGCGATCTCCAAGGCATATTGATTTTTACACTGCCTGATTGCAGTGAGCCCTGGCTGCGCAATACAGAGGTGGAGGGGATTCTCTCTGCACTGTTGTAATGCATGTCTCATTAAGAGAAAGGTTGAGGCCACAGGTGAAGGCCCTAGAGAAGTTGGAGGTGCCAGAAGCAATGGAGAAAGTGTTAGATACAGAGGTTTGTCCCACAAGCCTTGGGGATTAAAAGACTTGTAGAGTAGCCTCTTGACTGCCTGCCTTCATAACCGCCAGAGTCACCCAGTGCCCTGTTAGTGAGATGTAACTCCCCTGGCCATGTTTGATCATACAGGTTTCAATGGTGAAATGCACCCTGACAGACATAGATGTTTTCAGGAAATAGGTGATGTTGTCTGTGACATGCTGGTGTAGCACTTAGAAAAGTAATGTCGACTGGGCAACTGGTACAGGGGGACTGCAACAGCCATCAACTTTCGAACTTCGGACTGTGGGTCAATAAATCAGTCAACTACCTGTGTTAGTTTCCGTATATTTTTCCACCAATAGTACTCTATGCAACTAATGTTTATGCCACCTGAATGTGGCTGGGAAAAAAATATTTGAGCTGTTGCATGAGGTATCAGGGCTGCCAGGAAAAAAGGCTTACACTGCTCCCTTAACCACCAGGTCTTAATTGAAACTTCAATTCAAAATTCTAAATGCTGTTCCAGACCCTGACACCTCATGCATGGCCCATGGCTGACTGCTTCTGTGCCATTATAAAATGTTCTATTGTGGGGCAATTGATGCCACTTTTCATGTTGTCTGTCCCTAATTTTAGCTGTGTGGGAAACATTTTGTCATCCCTTATGCTGTTGTGTATACATTTGGTTTTACCTCCAATTGAATTTAATGAGGTTCGGGTGTGTTCGACGAACATTGGGATTTTCATAGAACCGAACTAAACTTTGAGAGGTTCACTCATCTCTATTTGTGAGAATAACAAAGAGTCACTGTTATTGTGTGAGACACAAAAGGAGTGTATTATTACTGTGCAGGACTCAGATGGGCCATTATTACTGAGTAGAGGCAAGAAAGAGAGAAAGGTCCCTTTTGATCATAAGAGCATATCATCTACAGGTGTGAAAAAGAGAGGGAGAGAGTGGACCCCACAAGAGGTTACACTCTACAGGCAAAAAAGACTTATACAGTGATTATGGAAAATCTTCAAAATCAGACTGATTCTCAGCGAGATCTACAGTATGTCTGGCCGATAGATCATAACAGCACATTTACATACTAAGAAAAATGTAGATTTCTCTAGAATAATGCATCAGATCATCAGATATCAAGACGTCATTTTTTTCAACTTTTATGACCTACATGCCCATATAGACAGGTTGGGGGGGTTGATCGTACTGACAGATTCCATTTAAATAGCAATTTTGGAATGACAGACGTCCTTTAAATTATACATATGAAGGGATCAACTCGTAGTTAGAGTAGTTGTTCTGTCCTCCCTTAATGCATGTGTAATATATGAGAAAAAAGACTATAGTTTCAACAAGGCTTTTATGTTAGCCATATTTTTTAAGAAAAAACTTCTGGTGCTTTATCTTTTATTTTTTTATTTTTCTATCACCATTCTTTATATAGCACCAACATGCTTTATATAGCACCAACATGCTTTATATAGCACCAACATGTTCCATTAAAAACAAATCAGGAAATCTTCGAAATTTTTACACCATGCTTACTCTGACTCAAAGATGTCATCTAAACTTTTACTTCCATGTATGAGCCCTGATTTTTTTTATTCCATAGGTCAAAAAATGACTCCACTTTATATTGCCTTTAGGATTAGGAAGCAGTGAAATGAGCTAGGTATGTTTTGGAATTAATACTACTACATCCATGTCATTATTTTTTTCGTCCCTGTCTGTGTGACATTACTATGTGAAAAAGGAGAAAAGCTATTCCTCAGCACTCTTTTTTAATTTTTTTTTTTGATCAGCTACAAAAGCAGTCTGTCACATTGATGTTGTAATGGGTACCAGCTTCAAAAGCCTCTGTGGCTTTGAGGTGTCATCTATAACTCAGATCTGAATCCCCCCAGTATTCCCTGGACAACCCCAAAGAAATTGATAACAGACATTGAGCATTTTTCATGACTTTGAGGAGACAAGCCCAGCCACATGACCATTGGCATTTAATATTATTTCTTTAAATGGCTGTAAAAAAGAAAAAGGGCTTATGGCATTTGTTTAGTTGAGAAATGGGCTATCAAGCTGTGCAAGATCATCCTAGACCAGAACAGAAAGAGACCAGGGGGATACAAAGTTTGCAAACATGAGATGCTTTCATATAAGTTTGGTCTCATGCACCCATCCCAAGGGTAAGCCTTGCAGAAAGCAGAGAATTCCATGTTTATAAAATATAATATGGCAACCATCCAATGCCAAGTTCTGCAAAAATAACTGACTTTGTATGTAAAGCTAAATCTTTACATTATAAAAGGAGGAGCTGTGGAAGAGTCAAAACAACACTCAGCATGAAGCAAGGCATGCACAGAATAAATCTCAACATTTTGGCTATCTGGAGAAAGGAGGTATATCACTAATACTGTATGCAATCTGTGTTTCATTAAAACATGTTTCCTTTAGCCCATTTATCTTAAGAATATAGGTTTTTTTTTTACTTTTTTACAGTCTAAATCTAAGTTAGTGGGACTTCTGATCATTTGTATTATATTAAGCAACCACTTTTGTATTCCATGTTGAGGAAAAAATTAGATGTTTTAAAAATATGGTAAAGTTTATTTTTGTCACTTTTAATATATTTTACAATTATGTTTAAAAGGGTTGTCTACTACCTGGACAACCCCTTCTCAAATACTTATTTTCCCTCCATGTAAAATAAAAACAGACTATACTCAGCACCGACTTGCGTTATGTTGTTATGTCACGTGAGTGCTACAGTCAATCAGTGGCCGCTAATAGCTGCTTTACTCTCACTTCCTTTGGATGAAACTGATATCTAGAAGAAGTGAGAGCTTCTGCCATTCTCTGACTTCCTCCAGATGTCACTTTCGTCCAAAGGAAGTGAGTCTCAAGTGGCCCATTAGTGGTTGCTGATTGGCTGCTGGATTCACATGACATAATGTCACAAGGAACCAGGGCATCCCGAAACTGACATCTCTGGAATGGCAATGGCACCGGAGTAGAGTACAGGCTATTTTTATTTTACATTGGTGAATATAGTGATTGACAGCAGTTCTCCAAGTTGTCGAACAAAAATAAACTCTACAATACACTGGAGGTGAATGCAGGCTGCTTTTATTTTACATGGAGGAATATAGGAACTGTGAAAGGGTTGTCTGAGTTTTGTTCATCCTTTTTACTCTAAATGATACAATGAATTAAGAAAAGTTGTTAATATGTACTCCAGTGTTCTTTCCAAATCTTAACATGGGTGTCCCCAGCCACCACTGAAGAGCACCTATGAATGGAGGGACTGCCGATACCCACATAGCTGGCGTATTCCATTGCATAGTAAAATGGAAATACTAATTTAAAGGGATTGTACCAAGTTTTAAAGCTATTCTTATCCATAGGATAAGTAACAGCATGGTCAAATTGTAAGGGGGACAACAAGACCGCGGGTACCTGTGTGCCGGGTCCGGAACTGAAAAGGCTGCATCCTCTGTTCCCGGGGAGAAGATTTAGTGAGGAGGACCTTCCTCTGTTGCCTGGGAGAAGCTGGAGTGAGGGAGAACTTCCTCTTGACGGAGGGAAGCAGAGATATAAAAGGGAAAGGCGCTCACAGCAGGAGAGTTTGGTCAGTGAGCACGAAGGTGAGCAGCATGCTCCATTTCCCCTCCCCACGACAGAGTACCGCTGCTGTGGCAGGGCCCTACTGTCTGAAGAGGACCACCATACTGAGGGGATCAGTGTGCCCAGCAGCAATCTAGAGTGAGGGACCGCTGCAGAGAGTGCAGAGCCAGGTGTTTTCAGCAGCAGCCAGGGAGAGAAGTGCCCATGCTGGGAGCACCAGCCACGCGCAGCTCAGCATTCGTTGTCTCCCGCCGCCAGCCGCAAGGACCAGTGAGTGCGGCAGTCACGGAGAATCCGTATAGCACAGCCCCATGCTCAAGCACCCCACCACCACTGCTGACAGAAACTATGAGGAGAGACGTGCAGGGTGCCCATTGATCACCATGGAGCAAGATGTCGAACGTTCCGGGCTAGTGAGTATTGTGTGTGCTGCCAGAGAGAGATCGGGTGCAGCACCCTGCCAGAGAGGGAGCGCGCCAGTGGTTGTTGGTGCTTCAGTCTTGGCAGGAACAGGCAGCACGCAGCATGGTGAGAAGAGTGCAGTGCTCACAGTAGCTGACAGAGATCGAGGTGCCGTGTGCTTCATGACCGTGAGTACAGCGCACGTGCTGAAAACAGAGAACCGAGTACTGTATAGACTTGTGTAACCCACCGTATCAGCATATACTTTCCCGCTCACGGGAGACCCTGATTTTGCTAGTTTATATTTGCTGAACCACGTTGGGCTCATACAGTACTATGGCCCGCACTTCATAGAAGGCATTTTCTTCTAATTTTCAAGGTAAAATTGTACATTACGTCCAGAACAGTTTCACTTTGAAGGACTTTGTAGCTCATATCAATCTGCAAGAAGACACTAGTCTCATGCTTCAAAATTTTGGTGGTAAATCATTTCCCCACAGATAGGTTGTGTATGTTCTGACTTATGTAACATCATTTGGGTGATAATTATTCATACCTGTTTGCTTCACAATATATTCATCTTTTTCTTCAAGGCTTCGGAATATAATGTTGTAAAAGTGAAAGCAAGTTGGTGAAGTGTGTTTTAACTCAAATGTGAAACTAATTGTCATCTTTACTATTTCTCCATTCCTTGTGTGGCTAACCACCTCATTGATCTTATTGAGTTTCTTTTGCAAGAAAACAACAGCTCCATCAATACCACATGCTTTTCCTATTAATTCATCATGCTGGTAAAGTAGAGGTGAGATTAGGGATTCAGATAACATCTGTGGACTGTAGTCAACATGACACTGTGACAAGACCCACTGGAGTCTAGCTACCAATTTGACATAGTTTGTGCACAGCTGAACAGAGTTGTCAGAAAAACAAGATTTTGATTGAATAACATTTTGGATGGATTATCTAGTGGAAACACCCATATAGTATTATTATTTATTTAGATAGCGCCATTGCTTCCATGGTGCTGTAAATGAGAAGGGGTTACATACAAAATAATAGATATTGTCTACTTAAAACAAATTTACAAAAACAGACTGGTACAGAGGGGAGAAGACTTACATTCTACTGGTAATGGGGAAGAAACAG
Organism: Ranitomeya variabilis; assembly: GCF_051348905.1. Lineage (NCBI taxonomy): Eukaryota > Metazoa > Chordata > Amphibia > Anura > Dendrobatidae > Ranitomeya > Ranitomeya variabilis. Next base: position 85,262,722 of record NC_135237.1, on the reverse strand, counting down.
AAGGTCAGGGGTGCAACAGCTCGGGTGGTGGTGAGGCAGCAGCTCAGGTGGTGGTGTAGAAGTCACATCTATGACCACCATGCTCTCCAATAGACAGGTCTTGAAATACAGCCGAAATGTCAAAATATCTAGCTTATGCAGAGGCTCCTTTTTGATGTCCTCGTCCAACCAGTTCAGTATTAGTAGGTGATGGATTGTCAGAATCCGGCCCAGGAACACCAGGCTTCAGTAGTTGTGAGTCCTGGCCCCATGCTCTTCCACGTGCTCTTGCTCTTTCAGTCATGATTTAATCTAGAAGATTTCGCCTTCATAATCCAGAGACAGAGTACAACACCACCCAAGCGTTCACCCTCTGCTCCTCAGACTTTCTATTTGCGCAGTGACTGCCTCTAGGCAGTAGATGATGATGGTGGTAGTAGTTGGAGCATTTAAGAGAGTCATGAAGCAGCTGAAACAGAAGTATTTTTACCGAGATACCACACTGCCAAATATCTGGCCTGTATTTTTTTTTAGGTCTGCTAAATAGTGCTGTATATAACTAAAGTAACAGACAGGAAAAACACTGGAATGCCAGCGAAAATGCCCAAGCTTGGAGCACACAGATATATGAGGAATGTCACGGAGATACCACACAGCCAAATATGTGGCCTGTATTTTTTTATTTTTTTAATGCAAAATAGCGCTGTGTATAACTAGAGTAATAGACAGGAAAAAGACCTGAGGCCTGTCACAGAGATACCACACTGCCAAATATGTGGCCTTTTTTTTTTTGGGGGGGGGGTCTGCAAAATAGAAAATAGTGCTGTATATAACTAGAGTAACAGACAGCAAAAAATGGAATTTAGGCCTAAAATGCCCAAATCTTTAGCACACGGATGTATGAGATGTGTCACAGATATACCACACTGTAAAATATGTGGCCTGTATGTATTTTTGGGGGAGTCAGCAAAATGGTATCAAAGACACTCAAAAGACACTCCAAAAAATTCTACTCTACCGTACCACAAAAAAATGAAAGATTTTTCTGCACACTCATAAGTGAATTTTGTGACCCCTTTAAAATTGCTGGATTTTCACGCTGTGCTAGGAAAAGGATCTGGCTGTATGTTGCAGTGCCAAAAAGCAAGTGGAGAAAAAAAGGGCTCTGGATTGCATTGCAATAAAATAATCTCTTTTAACCTGGCAAAAAAAATTTCTTAGCCAATTATACCTGGGGCTAGGTATATATGGTCGATATATGCTATAGGTAGCAGTAGCAGCAAGCAGTAATGGAATGGACCTTCTTGATGTATGCAATGATATCTATATACACACATTCAGTGCCTGCAGGCCTTGCACTGATATGTATAGAGCGACGTACACTCCCCTGCCTACCTAACACTGCAACCTATATACTCTGGAATAAGTCCTTAGAAGGACTGTTGGTTTAGCTGGATTTGAGTAGTTTAGGATGGTAGACCCCACACTGACTAAGAAATCCCCAAATTTGACCCTATCTCAGCAGCAGCTCTCCCTACACTGTCTGATTCCGGAGCTGAATGCGCCGAGCAGGACGCCGTCCGGTCTCTTATACCCCTGATAATGCTGTGCGGCCAGCCAATCACTGCAAGACCACAAGAAAGATGGCTGCGGTGTTACAGTGCCTGACAGACAATCCCTGCATGTTGATTGGGTCTCTAAAGACCGCCAAAAATGCAGGGTGGAGACCCCAGTTCCCGCTGAGTAATCCCAGAAATGCTCGGTTCTCGCTGAGTACACTGAGTACAGTGATACTCGGGCGAGTAATGAGTAGTGGCGAGCACATTCGCTCATCACTAGTGCTAATTCTAAGCAGTATGTGAGGAGAAAACCAGACATCACCTGCCAATACAATCCCAACAGTGAAACATGGTGGAGACATCATGCTATAGGGTGTTTTTCAGCTGCAGAGACAGGATGACTGGTTGCCGTTGAAGGAAACATGACTGCGGCCAAGTACAGATATATCCTGGATGAAAACCTCTTCCAGAGTGCTCTGGACCTCAGACTTGTCCGAAGGTTCACCTTCCAATAAGACAATGACCCTAAGCACAGCTAACAAAGGAGTGGCTTCAGAACTACTCTGTGACCATTCTTGGCTAGCCCACCAAAAGCCCTGACCTAAACCCAATTGAGCATCTCTGGAGAGACATGAAAATGGCTGTCCACCATAATAATAAATGATAAAAAAATGGCAAAAATTACTACATTTCTGTTTTTTCAATCAAGATGGGGTGCAGAGTGTACATTAATGAGAAAAAAATGAACTTTTTTGAATTTACCAAATGGCTGCAATGAAATAAAGAGAGAAAAGTTTAAAGGGTTCTGAATACTTTCCGTACCCACTGTATAATAAAAGTTCTCATTACAGGGGAATGACAGCAGATAGAAAAAAATGATATTTCTAACTAACTAAACTAATTTAATAGCATGGGAATAGAGTTGAGCGACTTTCTCAAATGTCGGGTCTGGTGAAATCGGCCGATTAATGCGAAAAGTCGGGGACCGACTGAAACACGAGACCCAATGCAAGTCAATGGGGAATCAAAGTCGGCAGAGAGTGGAGGACAGAAAAACACTTACAGTGCCCATTTTAATGCCAAAAACATCAATTCTTATTACTGAAGCTTGTCAATCTTAATTTACTTTATAATAATAGTTAGGCATTGAAAACTGGGGGTCATTTGGCTAAATTTGTGGGGGGGTACGGATGGCTCAAGTTTGTTGTTGGCCCAGGAAACGCGGAATGTGTCAATGCGTCACGTTCCTCTTTGTCCCCGTGTAAGGTGGTATAGTATGCGGGAAGGGGAATCTGACTTTCAGCAGGGTCATATTCTGGCTGTGTAGTGCAAGGGGAATGTAGTGGTCTGTGTCAATGTACCAGCAGAGTCATCTAGCAGTGGCTGGGCAATGGGCAGGATGACGAGGAAACACAGATATATGCCCAAATAATAAAGTAGGCTAAATGCAGTTCAAAACTGGTAACAGGACTAAACAGGCAGCATAGCTTTGTTCAGCGGAGGACAACTGTAATGAGAGGCTGACACTTAGTAGGCCCAATAAAGTAAGTAGGCTAAATGCAGTTCAAAATTGATGACAGGACTAAACTGGCGGCAAAGCTTTGTTCAGCGGAGGACAACTGTAATGAGAGGCTTGCAGTTAGTAGGCCCAATAAAGTAAGTAGGCTAAATGCAGTTCAAAATAGGTAACAGGAGTAAACTGACGGCATAGCTTTGTTCAGCGGAGGACAATTGTAAGGAGTGGCGCAGACAGACTTAGTAGGCCTAAAATAAAATGTAGGCTCAATGCAGTTCAAAATTGGTTACAGGAGTACACAGGCGGCATAGCTTTGTTCAGTGGAGGACAATTGTAAGGAGTGGCAGACACAGTTAGTAGGCCCAAAAAAGTAAGTAGGCTATATGCAGTTCAAAACTGGTAACAGGAGTAAACAGGCGGCAAAGCTTTGTTCAATGGAGGACAGCAGTAATGAGCGGCGCAGACACAGTTTGTAGGCCCACATTAAAAAAGTAGGCTCCAAGCAGTTCAAAAATGGTAACAGGAGTATACAGGCGGCATAGCTTTGTTCAATGGAGGACAGCTGTAATGAGTGGAGCGGACAGACTTAGTAGGCCTAAAAAAAAAAAGGAGGCTAAATGCAGTTCAAAATTGGTAACTGGAGTACATAGGCGGCATAGCTTTGCTCAGTGGAGGACAGCTGTATTAAATGGCGCAGGCACACACAGGTAGTAGGCCTAAAATAAAAAAGTAGGCTAAATGCAGTTCAAAACTGGTAACAGGAGTAAACAGGCGGCATAGCTTTGTTCAATAGAGGACAGCTGTAATGAGTGGTGCAGACAGAATTAGTAGGCCTAAAATAATAATGTAGGCTAAATGCAGTACAAAATTGGTAACTGGAGTACACAGTCGGCATAGCTTTGTGCAGTGGAGGACAGCTATAATGAGGGGCAGACACAGTTTGTAGGCCCAACCAAACAATTAGGCCAAATGCAGTTTAATATTTGAAACAGGAGTAAACTGGCGGCTCAGCTTTGTTCAGTGGAGGAGAAAAGCAAGGAGCGGCAGACACCGTTAGTAGGCCCAAACAAACAAGTTGGCCAAATGCAGTTTAATATTCGCAACAGGAGTAAAGTGGTGGCTCAGCTTTGTTCAGTGGAGGAGAACAACAAGCAGCGGCAGACCTCGTTAGTAGGCTCAACCAAACAAGTAGGCCAAATGCAGTTTAATATTCAAAACAGGAGTAAAGTGGTGGCTCAGCTTTGTTCAGTGGAGGAGAACAACAAGCAGCGGCAGACACCGTTAGTAGGCCCAACCAAACAAGTAGACCAAATGCAGTTTAATATTCGAAACAGGAGTAAAGTGGCGGCTCAGCTTTCTTCCATGGAGGAGAACAACAAGCAGTGGCAGACACCATTAGTAGGCCCAACCAAACAAGTAGGCCAAATGCAGTCTAATATTTGAAACAGGAGTAAACTGGTGGCTCAGCTTTGTTCAGTGGAGGAGAAAAGCAAGGAGTGGCAGACACCGTTAGTAGGCCCAACCAAACAAGTTGGACAAATGCAGTTTAATATTCAAAACAGGAGTAAAGTGGCGGCTCAGCTTTTTTCAGTGGAGGAGAACAACAAGTAACGGCAGGCACCGTTAGTGGGCCGAACCAAACAAGTAGGCCAAATGCAGTTTAATATTCAAAACAGGAGTAAAGTGGTGGCTCAGCTTTGTTCAGTGGAGGAGAACAACAAGCAGCGGCAGACACCCTTATTAGGCCCAACCAAACAAGTAGGCCAAATGCAGTTTAATTTTCGAAACAGGAGTAAAGTGGCGGCTCTGCTTTGTTCAGTGGAGGAGAAAAGCAAGGAGCGCAGACACAGTTAGTAGGCCCAACCAAACAAGTAGGCCAAATGCAGTTTAGTATTCAAAACAGGAGTAAACTGGTGGCTCAGCTTTGTTCAATGGAGGACAACTGTAAGGAGTGGCGCAGACAGACTTAGTAGGCCTAAAAAAAAAAAGTAGGCTACATGCAGTTCAAAATTGGTTACAGGAGTACACAGGCGGCATAGCTTTGTTCAGTGGAGGACAACTGTAAGGAGTGGCGCAGACAGACTTAGTAGGCCTAAAATAAAAAAGTAGGCTACATGCAGTTCAAAATTGGTTACAGGAGTACACAGGCGGCATAGCTTTGCTCAGTGGAGGACAACTGTAAGGAGTGGCTGACACAGTTAGTAGGCCAAAATAATAAAGTGAGGTAAATGTCTGCCCAAAAAATGTTCATAAATAAACAGGTGGCATAGCTAGGTACAGGGGTGGGCTCCTCTGCTGAGCAGCAGACAGTGATAGTTGGCGCAAAGTATTAACTGGTCTAAATGGAGGACAGAGCCCCTGTATATTTTTGCTATCATCTATCATTTCAAAAAATTTGTATTGGCAGTGTCATTGAAGGATTTAACAGCACAGACTACACAGTGGTGGAACAGGAAGAGGTAAGTTTGGCAAGTGGTAGAGCACTGTTCGACCTGGGGGGAACACTCTCTCGTGGGCAGCAGTACTGGCACAGGGCCCCTCATATTACGACAGTGTGTCTGAAGTTGGTTGTGCACCACCGTCAGAGACACTTCATTGTACTATGAGGGACCCTGTGCCAGTGCCGTCGCCCAAGAGTGGGCACACCCACCTGTCCAGGCAAACGGCACTCGCACGGGTGCTTGCGATAGGTGGTGACCACGGCCCTTTGGGGGGAGTCAGCCCATTTAGGGAGGTAAAAAAATGGCCTATGGTGGACATTCAGCAGCTGAAAATGGAGGAATTGGGTCAGTCAGTCAGAGGAGGCCAAAAGCAAGACATTTTCCAGGCAAGCTACGTGTCAGCAGGGGAAGGTGGGGCAAAATAATTTGAAATCCATGATTGGTTCATTTTAATGAAGGTTAGATCATTAACATTTTGGGTAGCCAGACGAGTCCTTTTTTTGGTCAGTATTGAACCAGCAGCACTGAAGACTCTTTCTGATAGCACACTAGCAGCAGGGCAAGTGAGCTCCTGTAATGCATATTCTGCCAATTCAGGCCAGGTGTCTATTTTAGATGCCCAGTAATCAAAGGGGAATGACCTGTGAGGGAGAACATTGATAAGGGAGGAAAAATAGTTCGTAACCATACTGGACCAATGCAGTCTCCTGTCACTTTGAATCGATGCAGCAGTACCTGTCGTGTCTGTGGTCATTGCGAAATCACTCCACAACCTGGTCATAAAACCCCTCTGTCCAATGCCACTTCTGATTTGTGCACCTCTAACACCTCTGCCATGTTGCCCCCTACAGCTCGTGTGAGAACCATCACCGCCGCTGTGCAAAGAAGTGTTGACTGGGTAGGTCATAGCGAGGTACTGCGTAGGCCATCAGGGCTTTGAAAGCTTCGCTTTCAACCAACCGGTAGGGCATCATCTCTAACGAGATTAGTCTAGCAATGTGGGCATTCAAACCCTGTGTACGCGGATGAGAGGATGAGTAGTTTCTTTTCTTAACGAGAGTCTCTTGCAGGGTGAGCTGGACTGGAGAGGTGCATATGGTGGAACTAGCGGTGGTGGTGGTGGTGGACATGGCCGATTGAGAGAGGGCTGGTGATGGTATTCTTGATGTTGACCTACATACAGTGTTTCCTACCAAAACCTTGTGATTCCCTGACTGCTTTGGCCTTGCGACGATACCTCCACATTTGCTGCTGGTGGTGTCCTAACTGGTGGGCTTACTGTGAGGGAAGCAGTGTAGCGTTGCTGACTACCTTCATTCTGAGCAGGTGCACCAATGGTACAGGACGTTTGGTAGTTAGTCCAGGCTTGCAAGTGCATGCTGGTTAAATGTCTACGCATGCACGTTGTATTTAAATTTAGGGGATTCTTCCCTCTGCTAAAGGTCTTTGAGCATTTCTTACAGATAACTTTGCACTGATCATTCGGATCTTGGTTAAAAAATTGCCACACTCCACTTTTCCTACTATGCAATACCTTTTCAGGCATTGCACGCTGTGCTACTTTCACCAGATGGCCACGCTGTCCTAAAACTGTTTTTTTGGTTGACAAACTTTTTTGGCCTGAGTCGGGCCTGCCAGATGAAAGCTGTTGTGATGTTGATGGCTGCTGTGGATCATCCTCCTCCGCTTCTGAGCTACTGTCAGTGGCACCCTCTTCCCCCAATGGCTGCCAATCTGGGTCAACAACTGGGTCATCTATCACCTCCTCTTCAATGTTATGTGCACCTTTCTCTGTGTCACCGTGTAAGGTGCTATAGCATTTGGGATGGGGCACCATAGTCTCATCAGGGTCAGTTTGTGGCTCAGTACACTGCGAGGGCAATGTAGTGATCTGAGTCAATGGAACAGCATAATAATCTAGCTGTGGCTGTGCATCAGTGCACTCCATGTCTGATTCATCTTGTAATGGGCTGTTAACAATTTCCCTTTCTAACCCAGGCACGGTATGTGTAAAGAGCTCCATGGAGTAAACTGTAGTGTCACCTGCCGCATCCTTCACTTTAGGTTTGGGTGAAGGACACAAGGAAGCAACTTGTTCCTGACCGGGAGCATCCACTGACGACTCACTGCTTTTATATTTGGAACTTTTGAAAGAGGAGGCGAAAGAGCTAGAGGCTGAGTCAGCAATGAAAGCCAAAACTTTTTCCTGCTGCTCCGGCTTTAAAACTTGTTTTCCTACTCCCAGATAAAGGAGCCTTCGAGGCCTTGTGTAGGCAGACGATGATGCTGGCTCAACACCTCCAGCCTCAGCTGCTATTTTGCTTTTCCCACTACCACCAGATGCTCCAACACCACCACCACCACCATCAGTATCAGCTGGCAACGACCGCCCACGGCCTCTTCCACCAGACTTCCTCATTTTTGGGAAAATCTAACCAAAATAACAACCGTTATATGGTACTTAAAAACAAAGTAGAAGGTGTATATAAACTTGTTGAGAATTTAATTCTCCCTTTTTTTGGGGGGGAGACTGCACCACAACTCAGGCCCAGTGTATAACACAACACAATGTAAGTGGCAGCAAGTGGCTGGCTGATACACCACAAACTAAGAGGACTGAGGTATATCCACTTTGTGAGAATTTCAATCTCACTTTTTTGGGGGGAAACTGAACCCAAACTCAGGCACTGTGTATTTTACAACGCAATGTGAGTGGCAGCAAGTGGCTGGCTGATACACCACAAACTAAGAGAACTGAGGTGTATCGACTCTGTGAGAATTTCAATCTCACTTTTTTTGGGGGGGAGACTGAACCCAAACTCAGGCCCTGTGTATTTTACAACGCAATGTGAGTGGCAGCAAGTGGCTGGCTGATACACCACAAGCTAAGAGGACTGAGGTATATCCACTTTGTGAGAATTTCAATCTCACTTTTTTTTGGGGGGGAGACTGAACTCAAACTCAGGCCCTGTGTATTTTACAACGCAATGTGAGTGGCAGCAAGTGGCTGGCTGATACACCACAAACTAAGAGGAGACTGATGTATATCCACTTTGTGAGAATTTCAATCTCACTTTTTTTTGGGGGGAGACTGAACCCAAACTCAGGCCCTGTGTATTTTACAATGCAATGTGAGTGGCAGCAAGTGGCTGGCTGATACACCACAAACTAAGAGGACTGAGGTATATCCACTTTGTGAGAATTTCAATCTCCCTTTATTTGGGGGAAGACTGAACCCAAACTCAGGCCCTGTGTATTTTACAACGCAATGTGAGTGGCAGCAAGTGGCTGGCTGATGCACCACAAACTAAGAGGACTGAGGTATATCCACTTTGTGAGATTTTCAATCTCACTTTTTTTGGGGGGAGACTGAACCCAAACTCAGGCCCCAGTGTATTTAACAACGCAATGTGAGTGGCAGCAAGTGGCTGGCTGATACACCACAAACTTAAAGTACTGAGGCTTATCCACTTTGTGAGATTTTCAATCTCACTTTTTTTGGGGGGAGACTGAACACAAACACAGGCCCCAGTGTATTTTACAACGCAATGTAAGTGGCAGCAAGTGGCTGGCTGATACACCACAAACTAAGAGGACTGAGGTATATCCACTTTGTAAGAATTTCAATCTCACTTTTTTTTGGGGGGGACTGAACCCAAACTCAGGCCCTGTGTATTTTACAATGCAATGTGAGTGGCAGCAAGTGGCTGGCTGATACACCACAAACTAAAATGACTGAGGTTTATCCACTTTGTGAGATTTTCAATCTCACTTTTTTTGGGGGGAGACTGAACCCAAACTCAGGCCCCAGTGTATTTTACAACACAATGTAAGTGGCAGAACGTGGCTGGCTGATATACGACAAACTAACAGAACTGACGTATATCCACTTTCTGACACTTTGAATCTCCCTTTTTTGGGGGGGAGACAGCACCACATCTCAGGCACAGTGTTTAACACAACACAATGTAAGTGGCAGAAAGTGGCTGGAAGATATCTGAAAAAAATCCAAGGACTGTAGTACAATTTCAATCTCCCTACAATGATCTCAGGACAAGTATGCCAGCAACAAAATGGACTGCTGTACACAAAAGTGTGGACAAATAAACAAGATAACTGTAGAAAGGAGCAACAGGATTTTTGCTTTTAAAAAAGCAGTTGGTTTGCACAGCAGCGGTGCAAACAGCAATGCAGCTATCAGGGAGCCTTATAAGGCAGCCTAATAAGCTACAGAGCTGATGCACAAAGATATAGCCTCCACTGTCCCTGCAAAACAAAGGTGGTGTTGGACAGTGGGAATCGCTACTGCACAAGCGGCTTGGGGGTTAATCTTTCCTTCCTAACTATGTCCCTTCTTCTGACGAAGCTGCAGCAATCTCTCCCTATGCTAAGATCGGCAGAAGTAAGATGGCGGACAGCGTGCACGCCCCTTTATACCGCTTGTGGCGCCGTAGAAAGCAAGCCAATCACTGTCATGCCCTTCTCTAAGATGGTGGGGACAGAGATCTATGTCATCACGCTGCCCACACTCTGCGTCCTCCTTCATTGGCTGAGAAATGGCGCTGAACGCGTCATATGAAACGCGACTTTGGCGCGAAGATCGCCGACTGTATGGCCGATCCCACACTGTTGAATGTTTGAATTTGTCTGATCCGTTTCGCTCAACCCTACATGGGAATACTGCTCTAAGTGGAATATGTCAATAGGATCAACCATTCTAAGCCATCTATATGGGCATGCAGGTTATAGAAAGCTACATTTTTATTAATATGTAAATTAACTATTAAGATCTATGGGCTGGGCACAGAGCTCCCTGATAATCCACCTCCACAGCTTATTTTAAATGAAATACAGGTGTTACCAGTATGAGACATGTAATGTGAGTGCCTCCCCTATGGAATGTAATCAAGAGGATGATGGATAGTCACAAGCCATCAAACAAAGAAGAACTGCTTCCATTTTTGAGCCAGAAGCAGTGTGAAAGACTGGTGGAAAGCATGCCAAGACGCATGAAAGCTGTGATTAAAAATCATGGTTATTCCACAAAATATTGATTTCTGAACTCTTCCTGAGTTAAAACATTAGTATTGTTGTTTCTAAATGATTATGAACTTGTTTTCTTTGCATTATTTTAGGTCTGAAAGCACTGTTTTTTTTAAAATTTTTGACCATTTCTCCTTTTCAGAAAAAATACAAAATTTATTGCTTGGAAATTCGGAGACATGTTGTCAGAAGTTTACAGAATAAATGAACAATTTACATTTTACTCAAAAATATACCTATAATGAGAATAATCAGACAAACTGAGCATTTTGCAGTGGTCTCTTAATTTTTGCCAGAGCTGTATGTAATGGTGTCAGTTTCAGTTTTGTTTAACATTTTATGTAAAGCTTAAAAAAATTAGACATAAATTACACCATTCATCCCGCTTATAAGATATTTGCAAAATATATGCCTGTAAAGGAGGGTTATCCTTAGGATATGCCATCACTTTATGTAATGGGAGTCGCCTATTAAATAAAAGAGTAACTAGAGTGTAGTAAAAACTAATTACCCACTGACAGAATGGATAGCAGTATCATATTGCAATGCATAAAATTATAATAATAAAATGACAAAAAAAAAAAAAATATATATATATATATATATATATATATATAAAAAATTACCTGATAGAATTATATGTAATGTTATTGAGTAGTGACCAGTAGAATTGTCAAAACACACACACTTTCTACAATTACCATTTTGTGAATCCTTCTGAAAGCTCACCACATTGGAAGAAAGTAAATTTATACTTTTGCTTTTGAAAAAAATTTAGTTTTCGTATTAAGTTTATGCTTCCTGGCACGCCATGCTGTCTTGGGACACAACTTCATAGCTCTGATTTGGCTTTACACAATCTCTTGGATGCCTTTGGTACTTTCTGCAAACATATTGATTTCAGCATAATTAATCTGCAAATATTTAATTTATTTTGGAAGACTTTTTTTTAACACTCGTAAAAGAAGTTACCTTTGTATCGTGTTTTTAAAAAGGTTCAAAAAATATTTCATGTCTGTGCTCAGCAAACTTGGATAAGAGAACATTGCAGGAAGTAGGTGGTGCACCGAATGTCTGAGCATCAAGTAGATCACAGTACCCAAACATCTGCAACTTTTACAAATAGTAATAGGTATAGTCAGAATATGCTCAAATTAAATACAGTTGAAACCAGAAGTTTACATACACTATATAAAAAGACACACTGTATGTTTTTCTCAATATCTGACATGAAATTAGAATAAAACTTTCCCATTTTAGGTTAATTAGGATTACCATAATTATTAATATTTGCCCAATGCCAGAACAATGAGAGAGAGAGAATGTTTTAAGGCATTTTTATCACTTACTGCAAAGTCAAAAGTTTACATACATTTCATTAGTATTTGGTACCATTACACTTAAACTGAATGACTTGGGTCAAACGTTTGGAATATCCTTCCACAGGCTTCTCACAATAGTTGGTCAGAATTTGGGCCCATTCCTCCTGACAAAACTGGTGTAATTGATACCAGGTTTTTGTTTGCTTCCACCTGCCTTTTCAGCTTTGCCCAGAAATTTTTCAATAGGATTGAGATCAGGGCTTTGTAATGGCCACTCCAAAACATTGTTATCCTTAAGCCACTTTGATACCAATTTGACAGTATGCTTCAGGTTATTTTCCATTTGAAAGACCCATTTCCACCTAAGCTTTAACTTCCTGGCTGATGTCTTGAGATGTTGCTTCAGTATTGCTACATAATCTTCTTTACTCATGATGCCATCTATTTTGTGAAGTGCACCAGTCCCTCCTTCAGCAAAACAACCCCACAATGTGATGCTGACACCCGGGTGTTTCACAGTTGGGATGGTGTTCTTACGTTTGGAGGATAAAGGGAGAAGCTTGGAAGCCTAACGATAATCATTATGCCCAAAAGGCTCAATTTTAGTTTCGTCAGACCACAAGACATGTCTCCAAAAATGAAGGACTATGTTTCTGTGTGCATTTGCAAACATCAATCTGGCTTTTTTATGCTTCTTTTGGAGTAATGGTTTCTTCCTGACAGAGTGATCTTTCAGCCCATGTTGATACAGTACTTGTTTCACAGAGAATATTGACACAATCTTACCAGCTTCCGCCATCATCTTCACAAGGTCTTTTGCCTTTGTCCTTGGGTTGATATACACATGTCGGACAAAAGCACGTTCATCTCTGGGACACAGAACCCATCTCCTTCCTGAGTGGTATGATGGCTGGACAATCTCACCTTGTTAGTACTTGCATATAATAGTTTGTACAGATGAACGAGGCACCTTCAGGTATCTTGAAATTGTACCCAAGGATGAGCCAGGCTTGTGCAAGTCCACAATTCTCTTCCTGATATCTTGACTGATTTCTTGAGACTTTCCCATGATGCTACACAAAGAAACAGTGTGTTTCAGGTGTGCATTAAAATACATTCACAGGTGTGTCTCTAATTAACTCAGATCAGTGTAATAATTATAGGGGATAACTCAGGAGACTCTTTGCGTGGAACAAGACAACTACAGGACACAGTTTTATAAGTGGTAAAGTCTATGTTGTCACACAGTGATTCAAACAGGTGCAGAGAGAAACTCAAGTCCACAACACTTGGTGCAAATAATAAACGCAGCTAAGCAGTCTATAGGAAACTTCAGAGAAAAATGCAATCAAGCAGAACCTTTATGAAGCACAGTTATTCTTGAGGATACTTGACATGAATAAATCCTTGACTTAGTCCAGACACAGATAGATATGCTTATTAGGCAGTTCAAATCATATCTTAGGCTACTTTCACACTAGCATCGTGCGCTGCACGTCGCTATGCGACGTGGCGGCGCACCGACACTAGGTGTGGAAGTGCCGCACAACGGGGGCAGCGGATGCTGTTTTTCAACGCATCCGCTGCCCCATTGTGAGGTGCGGGGAGGTGATGGCGGAGTTCCAGCCATGCATACGCGGTCGGAAAAGACGGGAACGATGCACCAAAAAACGTTACAAGCAACATTTTTTGGTGGTGACGGTCTGACACAACACGACGCAACCGTCGCACGACGGTTGCGACGTGTGGCAATGCGTCGCACTGCGTCGTTAATAAAAGTCTATGGAGAAAAAACGCATCCTGCAAGCACTTTTGCAGGATGCGTTTTTTCTCCAAAACGACGCATAGCGACGTGCAGTGCACGACGCTAGTGTGAAAGTAGCCTTAGCTCAACCAGGGAGGCCTGGTTAATAGTCTCAGGCTATTGGAAAGCAGCAACAGCTTATATGTCCAGCAAATGCAGATGGAAGTAAACACGAGCAGCAGATGATGGAGGATTACTGGAAACTTGTGTATGCAGCAGGAACTCAGAGCAGAGTAGCAGGATCACCACACAGGTTCACAGGAGCAGGTGTATAGCCAGGGAGTGATCAGAGGTCAGGAGCTGGATGCAAGGCAGAATAGTCTAGCACAGACTGAAGGCTGGGGTGGAGTTTTATAGCAGGAAGACACAGTGCACATGAGACCAAAGACGCCATCTTGGAAAAGGGCAGTAATGCACAAAAGGTAAAAAATGTTCAGAGTCCTGACAATCAGAAGCTTCCAACCAAACACATGGCATCATCATATGGGCAGTCCAGAATTGTTTAAAGGCAAAGTAATATTAGTGTCTCTCTCTCATTATTCTGGTATTTGACAAATATTAATAATTATGGTAATCCTAATTTACACTGTGTTCCAAATTATTATGCAAATAATATTTCCTCATATTTTCTCTAAATTACCTATCTGAATTGCAGTCATTGTTATTTTCCAGTCATCTACTAATCTAGTATAATTGCAATGTTTTGGAACAAACTGCCTATGAAAACAGTATCTTTTTTAAAAAAAAATAAACACTCAAAATGCATGTTCAAAATTATTATGCACAGCAGAGTTTTCAACCTTTTTTTTATTTTGAACAAAAAAATGGTCAATTGTGAAGATATAAGCATTATCAGCTTATTGCAAAATGAAATCAAACAGTTTTCAAGTGAAAACTTTATTCTAGGTGATGTTACATTTGCACATAGGACCCCTTGTTCAAAAGAAGCTTCTGAACTCTCTCGTCCATTGAATTTGTCAGTTTTTGGATGGTTTCTGCTTCAATTGTTTTTCATGTGGACAGAATACCCTCCCAGAGCTGTTGCTTAGATGTGAACTGCCTCCCGCCATCATAGACACTCCTTTTGATGATGCTCCAGAGGTTATCAATGGGGTTGAGGTCAGAGGAAGATGGCGGCCACACCTTAAGTTTGTCCTCTTTTATGCCCATAGCAGCCAGAGATGCAGATGTGTTTTTTGCAGCATGAGACGGTGCATTATCATGCATGAAAATGATCTTGCTGCGGAAAGCACGGTTCTTCCTCTTGAACCATGGCAGGGAGTGTTGTTTTAGAAACTCCACATAGATTATGGAGTTCATCTTTACCCCTTCAGGGATCATAAAGGGGCCGACAATCTCTCTCCCCATGATTCCAGCCCAAAACATTACTCCACCTCCTCCTTGTTGGTGCCTTAGCCGTGTTTTCATGGGGTGTCCATCCTCCACTCATCCATCTGGACCATCGAGCGTTGCACGGCACTCATCGGTGAACAAAACAGTTTGGAAGTCAGTCTTCATGTATCGTTTGGCCCACTGGAGCCGTTTCTGCTTGTGTGCAGTGGATAGAGGTGGTCGACAGGATGGCTTACGCACAGTTGCAAACCTCTGAAGGACCCTGCATCTTGTTGTTCTGGGGACGTTGGAGGCACCAGCAGCTTCAAAAACTTGTCTGCTGCTATGAAAAGGCATTTTTGCAGCTGCTCTTTTAACCTTACGCAATTGCCTGTTGGAAAGAGTCTTCAATTTTTCCTTATCATCACGCACACGTGTGTGCTGGGAATCAGCTACATACTTCTTGATTGTGCGATGATCACGATGAAGTGTCTTGGCAATGTTGATTGTAGTCATGCCTTGACCTAAATACTCCACAATTTGTTGCTTCTCAGCAGCCGACACATCCTTTTTTTTGCAAAAAATGTAGGCTGCTTAATAATGTGGAACAGCCTTTTTAAGTAGTCTTGCCTTTATTTGGACACACCTGCCAAACTAATGTGCACAGGTATCTGCAATTGCTTTCAGTGATATAAAGAGCCCTGACACACATCACCATCAATGAGTTTAAATGACAAACAGAAAAATTCTAACCTTATCACTCCTAAACTCTATGTGCATAATAATTTGGAACACAGTGTACCTAAAACGGGGCAGGTTTATTTTGATTTCATGTCAGATATTGAGAAAAACATGGATATGTGTCTTTTTTATAGTGTATGTAAGCTTCTGGTTTCAACTGTATATATGAATAAGCATCTGCTGATACTTTTAGGTTACAGTCTATATTAGGCCCCTAGTTCCTTATGGAAGAGATAACACTTGGGTATATCTATTGTGCCATAATAATACTTTGTGAATGCTGGTTTTCTTACACAGTTTATGGCTCAAAGTTGATTTTTAAAGAAGGAGTAGCAGGATTTTGGTGGTCTAGTCAGCTGTGTCCATTTAAGGAACAGAGCTGAAGTGCCCTTCATACGTTTTCTTCTGCATGATTACTGAGAAGGTCTATTATCTAGCTTTAGGGCCAGGGAATAGCTACTGATTTGAACTTATTTATTAATTATTAAGCTCAAGTTGACTGAGCCTATTGTTGTGATTAACCCCTTCATGACCTTAGGATTTTCTGTTTTTCCGTGTTCGTTTTTCGCTCCCCTCCTTCCCAGAGCCATAACTTTTTTATTTTTCCGTCAATATGGCCATGTGAGGGCTTATTTTTTGCAGGACAAGTTTACTTTTGAACGACATCATTGGTTTTAGCATGTCGTGTACTAGAAAATGGGAAAAAAATTCCAAGTGCGGTGAAATTGCAAAAAAAGTGCAGTCCCACACTTGTTTTTTGTTTGGCTTTTTTGCTAGTTTCACTAAATGCTAAAACTGACCTGCTATTATGATTCTCCAGGTCATTACAAGTTCATAGACACCTAACATGACTAGGCTTTTTTTATCTAAGAGGTGAAAAAAAATCCAAACTTTGCTAAAAAAAAAAAAATTGTGCCATTTTCCGATATCCGTAGCGTCTTCATTTTTCATGATCTGGGGTCAGTTGAGGGCTTATGTTTTGCATGCCGAGCTGGTGTTTTTCATGATACCATTTCAATGCAGATACATTCTTTTGATCGCCCGTTATTGCATTTTAATGCAATGTCGCGGCGACCAAAAAAACGTAATTCTGGTGTTTCTAATTTTTTTCTCGCTACGCTGTTTAGCAATCAGGTCAATGTTTTTTTTTGTTGATAGATCGGGTGATTCTGAACACGGTGATACGAAATATGTGTAGGTTTGATTTTTTTTTATTGATTTATTTTGCATGGGGCGAAAGGGGGGTGATTTAAACTTTTATATTTTTTTATTTTTTTCACATTTTTTTAACTTTTTTTTTTACTTTTGCCATGCTTCAATAGCCTCCATAGGAGGCTAGAAGCTGGCACAACGAGATCAGTTCTGCTACATAGCAGCGATCATCAGATCGCTGCTATGCAGCAGAAATGCAGGTGTGCTATGAGCGCCGACCACAGGGTGGCGCTCACAGCTACCGGCGATCAGTAACCATAGAGGTCTCAAGGACCTCTATGGTTACTATTCAAAAGCATCGCTGACCCCCAATGATTTGCCGGGGTCAGCGATGCGCTCATTTCCGGCCACCCAGCCGGAAGCGCCGGTTAAATGCCGCTGTCTGCGTTTGACAGCAGCATTTAACTAGTTAATAGCGGCCGGTGAATCACGATTTCACCCGCCACTATTGCGAGCACATGTCAGCTGTTCAAAACAGCTGACATGTCCTGGCTTTGATGCGGGCTCACCGCCGGAGCCCTGCATCAAAGCGTGGTATCTGACCTCGGACGTACTATCCCGTCCGAGGTCAGAAAGAGGTTAATATTGTCAAAAGACATTTCAAATATTTTATTATCTATGCATAGAACAGGTGACAAGTGCATGATCACTGGGGACCTATAATTACAAAAAGTGGGACTTTAAAGGGGTTGTCTCAATCCTTGTCAAAATGTGATGGTTATTTTTTTGGTCCAAGTGTCCTGTATGCCTACAAGGTTATAACAATAGAGTTATAACTATAAAACCTACAAGAACACATAGCTACTCAACAAGGAATATACTATGAATTCAATTTATTAAGAACAACTAAAAAATGACATAAAAAAGTGATATTAAAAATGTGGAGGATCATACAGAGGGAACATTGTGGAAAAGCATATCATATAAATGGGTAAAATACATGGTCAATAGTCAATGCTAAATAAAGTGGTTGTGCATGGGACCTTACATGGATAGAGTGATAATATATACAGTATATGTGGAATACTACAGTGGGATAAAGTGCAAGTAAGTAGATAGAAGTGTCAGATGACAACATACCATATGTCAAAAGAGTAGTTGACCAGAAGGATCAACAACTAGAACTCCGACTTAGGGCACGAGCGCCTTTTTAACCAACCAATGAAAAATTATTTACTAAGCATTTATTTAAATAATTTTTCATTGGTTGGGTTTAGTTTAAAAAAGGGGTCATGCCACTTCTTAAGGAGTTATATCACTCCTTAAGAAAGTTTAAGGCGAAATGTACATCGGCGTTCTGAGTCTTGTTCCTTCTGGTCTACTAGTTTATATTCTTTTTTAAAGGGGTTTTCCACAATCAGTCTATGCAACTGTAGATTACTAATTACTAGTGTTGAGCATTCCGATACCGCAAGTATCGGGTATCGGCCGATACTTGCGGGTATCGGAATTCCGATACCGAGATCTGATACTTTTGTGGTATCGGGTATCGGTATCGAAACAACATTAATGTAAAAATGTGTAAAAGAGAGAATTAAAATAAAAAATATTGCTATACTCACCTCTCCGACGCAGCCTGCACCTTACCGAGGGAAGCGGCAGCGTTCTTTGTTTAAAATTCGCGCTTTTCTTTCCTTTACGTGAAGTCCCGGCTTGTGATTGGTTGCGTCGCAGTCACATGGGCGACGCAACCAATCACAGCAAGCCGTGACGTAATTTCAGGTCCTTAAGGATTTTAAAATTACGTCCCGGCTTTGTGATTGGTTGCGTCGCAGTCACATGGGCAACGCAACCAATCACAGCAAGCCATGACGTAATTTCAGGCCCTTAAGGCACGTGTCCAGCCTCCCGGCTTGTGATTGGTTGACCGCGACGCAACCAATCACAAGCCGGGACGTCACGGGAGGCTGGACAAGCGCGCATTTTAAAATGCGCGCGTGTCCAGCCTCCCGGCTTGTGATTGGTTGACCGCGACGCAACCAATCACAAGCCGGGACGTCACGGGAGGCTGGACAAGCGCGCATTTTAAAATGCGTGCGTGTCCAGCCTCCCGTGACGTCACGGCTTGTGATTGGTTGCGTCGCCCATGTGACTGCGACGCAACCAATCACAAAGCCGGGACTTCACGTAAGGAAAGAAAAGCGCAAATTTTAAGCAAACAACGCTGCCGGTTCCCTCGGAGAGGTGAGTATAGCAATATTTTTTATTTTAATTCTTTCTTTTACACATTAATATGGTTCCCAGGGCCTGAAGGAGAGTTTCCTCTCCTTCAGACCCTGGGAACCATCAGGAATACCGTCCGATACTTGAGTCCCATTGACTTGTATTTGTATCGGGTATCGGTATCGGATTGGATCCGATACTTTGCCGGTATCGGCCGATACTTTCCGATACCGATACTTTCAAGTATCGGACGGTATCGCTCAACACTACTAATTACTGAGTTCAGATTACTGTAATGATTCCCACGTATTTCCAGTACAACTAAGCCATCACTTAAATGCAAGTATGCAGTTTATGTGCTTGCGGTCATATGATCGCCCACTCTCGCTGGGAAAGAGGGAATCCATGACAGTGTGTGCAATACATTTTGTATTACCTAATGTAACTATAATTAAAAATCAATACATTTTATACATAAATAGAAATTAAATCTTATTCGAGTTGCTCACTCTGAATTAGGCTATGTGCACACGTCAGGATTTTCTGCAGAATTTTCCTGAACAAAACCGGACTTTTTCTGCAGGAAATCCGCATACGTTTTTTTTCACGTTTTTACTGCGTTTTTTTCGCGTTTTTTTCCGGAGCTTTCCCAATGCAATTAAATAGCTGTAAAAAAGCAAAAAATCTGCAAAATTAATGAACATGCTGCGTTTTTTACCCCGAGGTGTTTTTTTTCACGGAAGTGCATCCTTTTTGGAAGTGCACTTGAACAGCAAGGTGGCTTGTTGTTGAAGGGAAATAGAGGAAAAAAAAGATCTATAAATCTTCAGCATAGCGAGTGTAAGCGAGCTGAGTGTGACCTGAGC
This sequence comes from Ranitomeya variabilis, assembly GCF_051348905.1. Lineage (NCBI taxonomy): Eukaryota > Metazoa > Chordata > Amphibia > Anura > Dendrobatidae > Ranitomeya > Ranitomeya variabilis. Next base: position 85,242,744 of record NC_135237.1, on the reverse strand, counting down.
GTAAGTGTGGACGGCGGTAAGTGTGACTTGTGATTCAGTGAACAGTAGTGTTGAGCATTCCGATACCGCAAGTATCGGGTATCGGCCGATACTTGCGGGTATCGGAATTCCGATACCGAGATCCAATACTTTTGTGGTATCGGGTATCGGTATCGAAACAACATTAATGTGTAAAATAAAGAATTAAAATAAAAAATATTGCTATACTCACCTCTCCGACGCAGCCTGGACCTCACCGAGGGAACCGGCAGCGTTGTTTGCTTAAAATGCGCGCTTTTACTTCCTTCCGTGACGTCACGGCTTGTGATTGGTTGCGTGCCGCCCATGTGACCGCGACGCGACCAATCACAGCAAGCCGTGACGTAATTTCAGGTCCTGATGCCTATTTCTGCATTCAGGACCTGAAATTACGTCACGGCTTGCTGTGATTGGTCGCGTCGCGGTCACATGGGCGGCACGCAACCAATCACAAGCTGTGACGTAATTTTAAAAATGCGCGCGTCTCCTGCCTCCCATGACATCATGGCTTGTGATTGGTCGCGTCGCCCATGTGACCGCGACGCGACCAATCACAAGCCGGAACGTAATTTTAAAATCATGAATGCCTAGAATTAGGCATTGAGGACCTGAAAATTACGTCACGGCTTGCTGTGATTGGTCGTGTCGCGGCCACATGGGTGGCACGCGACCAATCACAAGCCGTGACATCACGGAAGGAAGTAAAAGCGCGCATTTTAAGCAAAGAACGCTGCCGGTTCCCTCGGTGAGGTCTAGGCTGCGTCGGAGAGGTGAGTATAGCAATATTTTTTATTTTAATTCTTTATTTTACACATTAATATGGATCCCAGGGCCTGAAGGAGAGTTTCCTCTCCTTCAGACCCTGGGAACCATCAGGGATACCGTCCGATACTTGAGTCCCATTGACTTGTATTGGTATCGGGTATCGGTATCGGATTAGATCTGATACTTTGCCGGTATCGGCCGATACTTTCCGATACCGATACTTTCAAGTATCGGACGGTATCGCTCAACACTAGTGAACAGGTATTTGGAAGGCAAATGAAGGGTTGTTGAAGGGAAATAGAGGAAAAAAAAATCTATAAATTTTCAGCATAGCGAGTGTGAGCGAGCTGAGTGTGACCTGAGTGTAAGTTTGGATGGCGGTAAGTGGGACTTGTGATTCAGTGACTTTGGAATCAGGGAGTTTCCAAGGGAGGAATTGCTGTCTGTTTTTAATTAATACTTGTATTTATTTTTTATTTAACGTTTCTGTGTGGTGCAATCCCCATTAGGAAATGTGCTCCACTATTGTTAATGCCATCCAGTGCACATCTTGACACATGTATGCAGTCCTTGATCAGCCGGTCGAGGGTGCATACTGCTGTGCGAGATGTGAGCACGTTGTGCATTTGGAATCCCAGATTCTGAATCTAAATGTGCAGCTGGCAACACTGAGATCCATAGACAATATGGAGAGGAGTCTTCTGCTCACAGAGCAGACACTCAATGGGATAGATGAGGAGGAAGATGGTAGGATGGAGCTGCAGGACAGTGAAGTAGGTAGCTGGGTGACATTCAGAAAGCGGGGTAGAGGGAAGAGTGCCAGGGAGGCTAGTCCTGATCTGGCTCACCCCAATAAGTTTGCTAAGTTGGCAGATGAGGGGGGTGCCAGTACAGGGGTAGCACTGCTGCAGCCAGGCATGTCCTCTGATAGCCGGAGGAGTGACTGCTCCAGTAAGGGGGGAAATAGGAGAGCAGGGCAGGCCAGACAGGTGCTGGTAGTGGGGGACTCAATTATTAGGGGAACAGATAGGGCAATCTGTCACAAAGACAGGGATCGTCGAACGGTGTGCTGCCTACCTGGCGCTCGAGTCCGACACATCGCTGATCGGGTGGACAGATTACTGGGAGGGGCTGGTGAGGACCCAGCGGTCATGGTGCACATTGGCACAAATGACAAAGTTAGAGGTAGGTGGAAGGTCCTTAAAGATGATTTCAGGGAATTAGGCTGCAAGCTGAAAGCAAGGACCTCCAACGTGGTATTTTCCGAAATACTGCCTGTACCACGTGCCACGTCAGAGAGGCAACGGGAGATTAGGGAGGTTAATAAGTGGCTCAAGAATTGGTGTAGGAAGGAGGGGTTTGGGTTCCTGCAGAACTGGGCCGACTTCTCAGTTGGCTATAGGCTCTACGCTAGGGACGGGCTGCACCTCAATGGGGAAGGTGCAGCTGTGCTGGGGGAGAAAATGGCTAGAAGGTTGGAGGAGTGTTTAAACTAGGGATTGGGGGGAGGGTATTCATTTTATAGGAGGGGAAGATAGTGCAGATAGAGACCTGGGCACAAATAAGGAAGTTGGGGGTGGCGGTGGCATGGGGGGTGGGGTTAGAACAGTTAGTATTTTAAGAAAGAATAGAGGTACAGAGAGGAACATCAAGTGCATGTATACTAATGCCAGAAGCCTCGCCAACAAAATGGATGAATTAGAACTAATGTTGTTGGAACATAATTATGATATGGTGGGGATATCTGAAACATGGCTGGATGAGAGCCATAACTGGGCTGTTAACCTGCAGGGCTGTAGCCTTTTCAGAAATGACCGTACAGATAAGCGAGGGGGTGGGGTGTGTCCGTATGTAAAATCGACCTTAAAATCCATCCTGCGTGATAATATAGGTGAATCTAATGAAAATGTAGAGTCCCTGTGGGTGGAGATAAGGGGAGGGGGAAAAAATAATAAATTACTGATAGGGGTTTGTTATAAATCTCCAAAAATAATGGAAGCAATGGAGAATATCCTCGTAAAGCAAATAGATGAAGCTACGACTCAAGGAGAAGTCATTATTATGGGGGACTTCAACTACCCTGAAATAGATTGGGGAACAGAAACCTGCAGTTCCAGTAAAGGTAATCAGTTTTTGACAACTATGAGAGACAATTACCTTTCACAACTGGTTCAGGACCCAACAAGAAGGGGGGCACTGCTAGACCTAATATTAACCAACAGGCCAGACCGCATATCAAATATAAGGGTTGGGGGTCACTTGGGGAATAGTGATCACAAAATAATAAGTTTTCATGTCTCCTTTAATAAGATTGTTAGGGCATGTTAGGTTAGGCTATGGGTTGAACTAGATGGACTTACAGTCTTCCTTCAACCTTAATAACTATGTAACTATGTAACTATGTAAGATGTGCAGTATAGGGGTGACAAGAACACTAAACTTCAGGAGGGCAAATTTCCAACGGATGAGAGAGGATCTTGGTGCAATTAACTGGGACGATATCCTGAGACATAAAAGTACACAAAGAAAATGGGAGACGTTTATTAGCATCCTGGATAGGACCTGTGCACAGTATATACTGTATGGGAATAAACATACTAGAAATAGGAGGAAACCAATATGGCTAAATAGAGCTGTAAGGGGCGCAATAAGGGACAAAAGGAAAGCATTTAGAGAAAGAAAGGAAGTAGGTAGTGAGGAGGCATTAAATAAATACAAAAAATTAAATAAATTCTGTAAAAAGCAAATCAAGGCAGCAAAGATTGAGACAGAGAGACTCATTGCTAGAGAGAGCAAAAATAACCCCAAAATATTCTTTAACTACATAAATAGTAAGAAACTAAAAAATGATAGTGTTGGCCCCCTTAAAAATAGTCTGGGTGAAATGGTGGATGAGGATGAGGAAAAAGCCAATATGCTAAATGACTTTTTTTCATCAGTATTTACAAAAGAAAATCCCATGGCAGCCAATATGACTAGTGATAAAAATTCCCAATTAAATGTTACCTGCTTAACCCAGCAGGAAGTACGGCGGCATCTAAAAATCACAAAAATTGACAAATCTGCGGGCCCGGATGGAATACACCCCGGAGTACTGCAGGAATTAAGTACAGCCATTGATAGACCATTATTTTTAATCTTTAAAGAGTCCATAATAACAGGATCTGTACCACAGGACTGGCGTATAGCAAATATGGTGCCAATATTCAAAAAGGGGACAAAAACTGAACTCGGAAATTATAGGCCAGTAAGCTTAACCTCTACTGTGGGTAAAATCCTGGAGGGCATTCTAAGGGATGCCATGCTGGAGTATCTGAAGAGGAATAACCTCATGACCCAGTATCAGCATGGGTTTACTAGGGACCATTCATGTCAGACTAATCTGATCAGCTTCTATGAAGAGGTAAGTTCCAGACTGGACCAAGGGAACCCAGTGGATGTAGTGTATATGGACTTTTCAAAAGCTTTTGATATGGTGCCACACAAAAGGTTGATACATAAAATGAGAATAATGGGGATAGGGGAAAATATGTGCAAGTGGGTTGAGAGCTGGCTCAGGGATAGGAAACAAAGGGTGGTTATTAATGGAGCACACTCAGACTGGGTCGCGGTTAGTAGTGGGGTACCACAGGGGTCAGTATTGGGCCCTCTTCTTTTTAACATATTTATTAATGACCGTGTAGGGGGTATTCAGAGTAGAATTTCAATATTTGCAGATGACACTAAACTCTGCAGGGTAATCAATACAGAGGAGGACAATTTTATATTACAGGATGATTTATGATAAACTAGAAGCTTGGGCTGATAAATGGCAAATGAGCTTTAATGAGGATAAATGTAAGGTCATGCACTTGGGTAGAAGTAATAAGATGTATAACTATGTGCTTAATTCTAAAACTCTGGGCAAAACCATCAATGAAAAAGACCTGGGAGTATGGATGGATGACAAACTCATATTCAGTGGCCAGTGTCAGGCAGCTGCTACAAAGGCAAATAAAATAATGGGATGCATTAAAAGAGGCATAGATGCTCATGAGGAGAACATAATTTTACCTCTATACAAGTCACTAGTGCGACCACACTTAGAATACTGTGCACAGTTCTGGTCTCCGGTGTATAAGAAAGACATAGCTAAACTGGAGCGGGTGCAGAGAAGAGCGACCAAGGTTATTAGAGGACTGGGGGGTCTGCAATACCAAGATAGGTTATTACACTTGGGGCTATTTAGTTTGGAAAAACGAAGGCTAAGGGGTGATCTTATGTTAATGTATAAATATATGAGGGGACAGTACAAAGACCTTTCTGATGATCTTTTTAATCATAGACCGGTGACAGGGACAAGGGGGCATCCTCTACGTCTGGAGGAAAGAAGGTTTAAGCATAATAACAGACACGGATTCTTTACTGTAAGAGCAGTGAGACTATGGAACTCTCTGCCGTATGATGTTGTAATAAGTGATTCATTACTTAAATTTAAGAGGGGACTGGATACCTTTCTGGAAAAGTATAATGTTGCACGGTATATATATTAGATTCCTTGATAAGGCGTTGATCCAGGGAACTAGTCTGATTGCCGTATGTGGGGTCGGGAAGGAATTTTGTTCCCCATGGTGGAGCTTACTCTTACCACATGGGTTTTTTTTGCTTTCCCCTGGATCAACATGTTAGGGTATGTTAGGCTATGGGTTGAACTAGATGGACTTAAAGTCTTCCTTCAACCTTAATAACTATGTAACTATGTAACTATGTAACATATGCACAAAAATTGTGGATTGCATTATAAATGATGGAATGCATATCTATGCGTTTTTTAAGCGTTTTTGTAGTGATAAAAACGTGAAAAATCCTGAACATGTGCACACAACCTTACAGTCTCCAGGATTCTGTGTATCAGATGTCTCTTTTAGGCCACATTGCCACCTTCAGTATTTGGTCAGTATTTTACATCAGTATTTAGAAGTCAAAACCAGGATTGGGTGAAAAATACAGAAGTGGTGACGTGTTTCTATTATACTTTACTTTTCCTCTGATTATTCCACTCCTGGTTTTGGCTAACAAATACTGATGTGAAATACTGACCACATACTGAAGGTGGGAACGTGGCCTTCTTTTGAAGTTTCCAGTAACTTTCTTCATTTTGGACCTGCAGGACTACACTAGGAATCACTACGAATATGAGATCAATAAAAATGGTAGAAACCTGCAATCTTTTAAACTTGCATACTTTTTAGGTGAAATGTATTATCGGTAACCAAAGATCCAAGAGGTTGAAGTCTCATTATTTTATGTAAAACTGACTTTGTTGTCCACAACAACCAATCTGAGTTCGGTTTTCATTATTTATGCATAAAGTAAATAGAAAAAAAACCCAAAACACTAAAACTCATATATTCATGGGCACATGAAAATGGGTGAAATGAAGAAGAACAGGAGATAAAATTTTTTAAGGAGGTAGGAAATAGTTAACAAAACATGAATGATGATTGGTGGGGAGGTGGGTTTAACCCTTTCATGACATATGACGTATATTTATGTCATATATCGTGTCCCCGACTTTGATGTGGGCTCTGGTGATGAGCCGCCATCTTTTCCTGCACATGAGAGCTAATTTAATCAGCTGTCATGTGCCTTTAACAGCTGCCGGGGGATCAGACCTCCACCCGCAGCTGTTAACCAATTAAAACCCACTGTCAATCACTGTCAATGGGTTGTCATGACAGCCGGGGGTCTACTGGAGACCACTGTGCCTGTCATTATGATACTCCTGTGAACACCGGCCAGCGTTAATTGGAGATCATTATTTCTGCTATACATAGCAGTGAAGAAGCACTGCAATGTGTATGTATATACACATATATGATATCGCTGTGTTATCAAAATACAAAGTACATTAACAAGATCGGTAAACGGCGTAATGAGGAAAAAAAAAAAACTCCAGAATAACATTTTTTGGCTGCCACAACATGGTGTCAATAAAAACATCAGCTCAGGGTGCAAAAAATAAGCCATCCTACAACATGATCCCAAAATATGAAAACGCTACGGGTCTCGTAAAATGGCAAAAATATGAAAAAAAGAAAAGTATATACATTTCAGATTTTTTTTTCACAACTTAATAAAAAATAAACTATACATGTTTGATATATGTGTACTGATCTGGGGAATCGTATTGCCAGGTTAGATTTACAACATAGTGAACATGGTAAATAAAAAAAGATAAAAACAAGCATGTGTGTCTTTTTATATAGTGTATGTAAACTTCTGGTTTCAGGTAACTTCTGGTAACCACCGATCGACCAAATCGCTGCATGACCAGCTCTATCCTTGCCTACTGTATTCTCACCCATCCCTTGTAGATTGTGAGCCTTCACAGGCAGGGTCCTCTCTCCTCCTGTACCAGTCGTGACTTGTATTGTTTAAGATTATTGTACTTGTTTTATTATGTATACCCCTCCTTACATGTAAAGCGCCATGGAATAAATGGTGCTATAACAATAAATAATAATCTGCATATGTAGTGCAATGTGTGTGTTGATATTCTCTCCTAATGCAGTCTTCACCGTTATCAAGTGGCATTCTGCTATTCTTCCAAGTGACATCACCGACAGCTCTTCAGACTCTCTGGGCCACACTGCGCTCTTTATAACCCGAAAGTGGAGTTTACACTGTAAATCTATGGAGCGTCAGAACAGGACGGCATAAGAATAGATTGTAAAAGAGACTTCCAGCTCACACAGAGTGATACACATATTCTGAAGAGCAAAGATGTCATTGAGAAGAGGAGCAGAAAGCCGCTCAATAACAGAGAAGACGGCAGTAAGTTAGTATATTAGCAAACACATTATACAGTATATTGTTATAAATTCAGATAAGCAAATTTAGTGAAATTGAATTATCTTCAAATTTTACCAAAATCTGTATTCTCCAAAATGTTGATTTTTTACAATTCACTTAATGCTAATTCAACAAAATGGCAGCCACCATTTTGCGGTACCATAGTGTTCAAGGCAAATGATTAATTAATATCTCACTGCTCACTTATCCCACTGCCCCCGCAGTGCACTGTCCGGTTATCGGCGCTGCTTCTTTTCCCCTTCTCGCATCACTCATTGTCTTTTGAATCTTCCTCCTGTTCTGGGCCTCAGAAACAACTGTGGCTGTCATGCCATGCCATCATGGCATGACATCCAGCATTATAATTTGAGTTGCTTGATTGACGACATAGCTGTAGTGACGTTCTAGGCCTAGTCCAGGTGGAAGTCATGGCCTAGAGTGAAAAATATGAAGACAGTGTGAGCAATCGGAGAAGGGGGAAAAAAGAGGCACTGAGGATCGGACACATACTGTAGGTCAGGAAAAGGGGGAAAAAAGAGGCACTGAGGATCGGACGCAGGCTGTAGGTCAGGAAAAGGGGGAAAAAAGAGGCACTGAGGATCGGACGCAGGCTGTAGGTCAGGAAAAGGGGGAAAAAAGAGGCACTGAGGATCAGACGCAGGCTGTAGGTCAGGAAAAGGGGGAAAAAAGAGGCACTGAGGATCGGACGCAGGCTGTAGGTCAGGAAAAGAGGGAAAAAAGAGGCACTGAGGATCGGACGCAGGCTGTAGGTCAGGAAAAGGGGGAAAAAAGAGGCACTGAGGATCGGACGCAGGCTGTAGGTCAGGAAAAGGGGGAAAAAAGAGGCACTGAGGATCAGACGCAGGCTGTAGGTCAGGAAAAGGGGGAAAAAAGAGGCACTGAGGATCGGACGCAGGCTGTAGGTCAGGAAAAGGGGGAAAAAAGAGGCACTGAGGATCTGACGCAAGCTGCAGGTCAGGTGAGCTGTGTGGTACTTTTTTTTTACATTTTACAATTTTTGTACTCTGGGGTCTTGGGGTCTGGAGAGTCCCCAGAACATAGTAAGGAACATTCAATTTGCTTTTAATAACTTTGCTGCAAATCAAATTTCCCAGTAAAATCTTCATCATTTGATGATTTAGAATATTGGCAAATCCACTCATTTATAGTGACAAGACAACAACAAACTTCCTCTGATGATATCATAATAATCTGCATGAAACATAATAATAATAATAATAATAATATAATGCAAAAATAGCCACATGGATGAAAAAAAGAGTTAAACTTTTTTTTTCTTTGCAATGTAAAAATTGAATCCTCATCTTTTACAGTGGACATAACTGACAACAGTTCTCTAAGACAGTGAAAATATGTCGGACCTGTTAAAAGAATTCAATAAACATTTTCATTACTTTTCTTATTATTCTTTAACACTGCTATTTTTCGAAACTGGCGTATTAAATAGTTAATATTGGTTGCAAATAGTCATAAACACCAACTATTCTCAGGGTAAAAACCTTGTGATTTTTACTCAGCTGAATTAATCCTTATAAAAGGCATTGGAGTCGCCTAGGATGGTGCAGACAGGAAATGTGTAGGAGGAACACAATCCTCAGCCAAAGAACTACATAGGGATGTCCAAAAAAAATAACAATGTTATTCAAGGGATCCCAGAAAAATATTAGAAAGTAGGAGCTGAGACTTAGCTCACAGCTCTCTCGAATCTTTAATGAATATGTGTAGAAAACATTATACATGGTGAATGTCGTTAAAATAGATCCTAAACTCATATATGTGTGTGTGTGTGTATATATATATATATATATATATATATATATATATATATATATATATATACATATATGTATTTGTAAATATATAGACACACGCACATATATATATATATATATATATATAACAGACACTTACATATTATATGAGTTATTAAATTGGATGGATGGAGGCTAATTCTGAATAATTAACCATACAGTACTTCATAAGCTACCGTTGGTGTGAACGACAATGATGAAAGGTGATGATGTCATAGTGTTTCTAGCAATATGCATAAAAGTTGTCATAGCAACCATAGTAAACTGCATAAAAGGTGATTACATCATACAACTGTATTAAACTGCACTTCTTAGCAACAGCTTCAGCAAATTCCCTCTGATGTAGTAGTGATGTCGTACTGCATGAAAGGCGTTTTCATAGCAACCGTAGAAAACTGAAGGAAAGATGATGTCAAATCAACAACTGCAAATTCCTCTTAATGATGTCATAGCAACCGCCATAACATGCATGATATTGCCACAAAAATCCTACCAAACTCCTTCTGTACACTAACAATGGAGCGCTAAGGAGAAGCTAAGAATAATATCATACAACCACAGACGTGAAGACTCTATTAGTGTTCCTCAGGAAATATCCATCAGAACATAAAGGCAATACAATCAAGATTAACCACCGGACTGATCTTACATTTTTGAACATCAGCAAATGTGACTGGATAAGCCTTGAACGCTTTGAAAAGTGAACAAGTATTCAAGTTACCCATGGGCTTCATAGGAGAACATTCATTTGAATATTGACTGCAATACTACAGTATTGCAGTGTATTGCACAAGTGATCAATCAATCACAGGATCAATTACCCCAAGAGGACTAAGGTAGTAGAAAAGTACAGAATTAAAAAGCATGTTTGATATTGCTACATCTGTAAAAGTCCATCACCGTAAATCAAGAAAAATTGACAGAATTTATGTTTTTATGCCACCTCACCCCATTGGAATAAAAAGCCATCAAAATATTGTAGGTACCTCAAAAAAGTACTAAGAAAAATTACAGCTTGCTTTTGAAAAAAATAAGCCCTCACACAAGCTCCACAGGTGAAAAATAATGTGTGTCATAATATGTTGAAACAAACCATTCAAAAAATAGTTCTGCATTTTTTTTAAAGTATTAATATATATATATATATATATATATATATATATATATATATATATAAATAATACTTTTAGTATTTCCATAATCAGATTGACCTGCAGAAACCCACTTTCAGATCCTTTTTATTGCACAGTGAATGCCATAAAAATTAAACCCCCCAAAAAACAATGGCAAAATTGTGTTTTTTTCCATTTTACCCAACTTTTTTTTATCTACAGTACATTACATTTATGTCAATTAAAAAAAATCTTTTCGAAGAAAGGGACAAAATAAACTGCAAAATAAAAATTGTCACTAAAGGAAAGGGATACTTTACTTTTAAATTAACTTGTCATTATTTCTTACACATTTGGTATTTTTGAATCAGATGCAATTATTAAAAACGACAGTCTGAAACACATTTGTTAGATATCCCTATACAGGGGTTGTGACTTTTTATATACTTACCTAAAAAATAGTGTTCTTAACTTAAAATATTAACACTAGAATCCATTCTTTCTTCAGTTTCTTTTCTGCGGCACTTCCGGTCTTTGTGCTTTGGGCTTTTATATGGGTGAACTGACTTTTTCCCTTTTTTTGTCAAATGATCTGGTTTAGCCTTAACATGCATCGATGATGAAAAGTACAAATACAGTAACTTACTATTAATAATAAACTCTTCCACCAATCCTTGTGGGATGAACCCCAAAAAGTCCCAAGTTTAGTTTACCTCTTTTGCTGTTATTAATGACCAAAGACGTGGTATAAAAATAGTGTTGAGCGATACCGTACTTGAAAGTATGGGTATCGGAAAGTATCGGCCGATACCGGCAAAGTATCGGATCTAATCCGATACCGATACCCGATACCAATACAAGTCAATGGGACACCAAGTATCGGACGGTATCCTGTATGGTTCCCAGGGTCTGAAGGAGAGGAAACTCTCCTTCAGGCCCTGGGATCCATATCAATGTGTAAAAGAAAGAATTAAAATAAAAAATAGGGATATACTCACCTCCCCGACGCAGCCTGGACTTTACCGCCGTAACCGGGAGCCGTTGTACCTAAGAATGCGCGCTTGAAGGGCCTTAGATGACGTCACAGCGCTCTGATTGGTCCGTAGCAGTCGCGTGACCGCTACGCGACCAATCACAAAGCAGTGACATCACCTAAGGTCTTTCAAGTGCTTGAAATACCTTAGAAGACGTCCGCAGCTTCTGATTGGTCGCGTAGCGGTCGCGTGACCGCTACGCGACCAATCACAAAGCAGTGACGTCACCTAAGGTCTTTCAAGAGCTTGAAAGACCTTAGGTGATGTCACTGCTTTGTGATTGGTCGCGTAGCGGTCACGTGACCGCTACGGACCAATCAGAGCGCCGTGATGTCATCTAATGCCCTTCAAGCGCGCATTTTTAGGTACAACGGCTCCCGGTTACGGCGGTAAAGTCCAGGCTGCGTCGGAGAGGTGAGTATATCCCTATTTTTTATTTTAATTCTTTCTTTTACACATTGATATTAATCCCGATACCGATTCCCGATACCACGAAAGTATCGGATCTCGGTATCGGAATTCCGATACCCGCAAGTATCGGCCGATACCCGATACTTGTGGTATCGGAATGCTCAACACTAGGTATAAATCAAAGCCTTGGGAATTGTCCATGACAGCTATTTCAATATGATTGGAAGATAAACACCTAAAAGTCTGCCTCCTAACACATGCTTTCTCAGTTGGGTGCCTTGATGCCAAATCTGCTCATAATACATACTATCCAGATGATCCTGCCTATGAAATGCCCTTCCTTTTTTTCTTCCATGACAAAGTTCTTGTCAAATACAAGAATACATGATTAACTCAATTTCATAAAATTTTCACCTCTCAGGAATAGACTACTTTTACGCAAACATTTGGTGACCAGTAAAATCAGTGTTGATAGTACAGCCCACTATAATTGTCTGTATTTGGAATTTGCAAAAAAGAGATCTTTGATATACGTCCCGTAAAAATGTAAAAAATGTAAACTTTATAAACTTGGAATCTGAGGCATGAGATTATTGTTTAATGTCAAGCGGAGACCATTATTAACTTCATAAACAGCATACCACTGAGTATGAGCACTTATTATTTTGTTGAGCAACATGCCAATGTGTCAGGATATCAGTTTGGCCGGCTTCAAATAGGCTATAATTTTATTGTGTCCCTGCCAGTGGAACAAAAGTATAAGCGTGGTTTATGATTTTTCTCATTGTGTAATGGTTAACTCCTGTGATAAATGAGCACGGCAGGGAACCTGTGGATAGGAGTTGCAAGGCCAATCTTTGGCACTGTCTGAGTTTCGCTGGGAGGAGTTAGACTTGGAGAGAATTTCTGTCTCTCTAGAAGGAAGTTGGCTATGATTGCTGGTCCTGTCAAGAAAACCTGCATACCGCAAAATGTTATTTATTGGATTAAGAAAAATGTAATACTGTAACTAATTATTGAAAACGGCAATAACCACACCAAAACTGACATCAAAATTCCCAGTAAACTTATGATGGCATTAATATACAGATATTGCCCTCTTTAAGTTGTTTCTAGGGGCCCCAAACACACTATGTGGCTGTCGGCTGAACATTTGTTTGACCGACAACGATCTAGCCCAATGCCTGCATTCACAGGAGTTTTCGGTTCAGCTTATTTCTTCTGGCAGGTGCTTATCTCCCAGAAAATAAAATGACTTGCCATTGGAAATTCAACAGGCCAGATCCTTCTCTCCCTATCATTGTTTGTTTTAGGAGGGACAGGAGACCAACATATTTGTTAGATTGTTGACTAATCTTGCTGATATCAGCGGGTTTGGAGGACATTAGTCTAATGTGCATGGGTGCCGAAGCCTTAAAGTTAAAGAATTTGTCTTTTTAATGGCAGGGTGCAAGATTGCATTTGATTGGTATCATGACAAATTAAATAACTGAACACAATACAATAACAGTTAAGACATTCCTGACATGTGATGTAAATGTATATCACCTGATGGTTGTAAGTGTAAGGAGTAGGCTCAGGTGCTGAGTGCACACCATACATTGCAGATGCCGGCTGTGGTGTAGCTCTTATCACTGCTGTTAACCTCTTCAATGGGCTGGAGGCTCTCAATTCCAGATGCTCATCGCCACTCCTTGCAACACAATTGCTTCTTTGAAGCTAAGCTTCAGTCTAGGTTTCATAGGAGACTGTGGTTTTACCTCCATACTGTGATGCAGTTGTATAAATGATAAACTATCACAGGACCGCAGGTTTAAGTTCTATGAGGAAAATTTTAAAAAGTTAAAAAACAACATAAAGTGGCTTACGAAATTATTCTTCCTACCTAGCTTTCTACCTAATTTGTTACATTGCAACCTGTGTTTTAATATTTTTGTAATCCGATTTGTGTGTGATGCATCACCCCAAAATTGTCTTATGTTGATGATTTGAAGTGAGAAAAATATAGGCAGAAATAAAATTTATGAGATCAAATAACTAAAAATTGGCATGTGCATATGAATTCATCCTCTTTGCTATGAAGCCCTAAAAACGTATGGTGCAAGCCCACAAAAACTCTCAGTTCAGGCAAGGAGGGCATTAATCAGAGAGGGAGCACAGAGACCAAAGGTAACCCCTAAGGAGCTTCAGAGTTCCCAAGCAGAGACTGGAGTATCTGTCCATACAACCACAATAAGCCGTACACTCCATAGAGGTGATCTTTCTGGAAGAGAGGGCAGGAAAAAGCCTTTACTACCACATAAGAATTGTAAGGCTCATTTTGAGTTCGCCAAAAGACATGTGGGAAACTCCACAAATGTTTGGAGGTAGGTGCTGTGGTTAGATGAGATCCCAGTGACAATATGTGGAAAGCTCATAGAAACTTATCCAAAGTGACTTTCAGCTGTAATTGCCACAAAAGGAGGCTCTACAAAGTACTGACTTTAGGGTTGGAGAATAGTTATGCACACTGAAGTTTTCGATTAATTAATTTGTCCTATTTGTTGTTTGCTTCATAACAAAAAGAAAACCAAATGTTTACCGTTTTAGGCATGTTCTTTACATGAACTGACGAAAACCCTCCAAAACAAAAAAGTGAAATTCCAGGTTGTGAGGTTGCAAAGCATGAAAAATACAAGGGAGTGAGGGGTGGGGAGTGGGTTGGTGAGGGTGAATACTTTCGCAAACTACTATACTTATAAAATATTTAAAATAAATAAGTAATCCCCCATTTTACTCCATTCAAAGTGAAAACAACATATTCAGCATTGCTGTTTTTCAATTGTTGCACCCCTCACTACACACACAGTGTTAGGTGTCGGGATTCTCCCGCTACACGGGATAGATCCCAAGCATTGCCTGGTGCTGTGTTCTCCCATGCAGCTCCAGCCAAGGCAGGTGCTGCTCAGCACAGATATTGGTCCCAGCATCTTGCTCAGGCTCATGGTATATACAGTACTTGGTTACTGCTGGCTCTCCAGCTAAGTCTGTTGGAACCAGTGATGTTCTGGTGCAGTCCTGCGCTCTGGAGTCTAAGTCCAGAGATCACCTTAATGAGCATGTCTGTGATTTGGCGTCTTCTCATTGGTGGTCGGACGTTAGCTGCTCTGGTGATGTGGTTGCTCCAGATTGGCCCGCGGGCGATGCCATGGCTGCCTGGGTGTGTGTTTGAGGTGGAGCCTAGGGTTTTATAAGGCTTTCAGTGGCACACGTGGGCACGCTAGTATCACTTATGTGTGGTGTTTGTGAGTGGATAGTCTACCACTCTGTTTGCACATGACGCCCTATACACTGAGAGTTCTTATGTTGGCAGGTAGGGTTAGTACTGGGTAGCTACCCCTTGGCTTAGCATCTGTTTCCTCCATGTGTGCAGTTAGCACAGCTGAGTTACAGTGCAAGTCCAACCCTCAGGCTACACCTCTCAGGGAAAGGGTCAGGGCTTTGCATCTAGCATCACATTTGTTCTTTCCTTTGGCTCTGCATCTGCTTCATTCTTGTGTGCGATTGGCACAGTTTAGTTGCAGAGCGAGCGCAACCCACGTGCTATCGTCCCTATGGGTAACTGAGCTTTATACTTTGCGTTCCGTTCATACTGTGTGGAATTAACGAAGTCCGATTAAGGTTTACGCTCACTGCTTCGTTCCGCCGTTGTTCACTAGCAGCAGTTATACATCACTGCATGGTGGACCCCAGGTTGAGATTGCACTTTATTATTTATTTTAATTTAGTGCAATCCACCAACCCTAAGGCCGGCGTCACACTTGGCGTAAGACAATACGCCACGTATTATACGTCCGTACTACGGCCGTAATACGGAGAAATGTTCCCAAAATATTGATCCGTAGTCAGGGTGTGTCAGCATATTTTGCGCATGGCATCCTCCGTATGTAATCCGTATGGCATCCGTACTGCGAGATTTTCGGGGATTACAGGCACGAGCGAGTGGTTTATCGCAGCTCGTGCCTGTAATATTAGTTAACCCCTTCAGATGGATTACCTCGTTGAACGTGATAGGTCATCTGAAGGTATGTATCTTGTGCGTTTATTATTTTGCCAAGCGAGGGCCTGAAAATGGATTGAGAGAGCAATAAATTATTAAAACAACCGCTTTGTTTATTTCATTAAAATACTTTTAAATCATGTGTGTGTGTGTTTTTTAACCCTTTCAAACAATTGGATTAATAATGGATAGGTGTCATAATTGACGCCTCTCCATTATTAATCTGGCTTAATGTCACCTTACAATAGCAAGGTGGCATTAACCCTTCATTACCCCATATCCCACTGCTACACGGGAGTGGGAAGAGAGTGGCCAAGTGCCAGAATAGGCGCATCTTCCAGATGTGCCTTTTCTGGGGTGGCTGGGGGCAGATGTTTTTAGCCACGGGGGGGCGAATAACCATGGACCCTCTCCTGGCTATTAATATCTGCCCTCGGTCACTGGCTTTACCACTCTGGTGGAGAAAATTGCGCGGGAGCCCACGCCAATTTTTTCCGCCATTTAACCCTTTATTTTAGCAGCTACAGCGCTGAAATTTTGCACATACACACTACTAACATTAGTAGTGTGGAATATGCAAAAAAAAAGGGGATATGAGATGGTTTACTGTATGTAAACCATGTCTCATATCCTGTCGGGTTTGTGCAGGAGAAATGAAAAGCCGGCAGTTGAATTACCGACTTTTCACTAACACCGCTGCGTATTTCTCGCAAGTCACACTGCTGGTCCGTGTGGAATCCGTATTTTTCTCGCCCCCAAAGACTTTCATTGGCGATTTTTTTGCGCAATACGCTGACAAACGCAGCATGCGAAACGCAGCATGTAGAAAGCCGTATATTACGGATCCGTAATATACGGCTGATAGGAGCAGCCCCATTGAGAATAATTGTGCCGTATGTTATGCGAGTTTTACGGACGTAGTTTCTGCGCTCTTACGTCCGTAAAACTCGCATGTGTGACGCCGGCCTAACACAAAATGCAATAAAATGTGATTAAAACATTACATGTTACTCAAAATGGTATCAATAGAAATATTAAAAAAACAAGATTCACACATCTTGGTGAACAGAATTTTTTTCATCAAAATAATTAAAAACTGCAAGTTTGAAATCATTATACTATAATTGTACTGACTTCTTCATGTTTGCAACTACAATGGGTAAGCTTTATTGAGTATGGCGCACACTTGTGCTCCATAACTCTGTGTTATATTCATAAGGGGATACCGGAAGGACCCTATAGGTGATTGTTATTGTGAGCTGAGCGTCCCAGTGCTTCATGGGGGTGAAAGGGCACAACTGCATGTGCTTTCCCCCCCCCTGTGTGTGGCTATCATCATTTCCCCTCTATTGTTGCCTCTCTGTGTCTGCAGAGTGCATTTAGCACTCATTACAGTTGTAATATTGATGTTACTATGTTGTAATTATTGAATAAACTTTATACTTTTTTAGTTTTAAAAATATGTTGCTGTGGATGTTCTTGCTCCGTTTTTTTGCCTGTATCTTTGTTGGGAGCTATCCTGTGTGGTCTACGCCCGTGGGGCGGGTAGAGGGAGCTGAGCTTGTGTGCTCCCCAATACTACTTCTAGTGGTGCTTCAGTATTCTTTAATTAAAATTATACTATAATTGTACTGACTTCTTCATGTTTGCAGGTAATTTTGAACGTCATAGAACTAGAACCAGTAATCAATTGCATTTTTTGTGCTTTTTTTGCCATTTCATTGCATTTCAAATGTTTTTACGGTTTTGCAGTATATTATGTTGTTCTGTTTATAAAGAAAATTATTATGTGGTTCTGGCCCTTGGAAGAAGTGAAGGAAAAATAAAAGCGCAAAAAAGAAAATTGGCCATGCACAGAAGGGGTTAAAGGGATTGACACTTTCTGCTTATTTTAACAGATATGAAAATAAATTTATATAATTTATACAATGTGATTTTCTGGATTTTATTTTTGATATTCTATCTCTCAATGTTAAAATTAACCTACCCTTAAAATTATAGACTGTTCATGTCTTTGTCAGTGGGAAAACTTACAAGATCAGCAAGGGATCAAATAATTATTTCCCCCACTGTATGTATTCTATGTATATACAGAATGAGGGGTATTCTGCTCTTCTAGCAATTAGTGGCTCTGTATATGGAGTCCGCAAACTCTTCTGGGAAAATCCGTGCTCCAGGAGGCAAATAGAGCTTGTGTGAAAATGTAAAAGCTGGGACTAAAACTAAATTTTGATGGTAAAAATGTATATTTTTTTCTTTACTGCTCAATGGTATAAAATTCTGTGACACACCCATGGTGACAATATGATCACTGCACCCCTAGATGAATTAATTGAGAGGTGTAGTTTGTAAAATGGGGTCACTTATGGGGGGTTCTGCTGTACTGGCATCTCATGGGCTCTTCCAGTGGGTCATGGTACCTGCAAATCTGGTGCACTTTGTGTTCTGAGCTGTGCACTGTGCCTGAAAAATATCTCCGGATTACATCTAGGGTATTGGCACACTCAGGAAAAAATGGACCCAAGTTTGTTGTAAAAAAAATTCTGGCAACTTGGGGCAAAAGCAACGTTTTTGTGAGGAAAATGTGATTTTATTAATTTCACTGCTCAACTTTATATACTTCTGTGAAGCACCTGAGGGTTCAAAGTGCTTACCATGAATCATGCCCTGTCATGCGCCCAAACAATACTTTTCTCCCTCATATTGGGTGCCAGCGTACTCAGGAGAAATTGCACAACAAATTGTATGTTACAATTTCTCCTGTTACTCTTATGAAAATGCAATATTTTGTGCTGAAAACATATTTGTGGGGAAAATTTGATTTTTTTTATTTTTACGGCTCAACGTTATAAACATCTGTGAAGCACCTGAGGGTTCAAGGTGCTCAATACACATCTAGATTAGTTCCCTGAGGGGTCAAGATTCCAAAATGGTATAACTTGTGGGCATTTTCACAGTTTAGGCACATCAGAGGCTTTCCAAATGCAACACAGCCTCTTCCAAACAAAAAAATATTGGTTCCAAATTTGTGCTGATGTAAAGTAGACATGTGGAAAATGTTACTTATTAAGTATTTTGAGTAACATTTCATTTAAGGGCATCAAAATTCAAAGTTGGAAAATTGCGAAATTTTCAAAATTTTCACCAAATTTCAGTTTTTTTCACAAATAAAGGCAAGCCATATCATAGAAACTTTACCACTATAATGAAGTACAATATGTCACAAAAAAACAGTCTCAGAATCACCGGGATCCATGAAAGCATTCCAGAGTTATTACCTCATAAAGGGACAGTGGCCTGGTCATTATTGTGCAAACCACCCTCGGGGGCAAAAAGATATGAGGGGACACCCAGTCCTTATGACATAATTGAGGTGGATTTTTAGGAGGATCGAGAGTATGAGGTTGAACGAGTTGCCGCCTGCAGTATTTCATCAAGCAAAAAGGTTATAGTCCTGAAGATCGCCTGGTGAGGGAGTTCTATCAGTGATGTCATATGAGGGATTTGCTGTTGGTCCAGTGGCGTGGCACCTCATAGAGGGGGGATACTGTCATAGCTTGGTTTGGAGTTTCGATCTCGTGACCTGTTTCTTTGTGGTTGGTTCTTCTGTCTGTTGAACTATTGCTCCTTTCCATCCCTGTTTCAAATGCTGAGTCTTTTTTTGTCCTTATTCTCCCTCTAAAAATCTCCATCCAGGATATGATAGAGCAAACCAAAATGGGAAAGTGGAAAATTACTGTAGAGGAGCAAATCGAGATGGAAGAAAAAAGACAATAAGAACAATTAGACAAGGCAGACAAGGACTGTATACCAATGTGTCCTTAATCTGGTCTAAAAGTCCTTGCCAAAACTGACTCTTAAAAGCGGGGTCGTTCCAGAGGCTCTCTACCGCCCAACATCTAACCTCAGAGCAGTAGTCCTCAGCTGTACAATCACTCTGAACCAACTTACAGATCTTGAATTCAGCCACAGTAACTTTGTCAGTGTAAACATTAATGAAGCCAAGAACAGAAAAAAATACGACAACACAATAACAAAAAGATCTACTAGCTACCACCACCAATCATTTATACAGGCTGAATGGGCATATATTACAGGTAGTGTATGGCTTCAGGGGTGCAGTTTAAAGAGAAAGAGGAACAGAGATATTGCATTTTATATATGTAATCTGGAAAGGCAGGCAGTGGTTATAAAAAAACATACAAAGATAATACAAAATGGGAACAAAATAATATGCTATATATGGTTACATAAAATAAAGAGGATAACAAAAAAAATTACTAAACCTGAACCACGGAAATGGTTCAGAGCTAAGCAAATGGAGGTACTTCTTAGGGAAACGGACAGAACCCACAGCAAGCTGTACTTTCCAAGACTTACAATGACAGAAGCCCAAACTTTTATTTTTATCAATTCAAGGTAAGGCCCACATACTTCCTCTTGGTGAGCTCATGTGAGGGCTGGTTGTTGGGTGTCTTAGGTCTTTTTGAATTTTATGAGATCCCCAACTTACAGAATATCTTCATCCCAGGAGGTCCCAGGCAGTAGATATTGCATAATGTTTCTTATCGTGATATTACCTGTCTGTAGAGATTAAACATTGCATGGATAGCACCATACATCAGACCAATATTAAGGTGGAATGCCTCTACCGGCCTTACTGTGATGTCAGTGAATGCATTATGTTCATACCTTCTCTCCGACGCCGAAAATATATCTCCCATAAACGTTGGATTGATATAATCCCCAATATTTATCTCTGACCACTGGCTCCAAAAGGTCTGGAAGCCATGCTTAGATCAGAGGAAGATTATGCATTGGAATTGCCATCCCTGCCTTTGCGTAAACGAGTCTCAGTCTTGGTGTCTTTTTCCCAGAGCAAATCTCCTATTGTAACTATCTGGTCATTGCAGGACGCCCCTACTTTAATGGAGGTTGACGTGTCAGCTCTCTCTCTCTTCTCCAGTCATAATTAGTTTCTCTCTTCCCCAGCTATAATTAATCTCATATGTTCAATGTGATGGTGATTAGTGTTGAGCGATACCGTCCGATACTTGAAAGTATCGGTATCGGAAAGTATCGGCCGATACCGGCAAAGTATCGGATCCAATCCGATACCGATACCCGATACCAATACAAGTCAATGGGACTCATGTATCGGACGGTATTCCTGATGGTTCCCAGGGTCTGAAGGAGAGGAAACTCTCCTTCAGGCCCTGGGAACCATATAAATGTGTAAAAGAAAGAATTAAAATAAAAAATATCGCTATACTCACCTGTCCAACGCAGCCGGGACTTCAGCGAGGGAACCGGCAGCGTTGTTTGTTTAAAATTCGCGCTATTACTTGGTTACGTGAATTCCCGGCTTGTGATTGGTCAGGTCGGCCATGTTGCCGGGACGCGGACCAATCACAGCAAGCCGTGACGAAATTACGTCACGGCTTGCTGTGATTGGTCCGCGTCCCGGCAATATGGCCGCCCTGACCAATCACAAGCCGTGACGTCACGGGAGGCTGGACACGCGCTCATTTTAAAATGGGCGCGTGTCCAGCCTCCCGTGACGTCACGGCTTGTGATTGGTTGCGCCGCGGTCAACCAATCACAAGCCGGGAGGCTGGACGCGCTCATTTTAAAATGGGCGCGTGTCCAGCCTCCCGTGACGTCACGGCTTGTGATTGGTTGCGCCGCGGTCAACCAATCACAAGCCGGGAGGCTGGACGCGCTCATTTTAAAATGGGCGCGTGTCCAGCCTCCCGTGACGTCACGGCTTGTGATTGGTTGCGCCGCGGTCAACCAATCACAAGCCGGGAGGCTGGACGCGCTCATTTTAAAATGGGCGCGTGTCCAGCCTCCCGTGACGTCACGGCTTGTGATTGGTCAGGGCGGCCATATTGCCGGGACGCGGACCAATCACAGCAAGCCGTGACGTAATTTCGTCACGGCTTGCTGTGATTGGTCCGCGTCCCGGCAACGTGGCCGACCTGACCAATCACAAGCCGGGAATTCACGTAACCAAGTAATAGCGCGAATTTTAAACAAACAACGCTGCCGGTTCCCTCGCTGAAGTCCCGGCTGCGTCGGACAGGTGAGTATAGCGATATTTTTTATTTTAATTCTCTCTTTTACACATTTTAACATTAATGTTGTTGCGATACCCGATACCCGATACCACAAGAGTATCGGAATCCCGGTATCGGAATTCCGATACAGCAAGTATCGGCCGATACCCGATACTTGCAGCATCGGAATGCTCAACACTAATGGTGATATGTCCCCTCTCCAGAGATGTCTGTGTAGATTTTAATTTTTCTCTAAATGCCCAAACCTTTGCATTTCCAAGGAGCAAAGACAAAATATTGCCCACTTGTTGGCTCTCGTATCCAGAGGATACAGAACGGAGGTGAAAGTATAAATTATACGAAGCAGAAAAGATGGACAACTTAATTATATGCCCATCTATGCAGTCCGGCAAATTTTCCTTGGGTTCAACTGCAACATTCTGTCAGCTCGAGACACTTGAATCTGTAGGACATAGAAGTTGCTGTTGTTCTTTAATGTCCACAACCATCCAAAGACAAGGCCTGAAGCTCTGTGGCCAAGGTGCCCACAGGATCAATGTTGACACCTCAGCCTACACAATGGTCTGGCTATACTGTTAAGCATATACCACACTCCCACATGGGTAAAGGTAGTAAGGAAGACTTGCTATAGAGCTAAACCACATCTACACCCAACTGGTCTCTGTACAATCTAGTCAATCACTAGCTGTACAACTAAAAACACCACATTGTACCTGAATCCCTAGAAGGCCATGTAGGGGTTTATCATGCCTTCCGTTCAAGGAACATATATTTTATTAACTATGTTCGATTTCTGACAAAAAATCATAAAATTATTTTTTCCTAACTCTATAGCTAAGGCTACCTCCAAACAGTAATTTAATTTTTTTACATTCTTTTTAACTCTATGCCATTTACTTTTTGTGCAAAATAACCATTTTCAAATAATAATCCATTGAGTAACTCCAATATATTTAATGTTGTCATATTATATCTACATGAAGTACTCTGGATATTGTGCTATCAATTCCACACAACTGTTCCAAATATTTTCAACAAGATGTTTGGACACGAGTATGGAGAAAATTGGTGCATAGTATTGTCTGTTTATGTTGGTCAGAAAAGTATCTAGAATAAAACAGAGATTTTTCCTTACCCGTGGTATCAAAATATTTTCAACCAAGTAAGATACTGTATATTCTATGCTTCTATATTTCTTCACTTAGAAACTAAGAATACCTTCCTCAGCAAATTAATGTATAGTAAAAATTACTTATCAACATGATTCTCCAGGTCAGTATGATTACAGCAATATCATTTGTTAATAGTGTTGAGCATTCCGATACCGCAAGTATCGGGTATCGGCCGATACTTGCGGGTATCGGAATTCCGATACCGAGATCCGATACTTTTGTGGTATCGGGTATCGATATCGAAACAACATTAATGTGTAAAAGAAAGAATTAAAATAAAAAATATTGCTATACTCACCTCTCCGACGCAGCCTGCACCTTACCGAGGGAACCGGCAGCGTTGTTTGCTTAAAATTCGCGCTTTAACTTCCTTACGCGAAGTCCCGGCTTGTGATTGGTCGCGCGCCGCCCATGTGGCCGCGACGCAACCAATCACAGCAAGCCGTGACGTAATTTCAGGTCCTTCAGGATTTTAAAATTACGTTCCGGCGTTGTGATTGGTCGCGTCGCGGTCACATGGGCGACGCGACCAATCACAAGCCGTGACGTCACGGGAGGCAGGAGACGCGCGCATTTTAAAATGCGCGCGTGTCCAGCCTCCCGTGACGTCACGGCTTGTGATTGGTCGCGTCGCCCATGTGACCGCGACACGACCAATCACAACGCCGGAACGTAATTTTAAAATCCTGAAGGACCTGAAATTACGTCACGGCTTGCTGTGATTGGTTGCGTCGCGGCCACATGGGCGACGCGACCAATCACAAGCCGTGACGTCACGGGAGGCAGGAGACGCGCGCATTTTAAAATGCGCGCGTGTCCAGCCTCCCGTGACGTCACGGCTTGTGATTGGTCGCGTCGCCCATGTGACCGCGACGCGACCAATCACAACGCCGGAACGTAATTTTAAAATCCTGAAGGACCTGAAATTACGTCACGGCTTGCTGTGATTGGTTGCGTCGCGGCCACATGGGCGGCGCGTGACCAATCACAAGCCGGGACTTCGCGTAAGGAAGTTAAAGCGCAAATTTTAAGCAAACAACGCTGCCGGTTCCCTCGGTAAGGTGCAGGCTGCGTCGGAGAGGTGAGTATAGCAATATTTTTTATTTTAATTCTTTATTTTACACATTAATATGGTTCCCAGGGCCTGAAGGAGAGTTTCCTCTCCTTCAGACCCTGGGAACCATCAGGAATACCGTCCGATACATGAGTCCCATTGACTTGTATTGGTATCGGGTATCGGTATCGGATTAGATCCGATACTTTGCCGGTATCGGCCGATACTTTCCGATACCGATACTTTCAAGTATCGGACGGTATCGCTCAACACTATTTGTTAATGTCTTTTTTTTTATTTAAATGGAAAAAAAAATGTTGTTGCTTCTATTGCCATTTTCCAAGTTTTGTAACTTCTTTATCTTTCAGTTGACGGAGCTGTATGATGGCTCTTTTTGTGTGTAATGTGCTAATTATTTTTATATACCATATATACTCGAGTATAAGCCGACCCCCCTAATTGTGCAACAAAAAACTGGGAACACTTATTGACTCGAGTATAAGCCTAGGGTGGAAAATGCAGCAGCTACAGGTAAATGTCAAAAATAAAAATAGATACCAATAAAAGTAAAATTAATTGAGACATCAGTAGGTTAAGTGTTTTTGAATATCCATATTGAATCAGGAGCCCCATATCATGCTCCATAATGTACATTATGGCCCCATAAGATGCTCCATACAAAATAGGCCCCATATAATGCTCCATACAGTTCATTATGGCCCCATAAGATGCTCCACATACAAATATGCCCCATATAATGCTCCATGCAGTTCTTTATGGCCCCATAAGATGTCCCATATAATGCTCAATTCAGTTCTTTATGGCCCCATAGATGCCCAATATAATGCTCCATGCAGTTCTTTATGGCCCCATAAATGCCCTATATAATGATCCATGCAGTTCTTTATGGCCCCATAGATGCTCCATACAATGCTCCATGCAGTTCTTTATGGCCCCATAGATGCCCCATATAATGCTCCATGCAGTTCTTTATGGCCCCATAGATGCCCCATATAATGCTCCATGCAGTTCTTTATGGCCCCATAGATGCCCCATATAATGCCCCATGCAGTTCTTTATGGCCCCATGTAATGCTCCATATAATGCTCCATGCAGTTCTTTATTGCCCCATAGATGCCCCTTACAATGCTCCATGCAGTTCTTTATGGCCCCATAGATGCCCCATATAATGCTGCATGCAGTTCATTATGGCCCCTGTTGTGTATCCGCTTTTTGGGCTCCCCTGGTGGTTGCTGGTGGTATTGGTGACTTGTTTGCACTTTGCTGCTTCTGTTCACCTGCTTCCATCAGCGTTTGGGAGTTTCCTATTTAGCCTTGCTCTCCAGTCATTTCCTTGCCGGTCATCATTGTAACCAGAGCCTTCGGTTGCATGTTCCTGCTACTAGTCTGCTGATCAGCTAAGTGGACTTTGTCCTTTTGTTTTGTATCTTTTGTCCAGTTTGCAGTTTTTGTAATTCTCTGTAGCTGGAAGCTCTTGCGGGCTGAAATTGCCACTCCTGTGTCATGAGTTGACACAGGAGTCTTAAAGTAATTTCAGGATGGTTTTTGAAAGGGTTTTCAGTTGACCGTGAAGTCCTCTTTTGTATCTTTCTGCTATCTAGTAAGTGGACCTCTCTTTGCTAAATCTACTTTCATACTGTGTATGTCTTTTCCTCTTAATTCACCGTTATTACATGTGGGGGGCTGCTATCATCTTTTGAGGTATTTCCCTAGAGGTAAGCCAGGTCTGTTTCTTCCTCTACCAGGCGTAGTTAGTCCTCTGGCTGGCGCGTGGCATATAGGAAGCCGTAGGTATGCTCCCTGGCTACTATTAATTGTGTGGTAGATTTAGCTCACGGTCAACTCGAGTTTCCATCACCCGAGAGCTCGTTCGTTATTTATATGTTTCTTACGTTCCCTTGCCATTGGGAACCATGACAGTATGACCGGCCCCGTTAAAACTTATTGGCAGAAGAAAGGAGAGAAAAAAGAAGTCGGTAAATTTTTTTTTGTTTGTTTTTTTTTCTTCTTTTTCCCTATGCTTGCTCCATAGTTGGATCAGTTGTATTTCAGCTCTAATTACTGCCTTTGCCTTTCTCTCCTTATAATCCTTGAATGGCTCTGAGCTCACCTGTTTAAAGATGGATCCTCAGAGTTTGGCTGCAGGTTTAAATAATCTTGCTACGAAGGTTCAAAATTTGCAAGATTTTGTTATGCATACTCCTATTTCTGAACCTAAAATCCCTACACCAGAGGTGTTTTCCGGTGATAGATCTCGGTTTCTGAATTTCAAATATAATTGTAAATTGTTCCTTTCTCTCAGACCTCACTCCTCAGGAGATCCTGTCCAGCAGGTTAAGATTGTAATTTCTTTGCTGCGAGGTGACCCTCAAAATTGGGCATTTTCATTGGCACCAGGGGATCCTGCGTTGCTCAATGTGGATGCGTTTTTCCTGGCTTTAGGGTTGCTTTATGAGGAACCTAATTTGGAGATTCAAGCTGAAAAAGCTTTGATAGCCCTATCTCAAGGGCAAGATGAAGCTGAGATATACTGCCAAAAATTTCGTAAATGGTCTGTGCTTACTCAGTGGAATGAGTGCGCCTTAGCGGCAAATTTCAGAGAGGGCCTTTCTGATGCCGTTAAAGATGTTATGGTCGGGTTCCCTGCGCCTACAGGTCTGAATGAGTCCATGACATTGGCAATTCAGATTGATCGGCGTTTGCGGGAGCGCAAACCCGTGCACCATTTGGCGGTATCTTCTGAAGAGACGCCAGAGAAAATGCAATGTGACAGAATTATGTCCAGAAGCGAGCGGCAGAATTATAGGCGTAAAAATGGGTTATGCTTCTATTGTGGTGATTCAGCTCATGTTATATCGGCATGCTCTAAACGTACTAGGAAGGTTGACAAGTCTATTTCAATTGGCACTTTACAGTCCAAATTTATTTTGTCTGTAACCTTGATTTGTTCATTATCAGTTATTACCGTGGATGCCTATGTGGACTCTGGCGCCGCTCTGAGTCTATGGACTTTATCTCGGACCTCCCTGTTTCTCAGAAGATGTCTGTCATCTGGGTGGTGTGTGACCGTTTTTCTAAAATGGTTTATTTGGTGCCATTGCCTAAGTTGCCTTCCTCATCTGAGTTGGTCCCTCTGTTTTTTCAAAATGTGGTTCGCTTGCATGGTATTCCGTAAAACATCGTTTCTGACAGGGGTACCCAGTTCGTGTCTAGATTTTGGCGGGCAGTCTGTGCCAGGTTGGGCATTGATTTGTCTTTTTCGTCTGCATTCCATCCTCAAACCAATGGCCAGATGGAACGAACTAATCAAACTTTGGAGACTTATTTGAGGTGTTTTGTGTCTGCGGATCAGGATGATTGGGTTGCCTTTCTGCCGTTGGCAGAGTTTGCTCTTAATAATCGGGCTAGTTCTGCCACTTTGGTTTCTCCTTTCTTTTGCAATTCAGGGTTTCATCCGCGTTTTTCATCTGGTCAGGTTGAATCTTCGGATTGTCCTGGAGTGGATGCGGTAGTGGATCGGTTGCATCAGATTTGGGGACAAGTGGTGGATAATTTGGAATTGTCCCAGGAGAGGACTCAGCAGTTTGCTAACCGCCGTCGTCGTGTTGGCCCCCACCTTCGTGTTGGGGACTTGGTGTGGTTGTCTTCCCGTTTTGTCCCTATGAGGGTTTCTTCTCCTAAATTTAAGCCTCGGTTCATCGGTCCTTATAGGATTTTGGAGATTCTTAACCCTGTCTCCTTTCGTTTGGACCTCCCGGCATCTTTCGCTATCCATAATGTGTTCCATCGGTCGCTGTTGCGGAGATATGAGGTACCGGTGGTTCCTTCTACTGAACCTCCTGCTCCTGTGCTGGTGGAGGGTGAATTGGAGTACGTGGTAGAAAAGATCTTGGACTCCCGTATTTCCAGACGGAGACTTCAATATCTGGTTAAATGGAAGGGCTATGGTCAGGAAGATAATTCTTGGGTAACTGCCTCTGATGTTCATGCCTCGGATTTGGTTCGTGCCTTTCATAGGGCTCATCCAGATCGCCCTGGCGGTTCTTGTGAGGGTTCGGTGCCCCCTCCTTAAGGGGAGGGTACTGTTGTGTATCCGCTTTTTGGGCTCCCCTGGTGGTTGCTGGTGGTATTGGTGACTTGTTTGCACTTTGCTGCTTCTGTTTACCTGCTTCCATCAGCGTTTGGGAGTTTCCTATTTAGCCTTGCTCTCCAGTCATTTCCTTGCCGGTCATCATTGTAACCAGAGCCTTCGGTTGCATGTTCCTGCTACTAGTCTGCTGATCAGCTAAGTGGACTTTGTCCTTTTGTTTTGTATCTTTTGTCCAGTTTGCAGTTTTTGTAATTCTCTGTAGCTGGAAGCTCTTGCGGGCTGAAATTGCCACTCCTGTGTCATGAGTTGACACAGGAGTCTTAAAGTAATTTCAGGATGGTTTTTGAAAGGGTTTTCAGTTGATCGTGAAGTCCTCTTTTGTATCTTTCTGCTATCAAGTAAGTGGACCTCTCTTTGCTAAATCTACTTTCATACTGTGTATGTCTTTTCCTCTTAATTCACCGTTATTACATGTGGGGGGCTGCTATCATCTTTTGAGGTATTTCCCTAGAGGTAAGCCAGGTCTGTTTCTTCCTCTACCAGGCGTAGTTAGTCCTCCGGCTGGCGCGTGGCATATAGGAAGCCGTAGGTATGCTCCCTGGCTACTATTAGTTGTGTGGTAGATTTAGCTCACGGTCAACTCGAGTTTCCATCACCCGAGAGCTCGTTCGTTATTTATATGTTTCTTACGTTCCCTTGCCATTGGGAACCATG
This sequence comes from Ranitomeya variabilis, assembly GCF_051348905.1. Classification (NCBI taxonomy): domain Eukaryota; kingdom Metazoa; phylum Chordata; class Amphibia; order Anura; family Dendrobatidae; genus Ranitomeya; species Ranitomeya variabilis. The sequence continues at coordinate 85,213,568 of NC_135237.1, read as the reverse complement.
ACAGGCCCCATAGATGCCCCATATAATGCTCCATGCAGTTATGGCCCCATAGATGCCCTATATAATGCTCCATGCAGTTATGGCCCCATAGATGCCCCATATAATGCTCCATGCAGTTATGGCCCAATAGATGCTCCAGATAATGCTCCATGCAGTTCATTATGGCCCCATAGATGCTCCATATTGCATTGTGCCACATGTAATGCTGCTGCTGCACTAAAAAAAAAATGACATACTCACCTCTCGTCGCTGCCCGCTGCTCCTCAGCATCCAGTCTCTCCGCACTGACTGTTCAGGCAGAGGGCAGTGTGCACACTAATATGTCACTGCACCCTCTGACCTGAACAGTCACTGCAGAAGACGCGGAAGACGAGGTGGCGGAGGAACGCGGAAAGGTGAATATGAAATACTCACCTGCTCCCGGCGCGGTCCCGCATGTCCCACATCTCCGGGAGCGGCAGCTTCTTCCTGTAGTGAGCGGTCACACGGTTTCGCACATTACAGTAATGAATATGCGGCTCCACCCCTATGGGAGTGGAGCCCATATTCATAACTTTAATGAGTGGTACCAGTGACCGCTGAACAGGGGAAGAAGCTGCCGTGCCTGAAGACCGTGGGACATGCGGGGACTGCACCAGGAGCGCTGGAAGCAGGTGAGTATTTGACAGGCGTCGCTCCACCTCACCCGCCGACCCCCCCGCCTTCCATGACTCGAGTATAAGCCGAGAGGGGCACTTTCAGCCCATTTTTTGGGCTGAAAATCTCGGCTTATACTCGATATACGGTATCTTTAGTAGGAGATAGTAGTAAATAGATTAGTAGACATGACATTTTCATCACTTGTATTGCATTAATTTGCAGAGTTGTGGTAACCGAAAAACCACAATTTTGGTATTTCAACTTTGCTTTTCAATATGTATCTACCAACCGGATTGATTATAATTTTATATTTTGATAAATTGGACTTTTATTTTTCTTCTTTGATTCTCTTTGTTTTTAATAGGGGAAGTAGGTGTGATTCAAATTTTTATATACAGTACTGGGCAAACATTTTAGGCAGTTGTGGAAAAAAATGCTGCAAAGTAAAAATGCTTCTAAGAAAAGTAGTGTTAGGCTGGGTTCACACTGCGTTAATGGCAATGTGCTGACGGCATCCGTTACATAGTGGCACTAACGCTATATAACGGATACATTAGCGCACCCATTGACTGCAATTATGTAGCGCATCGCTAATGCATGTTATAATCGGCATGCATTAGCGAAGTGCCGTCATTCTGTGACGGACCCTCGGACACGGTCTGCAGCGTTTCCGGGTCCATCACCGATAGCGCAGATGGAGCATCTGCGCTAGCGTGATCGCATAATGTGATCTTGGAAAAGGCACTAGCGTTGCACAGTCCATTTAACGTATGCATTGAACGGACTGCACAATGCAATCTGAACCCTGCCTTAATAGTTTATTTTTATCAGTGAACAAAATGCAGAAAAGAAGAAAAAAAGAAATCTATATCAAATCAGTTTTTGACAGCATCAAAACATCAATTCTTCCACATACATTTTCACACAGTTTTTGAAGGTTCTCGGCAGGGAGGTTGTTCCAAAATATTTCAGAGAACTAATCAGAGATCTTCTGTGGATGAACTTGTGCAAATCTTTCTGTCTCTTCTTACAGTCCTGGGCAGATATTTGTCCATCATGGAAGCATCTGATTGACTTTAAATTATGTCTTTATCTGGAAAATGCCCCAACATAAAGACCAATATGAATAAGAACTATTTCCAGAGTAAAGAAGAACACCAATTTCTGTAAGTAATAAAATGACCCATAGAGAGCCCTTATCTCAACATAGAGTCTGTTGTCATGATTCTCAATGGCGAGAGAACATAGCCCAGCATATATGAGAACTAGCTCTTGGAAGATGGAAACTATACTGACCATGAACTAAACCTGCCGCACAACTAGAAGTGGCCGTGTAGCATGCCTACGTTTTTTTATCCCTAGATGCCCAGCGCCAGCCGGAGAACTACCTAATCCTAGCAGAGGAAAAGACAGTCCTGGCTCACCTCTAGAGAAATTTTCCCAAAAGGCAGACAGAGGCCCCCACATATATTGGCGGTGATTTAAGATGAAATGACAAACGTAGCATGAAAATAGGTCTAGCAAAATCGAGGTCCGCTTACTAGATAGTATGAAGACAGAAAGGGCACTTTCATGGTCAGCAGAAAACCCTATCAAAACACCATCCAGAAATTACTTTAAGACTCTAGCATTAACTCATAACACCAGAGTGGCAATTTCCGCTCACAAGAGCTTTCCAGACACAGTAACGAAACAGCAGCTGTGAACAGGAACAAAATGCAAAAACACACAAGGACAAAAGTCCAAACTTAGCTGGGAGTTGTCTAGTAGCAGGAACAAGCACAGAAAGGCTACTGATTACATTGTTGACCGGCATGAAACTGACAGAGGAGCAAGGTTATATAGCGACTCCCACATCCTGATAGGAGCAGGTGAACAGAGGGGATGATGCACACAAGTTAAATTCCACAAGTGGCCACAGGGGGAGCCCAGAATCCAATTTCACAACAGTACCCCCCCCTCAAGGAGGGGGCACCGAACCCTCACCAGAACCACCAGGGCGATCAGGATGAGCCCTATGAAAGGCACGGACAAGATCGGAGGCATGAACATCAGAGGCAGTGACCCAAGAATTATCCTCCTGACCGTATCCCTTCCATTTGACCAGATACTGGAGTTTCCGTCTGGAAACACGAGAGTCCAAGATCTTTTCCACAACGTACTCCAACTCATCCTCAACCAACACCGGAGCAGGAGGCTCAACGGAAGGCACAGCTGGTACCTCATACCTGCGCAACAATGACCGATGAAAAACATTATGAATCGAAAAGGATGCAGGGAGGTCCAAACGGAAGGACACAGGGTTAAGAATCTCCAATATCTTGTACGGGCCGATGAACCGAGGCTTAAACGTAGGAGAAGAAACCCTCATAGGGACAAAACGAGAAGACAACCACACCAAGTCCCCAACACAAAGCCGAGGACCAACACGACGACGGCGGTTGGCAAAAAGCTGAGTCTTCTCCTGGGACAACTTCAAATTGTCCACCACCTGCCCCCAAATCTGATGCAACCTCTCCACCACAGCATCCACTCCAGGACAATCCGAAGATTCCACTTGACCGGAGGAAAATCGAGGATGAAACCCCGAATTACAGAAAAACGGGGACACCAAGGTGGCAGAGCTGGCCCGATTATTGAGGGCGAACTCCGCCAAAGGCAAAAAAGCAACCCAATCATCCTGATCCGCAGACACAAAACACCTCAAATAAGTCTCCAAGGTCTGATTAGTTCGCTCGGTCTGGCCATTAGTCTGAGGATGGAAAGCAGACGAAAAAGACAAATCTATGCCCATCCTAGCACAGAATGCCCGCCAAAATCTAGACACGAATTGGGTCCCTCTGTCAGAAACGATATTCTCCGGAATACCATGCAAACGAACAACATTTTGAAAAAACAGAGGAACCAACTCGGAAGAAGAAGGCAACTTAGGCAAGGGAACCAGATGGACCATCTTAGAGAAACGGTCACACACCACCCAGATGACAGACATCTTCTGAGAAACAGGCAGATCCGAAATAAAATCCATCGAGATGTGCGTCCAAGGCCTCTTCGGGATAGGCAAGGGTAACAACAATCCACTAGCCCGAGAACAACAAGGCTTGGCCCGAGCACAAACGTCACAAGACTGCACAAAGCCTCGCACATCTCGTGACAGGGAAGGCCACCAGAAGGACCTTGCCACCAAATCCCTGGTACCAAAGATTCCAGGATGACCTGCCAACGCAGAAGAATGAACCTCAGAGATGACTCTACTGGTCCAATCATCAGGAACAAACAGTCTACCAGGTGGGCAACGATCAGGTCTATCCGCCTGAAACTCCTGCAAGGCCCGCCGCAGGTCTGGAGAAACGGCAGACAATATCACTCCATCTTTAAGGATACCTGTGGGCTCAGAATTACCAGGGGAGTCAGGCTCAAAACTCCTAGAAAGGGCATCCGCCTTAACATTCTTAGAACCCGGTAGGTAAGACACCACAAAATTAAACCGAGAGAAAAACAACGACCAGCGCGCTTGTCTAGGATTCAGGCGCCTGGCAGACTCAAGGTAAATTAAATTTTTGTGGTCAGTCAATACCACCACCTGATGTCTGGCCCCCTCAAGCCAGTGACGCCACTCCTCAAAAGCCCACTTCATGGCCAAAAGCTCCCGATTCCCAATATCATAATTCCGCTCGGCGGGCGAAAATTTACGGGAAAAAAAAGCACAAGGTCTCATCACGGAGCAGTCGGAACTTCTCTGCGACAACACCGCCCCAGCTCCGATTTCAGAAGCGTCGACCTCAACCTGAAAAGGAAGAGCAACATCAGGCTGACGCAACACTGGGGCGGAAGAAAAGCGGCGCTTGAGCTCCCGAAAGGCCTCCACAGCATCAGGGGACCAATCAGCAACATCAGCACCCTTCTTAGTCAAATCAGTCAATGGTTTTACAACATCAGAAAAACCAGCAATAAATCGACGATAAAAGTTAGCAAAGCCCAAAAATTTCTGAAGACTCTTAAGAGAAGAGGGTTGCGTCCAATCACCAATAGCCTGAACCTTGACAGGATCCATCTCGATGGAAGAGGGGGAAAAAATGTATCCCAAGAAGGAAATCTTCTGAACCCCAAAAACACACTTAGAACCCTTCACACACAAGGAATTAGACCGCAAAACCTGAAAAACCCTCCTGACCTGCTGGACATGAGAGTCCCAGTCATCCGAAAAAATCAGAATATCATCCAGATACACAATCATAAATTTATCCAAATAATCGCGGAAAATGTCATGCATAAAGGACTGGAAGACTGAAGGGGCATTTGAAAGACCAAAAGGCATCACCAAATACTCAAAATGGCCCTCGGGCGTATTAAATGCGGTTTTCCACTCATCCCCCTGCTTGATTCGCACCAAATTATACGCCCCACGGAGATCAATCTTAGAGAACCACTTGGCCCCCTTTATACGAGCAAACAAATCAGTAAGCAGTGGTAACGGATATTGATATTTAACAGTGATTTTATTCAAAAGTCGATAATCAATACACGGCCTCAAAGAGCCGTCTTTCTTAGACACAAAGAAAAAACCGGCTCCTAAGGGAGATGACGAAGGACGAATATGTCCCTTTTCCAAGGACTCCTTTATATATTCTCGCATAGCAGCGTGTTCAGGCACAGACAGATTAAATAAACGACCCTTAGGGTATTTACTACCCGGAATCAAGTCTATGGCACAATCGCACTCCCGGTGCGGAGGTAGTGAACCAACCTTGGGTTCTTCAAAAACGTCACGAAAGTCAGACAAGAATTCAGGAATCTCAGAGGGAATAGATGATGAAATGGAAACCAAAGGTACGTCCCCATGAGTTCCTTTACATCCCCAGCTTAACACAGACATAGCTCTCCAGTCGAGGACTGGGTTATGAGATTGCAGCCATGGCAATCCCAGCACCAAAACATCATGTAGATTATACAGCACCAGAAAGCGAATAACCTCCTGGTGATCCGGATTAACACGCATAGTCACTTGTGTCCAGTATTGTGGTTTATTACTAGCCAATGGGGTGGAGTCAATCCCTTTCAGAGGTATCGGAGCCTCCAATGGCTGCAAATCATACCCACAGCGTTTGGCAAAGGACCAATCCATAAGACTCAAAGCAGCGCCAGAGTCGACATAGGCGTCCGCGGTAATAGATGACAAAGAACAAATCAGGGTCACAGATAGAATAAACTTAGACTGTAAAGTGCTAATTGAAACAGACTTGTCAGGCTTCTTAGTACGCTTAAAGCATGCTGATATAACATGAGTTGAATCACCACAATAGAAGCACAACCCATTTTTTCGTCTAAAATTCTGCCGCTCGCTTCTGGACAGAATTCTATCACATTGCATATTTTCTGGCGTTTTCTCAGTAGACACCGCCAAATGGTGCACAGGTTTGCGCTCCCGCAGACGCCTATCGATCTGAATAGCCATCGTCATGGACTCATTCAGACTCGCAGGCACAGGGAACCCCACCATAACATCCTTAATGGCATCAGAGAGACCTTCTCTGAAAATCGCCGCCAGGGTGCACTCATTCCACTGAGTAAGCACAGACCATTTGCGGAATTTTTGGCAGTATATTTCAGCTTCATCTTGCCCCTGAGACAAGGACATCAAGGCCTTTTCCGCCTGAAGCTCTAAATGAGGTTCCTCATAAAGCAACCCCAAGGCCAGAAAAAACGCATCCACATTGAGCAACGCAGGATCCCCTGGTGCCAATGCAAAAGCCCAGTCTTGAGGGTCGCCCCGGAGCAAGGAAATTACAATCCTGACCTGCTGTGCAGGGTCTCCGGCAGAGCGAGACTTCAGGGACAAAAACAATTTGCAATTATTTTTAAAATTTTGAAAGTGAGATCTATTCCCCGAGAAGAATTCAGGCAAAGGAATTCTAGGCTCAGACATAGGTGCATGAACAACAAAATCTTGCAAATTTTGTACCTTTGTGGCGAGATTATTCAAACCTGTAGCTACACTCTGAAGATCCATTTGAAACAGGTGAACACAGAGCCATTCAAGGATTAGAAGGAGAGGAAGAGAGGAAGGCTGCAGTATAGGCAGACTAGCAAGTGATTCAATTAAGAGCACACTCAGAACTAGAGGGAAAAAAAAAAAAAAATTGTAGCAGACTTCTTTTTTCTCTCCTTTCTCAGCCAGTAATTTAACCCTTTTTTGGGCCGGTCAAACTGTCATGATTCTCAATGGCGAGAGAACATAGCCCAGCATATATGAGAACTAGCTCTTGGAAGATGGAAACTATACTGACCATGAACTAAACCTGCCGCACAACTAGAAGTGGCCGTGTAGCATGCCTACGTTTTTTTATCCCTAGATGCCCAGCGCCAGCCGGAGAACTACCTAATCCTAGCAGAGGAAAAGACAGTCCTGGCTCACCTCTAGAGAAATTTTCCCAAAAGGCAGACAGAGGCCCCCACATATATTGGCGGTGATTTAAGATGAAATGACAAACGTAGCATGAAAATAGGTCTAGCAAAATCGAGGTCCGCTTACTAGATAGTATGAAGACAGAAAGGGCACTTTCATGGTCAGCAGAAAACCCTATCAAAACACCATCCAGAAATTACTTTAAGACTCTAGCATTAACTCATAACACCATAGTGGCAATTTCCGCTCACAAGAGCTTTCCAGACACAGTAACGAAACAGCAGCTGTGAACAGGAACAAAATGCAAAAACACACAAGGACAAAAGTCCAAACTTAGCTGGGAGTTGTCTAGTAGCAGGAACAAGCACAGAAAGGCTACTGATTACATTGTTGACCGGCATGAAACTGACAGAGGAGCAAGGTTATATAGCGACTCCCACATCCTGATAGGAGCAGGTGAACAGAGGGGATGATGCACACAAGTTAAATTCCACAAGTGGCCACAGGGGGAGCCCAGAATCCAATTTCACAACAGTCTGTGTGAGATCACATGAGGAGACAGAAGGATTTGCATAAGTCTACATCCACAGATCTGTGGTTAGTTCTCCAAGATGTTTGGAAGAACTTCCTTGCTGAGTTCCTTTAAAAACTTTGTGCAAATATGCCTAGAGGAATTGATGCTTTAATGCTGCTTTGAAGGAAAAAGGCAGTCACATCAAATTGATTTAATTTAGGTTTATGTTTTGTTCATTACCTTTGCATTTTATTAATTGCAAAACATAAAATATTAACACCTCTATTTTTGCAAGCATTCTTACTTCGCAGGTTTTTTTCACACGTCCCAAAAACTTTTGCCCAGTACTATTTTTATTTATACATTTTTAAAAGCATGTTTTTATTTTTTTTTTATTTTTGAACCTGCTATCATCTGATCAGTTTTACTATAAACTGCAATACTACAGTATTACAATATATAGTAAAAATCACAGGTGGTTTTAACAGGAGCACAAATATGGAAGGCAATGGTTAAGACACCTTTACACCCCAAGGTGGTTTGCCTGTTAATGACCTGGACAATTTTTACAATTCTGACCAGTGTCACTTTATGAGATTATAACTCTGGAATGCTTCAATGTATCCCTCTGATTCTGAGATTGTTTTTTCGTGACATATTACACTTCTTGATAGGGGTAAAATTTATTCGATATAACTTGTGTTTATTTGTGAAGAAATTGAAATTTAGCAAAAATTTGAAAAATTTTGCAATTTTCAAACTTTGAATTCTTATGCCCTTAAATCAGAGAGATGTGTCACACAAAATAGTTAGGGATAAAAGTTGGCCAGCAATTTCTCCTTTGTCTTACAAAACGTTCGGTTTGCACCCGCACAAGCATTAAGATAGGTACAAAACGGCTGTTGTCCTTTTTTACTTCCCCACTTTTCTTTTTAAGAAGCAATGGTGAGTGCTGTTTCTTTTTTCAATATTGATCACACATACTGAAGTCCACCCAATTTCAGAAGGGGCAAGGTTGAAATTGTCTTACGCATCTCTTATTGTAGACAATTCTCTGCAAGGGTTGCTGTCAAGAGATTCATCAGGCCAAAAAATTCTTCTAACTGAGCTTCCTGGCTTTTATCACATATTTTAAGTTCTAGTGCACTTCAGAAGAGACTGTAACTACCCAACTTAGGTTTCCTTGATTTCATATTGGCCACTGCGATGACATGACAACATGAGATGGGTATTTCACGATTGCAGCTGCTAAATATATTATCACAATGAATAAAAAGCCATTATACAAAGTTGCATGAATAACAGTAAGGTTATGTCCACACGTTGCTGAATTGCAGCATAAATTTCTTCGGCAATTCCTCAACTCCCTGCCGTGGGTAAAATGCATGAGGAATTGGCATGTGTAATTAGTTTGCAGAATGCTAGTGTTTTCTAAGCGATCTGTAGCATTGCTTGGAAAACTGATTGACAGGTTGGTCACACTTGTCAAACATAGCATTTGACAAGTGTGACCAACTTTTTACTATTGATGCTGCCTAGGCAGCATCAATAGTAAAGAGATACAAAGTTAAAAATAATTTAAAAAATAAAAAATCGTGATATTCTCACCTTCCGGCGGCCTCCGCAGCCTTCCCGATCCTCGCGATGCTCCTTAGCAGCTCCCGTTCCCAGTGATGCCTTGCCACAATGATCCCAGATGACATAGCATCACGTGAGACCACTACTTCATCCCTGGTCATTGTCACAAGTCATCACTGGGAACAGGAGCTGCCGGGAGCATCGCTAAGGCCTGGGCTGGATCCGAGGGCTGCCGGAAGGTGAGTATATTACTATTTTGTATTTTACATTTTTTTTAATGGCTTGGAGGAGAGTTTCCTCTCCTCCACCCTGGGTACCATCTGCACATGATTCGCTTACTTTGCCCATGGTGGGCATAGCCCATTGCGGGAAGTAAGCGGATCAATGCATTCCTATGTGTGCAGAATCGCCCTGATTCCACACAAAAAATGAGCATGCTGCATATTTTTCTGCGATGCGATTCCACCGTGGAAAATTATGCCGCATTAGCACAGCATTGTGGAATCCCATTGAATTCAATGGGTTGTGTTGTGTATGCATTTTCGTTGCATTTTCGCCACATTTTCAAGGCGAAAAAATACAGCAAAAACGCATGCAATCTGCAACGTGTGCACATAGCCTTTAGGTAGTTATATTTAAAACATAGTATTAATAGGGTATACCCATCTCCTGGATTCTATCCCAATATATTGTAGGCGTAATAATATTAATATTAGGAAATACCTCCAATTACCGTATAAGTGTATTATACAGTAGTTCTTCTGATTCTCTATGTCACTTACCCCATGTTCAGAGCATTGAAGTAACTTAAGTATGAATGGCTATGACCACTCTTATACTGACAGTTAGTTGTCACCGTGGCATGTAAAAATGTTTTCATCCCTGGTCAAAATTACTGGTAATGTAAGCAATTAAGAAAGTTGAAGATGAAATGATCTGTAAGAGGCCAAAAGTTAAAGATGACACATCTCCTTTGTATGTTAGAGTAAAAAAATATGTTGTCTTTTTTCATTTTAAAAATTGCAAAAAAGGAATATGAACTGTTGCAAAAGTTTGCACTTGCTCCAAGATTTGTGTGCTCAGTTAACTTTGAACAAGGTTTCAGATCTTAATTAGCCTTTTTAAGGTTATGACTTTTTCACTATCATCATTAGGAAAGGCTAAGTAATACAAATTTTCCAGCTTTATAAAAGCCCAGCCTCCTCTAACCTTGTGCCAAAAACAGCAGCCATGGGTTCTTCTAAGCAGTTGCCTAGCGCTCTAAAAATGAAAATTGTGGCAGCCCACAAAGCAGGAGAAGGTTATGAAAATATAGCAAAGCATTTTCAAGTTGCCCTTTCCTCAATTTGAAATGTATTTAAGAAATGGCAGTTAACAGTGGAGGTCAAGAAAAGGTATGGAAGACCAAGCAAAATTTCATTGAGAGATTCTCGTAGGATTGCGAGAGAGGCAAGTCAGAAGTGCCGCTTCACTGCAAAAGACCTTCAGAAAGATTTAGAAGACTCTGGAGTTGTGCTATGTTGTTCTACTGTTCAGAGACACCTGCACAAATATGACTTTCATGGAAGAGTCATCAGAAGAAAACCTCTCCTGCTTCCTTACTATAAAATTCAGCATCAGAAGCATGCAAAGAACTTGTAAACAAGCCTGATAAATTTTGGAAAGTTCTGTGGACTGGTGTTATTAAAATAGATTTTTTTGGCCACAATGATCAAAGATATGTGTGGAGAAAAAAAGGGCACAGAATTTCAGGAAAAGAACATATTGTAAACCATTAGGCATGGGGGTGGATCAATCATGCTTTGGGGTTGTGTTGCAGCCAATGGCAAGGAGGACATTTTACGGGTAAAGGGAAGAATAGATTCAATAAAACTTCAACAATTTCTTGATGCAAACATAATACCATCAGTAAAAAAGCTGAAATTGAAAAGAGGATGGCTTCTACAAATGGATAATGATCCTAAACACATGTCGAAATCCACAATAGACGACCTCAAAAGGCACAAGCTGAAGGTTTTACAATTGACCTCACAGTCCCCTGATCTGAGCATCATTAAAAATCTGTGTCTAGACCTCAAAATAGCAGTGCATGCAAGATGACCCAGGAATTCACAGAACTGGAAGAATTTTCCAAGGAAGGATGAAATTACCTGAAACAAGAATTGAAAGACTCTTAGCTGGCTACAAAAGCATTTACAAGCTGTGATACTTTCAAAAAGTGGGTGCTACTAGGTAATAGACATGCAGGGTGCCAAAATTTTAGCATTTGCACATTTTCCTTATTGTAATTTTTAAAATGTAAAAGATGAAAATATATATTTGCCTTAGATAGAAAGGAAATGTGTCATCTTTAAATTTAGACCTCTTAGAGATCATTTCATCTTTAACTTGCTTAATTGTTCACATAAACAGTAATTTTGACCAGTGGTGACCAAACGTTTACATGCTACTGTATTGATCATAACCATGGATACCTAAGCTACTGCAATGCCCTGCACATGGAGTAAGCGACATAGCTTAGCAGAAGAACTCTACTACATTTCTATATGGACGTATTTGCTAATATTATTATTATTATTATTATTATTATCATTATTATTATTATTGCACCTGCTACATATTGGGATAGAATCTTGTATATGGGCATACCCCTTTGGGTACTTTGGCCACTGCACGACCAGCTCTATCCTCACCTACTGTATCCTCACCCATCGTTTGTAGATTGTGAGCCTTCGCGGGCAGTGTCCTCTCTCCTCCTGTACCAGTTGTTACTTGTATTGTTCAAGATTATTGTACCTGTTTTTATTATGTATACCCCTCCTCACATGTAAAGCGCCATGGAATAAATGGCGCTATAATAATAAATAATAATAATAATAATAATACCCCTTTAAATTTTTAAATTGCATGTCCCATCTATATTCTTCAGGAGACTACCGATTTCGAGCCTCCAGGCTTCACTCTTATTAAAAATTGTACTTAAGAAAGGAAAACTCATGATAAAATTGTCTTTGTTACTTTTTGTATAATACTTTTGGTTTGATTTTTTGGTCTGATTTTGGTTTGTTTTTGCTTTTTCGCTTTGCCAAGGAATTATTGAAAACAAGTGAAAATTAGCATTGATTCGCTTTTGTAACATTACAGAGATTTATTTTCATTTGGTATGTTCCTTTCTGTATTCTGTTTGGGGCATTCTGACATTCACATTTCAGATGCTAGTCATGCTGAACATTACCTCTACTACTGTGGGTTTACATCTGATGGGCCTGTAAGTATGCCAGTTCTGGCCTATGTAATGCTGTTTGTAATGTGAAATCTAAACAGGCAATAGCAGTGAGGCATGACAGGAATGTGTTTCCATTGGAGAAGTCTGTCAGAAAAAAAGTTTAAGCATAGACATGTCCAGAAGGGTCTTTCAGCTGGCCAAGACGGAAGACTAATGTTATTGTACATAGGCTGTCACCCTGCCAGCCCTCCCTCACAGACTTGTTTTCTTTAATACGTTCTTTTTCTTATTTTTTTCCCTCTTTCTTTCTTTACTGACTGTTTGCTCAGGTGGACAGTGACACCATTTGGAAGAGGCTGCTTTAGTCCAGCTCTGCACGCATGGCCGTTGGATGTGTCATCGAATTGGTTTCCAAAGTGGTCTCAGGAGACCTGAAGGTGAGGTCGAGGTTGCATTGTGTGTGGGAAAATGTGGAAAGAAGCAAAAAGTGAGATACTGTTATTCTTGGGCTTGCAGGTCTGCTAGAGGTCATGGTGTGGGAAGATGGACTTTAAGGTGTGGCAATGAAGAGAACAAAAGTTTAGTTTGCAAGTGAGTACAGTAATAAAATAGAAAAATGAAGACTGGGAACTCTGTTTTATTTTAAGAGAAGTCCACAGAATGTAAAGATCATGTGGTATTATGTTTAGTTGTGATCAGCTATGCAAATAATTCCTGAATGCCACCCAAGCATTCCAAGCGTAATTGCAACATGTGTAAGGGTTGAGAAAGCAGAAATTGTTGACTACAAGAGTAATGACCCAAAGTGTAATTTTCCTAAAGAGCTCACTGTGGACTAATGTTCTTCTGTCCTCATGTTTTTATCTTCCCCACATGATCTGTGAAGGTTAATGTATATGACCAGAGTACATCCAGTCTAAACAGTTTATAGAAGCTTTAAACTTGACAGAAATTTGACATTTTATTTGGTATGTTAAGAAGACCTCGATATACAATTCAGACAGATTATCTAATGAACCAAGCTTTAATATTCGAAGGTATATTTCACCCAAAAATAATCATAGATGATTCTAGTGTATGGACAGCTTTACAACCTGCTGCGAGGTTTACTTCTTTACAGATTATTTTAGAGAGTATTTGCTCCAAAAATATTATAGTATATATCACTGGACGCAGTTTTGCTTTCCAGTCATTGCTGAGACTCAGAATTTTGCTTTATTTTGTTACACATGAATGCTCTAACTATATATAAAAACGAATCACTGATTGACTGTACCTGGACGAGGACCATACTGTAGATCAAAGTACAAACAGTATAATTATTTTAGGATACCGCACAACAAGGGCACAGCTGGATCAATGAATGAAATCATTCTTTCCTATAACATACACCTGTACAAATCTGACATAACCCTGAAATGTTAGACTTGAAGGTACGAAGGATAAATACATGAAAAACCACCATGACTATGCTAATAAATATAGATAAATGTTGTGCAAGGAATCAAAAATATGGAATGCTGTCCAACAGCTAGTATGGGTTTTAGGCTGCAGTTGAATCCAAGGCGCTACAGTACAAAGAATACGGTCATCCAATTATGAGGCAGAGGGTACAGAGAGCCACAGGACCAATTAAAATCCTGGATTATTTTAGGTTTAGTGGACCAGTGAGCAATCTTACTCACTGATCTCAATCACTGCTTAAGTCCAACCACTGGACTTTAAAGTAAAAAATAAACAAAAATATAAAATATACTATAGTGACATAGTTAATATGGTTAATAGTTGTCCATCCAGTTCAAGAGAACCAGGATGTGAAAGGACCAACAGAAGAGGCACATGTACAACCACAATAAGTGATCCAGTGTGCCACAAAAGAGCTAGCCTTTCCCTCCTGATCCCAATTGCTGATCTACTGGACCAAATAATCAGAAAAAAGCTTACATATTTACATAAGTATTTATTTAATTTTCTTCTAAGAAGCATCTAAGCTGTGACCAGCTCTTGAGGTAAACTATTTCACAGATTAATAGTTCTTCCGGTAAAGAAAGCTTGTCTCCTCTTGAGATTGAACTTTTGTGTCTTTTGAGTAGGTTTTACATTAAACAGCTTTTGACAATACTTTTTGTATGAGCCATTTATGTATTTGTACATGTTAATCATGTCCCCACTTAACCGACTCTTCTCAACACTAAATAAATGTAATTCTTATCTAACCTGATAACCAAGATCCTTCATACCCCTCGTCAGTTTTGTGGCTTTTATTTGTACCTTGTTTAACTCCAGGGCATCATTTCTATGAACTGGTGGCCTGAACTGAAAGGCATATTGTAGATGACATTGTATTAATGCTTTCTAGAGTCATAGTATTATATCACATTCTCAAGAGCTACCGTTTTTTTCTGGTGTATAATACGACTGGGCGTATAAGACGACCCCCAACTTTTCCATATAAAATATGGAGTTTGGGATATACTCACCGTATAAGATGGGGGTCATCTTATACGCCCATATACTTGCCGTATAAGACGGGGGTCATCTTATACGCCCAGTCATCTTATATCGCATGTGCGGTGCGGATGGTTCCCATGGTCTGGAGGAGAGGAGACTCTCCTTCAGGCCCTGGGATCCACATTCATGTAAAAAAAGAATAAAAATAAAAAATATGGGATATACTTACCCTCCGACGGCCCGCGGCTCTCAGCGGTGCAAGCGGTGGCCTCCGTTCCTAAGGATGCATTCAGCGAAGGACCTTCGATGATGTCACAGTTGCGTGACCGGTCGCGTGACTGTGACGTCATCAAAGGTCCTTCGGAGGCTGCCGCTTGCACCGCTGAGAACTGCGGGCCGTCAGAGGGTAAGTATATCCCATGTTTTTTATTTTTATTCTTTTTTTTACATGAATATGGATCCCAGGGCCTGAAGGAGAGTCTCCTCTCCTCCAGATCCTGGGAACCATACAGGACTGCTCCCTGCACACGCCGTACCTGGCGTATAAGACGACCCATGACTTTTGAGATGATTTTCAGGGGTTAAAAAGTCGTTTTATACACCGGAAAATACGGTAGTAATTGTTTTAATACATGACAATGTCCTGTTGTCTTTAGAAGTTGCTGACATTGCATGCTTTTATTTAGTCTGTGATCTCAAGTACACTTAGATACTTCTCTACAAGTGACTCTCCTTGCTCTATTCCCCTAAAACATTTGATGCCCGCATATTATTAGTGTCCAGGTGCATAACTTTACATTTCTTCACATTAAAACTCATCTACCAAGTGGATGCTCAAACACTCAGTTCGTTGAAGTCAGCTTGTAACTTCTGAACATCTTCTATAGACTGCACTATACTATATCATTTGATGTTATCTGCAGAGAAATAGAAACTCCACAAATAACCCACTCATATTTCATTAATAAATAAGTTAAATAATAGAGGACCTATCAATGAACCTTGGGTTATACCACTAATAACTGGATACCATTTAGAGTAGCAGTCTTGGACCACAACTCTCTGGATGCGGTCTTTGAGCCAGTTTTCGATCTAATTACAAACCTTACCTTCTAAGCCTATAGACCTTAAATGGGTTTTTCCACAAACAACAGTCCATGTTAAGCAAAAGATATTGGAATATTAACAACTTCCACAATTGGATGTGTTTAAATAAAATGTTCCTTTGCTGAGATAACCTTATAAATGTGCCCCTGCTGTGTACTGTGTAATGGCTGTGTCTGACCATGGTGAAACATGGTCCGATCAAACAATAGCTCCTGGGCAGGGGGGTTACAATTGTGGAACTTATTTTTATTCTAATATCTATTGATTAAAAGAAACTTTGGTTTATGGGAAAGCCCCTTTAAAATACCCTACATATCATTCTGCTCATCTTCTCCTGTACTAAATATAAAATGCCATTAAAAATATATTCATACAGAAAATGAGACAGTTTATGCAGCAGGTGCATATATTTTTGCACACCTGATTGAAATATAGTGAATCATTTCTGCAAAAAATCTGTATGTGAATTTATTCCAATTGATTACTTCAAGAGGAATAAAATCTGTCCAAATTTAATGTCTGGATATGTTGAATGAATTGTCTCATTCAATTGCAACAAGCAGAGATGTCCAAAGCCATGATATTTAATATACAGTGCATATTATAGAATGTACAAGTTTTTATAAGTAAAAAAAAAACTCCTTTAACCCCTTACCAACATGTGGCATACATATTCATCTGATGTGTATGTATAGAGAGAGCTGAGCAAATTTAACCTCTTTACCGCTATAGTTATGTTCAAAGTGGGCTCATCCTGTTTGCTGTGGGCATCGGTAGTGAGTCCGCGGGTTGAATCATGTTGACATATTAAATGCCACTGTCATCTCTGACAACAGCATTTAACATGCTCGTGCCGGAAGCGCGTCACTAATCCCGCCCATCGACACCCATCTCACATGACCACGAGTCGCTATTGGTTTGGCATGGCAAACCTGGGTCTGCAGCAGACCCCTGTGGTTGTCATTGCCAGATAGCCCAGTGCTTGGCGCTCATAGCAAGTGATCATTTTAATTACATAAAGCAGGGCTGAAACCCTGCTATGTGTAGCACAAACGATCGGATGATTGCAGCTTCTAGTCTCCCATGGAGACTAATAAAGCAAGTGTATAGTAAGAAAATTTTTTTGGGAAAATAAAAAAAAAAAGTTCAAATCACCCCCCCGATTGCCCATTCAAAATAAAACAATAAAAAAATACACATATTTGGTATCACAGCATTCAGAATCGGCCTTTTTTTTTGTCACCGCAGCATAATAATAATAATCTTTATTTATATAGTGCCAACATATTCCGCAGCGCTTTACAGTTCAACATTATTTTACATTATTAAAATGGTATCAATAAAAATGTCAGCTCGGCACAGAAAAAATAAGCCCTCACCCAGCCCCAGATCACAAAAAAATTATTTTGCATTATGAATATCCTTTAAAAATATATTGTGTCCCACAAAAAAAGCCCTTACATGGCCATGTAGATGGAAAAATAAAAAAGGGGAGGAAAAAGTAAAAGCTCAAAACCATAAAATTGCCTGGCCATGAAGGCATTAAAACACATTACACATGTCAAATGTCAGCAATTCATATAAATATCATTATATTCTTTTTTGACTGTAACTAGCTAAAATTATTATAAATGTGTGTTATATCTACTGTAGATATGAGGTCAGGTAGGAAAAAAACCTTTAGGAAAAAATTAGGGAAGTTCATAATTAGTTGAAGTTGGTCCAAACATTAAACATATGTGCCAAGTTTCTTCAGAAGTATGTTACCCTGCACAAGGCACAAATACTGAATGCTAATATCTAGTTAATGAGGCATAAGATGACAGAAAGAACCAGAAGGAACATGGTACTTTGCATCTGAAGAATGGCCAATGTAAACGCGGATGGCTATTACTATAATAACCAACTATCACACTTAAGATAATATTTGTTAATTTTCTTCGGTAATTTCTAACGGGACGTTGTTGCGTTCTCACGATCACAGGACTCGCTTGTGTAAAACATGAAAAGGATGTTTCCTGCAATCTTCTAATCATTTACAATTGTTTTCCTTTAATGTGTCTGCTGTTGCTTAAACTCTACAGACATCCTCGCAAATTTGAAACATTTGGCCGATGCATGCATGAAACGGCAGCTGAAATTTACAAATGGCATTAAACCTTCTTCTGAAACTTATCTGATACCCAGAAGTAGTAGATTGCTTAATATTTGTGGAAGGTGGTCTGGGGGTCCTTTCCTGTCAATTTTATACAGAATCAAAGAAAAACAACTTTTCTCTTTGTGAATAAAAAATTGGCTGCCAAATAGGTAATATGGTGCCTATAGGTAAAGTATGACTGCCCTGTAGAGCTGAGGTGCACAATCTTTTTTATTCTGAGGACCACATTGTCATATTAAGCCATTTCCAAGGGCTGTTGTAAATATGGGGATAACACCTGTTGAGACATTAGAGAGTGAGCAGCTTATGAGAAGAAGCCATCCGAAATGTCTCTTCTTTTAAGTGCGTCAGCGTATACGAACCCTGAAGCGGTTGGAAGAAGTGGTATAAGACGGTGAACTGTGTTAACTTTATGGTGTGCTGTTCGGGCACTTTTTAGGTGGACTCTGGGCAGAAACTATCTGAAAAGATGGTGCATGCACATACGCTTATGATGAGACGTTCATATAAAGCATGGGTGTGTTCATATAGTTTTCTGAAAACGATTTAGAAGCAGATTCTGCTCTGAAATGGAATACTTTTTATTTAATTTAGCTTTAAATACTTTTTGAATAAGCTTCCTTTCCTATGGATTGTAATGGGAAAACACTTCAACAGTACACATGGAGGTGTTTTTTCTACTAAGAGTTTTTTAGCGTTTTCCATTAAAATCAATAGGAAGTCTATTCAAAGAGTATTTGAAGCATTTGTTTATGGATTTTGAAGCAGAATGTACATTGTAACAGTAGAAGCAGGGGCGTAACTACAGTAGGTGCAGAGGTTGCAATCACACTTGGAGCCTAGACCCTAGGGGGCCCAAAAAATCCCCTTTGGCACATATGAAAAGACCATTAGTATTAAAGACATGAAATAATTGGTCGCCCTGTTGGAGCTTTTGCATTGGGGCCCACAAGCTTCCACTTATGCCACTACGTAAAAGTCAAGACTCGTATTCTTGATGGTTACATAGTACTTGTTCAGACTCTCTCTGATTGCACAGTGTTAGTGCTCACTCAGATGACCGACCATACAATGAATACAATGAGTAAAAATCAGACAGCACACTGACCAATGTAAAACATTAGGGCTGGGAAGATGACAATTTTTCACAGCGGTGAGGGGGATGGTACCTGTAAGCATTGCTCTGACGCAACCAGGTTGGTTGATCCACAATATAGGTTGGGTCCCTGTCACTACCTTCTCACCTTTGGAACCGTGGAAGTGCACACAGCACGAAATGACCGTAGTCCAACCTTTTCCACACTCACCTCTCCCGCCGATGTGTGTTCACGTCACTGAATAAAGTACTTCATCTGGAACAGTGAGTTATTTAACCGTTCAGCACTTTAGGTCTTGTGTTAGAATCACATATATGGCACTTTGTCGTTTACTAGAGCTTGTATCCGCTAGTGTTTTCCATGGACCAATGTTCAGCAGTCTCTATATGACTAGTTATCTGCTTATTTGTTTTAATTGGTTAAAATAAAAATGGAATTTTTAACCCCTTCCCGACATTTGACGTACTATCCCGTCGAGGTGGGGTGGGCCCCCATGACCGCCGACGGGATAGTACGTCATACGCGATCGGCCGCGCTCACGGGGGGAGCGCGGCCGATCGCGGCCGGGTGTCGGCTGCATATCGCAGCTGACATCCGGCACTATGTGCCAGGAGTGGTCACGGACCGCCCCCGGCACATTAACCCCCGGCACACCGCGATCAAACATGATCGCGGTGTACCGGCGGTACAGGGAAGCATCGCGCAGGGAGGGGGCTCCCTGCGGGCTTCCCTGAGACGATCGGTACAAGGTGATGTACTCACCTCGTACCGAACGTCTTCTCCCTGCAGGCCCCGGATCCAAAATGGCCGAGGGGCTGTATCCGGGTCCTGCAGGGAGCACTTCCGGGTCGGAGCAGGCTGCAGATGAAAGCTGCAGCCTGCTCCGATGAAAGTATGATCGCGGATCTGATAGAGTGCTGTGCACACTATCAGATCTGCGATCTGTGATGTCCCCCCCTGGGACAAAGTAAAAAAGTAAAAAAAAAAATTTCCACATGTGTAAAAAAAAAAAAAAAAAATTCCTAAATAAATAATAATAATAAAAAAAATATTATTCCCATAAATACATTTCTTTATCTAAAAAAAACAAACAAAAACAATAAAAGTACACATATTTAGTATCGCCGCGTCCGTAACGACCCAACCTATAAAACTGACCCACTAGTTAACCCCTTCAGTAAACACCGTAAGAAAAAGAAAAAAAAACGAGGCAAAAAACAACGCTTTATTACCATACCGCCGAACAAAAAGTGGAATAACACGCGATCAAAAAGACGGATATAAATAACCATGTTACCGCTGAAAACGTCATCTTGTCCCGCAAAAAACGAGCCGCCATACAGCATCATCAGCAAAAAAATAAAAAAGTTATAGTCCTCAGAATAAAGCGATGCCAAAATAATTATTTTTTCTATAAAATAGTTTTTATCGTATAAAAGCGTCAAAACATAAAAAATGATATAAATGAGGTATCGCTGTAATCGTACTGACCCGACGAATAAAACTGCTTTATCAATTTTACCAAGCGCAGAACGGTATAAACGCCTCTCCCAAAAGAAATTCATGAATAGCTGGTTTTTGGTTATTCTGCCTCACAAAAATCGGAATAAAAAGTGATAAAAAATGGTCACGTGTCCGAAAATGTTACCAATAAAAACGTCAACTCGTCCCGCAAAAAAAAAAAAACCTCACATGACTCTGTGGACCAAAATGTGGAAAAATTATAGGTCTCAAAATGTGGAGACACAAAAACTTTTTTGCTATAAAAAGCGTCTTTTAGTCTGGTTTCACACTTGCGTTTTTATCTGCATGCGTTTTTTAAAAAAACCACATGTGTGAAAAAATGCATGTAAACGCGGTAAAACGCATGCGTTTTTATAGAAAAACACAAGAAAACAAGAAAAAAACAAAAAACCCTAACCCTACCCCTAACCCTACCCCTAACCTGAAATACGTGGCACTGAAATACGTGGCACTGAAATATACGTTTATATACGTATATACGTATATAAGTGCCACGATATTTCAGTGGCCACGTATTTAAGTGCCACGTATTTAAGTGCCACGTATTTAAGTGCCACGTATTTAAGTGCCACGTATTTAAGTGCCACGTATTTAAGTGCCACGTATTAAAGTGCCACGTATTTCAGTGCCACGTATTTACGTGCCACGTATTTTTCAGTGCCTGAAATACGTGGCACTGAAATACGTGGCACTGAAATACGTGGCACTGAAATATCGTGGCACTGAAATATCGTGGCACTTAAATACGTGGCACTTAAATACGTGGCACTTAAATACGTGGCACTTAAATACGTGGCTCTTAAATACGTGGCACTTATATACGTGGCACTTATATACGTGGCACTTATGACTGTCAGAAAATGTTCAGTAAACGGTTAGGGGTGAGGTTAGGGGTAGGGTTTCAGGTAGAATTGGGGAGATTCCACTGTTCAGGCACATCAGGGGCTCTCCAAACGCGACATGGCGTCCAATCTCAATTCCAGCCAATTCTGCGTTGAAAAAGTAAAACAGTGCTCCTTCCCTTCCGAGCTCTCCCGTGTGCCCAAACAGGGGTTTACCCCAACATATGGGGTATCAGCGTACTAGGGACAAATTGAACAACAACTTCTGGGGTCCAAGTTCTCTTGTTATCCTTGGGAAAATAAAAATTTGGGGGGCTAAAAATCATTTTTGTGGGAAAAAAAATATGTTTTATTTTCACGGCTCTGCGTTGTAAACTGTAGTGAAACACTTGGGGGTTCAAAGTTCTCACAACACATCTAGATAAGTTCCTTGGGAGGTCTAGTTTCCAATATGGGGTCACTTGTGGGGGGTTTGTACTATTTGGGTACATCAGGGGCTCTGCAAATGCAACGTGACGCCTGCAAACCAATCCATTTAAGTCTGCATTCCAAATGGCGCTCCTTCCCTTCCGAGCTCTGTCATGCGCCCAAACAGTGGTTCCCCCCCACATAGGGGGTATCAGCGTACTCAGGACAAATTGGACAACAATGTTTAGGGTCCAATTTATCCTGATACCCTTGTGAAAATACAAAACTGGGGGCTAAAAAATCATTTTTGTGAAAAAAAAAAAATAATTTTTATTTTCACGGCTCTGCGTTATAAACTGTAGTGAAACACTTGGGGGTTCAAAGTTCTCACAACACATCTAGATAAGTTCCTTGGGGGGTCTAGTTTCCAATATGGGGTCACTTGTGGGGGGTTTGTACTGTTTGGGTACATCAGGGGCTCTGCAAATGCAACGTGACGCCTGCAGACCAATCCATTTAAGTCTGCATTCCAAATGGCGCTCCTTCCCTTCCGAGCTCTGTCATGCGCCCAAACAGTGGTTCCCCCCCACATAGGGGGTATCAGCGTACTCAGGACAAATTGGACAACAACTTTTAGGGTCCAATTTATCCTGATACCCTTGTGAAAATACAAAACTGGGGGCTAAATTTCATTTTTGTGAAAAAAAAAAAAATTATTTTCACGGCTCTGCGTTATAAACTGTAGTGAAACACTTGGGGGTTCAAAGTTCTCACAACACATCTAGATAAGTTCCTTGGGGGGTCTAGTTTCCAATATGGGGTCACTTGTGGGGGGTTTGTACTGTTTGGGTACATCAGGGGCTCTGCAAATGCAACGTGACGCCTGCAGACCAATCCATTTAAGTCTGCATTCCAAATGGCACTCCTTCCCTTCCGAGCTCTGTCATGCGCCCAAACAGTGGTCCCCCCCCACAAATGGGGTATCAGCGTACTCCAGACAAATTGGACAACAACTTTTGAGGTCCAATTTATCCTGATACCCTTGTGAAAATACAAAACTGGGGGCTAAAAAATCATTTTTGTGAAAAAAAAAAATAATTTTTATTTTCACGGCTCTGCGTTATAAACTGTAGTGAAACACTTGGGGGTTCAAAGCTCTCAAAACACATCTAGATAAGTTCCTTAGGGGGTCTACTTTCCAAAATGGTGTCACTTGTGGGGGGGTTTAATGTTTAGGCACATCAGGGGCTCTCCAAACGCAACATGGCATCCCATCTTAATTCCAGTCAATTTTGCATTGAAAAGTAAAATAGCGCTTCTTCCCTTCTGAGCTCTGCTATGCGCCCAAACAATGGTTTACACCCACATATGGGGTATCGTCGTACTCAGGACAAATTGCACAACAACTTTTGTGGTCTAATTTCTTCTCTTACCCTTGGGGAAATAAAAAATGGGGGTTAAAAGATCATTTTTGTGAAAAAATATGATTTTTTATTTTTACGGCTCTGCATTATAAACTTCTGTGAAGCACTTGTTGGGTCAAAGTGCTCAACAACACACATCTAGATAAGTTCCTTAAGGGGTCTACTTTCCAAAATGGTGTCACTCGTGGGGGGTTTCAATGTTTAGGCACATTAGGGGCTCTCCAAACGCAACATGGCGTCCCATCTCAATTCCAGTCAATTTTGCATTGAAAAGTCAAATGGCGCTCCTTCCCTTCTGAGCTCTGCCCTGCGCCCAAACAATGGTTTACACCCACATATGGGGTATCAGTGTACTCAGGACAAATTGCACAACAATTTTTGGGGTCCAATTTCTTCTCTTACCCTTGGGAAAATAAAAAATTGGGGGTGAAAAGATCATTTTTGTGAAAAAATATGATTTTTTATTTTTACGGCTCTGCATTATAAACTTCTGTGAAGCACTTGGTGGGTCAAAGTGCTCACCACACATCTAGATAAGTTCCTTAGGGGGTCTACTTTCCAAAATGGTGTCACTTGTTAGGGGTTTCAATGTTTAGGCACATCAAGGGCTCTCTAAATGCAACATGGCGTCCCATCTCAATTCCAGTCAATTTTGAATTGAAAAGTCAAATGGCGCTCCTTCCCTTCCGAGCTCTGCCCTGCGCCCAAACAATGGTTTACACCCACATATGGGGTATCAGCGTACTCAGGACAAATTGCACAACAATTTTTGGGGTCCAATTTCTTCTCTCACCCTTGGGAAAATTAAAAAATTGGGGGTGAAAAGATCATTTTTGTGAAAAAATATGATTTTTTATTTTTACGGCTCTGCATTATAAACTTCTGTAAAGCACTTGTTGGGTCAAAGTGCTCACCACACATCTAGATAAGTTCCTTAGGGGGTCTACTTTCCAAAATGGTGTCACTTGTTAGGGGTTTCAATGTTTAGGCACATCAGGGGCTCTCCAAATGCAACATGGCGTCCCATCTCAATTCCAGTCAATTTTGCATTGAAAAGTCAAATGGCGCTCCTTTGCTTCCAAGCTCTGCCATGCGCCCAAACTGTGGTTTACCCCCACATATGGGGTATCAGCGTACTCAGGACAAATTGTACAACAACTTTTGGGATCTATTTTCTCCTGTTACCCTTGGTAAAATAAAACAAATTGGAGCTGAAATAAATTTTGTGTGAAAAAAAGTTAAATGTTCATTTTTATTTAAACATTCCAAAAATTCCTGTGAAACACCTGAAGGGTTAATAAACTTCTTGAAAGTGGTTTTGAGTACCTTGAGGGGTGCAGTTTTTAGAATGGTGTCACACTTGGGTATTTTCTATCATATAGACCCGTCAAAATGACTTCAAATGAGATGTGGTCCCTAAAAAAAAATGGTGTTGTAAAAATGAGAAATTGCTGGTCAACTTTTAACCCTTATAACTCCGTCACAAAAAAAAATTTTGGTTCCAAAATTGTGCTGATGTAAAGTAGACATGTGGGAAATGTTATTTATTAAGTATTTTGTGTGACATATGTCTGTGATTTAAGGGCATAAAAATTCAAAGTTGGAAAATTGCGAAATTTTCAAAATTTTCGCCAAATTTCCATTTTTTTCACAAATAAACGCAAGTTATATCGAATAAATTTTACCACTACCATGAAGTACAATATGTCACAAGAAAACAATGTCAGAATCGCCAAGATCCGTCAAAGCGTTCCAGAGTTATACCCTCATAAAGGGACAGTGGTCAGAATTGTAAAAATTGGCCCGGTCATTAACGTGCAAACCACCCTTGGGGGTGAAGGGGTTAAGGATATATACTCTGTGGGTTTTCTTTACCCTCTCTTTTGCAATGCACATTATGTGAGTTCTTTGCCCCAAACTTGTTTTGTTTTGATAAGGATGCCTTTTGATATTGAAAAAAAATATGTAATTTCAATAATTTTCTGGGAGAAAAACTTGAACAATTTAAATGGCGCCATCACTTTCAGCCATGACTGCATCTCATTTATACAGAATCGTTGCTTTCAAACCTAAAGGTTTTAGTTTATATCCTAAATACAATTTATTTCTCTTCATCGTGCTGCGTAGAATACAAAAGTTTTTTTTACTATCTTTCAACACGTATTTCAGATGAGTGTACATTGGACTACGGTTTTGAAACATAACAGGAATCAGAAATGCGTTTGTTTCGTGCTTAGTTTAATATGTGTGTATGTCTGAGAGTGAGCTCTCTCTTGTTTTCGCATTCTAGATCCAACAAAAATAAGCCACATTTATGTTTTCTACAATACATGAAGTCATAGAAAGTGCGTGAAAACGCTTTTTTGAGGGGTTTTGTTTTGAAGAAGCTTCGGCTCTTTTGTATAGAATGTGAGCCATTTGTATATGTGAGTGAAATGCTAAAATGAAGACCTCCTCTCAAACCTTATGAAGGACCTGTCAGCACCCCTGGTATGTCTATTTTGGTAAAGTAAATACTTGTATTCCCAAGAAAATAACTGTCCTAAGCATCTTTTCATAGAGCTCAACATTGTGCTTTTTCTCTGTTTTTAAGCCTGAACATTTACGAAAAAAAATTGATAGTTTTATGTTACCATGTCCCTTGTTAAATCTGGCAGAACTGATTGGACAGAGTCATATAATGCATGGATATACCCCCCAAATAGTAACACCCAGCTGTTGATTTATTCATGCATGTCTCAGGGTACAAACAAATGAATGGTTGGCATAATGTAGAGCTTTAACCCCTTCATGACAGGAGGTATTTTCTTCTTTTTTTTTGCGTTTTTGTTTTTTGCTCCCCTTCTTCCCAGAGCCATAACTTTTTTTATTTTGGGGTGAAAATGGCCATGTGAGGGCTTGTGAATTTCAAAAATCTTCAAAAGTCCCAAACCAGAGTTAGCCATGTGTTTGGAAGAGATTAGTCAGTTTAAAGAATACTTGCCATTTCCCCTTCCTCCTAAGTAACATAAACAATATGTGTAATGGTTCCCAATACGAGGGAATAAAGCAAACTTTCCAGCTATTACCTGTTAACAACTGTATGATGATAATAGACTTTACAAGCTGTATCTCCACTTCTTGATGATTTTTTATTTGCCTTCTAGAGATCATGTTCCCTCATTTTCTTTTCCTAAATGTGCTTTCTATTGCAGAGTTTGGTTATAAAGCCACATGTTTGCTCATCAAATCCCCTAAAAAATGCAAAGCTATCAAAGATCTCTCTGCACTGCTGTCATCAACCTACATCCTGGAATGGTCCCTCTGTGAGTAACATGTGCAGCTGTGGAGCGGCTTCTGTGACCATCCAGCAGTCAGAATCCTATCTTCACACTTTTGCTTTCATAACCCCTAATTAAAATCATATGGGCTAGAGTGGTATCCCTTTCCCCACTCGCTGCTGATTAAAGATACAAATGTCTTTGAGTTTTAAGAGAAACATATACAAGATTATTTTTCCCCTTCGCAATGCTGACATCTTTGCAAAAGTGTGAGCAATATGTAGCAGCAGAAACTGACATTTAGCCGCTTGCCACTAAGAAATATGTCATGCCGACTTATTCTCTAATTGCAACCATTTGGTGCAGGAGCTCTGCTTGCTTACACTGTAATTGCAATCTGCTTAAATATAGGAACTCAGATCTTTGAATCCCTGTTCTAGCACATTTGTAGCATGCAACAGCTGAGCAAGAAAAAAAAGCAGTGTTTTGCCAATAGTCCTTACATTTTTCTTCTTGGCTGATTATCTACTGCGGTTGTTATATAAATAGTCTCACAAATTACACCCTAACCACAATACAGGATCTCTCATGACAATTTGCAATCTTCTCTTTTTGAGTTGTAAATATGAAATAAATGCATAACAAAAATATTTGCTTTTAACACAATTCACTTGTGTTAAAATTGGTGGAAAAAAATGCTGGGGTTGCATGGTAATTATAGCAAATAGATAAATAATGTTTTATTGCAGAAATGAAATATAGGGGGATAAGCATGCAGTCCGTTTTACTCATATATCAGTGTGAACTGGGTATGGTAATGACTTCACTTATAAACTGGTAAGGGTTGTTCATATGGAGTTCTAGTTTTATGCTATTAACCCCTTTACCCCACGGGTGGTTTGAACGTTAATGACCAGGCCAATTTTTACAATTCTGACCACTGTCCCTTTATGAGGTTATAACTCTGAAACGATCCAACGGATCCCAGTGATTCTGACTAGTGTTGAGCATTCCGATACCGCAAGTATCGGGTATCGGCCGATACTTGCGGTATCGGAATTCCGATACCGAGATCCGATACTTTTGTGGTATCAGGAATCGGAATCAGAAGTTCTCAGTGTATGGTTCCCATTGTCTGAAGGAGAGGAAACTCTCCTTCAGGCCCTGGGATCCATATCCATGTAAAATTTTAAAATGCGCGCGTGTCCAGCCTCCCGTGACGTCACGGCTTGTGATTGGTCGCGTCGCCCATGTGACCGCGACGTGACCAATCACAAGCCAGAACGTAATTTTAAAATCCTGAAGGACCTAAAATTACGTCACGGCTTGCTGTGATTGGTCGCGTCGCGGCCACATGGGCGGCACGCGACCAATCACAAGCCGGGTCATCACGTAAGTAAGGAAAAGCGCGAATTTTAAGCAAACAACGCTGCCGGTTCCCTCGCTGAGGTCCAGGCTGCGTCGGAGAGGTGAGTATAGCAATATTTTTTATTTTAATTCTTTATTTTACACATTAATGTGGATCCCAGGGCCTGAAGGAGAGTTTCCTCTCCTTCAGACCCTGGGAACCATCAGGAATACCGTCCGATACTTGAGTCCCATTGACTTGTATTGGTATCGGGTATCTGTATCGGATTGGATCCGATACTTTGCCTGTATCGGCCGATACTTTCCGATACCGATACTTTCAAGTATCGGACGGTATCGCTCAACACTATTGACCAGCAATTTCTCATTTTTTCAACACCATTTTTTTAGGGACTACATCACATTTGAAGTAATTTTGAGGGGTCTATATGATGGAAAATAACCAAGTGTGACAACATTCTAAAAACTGCACCGCTCAAGGTACTCAAAACCACATTCAAGAACTTTATTAACCTTTCAGGTATTTCACAGAAGAAGTTTATTAACCCATCAGGTATTTCACAGGAATTTTTGGAATGTTTAAAAAAAATTGAACATTTAACTCTTTTTCACAAAAAATGCCTTTAGTTCCAATTTGTTTTATTTTACCAAGGGTAAAAGGAGAAATTGGACCCCAAAAGTTGTTGTACAATTTGTTCTGAGTTTGCTGATTTCCCATATGTGGGGGTAAACCACTGTTTGGGTGCATGGCAGAGCTCAGAAGGGAAGGAGCGCCATTTGACTTTTCAATGTAAAATTGACTGGAATTGAGATAGGACGCCATGTCGCGTTTGGAGAGTCCCTGATGTGCCTGAACATTGAAACTCCCCACAAGTGACACCATTTTGGAAAGTAGACCCCCTAAGGAACTTATCTAGATTTGTGGTGAGCACTTTGTCCCACCAAGTTCTTCACAGAAGTTTATAATGTAGAGCTGTAAAAATAAAAAATCATATTTTTTCACAAAAATGATATTTTCACCCCCAATTTTTTATTTTCCCAAGGGTATTAGAAGAAATTGGACCCCAATAGTTGTTGTGCAATTTATCCTGAGTACGCTGATACCCCATATGTGGGGGTAAACCACTGTTTGGGTGCATGGCAGAGCTCGGAAGGGAAGAGCGCCATTTGACTTTTCAATGCAAAATTGGCTGGAATTGAGATGGGACGCCATGTCACGTTTGGAGAGCCCCTGATGTGCTTAAACACTGAAACCCCCCACAAGTGACACCTTTTTGGAAAGTAGACCCCCTAAGGAACTTATCTAGTTGAGTGGTGAGCACTTTGACCCAACAAGTACTTCACAGAAGTTTATAATGTAAAGCAGTAAAAGTAAAAAATCATATTTTTTCACAAAAATTATCTTTTAGCCCCCTGTTTTGTATTTTCCCAAGGGTAACAAGAGAAATTTAGCCCCAACCCAAATTGTAGCCCAAACCCTAACTTTAGACACAACACTAACCCTAACTTTAGCCCCGACCCTAACCCTTACTTTAGCCCCAACCCTAACCCAAACTTTAGCCCCGACCCTAACCCTAACTTTAGCCCCAACCCTAACCATAACTGTAGCTCCAACCCTAACCCTAGCTGTAGCCCTAACCCTAACTTTAGCCCCAACCCTAACCCTAGCTGTAGCCCTAACCCTAACTGGAGCCCCAACCCTAACTGTAGCCCTAACCCTATCTTTAGCCCCAACCCTAACCCTAACTGTAGCCCCAACCCTAACTGTAGCCCTAACCCTATCTTTAGCCCCAACCCTAACCCTAACTGTAGCCCTAACCCTAACTTTAGCCCCAACCCTAACCCTAGCTGTAACCCTAACCCTAACTGTAGCCCCAACCCTAACTGTAGCCCTAACCTTAACTTTAGCCCCGACCCTAACCCTAACCCTAATGGGAAAATGGAAATAAATTCATTTTTTAAATTTTATTATATTTTCCTAACTAAGGGGGTGATGAAAGGGGTTTGATTTACTTTTATAGCGGGATTTTTAGCGGATTTTTATGATTGGCAGCTGTCACACACTAAAAGACTCTTTATTGCAAAAAATATTTTTTGCGTCTCCACATTTTGAGAGCTATAATTTTTCCATATTTTGGTCCACTGAGTCATATGAGGTCTTGTTTTTTGCGGGACGAGTTGACGTTTTTATTGGTAACATTTTTGGGCACGTGACTTTTTTTATCGCTTTTTATTCTGATTTTTGTGAGGCAGAATGAACAAAAACCAGCAATTTTGGGGGGGCGTTTATACCGTTTCACGTTTGATAAAATTGATAAAGCAGCTTTACTCTTCGGGTCAGCACAATTATAGCAATACCTAATTTATATCATTGTTTATGTTTTGGCGCTTTTATACGATAAAATCTATTTTATATAAAAATAATTAGTTTTGCATCCCTTTATTCTGAGGACTATAACTTTTTTATTTTTTCGCTGATGACGCTGTATGGTGGCTCGTTTTTTGTGGGACAAGATGACGTTTTCATCGGTACCATGTTTATTTATATCCGTCTTTTGGATCGCGTGTTATTCCACTTTTTGTTTGGCGGTATGTGTTATGGACCTGGTGGTTAGGTGCACCAGGAATGACCTGATAGTTAAACAAGGAATCGGGACGAGCTCTGGGGAAATGGGAACTCTGCTGACTGCAAACCCTACTCCTATCAACACAACTAGAAATAGCAGTGGAGCGTGCCTGACTCTGCCTAGACGCCTCTTCACAGCCTAAGAGCTAACTACCCCTAAAGAAAGGAAACAAAGCCTCACTTGCCTCAGAGAAATTTCCCCAAAGGTAAAAGCAGCACCCCACAAGTATTGACTGTGAGTTAAGAGGAAATCACAAACACAGGATGAAATAGGCTTTACCAAAGAGAGGCCAGTCTAACTAAACAGATTGAGGATAGAAAAGGGATCTTTGCGGTCAACACAACAAACTACAAAAACCACGCAGAGTGTGCAAAAAATACCCCCGCACCGACTCACGGTGCGGTGGTGCCACTCTGCACCCCCAGAGCTACCAGCTAGCCAGGAGTTTCACAATAGCAAGCTGGACTAGAACTTAGCAAGAAAAACCATAAGTAACAAATGATCAAGCCAGAACTTAGCTTTTGCTGGAGTAGTCAGGTCCTCAGAAAGATCCAGGAGAGATCTGAACCGGTACTAGAACATTGACAGCTGGCATGGAGTAATGATCTGAGTGGAGTTAAATAGAGAATCCAGCCTAGCCCCAAACGAGGGCAGGTGGGGAAGGAATCTCAGAACCAGCAGCTCCACTCACAGCCACCAGAGGGAGTCCACGGACAGAACTCACTGAAGTACCATTCATGACCACAGGAGGGAGTTCGAGAACGGAATTCACAACAGGTATGATAATAAAGCATTGCTTTTTGCCTCGTTTTTTTTATTTTTTACTTTTTTACAGTGATCACTGAAGGGGTTAACTAGTGGGACAGTTTTATAGGTTGGGTCACTACGGACGCGGCAATACTAAATATGTGTACTTTTATTGTTTGTTTTTTACTTAGATAAAAAAAATTATTTAGTGGAACAATATATTTTTTTAGGAATTTTTTTTTTTACATATGTAAATATATTTTTTAACTTCATAACATTGCCCCAGGGGGGGACATCATGCTATAATGTCAGATCGCTGATCTGACACTTTGCATACCACTGTGTCAGATCAGTGATCTGACAGGCAGTGCTGCAGGCTTGCAAGCACCTGCTCTGAGCTGTGCTGAAAAACTCAGCTTATACACAAGCATATATGGTAAATCATTTTATACTCCATGAAATAATAACTCTGCATCAGTAACTATATGAAATGTTGATCTTGATGGACCTAGGTCTTTTTCAACCTATGTAACTATATAACTCTGTGTTGTACAAATCCTCTGTTATTCCTCCCAGAAATTGATAAATAAATTGATAATTGAGCAACACTTATCTTCTTGTTGAAGTGGAGTCCCACACAGTCTGGCCTCGGCAGCATTAATTGGACAGTAAAGGAATACGTAAGGACACCCCACCAACCGGTATCACCCATTTCTTAATTTAACCTTCTCGACCTGCCTAGTTTCCACTTTTGCATTTTCACTTGTTCTATAGCTTTTCTATTTTTCCATCAACATAGCCACATGAGTGTTTGTTTTTTACCAGACAAGTTGAACTTTTAAATTACCCTATTCAATACATCATGAGATGTTCAAGGAAATGGGAAAAAAGTTTAGCAAAATTGCAAAAAAAGCGCAAATCCACAACTGTTTTGTTTTTTATTTACTATGTTTACTATATATTAAAAAGTACCTGGTAATATGATTCTCCAGGTCAGTACAATTACAGAGATACCAAAAATGCATATTGTTTGTTAAGTGGTGGAAAAAAAATCGTACATTTGTAAAATAATATTGCCTGGGCCACAATTTTTCCGAGACCAGTGTCATTT
This sequence comes from Ranitomeya variabilis, assembly GCF_051348905.1. NCBI lineage: Eukaryota > Metazoa > Chordata > Amphibia > Anura > Dendrobatidae > Ranitomeya > Ranitomeya variabilis. The sequence goes on along the minus strand of NC_135237.1, from coordinate 85,181,081 downwards.
TACATTTTTGGTTGATGGAGCTATTTGAGGGATTGTTATTTTGTGCCCATAGCTGATGTTTTTATTGATACCACTTTGGGGCATATACAATGTTTTGATTGCCTGTTATTGCATTTTTTTTAGTGTTGCAGAAAAAACATACAGTAATTTTGGCATCACAATGTGCGATTTAAATGTCAGTGATAAGGATCATAAGATGCAGTGAAGGCTGAATTGGTGATGGTGAGGAGCAGAGGGGCCCAAGGGCATTACTTGAGAGGTGAGGATAAGTATTTTCCTAACCTTTTGATGGCCCTTTAAGGTTACGAAAAATGGCGGCCAGCATGTAAGCGAATTACAAGAAAATCTCATTTTGGAGAATGCAGATTTTTGTAGAGGTAAATTTCAGTTCTACTGGAATTTATTTACTCATCTCCAATAAATACTTATGTACATGAATAAAATTGTTATTCTGAATGTTGATCCAGTTGATCGATGCTAAAGATCATGCTCTTTAGGACAGACTTTATCATGCATCATGACAAAGTCCCCTGGTTTAACTTGATGGGCATGTGTCTTTTTTCAATCATGCAGCTAAGTAACTATGAAGCATGGTTTGCCAGTCTAAATGGGCTAATAAGTGATTCCCAACCAGGAAACAGTTACCGAATAGCGGACGTGTAATGCTGAACATCGTCTTGTGTAAAACCTTAATTTTTGGGAGACCAAAGACTAATTCTAGCTTTCAGTTTTTGTCTACAGTTTAATATTAAGTGTTAGTCGAAGTTTGAATAAAAAGCAGGCAACACCAATATATATACACTAGATGGTGGCCCGATTCTAATGCATCGGGTATTCTAGAATATGTATGTCCACGAAGTATATTGCCCAGCGACGTAGTATATTGCCCAGCGACGTAGTATAATGCCCAGTGACGTAGTATATTGCCCAGCCACGTAGTATATTGCCCAGCGACGTAGTATATTGCCCAGCGACGTAGTATATTGCCCAGCGACGTAGTATATTGCCCAGTGACGTAGTATATTGCCCAGCGACGTAGTATATTGCCCAGCGACGTAGTATATTGGGCAGTCATGTAGTATATTGCCCAGCTACATAGTATATTGCCCAGCCACATATGTCACAGGTTAAAAAAATTAAAAAATAAACATATACTCACCTTCCGCAGGTGCGTTGTAGTTCTGTCGCCTGTGTGGGGTGCAGGCGGCAGCTTCCGGTCCCAGGGTGTGATGATGTCATGGTCACATGACCGTGACATCATGGCAGGTCCTTTTCGCGCAGGCGCGCAGGACCTGTGATGACGTCGCGGTCACATGACCATGTCGCGGTCACATGACCGTGATGTCACGGCAGGTCCTTCTCGCGCAGGCGCACAGGACTTGTGATGACGTCGCGGTCACATGACCGTGATGTCATGGCAGGTCCTTCTCCCAGACCATCCTTGCCTCCGGAACGTGCCGCTTGCATGGACCAGCCGGAGCATCGTGAGAAGCGGGAAAGGCAGCGGAAGGTGAGTATCTAATGATTTTTTATTTTTTTTATTATTTTTAACATTAGATGTTTTTACTATTGACGCTGCATAGGCTGCGTCAATAGTAAAAACTTGGTCACACAGGGTTAATAGTGGCAGTAACAGAGTGTGTTACCCGTGGCATAATGTGGTCTGTTACCGCCGGCATTAACCCTGTGTAAGCGGTGACCAGAGGGGTGTATGCGCCGGGCACTGAGTGCGGGGAGTAAGGAGCAGCCATTTTCTTCCGGATTGTGCGCGTCGCTGATTGGTCGTGGCAATGGTCGTGGGCGTTTTGCCACGACCAATCAGCGACTTGGATTCCATGACAGACAGAGGCTGCAACCAATGAATATCCAAGACAGACAGAAGGACAGACAGACAGACAGAAAGACGGAAGTGACCCTTAGACAATTATATAGTAGATACTGTACATGGCTATTACCATATTTTTCAGATTATAAGACGCACTTTTTTCCCAATTTTTTGTGGGGAAAATTGGGGTGCGTCTTATAGTTAGAATACACCTACAAATGCAGTGTGCAGCGGTGGCACTCTGTGCTGGGGCAGCGACGGCGCTCTGTGTTGCAGCGGCGGTGCTCCGCCAGCATTTTGTCAAAGCCCCATTGCCAAGATTTGAATCTGAGCATGCGCCGCCCCCAGCAGCAATTTTGCCAGAAGCCACCGCATCACAGCAATGGAGCTGCGGAGGCCTCTGGGCTTTGTCAAAATGCTGGCGGAGCACTGCCATTGCAGCAGAGCGCTGCCACCACCCCAGCACAGAGCACCGCCGCCCCAGCACAGAGTGCCACAGCACAGAGCGCCGCCACTGCAGCACAGAGCACAGCCACCACAGCACAGAGCACTGCTGCCGCAGCACAGAGCACCACCATCGCAGCACAGAGCACCACCGCCATAGCACAGAGCACCGCTGCCACACCAGCCTGAGATGAAACTTCCCAGAGGCCACCGCACCAGCCTGGACCACTGAACAACCCCTGTGACCACTCCTGCACCTGTGCCTATCCCCCTCCGTGGTAAGCTGAATTTGGACTGTAAGATGGACCCCCATTTGACACATTATTTTTTTTAACCTATTTTCCTTTTGAAAATTTGGGGTGCATCTTATGGTCCATTACGTCTTATAGTCTGAAAAATACGGTATATCATCAGGGCCGGCTCCAGGTTTTTGAGGGCCCCGGGTCAAAGAGTCTCAGTGCCCCCCCCCCCTTTAACACATACCACGATTCATGATGCACAGATACAGCAGAGAAATATAGGTATAGTACAATGCCAGATTTCACTTCTTACATGAGTGATAGCTAGGGTTGAGCGAAACGGGTCGATCATTTTCAAAAGTCGCCGACTTTTGGCTAAGTCGGCGTCTCATGAAACCCGATCCGACCCCTGTGCTTGTCGGCCATGCGGTACGCGACTTTCGCGCCAAAGTCACGTTTCAATGACGCGAAAAGCGCCATTTCTCAGCCAATGAAGGTGAACGCAGAGTGTGGGCAGCGTGATGACATAGATCCTGGTCCCCACCATCTTAGAGAAGGGCATTGCAGTGATTGGCTTGCTGTCTGCGGCGTCACAGGGGCTATAAAGGGGCGTTCCCGCCGACCGCCATCTTACTGCTGCTGATCTGAGCTTAGGGACAGGTTGCTGCCGCTTCGTCAGAAGCAGGGAGAGCGTTAGGCAGGGTCCACTAACCACCAAACCGCTTGTGCTGCAGCGATTTCCACTGTCCAACACCACCTTCGGTGTGCAGGGACTGTGGAAGCTATTTTTTTTTTTTTTTCCCCTCAGCGCTGTAGCTCATTGGGCTGCCCTAGAAGGCTCCGTGATAGCTGTATTGCTGTGTGTACGCCACTGTGGAAACCAACTGCTTTTTTCAAAGCACATATCCTCTTGTTCCTTCCTTTCTGCACAGCTATCTTTTTTGTTTGTCCACACTTTTTATTTAATTTGTGCATCAGTCCACTCCTATTGCTGCCTGCCATACCTGGCTTAGATTACTGCAGGGAGATAGTAATTGTAGGACAGTCCCTGTTTTTTTTTTGTTTTTTTTGTGGGAGACTAAGATTGGCATTTCTGCTACAGTGCCATCCCTGTGTGTGCCATCTCTCACTGAGTGGGCCATAGAAAGCCTATTTATTTTTTCCGTGATTTGTGTTCTAAATTCTACCTCAACACAAAAACACTACATCAATCAGTGGGAGAAAAATATTGGCCTCAGTCAGGGCTTGTGTGCCACTGCTGTGTGTGCTATCTCTCATTCAGTGGGCTATAGAAAGCCTATTTTTTTTTATTTTTTTTTTAATATTATTTGGTTTCTAAAGTCTCCCTGAAAAAAAAAAAAAAAACTAAAAAAACAGTGGGAGAGTAATATTGCCCTTTCAGCTTGTGTGCCAGTCTTGACTCCTGGGTGTGCCACCTCTCTCTCTCATTCAGTGGGCCATAGAAAGGCTATTTTTTTTTTTTGTTTTTTTAATATTATTTGGTTTCTAAAGTCTCCCTGAAAAAAAAAAAAAAAACATAAAAAAACAGTGGGAGAGTAATATTGCCCTTTCAGCTTGTGTGCCAGTCTTGACTCCTGGGTGTGCCACCTCTCTCCCTCTCATTCAGTGGGCCATAGAAAGCCTATTTATTTATTTTTTTAAATATTATTGGGTTTCTAAAGTCTCCCTTAAAAAACAAAAAATACATAAAAAAACAGTGGGAGAGTAATATTGCCCTTTCAGCTTGTGTGCCAGGCTTGACTCCTGGGTGTGCCACCTCTCTCCCTCTCATTCAGTGGGCCATAGAAAGCCTATTTATTTTTTTTTTAAAATATTATTGGGTTTCTAAAGTCTCCCTTAAAAAACAAAAAATACATAAAAAAACAGTGGGAGAGTAATATTGCCCTTTCAGCTTGTGTGCCAGTCTTGACTCCTGGGTGTGCCACCTCTCTCTCATTCAGTGGGCCATAGAAAGCATTTTTTTTTTTTTCCTTGATTTGTGTTCTAAAATCTACCTCAACACAAAAACACTACATCAATCAGTGGGAGAAAAATATTGGCCTCAGTCAGGGCTTGTGTGCCACTGCTGTGTGTGCTATCTCTCATTCAGTGGGCTATAGAAAGCCTATTTATTTATTTATTTTTTTTCTTATTATTTGGTTTCTAAAGTCTCCCTGAAAAAAAAAAAAAAAACATAAAAAAACAGTGGGAGAGTAATATTGCCCTTTCAGCTTGTGTGCCAGTCTTGACTCCTGGGTGTGCCACCTCTCTCCCTCTCATTCAGTGGGCCATAGAAAGCCTATTTATTTTTTTTTTTAAATATTATTGGGTTTCTAAAGTCTCCCTTAAAAAACAAAAAATACATAAAAAAACAGTGGGAGAGTAATATTGCCCTTTCAGCTTGTGTGCCAGTCTTGACTCCTGGGTGTGCCACCTCTCTCTCTCATTCAGTGGGCCATAGAAAGGCTATTTTTTTTTTGGTTTTTTTTAATATTATTTGGTTTCTAAAGTCTCCCTGAAAAAAAAAAAAAACATAAAAAAACAGTGGGAGAGTAATATTGCCCTTTCAGCTTGTGTGCCAGTCTTGACTCCTGGGTGTGCCACCTCTCTCCCTTTCATTCAGTGGGCCATAGAAAGCCTATTTATTTATTTTTTTAAATATTATTGGGTTTCTAAAGTCTCCCTTAAAAAACAAAAAATACATAAAAATACAGTGGGAGAGTAATATTGCCCTTTCAGCTTGTGTGCCAGTCTTGACTCCTGGGTGTGCCACCTCTCTCCCTCTCATTCAGTGGGCCATAGAAAGCCTATTTATTTTTTTTTTAAATATTATTGGGTTTCTAAAGTCTCCCTTAAAAAACAAAAAATACATAAAAAAACAGTGGGAGAGTAATATTGCCCTTTCAGCTTGTGTGCCAGGCTTGACTCCTGGGTGTGCCACCTCTCTCCCTCTCATTCAGTGGGCCATAGAAAGCCTATTTATTTATTTTTTTAAATATTATTGGGTTTCTAAAGTCTCCCTTAAAAAACAAAAAATACATAAAAAAACAGTGGGAGAGTAATATTGCCCTTTCAGCTTGTGTGCCAGTCTTGACTCCTGGGTGTGCCACCTCTCTCCCTCTCATTCAGTGGGCCATAGAAAGCCTATTTATTTTTTTTTTTAAATATTATTGGGTTTCTAAAGTTTCCCTTAAAAAACAAAAAATACATAAAAAAACAGTGGGAGAGTAATATTGCCCTTTCAGCTTGTGTGCCAGTCTTGACTCCTGGGTGTGCCACCTCTCTCCCTCTCATTCAGTGGGCCATAGAAAGCCTATTTATTTTTTTTTTTAAATATTATTGGGTTTCTAAAGTCTCCCTTAAAAAACAAAAAATACATAAAAAAACAGTGGGAGAGTAATATTGCCCTTTCAGCTTGTGTGCCAGTCTTGACTCCTGGGTGTGCCACCTCTCTCTCATTCAGTGGGCCATAGAAAGCATTTTTTTTTTTTTCCTTGATTTGTGTTCTAAAATCTACCTCAACACAAAAACACTACATCAATCAGTGGGAGAAAAATATTGGCCTCAGTCAGGGCTTGTGTGCCACTGCTGTGTGTGCTATCTCTCATTCAGTGGGCTATAGAAAGCCTATTTATTTATTTATTTTTTTTCTTATTATTTGGTTTCTAAAGTCTCCCTGAAAAAAAAAAAAAAAACATAAAAAAACAGTGGGAGAGTAATATTGCCCTTTCAGCTTGTGTGCCAGTCTTGACTCCTGGGTGTGCCACCTCTCTCCCTCTCATTCAGTGGGCCATAGAAAGCCTATTTATTTTTTTTTTTAAATATTATTGGGTTTCTAAAGTCTCCCTTAAAAAACAAAAAATACATAAAAAAACAGTGGGAGAGTAATATTGCCCTTTCAGCTTGTGTGCCAGTCTTGACTCCTGGGTGTGCCACCTCTCTCTCTCATTCAGTGGGCCATAGAAAGGCTATTTTTTTTTTGGGTTTTTTTAATATTATTTGGTTTCTAAAGTCTCCCTGAAAAAAAAAAAAAACATAAAAAAACAGTGGGAGAGTAATATTGCCCTTTCAGCTTGTGTGCCAGTCTTGACTCCTGGGTGTGCCACCTCTCTCCCTTTCATTCAGTGGGCCATAGAAAGCCTATTTATTTATTTTTTTAAATATTATTGGGTTTCTAAAGTCTCCCTTAAAAAACAAAAAATACATAAAAATACAGTGGGAGAGTAATATTGCCCTTTCAGCTTGTGTGCCAGTCTTGACTCCTGGGTGTGCCACCTCTCTCCCTCTCATTCAGTGGGCCATAGAAAGCCTATTTATTTTTTTTTTAAATATTATTGGGTTTCTAAAGTCTCCCTTAAAAAACAAAAAATACATAAAAAAACAGTGGGAGAGTAATATTGCCCTTTCAGCTTGTGTGCCAGGCTTGACTCCTGGGTGTGCCACCTCTCTCCCTCTCATTCAGTGGGCCATAGAAAGCCTATTTATTTATTTTTTTAAATATTATTGGGTTTCTAAAGTCTCCCTTAAAAAACAAAAAATACATAAAAAAACAGTGGGAGAGTAATATTGCCCTTTCAGCTTGTGTGCCAGTCTTGACTCCTGGGTGTGCCACCTCTCTCCCTCTCATTCAGTGGGCCATAGAAAGCCTATTTATTTTTTTTTTTAAATATTATTGGGTTTCTAAAGTTTCCCTTAAAAAACAAAAAATACATAAAAAAACAGTGGGAGAGTAATATTGCCCTTTCAGCTTGTGTGCCAGTCTTGACTCCTGGGTGTGCCACCTCTCTCTCTCATTCAGTGGGCCATAGAAAGGCTATTTTTTTTTTGGTTTTTTTAATATTATTTGGTTTCTAAAGTCTCCCTGAAAAAAAAAAAAAAACATAAAAAAACAGTGGGAGAGTAATATTGCCCTTTCAGCTTGTGTGCCAGTCTTGACTCCTGGGTGTGCCACCTCTCTCCCTTTCATTCAGTGGGCCATAGAAAGCCTATTTATTTTTTTTTTAAATATTATTGGGTTTCTAAAGTCTCCCTTAAAAAACAAAAAATACATAAAAAAACAGTGGGAGAGTAATATTGCCCTTTCAGCTTGTGTGCCAGTCTTGACTCCTGGGTGTGCCACCTCTCTCTCATTCAGTGGGCCATAGAAAGCATTTTTTTTTTTCCTTGATTTGTGTTCTAAAATCTACCTCAACACAAAAACACTACATCAATCAGTGGGAGAAAAATATTGGCCTCAGTCAGGGCTTGTGTGCCACTGCTGTGTGTGCTATCTCTCATTCAGTGGGCTATAGAAAGCCTATTTATTTATTTATTTTTTTTCTTATTATTTGGTTTCTAAAGTCTCCCTGAAAAAAAAAAAAAAACATAAAAAAACAGTGGGAGAGTAATATTGCCCTTTCAGCTTGTGTGCCAGTCTTGACTCCTGGGTGTGCCACCTCTCTCCCTCTCATTCAGTGGGCCATAGAAAGCCTATTTATTTATTTTTTTAAAATATTATTGGGTTTCTAAAGTCTCCCTTAAAAAACAAAAAATACATAAAAAAACAGTGGGAGAGTAATATTGCCCTTTCAGCTTGTGTGCCAGTCTTGACTCCTGGGTGTGCCACCTCTCTCTCTCATTTAGTGGGCCATAGAAAGGCTATTTTTTTTTTTGGTTTTTTTAATATTATTTGGTTTCTAAAGTCTCCCTGAAAAAAAAAAAAACCATAAAAAAACAGTGGGAGAGTAATATTGCCCTTTCAGCTTGTGTGCCAGTCTTGACTCCTGGGTGTGCCACCTCTCTCCCTCTCATTCAGTGGGCCATAGAAAGCCTATTTATTTATTTTTTTAAATATTATTGGGTTTCTAAAGTCTCCCTTAAAAAACAAAAAATACATAAAAAAACAGTGGGAGAGTAAATATTGCCCTTTCAGCTTGTGTGCCAGTCTTGACTCCTGGGTGTGCCACCTCTCTCTCATTCAGTGGGCCATAGAAAGCATTTTTTTTTTTTTTCCTTGATTTGTGTTCTAAAATCTACCTCAACACAAAAACACTACATCAATCAGTGGGAGAAAAATATTGGCCTCAGTCAGGGCTTGTGTGCCACTGCTGTGTGTGCTATCTCTCATTCAGTGGGCTATAGAAAGCCTATTTATTTATTTATTTTTTTTCTTATTATTTGGTTTCTAAAGTCTCCCTGAAAAAAAAAAAAAAAACATAAAAAAACAGTGGGAGAGTAATATTGCCCTTTCAGCTTGTGTGCCAGTCTTGACTCCTGGGTGTGCCACCTCTCTCCCTCTCATTCAGTGGGCCATAGAAAGCCTATTTATTTATTTTTTTAAATATTATTGGGTTTCTAAAGTCTCCCTTAAAAAACAAAAAATACATAAAAAAACAGTGGGAGAGTAATATTGCCCTTTCAGCTTGTGTGCCAGTCTTGACTCCTGGGTGTGCCACCTCTCTCTCTCATTTAGTGGGACATAGAAAGGCTATTTTTTTTTTTGGTTTTTTTAATATTATTTGGTTTCTAAAGTCTCCCTGAAAAAAAAAAAAAAACATAAAAAAACAGTGGGAGAGTAATATTGCCCTTTCAGCTTGTGTGCCAGTCTTGACTCCTGGGTGTGCCACCTCTCTCCCTCTCATTCAGTGGGCCATAGAAAGCCTATTTATTTTTTTTTTTTAAATATTATTGGGTTTCTAAAGTCTCCCTTAAAAAAACAAAAATACATAAAAAAACAGTGGGAGAGTAATATTGCCCTTTCAGCTTGTGTGCCAGTCTTGACTCCTGGGTGTGCCACCTCTCTCTCATTCAGTGGGCCATAGAAAGCATTTTTTTTTTTCCTTGATTTGTGTTCTAAAATCTACCTCAACACAAAAACACTACATCAATCAGTGGGAGAAAAATATTGGCCTCAGTCAGGGCTTGTGTGCCACTGCTGTGTGTGCTATCTCTCATTCAGTGGGCTATAGAAAGCCTATTTATTTATTTATTTTTTTTCTTATTATTTGGTTTCTAAAGTCTCCCTGAAAAAAAAAAAAAAACATAAAAAAACAGTGGGAGAGTAATATTGCCCTTTCAGCTTGTGTGCCAGTCTTGACTCCTGGGTGTGCCACCTCTCTCTCATTCAGTGGGCCATAGAAAGCATTTTTTTTTTTTCCTTGATTTGTGTTCTAAAATCTACCTCAACACAAAAACACTACATCAATCAGTGGGAGAAAAATATTGGCCTCAGTCAGGGCTTGTGTGCCACTGCTGTGTGTGCTATCTCTCATTCAGTGGGCTATAGAAAGCCTATTTATTTATTTATTTATTTTCTTATTATTTGGTTTCTAAAGTCTCCCTGAAAAAAAAAAAAAAACATAAAAAAACAGTGGGAGAGTAATATTACCCTTTCAGCTTGTGTGCCAGTCTTGACTCCTGGGTGTGCCACCTCTCTCCCTCTCATTCAGTGGGCCATAGAAAGCCTATTTATTTATTTTTTTAAATATTATTGGGTTTCTAAAGTCTCCCTTAAAAAACAAAAAATACATAAAAAAACAGTGGGAGAGTAATATTGCCCTTTCAGCTTGTGTGCCAGTCTTGACTCCTGGGTGTGCCACCTCTCTCTCTCATTTAGTGGGACATAGAAAGGCTATTTTTTTTTTGGTTTTTTTAATATTATTTCGTTTCTAAAGTCTCCCTGAAAAAAAAAAAAAAACATAAAAAAACAGTGGGAGAGTAATATTGCCCTTTCAGCTTGTGTGCCAGTCTTGACTCCTGGGTGTGCCACCTCTCTCCCTCTCATTCAGTGGGCCATAGAAAGCCTATTTATTTATTTTTTTAAATATTATTGGGTTTCTAACGTCTCCCTTAAAAAACCAAAAATACATAAAAAAACAGTGGGAGAGTAATATTGCCCTTTCAGCTTGTGTGCCAGTCTTGACTCCTGGGTGTGCCACCTCTCTCTCATTCAGTGGGCCATAGAAAGCATTTTTTTTTTTTTTCCTTGATTTGTGTTCTAAAATCTACCTCAACACAAAAACACTACATCAATCAGTGGGAGAAAAATATTGGCCTCAGTCAGGGCTTGTGTGCCACTGCTGTGTGTGCTATCTCTCATTCAGTGGGCTATAGAAAGCCTATTTATTTATTTATTTTTTTTCTTATTATTTGGTTTCTAAAGTCTCCCTGAAAAAAAAAAAAAAACATAAAAAAACAGTGGGAGAGTAATATTGCCCTTTCAGCTTGTGTGCCAGTCTTGACTCCTGGGTGTGCCACCTCTCTCCCTCTCATTCAGTGGGCCATAGAAAGCCTATTTATTTTTTTTTTTTAAATATTATTGGGTTTCTAAAGTCTCCCTTAAAAAAACAAAAATACATAAAAAAACAGTGGGAGAGTAATATTGCCCTTTCAGCTTGTGTGCCAGTCTTGACTCCTGGGTGTGCCACCTCTCTCTCATTCAGTGGGCCATAGAAAGCATTTTTTTTTTTCCTTGATTTGTGTTCTAAAATCTACCTCAACACAAAAACACTACATCAATCAGTGGGAGAAAAATATTGGCCTCAGTCAGGGCTTGTGTGCCACTGCTGTGTGTGCTATCTCTCATTCAGTGGGCTATAGAAAGCCTATTTATTTATTTATTTTTTTTCTTATTATTTGGTTTCTAAAGTCTCCCTGAAAAAAAAAAAAAAACATAAAAAAACAGTGGGAGAGTAATATTGCCCTTTCAGCTTGTGTGCCAGTCTTGACTCCTGGGTGTGCCACCTCTCTCTCATTCAGTGGGCCATAGAAAGCATTTTTTTTTTTTCCTTGATTTGTGTTCTAAAATCTACCTCAACACAAAAACACTACATCAATCAGTGGGAGAAAAATATTGGCCTCAGTCAGGGCTTGTGTGCCACTGCTGTGTGTGCTATCTCTCATTCAGTGGGCTATAGAAAGCCTATTTATTTATTTATTTTTTTTTCTTATTATTTGGTTTCTAAAGTCTCCCTGAAAAAAAAAAAAAAACATAAAAAAACAGTGGGAGAGTAATATTACCCTTTCAGCTTGTGTGCCAGTCTTGACTCCTGGGTGTGCCACCTCTCTCCCTCTCATTCAGTGATCCATAGAAAGCCTATTTATTTATTTTTTTAAATATTATTGGGTTTCTAAAGTCTCCCTTAAAAAACAAAAAATACATAAAAAAACAGTGGGAGAGTAATATTGCCCTTTCAGCTTGTGTGCCAGTCTTGACTCCTGGGTGTGCCACCTCTCTCTCTCATTTAGTGGGACATAGAAAGGCTATTTTTTTTTTTGGTTTTTTTAATATTATTTGGTTTCTAAAGTCTCCCTGAAAAAAAAAAAAAAACATAAAAAAACAGTGGGAGAGTAATATTGCCCTTTCAGCTTGTGTGCCAGTCTTGACTCCTGGGTGTGCCACCTCTCTCCCTCTCATTCAGTGGGCCATAGAAAGCCTATTTATTTATTTTTTTAAATATTATTGGGTTTCTAACGTCTCCCTTAAAAAACCAAAAATACATAAAAAAACAGTGGGAGAGTAATATTGCCCTTTCAGCTTGTGTGCCAGTCTTGACTCCTGGGTGTGCCACCTCTCTCTCATTCAGTGGGCCATAGAAAGCATTTTTTTTTTTTTCCTTGATTTGTGTTCTAAAATCTACCTCAACACAAAAACACTACATCAATCAGTGGGAGAAAAATATTGGCCTCAGTCAGGGCTTGTGTGCCACTGCTGTGTGTGCTATCTCTCATTCAGTGGGCTATAGAAAGCCTATTTATTTATTTATTTTTTTTCTTATTATTTGGTTTCTAAAGTCTCCCTGAAAAAAAAAAATAAATAAATAAAAAAACAGTGGGAGAGTAATATTGCCCTTTCAGCTTGTGTGCCAGTCTTGACTCCTGGGTGTGCCACCTCTCTCCCTCTCATTCAGTGGGCCATAGAAAGCCTATTTATTTTTTTTTTTTAAATATTATTGGGTTTCTAAAGTCTCCCTTAAAAAACAAAAAATACATAAAAAAACAGTGGGAGAGTAATATTGCCCTTTCAGCTTGTGTGCCAGTCTTGACTCCTGGGTGTGCCACCTCTCTCTCTCATTTAGTGGGACATAGAAAGGCTATTTTTTTTTTTGGTTTTTTTAATATTATTTGGTTTCTAAAGTCTCCCTGAAAAAAAAAAAAAAAACATAAAAAAACAGTGGGAGAGTAATATTGCCCTTTCAGCTTGTGTGCCAGTCTTGACTCCTGGGTGTGCCACCTCTCTCCCTCTCATTCAGTGGGCCATAGAAAGCCTATTTATTTTTTTTTTAAAATATTATTGGGTTTCTAAAGTCTCCCTTAAAAAAACAAAAATACATAAAAAAACAGTGGGAGAGTAATATTGCCCTTTCAGCTTGTGTGCCAGTCTTGACTCCTGGGTGTGCCACCTCTCTCTCATTCAGTGGGCCATAGAAAGCATTTTTTTTTTTCCTTGATTTGTGTTCTAAAATCTACCTCAACACAAAAACACTACATCAATCAGTGGGAGAAAAATATTGGCCTCAGTCAGGGCTTGTGTGCCACTGCTGTGTGTGCTATCTCTCATTCAGTGGGCTATAGAAAGCCTATTTATTTATTTATTTTTTTTCTTATTATTTGGTTTCTAAAGTCTCCCTGAAAAAAAAAAAAAAACCATAAAAAAACAGTGGGAGAGTAATATTGCCCTTTCAGCTTGTGTGCCAGTCTTGACTCCTGGGTGTGCCACCTCTCTCCCTCTCATTCAGTGGGCCATAGAAAGCCTATTTATTTATTTTTTTAAATATTATTGGGTTTCTAAAGTCTCCCTTAAAAAACAAAAAATACATAAAAAAACAGTGGGAGAGTAATATTGCCCTTTCAGCTTGTGTGCCAGTCTTGACTCCTGGGTGTGCCACCTCTCTCTCTCATTTAGTGGGACATAGAAAGGCTATTTTTTTTTTTGGTTTTTTTAATATTATTTGGTTTCTAAAGTCTCCCTGAAAAAAAAAAAAAAACATAAAAAAACAGTGGGAGAGTAATATTGCCCTTTCAGCTTGTGTGCCAGTCTTGACTCCTGGGTGTGCCACCTCTCTCCCTCTCATTCAGTGGGCCATAGAAAGCCTATTTATTTATTTTTTTAAATATTATTGGGTTTCTAACGTCTCCCTTAAAAAACCAAAAATACATAAAAAAACAGTGGGAGAGTAATATTGCCCTTTCAGCTTGTGTGCCAGTCTTGACTCCTGGGTGTGCCACCTCTCTCTCATTCAGTGGGCCATAGAAAGCATTTTTTTTTTTTCCTTGATTTGTGTTCTAAAATCTACCTCAACACAAAAACACTACATCAATCAGTGGGAGAAAAATATTGGCCTCAGTCAGGGCTTGTGTGCCACTGCTGTGTGTGCTATCTCTCATTCAGTGGGCTATAGAAAGCCTATTTATTTATTTTTTTTTTTTCTTATTATTTGGTTTCTAAAGTCTCCCTGAAAAAAAAAAATAAATAAATAAAAAAACAGTGGGAGAGTAATATTGCCCTTTCAGCTTGTGTGCCAGTCTTGACTCCTGGGTGTGCCACCTCTCTCTCTCATTCAGTGGGCTATAGAAAGCCTATTTTTTTTTTTTTTTTTTTAAATATTATTTGGTTTCTAAAGTCTCCCTGAAATAAAAAAAAAACTTAAAAAAACAGTGGGAGAGTAATATTGCCCTTTCAGCTTGTGCGCCAGTCTTGACTCCTGGGTGTGCCACCTCTCTCTCTCTAATTGTGGGCCATAGAAAGCCTTTTTTTTTTTTTTTTTTTTTAATATTATTTGGTTTCTAAAGTCTCCCTGAGAAAAAAATAAAAATAAATTAGGTGGGAGATTAATATTGACATTAGTGCTTGAGTGACAGTCCTGCGTGTGTGTCATCTCTGTGATTTTGTGCCACAGAAAACAGAGTGTGTAACATTGTGCCTGATTTTCCTTGTGGTCTCACCAACCTGTTAAGGGATATTGAAATCATACTGAAGTTATAGCTCACCGTGTAAGTTGTTTGACAGCAACAAATAAAGTTACTTTGGTTAAGATTTTAAAACAATGAGGAAGTCTGGTGCAAGAGGTCGTCGTGGGCGTTCATTGTCAGCTGGTAATGATGGTAGTGGTAGTGGAGCATCAGGTGGTCGTGGGGATAAAAATATTCCACCTAAGTCTGGAGCTGTGGAGCCAGTTTCGTCGTCAGGCTACACAAGGCCTCGAACGCTCTCTTTTCTGGGAGTAGGAAAACCGCTTTTAAAGGCGGAGCAGCAACAGCAAGTTTTGGCTTACATTGCAGACTCAGCCTCTAGCTCTTTTGCCTCCTCTTCCGAAACTGGTAAATGTAAAAGCAGCGCGTCGCTTGTGGATGTTCACGGTCAGGGACAAGTCGCTTCCTTGTCCTCCTCAGCAAAAACTACAACAAGAGAGAAGGATGCAGCAGGCGACACAACGGGTCACTCCATGGAGCTCTTTACACATACCGTCCCTGGCTTAGAAAGTGAAACATTTAACAGGCCATGCCCATTACAAGTATATTCCGACATGGAGTGCACTGATGCACAGCCACAGCCAGAGTACTATGCTGCTCCTTTGACTCAGACCACCACATTGCCCTCTCAGGGTACAGATCCACAATCAGACCCTGATGAGACTATGTTGCCCCGCCACGAACGCTATACCACCGACCGACACAGTGACACAGACGAAGTTGCACACGAGCTCGAAGAGGAGGTAATAGATGACCCAGTTATTGACCCCGATTGGCAGCCATTGGGGGAACAGGGTGCAGGCGGCAGTAGTTCAGAAGCGGAGGTGGAGGAGGGGCCGCAGCAGGCATCAACATCGCAACAGGTTCCATCTGCCGGGCCCGTATCTGGCCCAAAACGCGTGTCAAAGCCAAAACCTGTTGGAGCACAGCGTTGCCATCCGGTTAAAGCTCAGTCTGCAATCCCTGAAAAGGGATCCGAGTCTAGGAAGAGTGCAGTCTGGCATTTTTTTAAACAACATCCAACTGATCAGCGCAAAGTCATCTGTCAAAAATGTTCAACTAGCTTAAGCAGAGGTCAGAATCTGAAAAGTCTAAATACTAGTTGCATGCATAGACACTTAACCACCATGCATTTTCAAGCCTGGACTAACTACCAAACGTCCCTCAAGGTTGTAGCACCCTCGGCCAATGAAGCTAGTCAGCAACGCAAAATCCCTTCCGTCACTGTAAGGCCACCATTTTCCGCACCACCGGCAGTATCTGTGCAGGTTTCTTTGCCAGCCAAAAGCAGTCAGGGTCAGGGAATCACCAGTTTTGTAGGAGGAAATATTGCATCTAGGGCACCGGCGGAAACAATACCGTCTCCAACCGTCTCTCAGTCTGCCATGTACACCGGCACACCCGAAAGTTCCACGATCTCCAGCTCTCCAGTCCAGCTCACCCTACATGAGACTCTGGTTAGAAAAAGGAAGTACTTATCCTCGCATCCGCGTACACAGTGTTTTAACGCCCACATAGCTAGACTAATCTCGTTAGAGATGATGCCCTACCGGTTAGTTGAAAGCGAAGCTTTCAAAGCCCTGATGGAGTACGCTGAACCACGATACGAGCTACCCAGTCGACACTTTTTTTCCAGAAAAGCCATCCCAGCCCTGCACCAGCATGTTAAACAGCGCATCGTCCATGCACTCAGGCAATCTGTGAGTACAAAGGTGCACCTGACTACAGATGCATGGACCAGTAGGCATGGCCAGGGACGTTATGTGTCCATCACGGCACACTGGGTGAATGTGGTGGATGCAGGGTCCACAGGCGACATCAATTTAGGGACAGTTGTGCCTAGCCCACGGTCTAGGAAACAGTTGGCTGTAGGCGTTCGCACCCCCTCCTCCTCCTCCTCCTCGTCCTCCTGCAGAAGCTACAGCTCTTCCACAGAACGCAGTCTGCCAACCACTCCATCGGCAGATGACACTGTTGCACACCAGTTGTCCCATTATGGGCCAGCTACTGCCAAGCGTCAGCAGGCTGTATTGGCTATGAAGTGCTTGGGCGACAACAGACACACCGCGGAAGTTCTGTCCGAGTTCTTGCAACAAGAAACGCAGTCGTGGCTGGGCACAGTAGATCTTGAGGCAGGCAAGGTAGTGAGTGATAACGGAAGGAATTTCATGGCTGCCATCTCCCTTTCCCAACTGAAACACATTCCTTGCCTGGCTCACACCTTAAACCTGCTGGTGCAGTGCTTATTGAAAACTTATCCTGGGTTCTCCGACCTGCTCCTCAAAGTGCGTGCACTTTGCTCACATATCCGACGTTCGCCTGTACACGCCAGCCGTATGCAGACCTATCAGCGGTCTTTGAACCTTCCCCAGCATCGCCTAATCATAGACGTTGCAACAAGGTGGAACTCAACACTGCACATGCTTCAGAGACTGTGCGAACAGAGGCGTGCTGTTATTTATTTGTGGGAGGATACACGGGCAGGCAGTAGGATGGCAGACATGGAGTTGTCAGGTGTGCAGTGGTCTAAGATACAAGACATGTGTCAAGTCCTTCAGTGTTTTGAGGAATGCACACGGCTGGTTAGTGCAGACAACGCCGTAATAAGCATGAGCATCCCCCTAATGCGTCTGCTGATGCAAAGTTTGACGCACATAAAGGAGCAGGCGTCTGCACCAGAGGAAGAGGAAAGCCTTGATGACAGTCAGCCATTGTCTGGTCAGGGCAGTGTACAGGACGAGGTAGCGGGCGAAGAGGAGGTGGAGGATGAGGAGGATGATGGGGATGAGTATATTTTTAATGCCGAACCTTTCCCGGGGGCACAGGAAATTGGTTGCGTGTCACGGCCGGGTTCTGGTTTTTTGAGGGACACAAGTGACGTAGATTTGCCTGCAACTGCCCCTCAACCAATCACAACCGGAGATTTGACAACTGGAACTTTGGCCCACATGGCGGATTATGCCTTACGTATCCTAAAAAGGGACACACGCATTACGAAAATGATGAACGATGACGATTACTGGTTGGCCTGCCTCCTTGATCCACGCTATAAAGGCAAATTGCAAAATATTATGCCACATGAGAACTTGGAACTAATATTAGCAACCAAACAATCAACTCTTGTTGACCGTTTGCTTCAGGCATTCCCAGCACACAGCGCACGTGATCGTTCTCACACGAGCTCCAGGGGGCAGCAGACTAGGAGTGTTAGGGGTGCACACATCAGAAGTGGCGTTGGACAGAGGGGTTTTCTGACCAGGTTGTGGAGTGATTTTGCTATGACCGCAGACAGGACAGGTACTGCTGCATCAATTGAAAGTGACAGGAGACAACATTTGTCCAGTATGGTTACTAACTATTTTTCATCCCTTATCGATGTTCTCCCTCAACCGTCATTCCCATTTGATTACTGGGCCTCCAAATTAGACACCTGGCCAGAATTGGCAGAATATGCATTGCAGGAGCTTGCTTGCCCGGCAGCAAGTGTCCTATCAGAAAGAGTATTCAGTGCTGCAGGTTCAATATTAACCGAAAAAAGGACTCGTCTGGCTACCCAAAATGTTGACGATCTAACATTCATTAAAATGAACCACAACTGGATTTCGAAATCTTTTGCCCCACCTTGCCCGGCCGACACCTAGCTTTCCTATGAAAGGCTCTTGCCTGTGAATTACTTTTCTAATGTCTAATTTGCTGCAGCTGATTGTACAGCATACGACATGTTTACACCTCCCTAAATGGCCAAACTCCCCACACGGGGCCGTGGTATCGCGACTTGGCGCAAGCACCCGTGAGACTGCTGTTTGTCTGAAGAGGTGGGTGTGCTCGCTTTTGGTTGACGGCATTGCTACTGGGTCCCTCATAGTACAATGTAGTGTCTCTGGCGGTGGTGGTGCGCACCCAACGTCAGACACACCGTTGTAACATGAGGGGCCCTGGGGCGGTCCCGCCGGCCTCTAGAGAGTTCCCCCCTACCCCAGCTCAAAATGTGCTCTACCACATGCAAAATTATGTCGCACAGCTCCACCAATCTTTAGTCTATTCGCTGACATCATTCAATGTCTGGCACTGACAATACAAATTTGTAGACATCTATGATGCAACTTAAAGTAGTCTGTGTCTGTGTCCTATATTGGCACCATTAAATAGTTACTGCCAAATTACTATGTCAGAAACTCAGCAGATGAGCCCACCCCTGTACCTAAGTATGCCACCTTTTTTTTTGTTTTGGTTGTTTTGCGAGACATTAACATCTATTTATATTTTGGGAGTACTGGGACAGACACTCCTTTCACTACTCCTCCACTCACCACCAAGCTGCCCGTGTATCCATGTAACCGCTGTAAAACTGCCATGAGCCTATTGTTTGTTATTTTAGGCCTTTGAAGCCTGTCTGCGGTCCCTCCTTCCACTAGTCCTCCACTGACCAGACCACTGCTGCCCGTGTACCCCTGGAACCAATTATAAAGTGCCTACAGCCAGCCCATTTTTTTATGTTAGGCCTTTGAAGCCTGTCTGCGGTCCCTCCTTCCACTAGTCCTCCACTGACCAGACCACTGCTGCCCGTGTACCCCTGGAACCAATTATAAAGTGCCTACAGCCAGCCCATTTTTTTATGTTAGGCCTTTGAAGCCTGTCTGCGGTCCCTCCTTCCACTAGTCCTCCACTGACCAGACCACTGCTGCCCGTGTACCCCTGGAACCAATTATAAAGTGCCTACAGCCAGCCCATTTTTTTATGTTAGGCCTTTGAAGCCTGTCTGCGGTCCCTCCTTCCACTAGTCCTCCACTGACCAGACCACTGCTGCCCGTGTACCCCTGGAACCAATTATAAAGTGCCTACAGCCAGCCCATTTTTTTATGTTAGGCCTTTGAAGCCTGTCTGCGGTCCCTCCTTCCACTAGTCCTCCACTGACCAGACCACTGCTGCCCGTGTACCCCTGGAACCAATTATAAAGTGCCTACAGCCAGCCCATTTTTTTATGTTAGGCCTTTGAAGCCTGTCTGCGGTCCCTCCTTCCACTAGTCCTCCACTGACCAGACCACTGCTGCCCGTGTACCCCTGGAACCAATTATAAAGTGCCTACAGCCAGCCCATTTTTTTATGTTAGGCCTTTGAAGCCTGTCTGCGGTCCCTCCTTCCACTAGTCCTCCACTGACCAGACCACTGCTGCCCGTGTACCCCTGGAACCAATTATAAAGTGCCTACAGCCAGCCCATTTTTTTATGTTAGGCCTTTGAAGCCTGTCTGCGGTCCCTCCTTCCACTAGTCCTCCACTGGCCAGACCACTGCTGCCCGTGTACCCCTGGAACCAATTATAAAGTGCCTACAGCCAGCCCATTTTTTTATGTTAGGCCTTTGAAGCCTGTCTGCGGTCCCTCCTTCCACTAGTCCTCCACTGACCAGACCACTGCTGCCCGTGTACCCCTGGAACCAATTATAAAGTGCCTACAGCCAGCCCATTTTTTTATGTTAGGCCTTTGAAGCCTGTCTGCGGTCCCTCCTTCCACTAGTCCTCCACTGGCCAGACCACTGCTGCCCGTGTACCCCTGGAACCAATTATAAAGTGCCTACAGCCAGCCCATTTTTTTATGTTAGGCCTTTGAAGCCTGTCTGCGGTCCCTCCTTCCACTAGTCCTCCACTGACCAGACCACTGCTGCCCGTGTACCCCTGGAACCAATTATAAAGTGCCTACAGCCAGCCCATTTTTTTATGTTAGGCCTTTGAAGCCTGTCTGCGGTCCCTCCTTCCACTAGTCCTCCACTGGCCAGACCACTGCTGCCCGTGTACCCCTGGAACCAATTATAAAGTGCCTACAGCCAGCCCATTTTTTTATGTTAGGCCTTTGAAGCCTGTCTGCGGTCCCTCCTTCCACTAGTCCTCCACTGGCCAGACCACTGCTGCCCGTGTACCCCTGGAACCAATTATAAAGTGCCTACAGCCAGCCCATTTTTTTATGTTAGGCCTTTGAAGCCTGTCTGCGGTCCCTCCTTCCACTAGTCCTCCACTGACCAGACCACTGCTGCCCGTGTACCCCTGGAACCAATTATAAAGTGCCTACAGCCAGCCCATTTTTTTATGTTAGGCCTTTGAAGCCTGTCTGCGGTCCCTCCTTCCACTAGTCCTCCACTGACCAGACCACTGCTGCCCGTGTACCCCTGGAACCAATTATAAAGTGCCTACAGCCAGCCCATTTTTTTATGTTAGGCCTTTGAAGCCTGTCTGCGGTCCCTCCTTCCACTAGTCCTCCACTGGCCAGACCACTGCTGCCCGTGTACCCCTGGAACCAATTATAAAGTGCCTACAGCCAGCCCATTTTTTTATGTTAGGCCTTTGAAGCCTGTCTGCGGTCCCTCCTTCCACTAGTCCTCCACTGGCCAGACCACTGCTGCCCGTGTACCCCTGGAACCAATTATAAAGTGCCTACAGCCAGCCCATTTTTTTATGTTAGGCCTTTGAAGCCTGTCTGCGGTCCCTCCTTCCACTAGTCCTCCACTGACCAGACCACTGCTGCCCGTGTACCCCTGGAACCAATTATAAAGTGCCTACAGCCAGCCCATTTTTTTATGTTAGGCCTTTGAAGCCTGTCTGCGGTCCCTCCTTCCACTAGTCCTCCACTGGCCAGACCACTGCTGCCCGTGTACCCCTGGAACCAATTATAAAGTGCCTACAGCCAGCCCATTTTCTTATGTTAGGCCTTTGAAGCCTGTCTGCGGTCCCTACTTTAAATACTCCTCCACTGACCACCAAGCTGCCTGCCCGTGTATCCATGTAACCGCTGTAAAACTGCCATGAGCCTATTGTTTGTTATGTTAGGCCTTTGATAGCCTGTCTGCGGTCCCTACTTTAAATACTCCTCCACTCACCACCAAGCTGCCTGCCCGTCTATCCATGTAACCGCTGTAAAACTGCAATGAGCCTATTGTTTGTTATTTTAGGCCTTTGATAGCCTGTCTGCGGCCCCTACTTGCAATACTCCTCCACTGACCACAATGCTGCCTGGAGTGCCTGCCTGTGTATCCATGTAACCGATGTAAAACTGCCATGACTGCCTACTGTTTGTTATTTTAGGCCTTTGATAGCCTGTCTGCGGCCCCTACTTGCAATACTCCTCCACTGACCACAATGCTGCCTGGAGTGCCTGCCTGTGTATCCATGTAACCGATGTAAAACTGCCATGACTGCCTACTGTTTGTTATTTTAGGCCTGTGATAGCCTGTCTGCAGCCCCTACTTGCAATACTCCTCCACTGACCACACCAATGCTGCCCGTGTACCCCTGGAACCTATTTAAAAGTTCATAGAGCCTAGTTATATATTTTATTTACTATTAATAAGGCCATGATGGACTACGCTGTACCACGCTACAAGCTAACCAGTCGACACTTCTTTTGCAAGAAAAGCCATCCCAACCCTCCACCAGCATGTAGAAGACCGCATTGTCCATGCACTCTGGCAATCTGTGAGTACAAAGGTGCACCTGACAACAGACGCATGGACCTGTAGGCATGGCCACGGAAGATTACGTGTCCATTACGGCGCAATGGGTTAATGTGGTGGATGCATGGTCCACAGGGGACAGCCTACTAAGTCTGGCTGCAGTCCCTAATTCAAATTGTCCTCCACTGTCTAAATCGGAGCTTCCACCTTCTGGCTTTCGGCCTATAGTATCAGAAATTAAACTGCATTTGGCCTTCAACTTTGGTTAGGGCCTACTAATGGCTTCTGCCCCTCCCTGGTGTTGCCCTCAACTAAATAAAGCTGAGCTTCAACCTTCTGCTCCAAATTACCATTTTAAAAAATGCAATAGGCTTTTCCGGCCTACTAAAGGTGTCTGTCTGTGTGCCCCTGCCTGGTGTTGTCCTCAACTAAATAAAGCTGAGCTTCAACCTTCCGGCTCTCATTAAGTGGTTTTTAAAAAAAAAAATGGTGGTTAGGGCCTACTGACGGCTTCTGCCCCTCCCTGGTGTTGCCCTCAACTAAATAAAGCTGAGCTTCAACCTTCTGCTCCAAATTAACATTTTAAAAAATGCAATAGGCTTTTCCGGCCTACTAAAGGTGTCTGTCTGTGTGCCCCTGCCTGGTGTTGTCCTCAACTAAATAAAGCTGAGCTTCAACCTTCTGCTCCAAATTACCATTTTAAAAAATGCAATAGGCTTTTCCGGCCTACTAAAGGTGTCTGTCTGTGTGCCCCTGCCTGGTGTTGTCCTCAACTAAATAAAGCTGAGCTTCAACCTTCCGGCTCTCATTAAGTGGTTTTTAAAAAAAAAAATGGTGGTTAGGGCCTACTAACGGCTTCTGCCCCTCCCTGGTGTTGCCCTCAACTAAATAAAGCTGAGCTTCAACCTTCTGCTCCAAATTACCATTTTAAAAAATGCAATAGGCTTTTCCGGCCTACTAAAGGTGTCTGTCTGTGTGCCCCTGCCTGGTGTTGTCCTCAACTAAATAAAGCTGAGCTTCAACCTTCCGGCTCTCATTAAGTGGTTTTTAAAAAAAAAAATGGTGGTTAGGGCCTACTAACGGCTTCTGCCCCTCCCTGGTGTTGCCCTCAACTAAATAAAGCTGAGCTTCAACCTTCTGCTCCAAATTACCATTTTAAAAAATGCAATAGGCTTTTCCGGCCTACTAAAGGTGTCTGTCTGTGTGCCCCTGCCTGGTGTTGTCCTCAACTAAATAAAGCTGAGCTTCAACCTTCCGGCTCTCATTAAGTGGTTTTAAAAAAAAAAAATGGTGGTTAGGGCCTACTAACGGCTTCTGCCCCTCCCTGGTGTTGCCCTCAACTAAATAAAGCTGAACTTCAACCTTCTGCTCCAAATTACCATTTTAAAAAATGCAATAGGCTTTTCCGGCCTACTAAAGGTGTCTGTCTGTGTGCCCCTGCCTGGTGTTGTCCTCAACTAAATAAAGCTGAGCTTCAACCTTCCGGCTCTCATTAAGTGGTTTTAAAAAAAAAAAAAATGGTGGTTAGGGCCTACTAACGGCTTCTGCCCCTCCCTGGTGTTGCCCTCAACTAAATAAAGCTGAGCTTCAACCTTCTGCTCCAAATTACCATTTTAAAAAATGCAATAGGCTTTTCCGGCCTACTAAAGGTGTCTGTCTGTGTGCCCCTGCCTGGTGTTGTCCTCAACTAAATAAAGCTGAGCTTCAACCTTCTGCTCCAAATTACCATTTTAAAAAATGCAATAGGCTTTTCCGGCCTACTAAAGGTGTCTGTCTGTGTGCCCCTGCCTGGTGTTGTCCTCAACTAAATAAAGCTGAGCTTCAACCTTCTGCTCCAAATTACCATTTTAAAAAATGCAATAGGCTTTTCCGGCCTACTAAAGGTGTCTGTCTGTGTGCCCCTGCCTGGTGTTGTCCTCAACTAAATAAAGCTGAGCTTCAACCTTCTGCTCCAAATTACCATTTTAAAAAATGCAATAGGCTTTTCCGGCCTACTAAAGGTGTCTGTCTGTGTGCCCCTGCCTGGTGTTGTCCTCAACTAAATAAAGCTGAGCTTCAACCTTCCGGCTCTCATTAAGTGGTTTTAAAAAAAAAAAAATGGTGGTTAGGGCCTACTAACGGCTTCTGCCCCTCCCTGGTGTTGCCCTCAACTAAATAAAGCTGAGCTTCAACCTTCTGCTCCAAATTACCATTTTAAAAAATGCAATAGGCTTTTCCGGCCTACTAAAGGTGTCTGTCTGTGTGCCCCTGCCTGGTGTTGTCCTCAACTAAATAAAGCTGAGCTTCAACCTTCTGCTCCAAATTACCATTTTAAAAAATGCAATAGGCTTTTCCGGCCTACTAAAGGTGTCTGTCTGTGTGCCCCTGCCTGGTGTTGTCCTCAACTAAATAAAGCTGAGCTTCAACCTTCTGCTCCAAATTACCATTTTAAAAAATGCAATAGGCTTTTCCGGCCTACTAAAGGTGTCTGTCTGTGTGCCCCTGCCTGGTGTTGTCCTCAACTAAATAAAGCTGAGCTTCAACCTTCCGGCTCTCATTAAGTGGTTTTAAAAAAAAAAAATGGTGGTTAGGGCCTACTAACGGCTTCTGCCCCTCCCTGGTGTTGCCCTCAACTAAATAAAGCTGAGCTTCAACCTTCTGCTCCAAATTACCATTTTAAAAAATGCAATAGGCTTTTCCGGCCTACTAAAGGTGTCTGTCTGTGTGCCCCTGCCTGGTGTTGTCCTCAACTAAATAAAGCTGAGCTTCAACCTTCTGCTCCAAATTACCATTTTAAAAAATGCAATAGGCTTTTCCGGCCTACTAAAGGTGTCTGTCTGTGTGCCCCTGCCTGGTGTTGTCCTCAACTAAATAAAGCTGAGCTTCAACCTTCTGCTCCAAATTACCATTTTAAAAAATGCAATAGGCTTTTCCGGCCTACTAAAGGTGTCTGTCTGTGTGCCCCTGCCTGGTGTTGTCCTCAACTAAATAAAGCTGAGCTTCAACCTTCCGGCTCTCATTAAGTGGTTTTAAAAAAAAAAAATGGTGGTTAGGGCCTACTAACGGCTTCTGCCCCTCCCTGGTGTTGCCCTCAACTAAATAAAGCTGAGCTTCAACCTTCTGCTCCAAATTACCATTTTAAAAAATGCAATAGGCTTTTCCGGCCTACTAAAGGTGTCTGTCTGTGTGCCCCTGCCTGGTGTTGTCCTCAACTAAATAAAGCTGAGCTTCAACCTTCTGCTCCAAATTACCATTTTAAAAAATGCAATAGGCTTTTCCGGCCTACTAAAGGTGTCTGCCCCTCCCTGGTGTTGTCCTCAACTGAACAAAGCTGAGCTTCCAAATTCTGGCTTTCGCCCTATACTATCAGATATTAAACTGCATTTGGCCTACTAGTGTGGTTAGGCCCTTGAAACAGTGTCTGCTGCTCTTGGGTTTGCTACTCCACTGAACAAAGCAATGCCGCCTGTTTAGTCCTGTTACCAATTTTGAACTGCATTTAGCCTACTTTATTCTTTGGCCCTATATCTGTTTCCTCCTCATCCTGCCCATTGCCCAGCCACTGCTAAATGAGTCTGCTGGTACATTGACCTAGACCACTACATTCCCCTTGTACTCTACACAGCCAGAATCTGACCCTGCTGAAAGTAAGGTTCCCCTTCCCGCATGTTATACCACCTTACACAGGGACAAAGAGGAAGGTGCAGATGAAAGTGCAGGTTCCTTCATCAGGTGGGGGGGCATACTCGTTGGCGACGTCACTGGCACAGGGCCCCTCAGAGTACGCAAAAGTGTCGCTGCTGGTGGGAGGCGCCCCCGCCATGCAAACACACCGCCGTACTTTGAGGGGCCCTGTGCCAGTGGCAATGCGAACGAGTGGGCCCCCCCCTGCTTGCTCAGGATCACAGCACTTGCAACGTTTAAATACTTACCTTTCCCTGCAACACCGCCGTGACGTAGTCCGCATTTCCTGGGCCCACGAAAAACTTGAGCCAGCCCTACTCCCCCCACAACTTTCCCCCAATTCCCTATGCCCAACTATTATTATACAGTTAATTAAGATTGGCAAGCTTCAGAAACAAGAATGGATGTTTTTGGCATTAAAATGGGCACTGTAGGTGTTTTCCTGGCCTCCACTCACTGCCGACTATGCTTCCCCATTGACTTGCATTGGGTTTCGTGTTTCGGTCGATCCCCGACTTTTAGCGATAATCGGCCGACTGCACTCGACTCGACTCTGGACAAAATCGGGTTTCCCAAATCCCTACTCGATCTTAAAAAAATGAAAGTCGCTCAACCCTAGTGATAGCTATTGTAAATTCTACAATACCATACAGCAGAGGGGCTTTATATAAGTCAACCCTTTATCATGCCTTGTAACACAGCAGAGACATGACTTTCAACTGCACAGTTTGTGCATTTCCTGTGTGTTTGATTTCAGATTTAATATTTTTTCAATACATTAAAATATTCCAATTCATTTAACTGTGGGGATTGTGAAATATGTTTTCTATGTGTAAATAAAAAAATAAATGGCCGTTGGTATTTCTCCACAGTAAAGGTTGTGTGATACATCACTATTATAGGAGACAATGACTTCTGAACAAAATATCATGCTGAGCATGACTCAGAAGACATAGAAGGAAGTGATTTTGCTATCTAAATGACCATGGGAAAGTTCTGCTACAGAAAGCCTTTGCCAAAGACTGATCATAGATTTTGGATTTGATGATGAGAATTGTCAGTGTGGGTTAATGATATGTTTGCTGTTTTCTGCCCATTTAAAACATCATATCTGATTGGTTTTCTATATGGTTCAAATGTGAATCTACATTGCAGCTACATATTAAAAATCTAATTATGAAAAAGATAAGTTGCATTTAAAGCTATTAAACACATATAAATAATTCTGTAACGTGGATGAGTTTGGAGACTGGTCCAAGACTTGTTTGGGTACAATTTAGATACAGATTCTATTTACATGCATGCTGCATCTTTAAGTCGTGTACCGTGCTGTGTTCCTCAGGATACAGCAAAATTGCAGGCGAAAAAACTCCTACACAGTTCCCTCACAGTAATTATTTTGCTTAGTTATGTGGATGACTCAACCAAAAAATAGCAAAAATCAAAACATTATACAGACATTCAACTGGGAGGCTGAGACCACTGTGCTGTACAGCGTGGCGCTCAAACAATCTATACCTACTATAATTTCTATAAATTAATAAACTAGAAAGAGCATAATGCCCCAGGAACAACAAATATACAACATGATCAATATAATATATAAACTAGAAATTTTATTAACATGATACAAAAAGACTAAAAACAACACGGTTATGTGAGGATTAGTGTTGAGCGATACCGTCCGATACTTGAAAGTATCGGTATCGTAAAGTATCGGCCGATACCGGCAAAGTATCGGATCCAATCCGATACCGATACCCGATACCAATACAAGTCAATGGGACTCAAGTATCGGACGGTATTCCTGATGGTTCCCAGGGTCTGAAGGAGAGGAAACTCTCCTTCAGACCCTGGGATCCATATAAATGTGTAAAATAAAGAATTAAAATAAAAAATATTGCTATACTCACCTGTCCGACGCAGCCTGGACCTCAGCGAGGGAACCGGCAGCGTTGTTTGTTTAAAATTCGCGCTTTTACTTGGTTACGTGAAGTCCCGGCTTGTGATTGGTCAGGGCGGCCATGTTGCCGGGACACGGACCAATCACAGCAAGCCGTGACGAAATTACGTCACGGCTTGCTGTGATTGCTCCGCGTCCCGGCAACATGGCCGCCATTAACCAATCACAAGCCGTGACGTCACGGGAGGCTGGACACGCGCGCTTTTTAAAATACGCGCATGTCCAGCCTCCCGTGACGTCACGGCTTGTGATTGGTTAATGGCGGCCATGTTGCCGGGACGCGGACCAATCACAGCAAGCCGTGACGTAATTTCGTCACGGCTTGCTGTGATTGGTCCGCGTCCCGGCAACATGGCGCCGTGACCAATCATAAGCCGGGACGTCACTGGAGGCTGGACACGCGCGCTTTTTAAAATACGCGCATGTCCAGCCTCCCGTGACGTCACGGCTTGTGATTGGTTAATGGCGGCCATGTTGCCGGGACGCGGACCAATCACAGCAAGCCGTGACGTAATTTCGTCATGGCTTGCTGTGATTGGTCCGCGTCCCGGCAACATGGCCGCCCTGACCAATCACAAGCCGGGACTTCACGTAACCAAGTAAAAGCGCGAAATTTAAACAAACAACGCTGCCGGTTCCCTCGCTGAGGTCCAGGCTGCGTCGGAGAGGTGAGTATAGCAATATTTTTTATTTTAATTCTCTCTTTTACACATTATTACATTAATGTTGTTGCGATACCCGATACCCGATACCACAAAAGTATCGGATCTCGGTATCGGAAATTCCGCTACAGCAAACAACGGCCGATACCCGATACTTGCAGTATCGGAATGCTCAACACTAGTGAGGATATGGTGTATGACTACTGAGAACACCAGCAAAGGGATACACACATATACAAAAGTACAGGGGTGCAATCATGGAGCCATATGGCATGAGAAATGCAGGTAGAACGAGCAGTATTGTGCAAGAACAGGAAATGTAGCATAAGGTAAGGGGGGGGGATACTAATCTATGGTCTAGATTAGTATCCCCCCTTACCTTATGCTACATTTCCTGTTCTTGCACAATACTGCTCGTTCTACCTGCATTTCTCATGCCATATGGCTCCATGATTGTACCCCTGTACTTTTGTATATGTGTGTATCCCTTTGCTGGTGTTCTCAGTAGTCATACACCATATCCTCACATAACCGTGTTGTTTTTAGTCTTTTTGTATCATGTTAATAAAATTTCTAGTTTAAATATTATATTGATCATGTTGTATATTTGTTGTTCCTGGGGCATTATGCTCTTTCTAGTTTATTAATACATATCTATTTGGGAGTTTTGCCCCTCCCCCTTTCCCTAGTGGAGTGCAATGGGCACGTCCTGTACGAGGGATCTTACTATAAAAGAGTACATCCGCAAGATTGGTATTTATTTTGGTATATAATTTCTATAAATAATAATAATCTTTATATAGCATAACATATTCCGCAGCGCTTTACAGTTTTGCACATTATCATCACTGTCCCCGATGGGGCTCACAATCTAAATTCCCTATCAGTGTGTCTTTGGAAAGTGGGAGGAAACCGGAGAACACGGAGGAAACCCACACAAACACGGAGAGAACTCTTTTCAGATGTTGTCCTTGGTGGTATTAGAACCCAGGACTCCAGCGCTGCATGGCTGCGGTGCTATCCACTGAGCCACTGTGCTTGCCCATGTACGTACTGGCAAGCCTGTCTAAACTGGTCGTCTGTTACCTGTTAACATCCTGAGAACTGGGACAATTATATGAGTGTAACGTATGGGCTCGTCTGCAGTACCACACAACAGTTTACAATCTTACAATCAATTACCTCTATCCCCCAAACAAATATCCCTCTCCCATCCCTGATGTGACTTCAATGAACTCAGAGGAACAATTCATCCTCAACTATACTGAAAATACCCTAAAAACCAACCAACTGCGACGTCTATTTAGCCATAAGCGAAATCTATTGAATTAGAACAATTGTCATATACTAAAATGTTCCTCAGAGACTCTCTCCTGAAATAAAAAGTTCAAGTTTGGTCTGAAGTCCATTGCGTGCCATGTGAGCACATAAGTGTGGATTAGGATACTTAATTATGGAACAAACAGTAAATGTGTCAGTAAATCCAGAAGTTCCGGGTCGCTGATTTTGGCAATAAGCATGGCCCGAAACAGCCAATGTGGCTATCTCTCTAACTGCAGGCCCTATCTCAGTATTTAGTATTTTGGCGGCAGAATGTAGAGAGGTACATGCATGGTTATCCACTGCAGTGGCGAAGTGGTCCTTAGTTTCATTACTGACCCAGGTCTGCTCAGGACAAACAATCAGTGTATGTGGACAAATGCGGGGTCCTTTCTGCAGTTGAATGATAGCTTTGATGACTGTGACTTAACTCCTTAGCTGCATCCCGCACCTCTTACGGTAGGTCTTGGTGCAGCACCCCAGGTAGCCGGTTGCTACAGTGATGTTGCGCTCCCTTTGGGGAGGGTAATGTCATGATCAGAGGCAATGGAGTTCTCCTCACCAGGTAAAGCACCCACACACAACATATTCCAAATCCTGGCCAGGAGGGGGAGCTCAGGACCGGGATTCAGGGGAGCTTCCCTAAGCAATATGTGTCCTGACCTGAAGGAGGAGCTACTTAGTTGCTGGGAGACACTGAATTAGAAGGAAGTCTGGAACTGAGTGCAGACAGAGAGGCCTGGCAGCCATGAGGGAGCTGCAGCCTCTGGAAGGAGGAAGACCTGAGGGGTTGAATGTGGAGGAGCCAGAAAGGAAGGAGCAAAGGAGAGGAACAGGGCTTAGAGGGGAACTGTGACCGGGCACCCTCAGAGCCATAGCGCAGAAGCCAGGTACCGGGAGCCTGAGGCCTTAGTGGAACTGTATGACACTTGGCAGAACCGGAGGGCACGACACTACATGTTAACTGCCTGCACCATGCCTGAGAAGCAGCAGCACCTGAGGAGCCCGGGGCATGATAGAGTCCCTGTAAAAAAGCTCAAGCTGCCCATCATGCAGGTACCTGTCTCAGGACAGGGGGAATAGAGGACTCTGCAGAAAGCTTCAGGCAGCAGGGACTTCATTTACAGCAGGCTCTAGTTGGAAAGGCTCACGGACCTCTACTGGAACAAGGGAACTCTCCATTACCTCAGAGCTGGCCGGACCACCATCACCCGTGCCTGGTGCCCTGGACTGTGGCCAGCAAACTACAGTAAACCAGGTAAAGACTTACAACTGTCTCCTCTATATATTCATCGGCACATATCATCATCTTAGCCACACACCTTAGGACCCCTGGGGACCCCGCTTCACCTGTGGGAAGTGTAACACCCATGCTGCCACAACATCCCCAAGGGGACCCCTTCAATGCAGCGTCATTCAGACTAGTGACCAAACACCACAGGTGGAGTCACAACAGACTTTGAACATTTTCCCCTTTAAAGACCGTTCCCCTTTAACATTGAGCCTCAGGTCTACAGACCGGGTTGCAGCCACCGTGACATCCCCTTTAACAGCCAACCAGACCCGGTACCGAGTACCCCACTGCCCTGGCTGGTGTGTGACATGGCCATTTACTGGAACTCCACACTGCACATGCTGGCAAGGCTTTGTGAGCAGCAGAGGCCAGTTGTGGAAATTTAGCTCCAACACACCTGTTGGTATTCTGGTCAGCCTCCACACATAACAATTGAAGAATGGGCATGAATGTCTGACATGTGTGCAGTTCTCCAAGACTTTGAGGACTCCACAAAGATGAAGAGTTGCGATGACACCATTATCAGCGCAACGATCCCGCTTCTGTGTCTACTTAAACAGCCACTCCTGACACTTAAACATGAAGCTTTGCATGCGGACCAGGTGGAGACAGGGGAAGAAAAGACAGGGAAATAATACCCAGCCTAGCCTCATCTCATCTGCTCAGCGCAGATTGGGTAAAAATGAGGAGGTGTAGGCTGAGGTAGATGAGGAGGAACAGGAGCTGGCAAATGAGACTAGTACCCACACAACATTCATCCCGTCTTTCCTATTTGGATGGGCTGAGGAGGTGAATGAGGAGGAAGAGATGGAGGAGGAGATGGAGAGTAGTAATCATGGTGGAGACAGGGAAGTGTTGATTGTAGGGACCTTGGCACATATGGTTCACTTTATGTACTGCTGACTTTCCCGTGACCCTCGTGTTACATTCATCTTGGGCAAAAAAAGAGTACTGGTTGTTTACCCTGCTAGACCCACCCTGCAAGCAGAATTTTGCATTTCTTCTTCCTGAGGCACATAGGCATTTTGAAATGGTGGTATACCAGAAGGTCATTGTGAAAAATATGCTGGAAAAATTCCCATCAGGCAACACTAGCAGAAAGGGTCAAGCTTCCTTGCCCAACCAAGAACGAGAGGCAAGGAAGACATATAGTACAAGCAGGGGTACAATTTAAGGTGAAAGGCTTGGGCCAATTTCCTGACACCAGCCAGCGCCCAGGGCCTGATGACCGGGTATTTTTGACAAGGGTGAAAAGTTTTTAAAGATGATTGCACAATACCTGATCACCTGATCGACAAAACCAGCATACTCCCTAATTCCTCTGTGGTCTTCAGCTATTAAGTCTCAAAGCTGAACGCCTGGCATGATCTGTGCCTCTATGCCTTGGATGTGTTGTACTGTCCTGCCGTTAGCGTCATGTCTGAGCA
Source organism: Ranitomeya variabilis (assembly GCF_051348905.1). Lineage (NCBI taxonomy): Eukaryota > Metazoa > Chordata > Amphibia > Anura > Dendrobatidae > Ranitomeya > Ranitomeya variabilis. The sequence continues at coordinate 85,148,855 of NC_135237.1, read as the reverse complement.
GGTGTTTAATACCACTGGGGGGAGGTCATAACAGACAGGTGCTTTCGCCTGTATACGGGGAAAATGTTTCTTACCATTTTTTTTCTGTTAACTCCCATTTCTCGTTGATTTTGAATGTTTTATTGTCAGCCCTTAAAGGTAAGGTGCCATAAAAAAATGCATTTTCAACAATTGAAAAAATAAAAAATATTAATGTTTTAATTGTTTTAAAAAGTATTATCATCTGCTTTTAATGGAGGAAAATAATAAAAATAAATTAAAAAATGTTTAACATTTCCACTATTAAACACTAGGTGGAGCAGCTGCTGAAATTTGCCAAGAAAACCTAGTGTACAACTAACTCACATTACGACTGCAGCAAATGTGTGCTGAATCTGCTGACATTTTTGTGATGTCACTCCTCTCCTCCCCTTCTGGGTGTTTGCAAAGGGATAAGAAAGGATACAGTTTAGGATCACGGTGAGGAGCCATATTGTTGATGACTGCAAAGTGATGCTGACAAGTAGGTGTTAGTTGGTGCAGCTCTCGGTATCAAACTAGGCTTAGATACTTGGCGTGTATTACGTGCTGTGATTAATTCCAGAGTGTGTTACACTCAGTGTATCTAGATACAGGGCTTAGTGCATTGTATCACATGATGGGATTAAATGCCCTGGTCTGGGTCGTATCATGAAAGATGGGATTAGATTCAAGGGTCTGGGGCATATCATCCATGCCAATGATGGGATTAGATACCCAGGTCTGGGGTGTCTCACCCATACTCAAGATGGGATTAGATACTCTGGCATGGGGTATCTCACCAATGCTCATGATGGGATTAGATACACTGGTCTGGGATGTATCTCCCACGTTTGAATTAAATATACCGTTAAGGGGTGTATCACCCATGCCAATGATGGGATTAAATATACAGGTCTGGGACATATCACGCATGTCCATGATGGGATTAGATACACTGGTCTGGGGCATATCATGCATGCTCATAATGGGATTGGATGCACGGTTCTGGGGCGTTATCATCCATGCACCTGATGGGATTAGACAAATGGGTCTAGGGTGTATGATGCATGCCTATGATGGGATTAGATACATGGGGCTGGGGTGTATCACCCATGGCCATCATGGGATTAGATACACTAGTCTGGGGCGTATCACCCATGCCAATGATGGGATTAGATACACTGATCTGGGGCGTATCTCACATAAGATTAGATATACGGGTCTGGGGCGTATCACACATGCCAATGATGGGATAAGATACATGGGTCTGGGGTGTATCACCCATGGCAATGATGGTATTAGATGCACAAGTCTAGGGAGTATCATGCATGACCATGATGGGATTAGATACTCGTGTCTGGGGCATATCACGCAGGATGGGGATTATATATACTGGCCTGGGCCGTATTACGCAGGATGGGGATTAGTTACACTGGTCTGGCGCGTGTCAAGCAAGATGAGGATTAGAAACACTGATCTGGGGCGTATCATGAGGGATGGGGATTAGACACATGGTCTGGGGCATATCAAACAGGATAGGGATTAGATACACTGGTCTGGGGTGTATCATGCAGGATAGGGATTAGACACATGAGCCTGGGGCATATCAAGCAGGATGGGGATTAGATACAAGAGTGTGGGGCGTATCATGCAAGATGAGGATTAGATACACAGGTCTGGGGCATATTATGCAGGATGGGCATTAGACACATGGTTCTGGAGCGTATCCCGCATGATGGTAATTAGATACAAGGGTTTGGGGCATATCACGCAGGATGGGGATTAGATACACATGTCTGGAGCATATCACGCAGCATGAGGATTAGATACATGGGTCTGGGGCGTATTACGCAGGATGGGGATTGGATTATTAGCAGCCTACAGCCACCCCAAAATTGGTGAATCACATTAGATGCGCCAATTCTGGCACTTTGTTAGGCTCTTGCTCTTCCCGATTGCCCTGGTGAGGTGGCAATCAGGGTAATGGTAGTTGGAATTGATGACAGCTGTGTTTTGTAAATAATCACGGCTGGCATCAAGCCCAGGGGTTAGTGATAGAGAGGTGTCTATCAGACATGTAGCCCTGAGGTTAGTAATGGAGAGTGGTCTATCAGACACCACCATTACTAACCCAATAATGAAAGAAAAACACACAGGCATGAAAATAAATTTTATTTAAAAAAACACTCCCCAACATGTTCCTTGGTACACCAATTTATTATTGAAAAAGAAAAGCCACATGCAGATGTACAGTAGTACTGGAAAACTACCATAGTCCACAAATGGAAACCTGAAAAAAATAAAATGAGAGAAATAAACACAAGACACTGTCCCGCATTCACCAATTTATTAGAAATCAAAAAGTTCCCACCCAGGTCCGACCTAGTCCATGGCGTTCCCAAGACGATCCCCTAATCAAACATTCATAGGCTATGAAACCTCATTGAGAGAACAAGCACCATAGGCTGTAGCAGCAAGCACTGCAGGTCCCGCTCTGCTCCACGAGACCCTGCTTTGACCAGAGGTGACATCAGTAAGTACACTGTTCATCAAAGTCACTGAGCCATATAGTTCCCCACAGTATAATGGCGCCATATAGTGCCCCACAGTATAATAGCCCAATATAGTGTGCCAGAGTATAATGGCCCCATATAGTGTACCACAGTATAATGGCCCCATATAATGCATCACATTATAATAGTCTCATATAATGCACCAAAATATAATAGCCCTATATAGTGCACCACAGTATAATGGTCCCATATAGTGCCCCACAGTGTAATGGTCCCATATAGTGCCTCACAGTATAATGGCCCCATATAGCGCACCACAGTATAATGGTTCCAAATAGTGCCCCACTGTATAATCGTCCCATATAGTGCCCCACAGTATAATGGCCCCATATAGTGCCCCACAGTATTATAGCCCCATATAGTTCTACACTGTATAATGGTTCCATATAGTGCCCCACTGTATAATGGCCCCATATAGTGCCTCACAGTATAATGACACCATATAGTGCCTCACAGTATAATAGCCCCATATAGTGTCCAACAGTATAATGGCGTCATATAGTTCTCTACAATATAATGGCCCCAAACAGTGCTCCACAGTATAATGACCCCATATAATGCTCCACAGTATAATGGCCCCATATAATGCTCCACAGTATAATAGCCCGATATAGTGTACCAGAGTATAATGGCCCCATATAGCGTACCACAGTATAATGGCCCCATATAATGCATCAAATTATAATAGTCTCATATAATGCACCAAAATATAATAGCCCTATATAGTGCACCACAGTATAATGGCCCCAATATAGTGCACCACAGTGTATTGGCCCCATATAGTGCCTCACAGTATAATGGCCCAATTTAGTGCACCATGGTATAATGGTTCCAAATAGTGCCCCACTGTATAATCGTCCTATATAGTGCCCCACAGTATAATGGCCCCATATAGTGCCCCACAGTATTATAGCCCCATATAGTTCTCCACTGTATAATGGTTCCATATAGTGCCCCACTGTATAATGGCCCCATATAGTGCATCACAGTATAATGACACCATATAGTGCATCACAGTATAATGGCCCCATATAGTGCCCCACAGTATAATGGCATCATAAAGTTATCTACAATATAATGGCCCCAAATAGTGCTCCACAGTATAATAACCCCATATAATGCTCTACCATATAATGGCCCCATATAATTCCCCACAGTATAATGACCCCACATAGTTCCCCACAGTATAATGGCCCGACATAGTGCTCTACAGTTTAATGGACCACATAAAGTGTTCCACGGTATAAAGGGCCACATAGAGTTCCCCACAGTATAATGGGCCCCATATGGTGCATGTTAGTATGCATGGCCCCATCCTCCTGGTATATATAGCCCCATCCTCCTGGTATATATGGCCCCATCCTGGTATATAACCACCCATCCTGGCTTATGACCCCCATCCTGGTATATGCCTATATTATTATTATTATTTATTTATATAGCACCATTAATTCCATGGTGCTGTACATGAGAAGGGGTTATGTACAGGGTTAAAGATAACGTTTACCATCCTCCTGGTTTATATTTCTCATCCTGGTATATATGACCCCAGGTAGTCAATATATAGAAAAAAACAAACACTTGTGCGTACCTTCCCTGTGCTCCCATGCAGAGCTGCTTCCTGTTCAGTGTGTTCAGAGCACAGCAGTCTGATGACTTCAGTGCTAAGCTCTGAATTGTTTGGTATTGAATGTGATCACTGCCTGTACTGTTATACTAACAGAATGAGAACACCACTCCCCATCACCACAGATACTCTTTTGACCCATGACCTCAGCTCTCCAGCACTTCCTCTCCCCGGCAGCTTCTGTCATGATCTGGGAAAATGAAGCCCACAGAAAACACTGCAGGCTACAACAAAATGGCCATGTTCTCCTCCCACAATTGTGACCTGGACAGCCGAGGTCACAGCTAGAGGCAGGAGGAGAGGTCTTAATACAAGAGATGCGGTCGCCATCCATCCGCAGACTCTTATACTGCTGTAAGTGAGGTCTGTAAATGAAAATGGCAGCCACTAGTGGTTACAGTAAAAATTAATAGAAAAAAATTTGTCGTACATTTAATTTTGTATTAAAAATAGTTGATTTTATAATCAATAATTATTCATGCAAAACTAAAAATTGCGGCACCTTCCCTTTTAAGTGGAGTAAATGTGTGACACTATTGTTCTCAGCAGCGATCTGGGAGTCAGAGAGGCTTTCAGGGGTTTTCCCCCATGCTTCAGCACTTTTTCCATCCATTTCAACATTTTCAGTCCCTCCCAGACCTCCTTGTAGGGTGTGCTTTAAAAATGCTTGAATTTCCCATTGACTCCCATTATACTCATTACTCACAATGAGTTACTCATGTAATGAGTATCCGAGCATTTAATGCTCATTACTCGCTTATCTCTATTATCTGCTCAGGGAGCAAAAAATAAGCCCTCACACAGCCACAGACCCTGAAAAATGAAAACGTTAAAGGTCTCAGAAAATAGCGACATCAGTACATTCTTTTTTCTTACAAATCTTGGAATTTTTTTTCACCACTTAAATAAAAAAACCCCCTATACATATTTGGTATCAGCATGTTCGTACTGACCTGGAGAATTACATTCCCAAGTCAGTTTTACCATAAACATGGTAAATAAATACCCCCAAAATAATTTTGTACTTTTTTGCAATTGCACTTGGATCTTTTTCCCATTTTTCAGTATACTATGAGGTAAAATCAATGATGTCATTCAAAAGTACAACTCGTACTGCAAAAAACAAGCCCTCATAGCTATGTTGACGAAAAAAAAAAAAAAAGGTTATATGGCTTTTGGAAGAAGGAAAGTACGAAAGTGCAAAAACGGAAAATCGTAAAGTCATGAAGGGATTACCTGCCCTTCTACATATAAAACTGACATTTTAATAACAAGATTGTCACTGGATAACTACCCTAGCCCAAATAGTCTATGATTTCAGCAGATATTTAATCATCAAATTTGCTAAATTATTATCTATGACTGATGTAAATGTGAAAAATTAGGATGCAGTATGTCATATGTAATATTGCTGTAATGTGACAAGTTGCAGTGTTCCTCCTCTGTCTCTCATAAACTCTCCGGAAAATAACATCACTTAGTTGTTGATATTCTTCATGTTATTTTAATTCAAAGCATTCTCGTAATTTGTCGCACAAGTGCTTTGTATGAATTCTAATACCAGTTGGCATGTTGTCTATATGTATTTCATGAATAATGAATGAAATTCTTGCCTTAATCTAAAAGGGTCAGTACAGTCCACAGCCCGGGGAAAGCTAAATGTTGATTTATGAGGACCATTTTTGTTTTGCCTCTAGTTCATGAAAGGTGTAATAGGTTGTCTGACAAAGCAAAGGCAGGAAATGAACCCTGGCATCACAGCCTAACCTGACACATCTGCTCCTAATTAATATTCACAGCAAGGTGATAAAAGATTTAAAGAACAAAAATCATTTTAAAGTATTTTCTGTGTCGAGATTAGTAGCTAAAATGTATTTTTTTCATTGAGTACTAAACTTCCTAAGAAATGCATTTATCAAGTTAAGATTTGTACAATGGTTGAAGTGGTTCTATATCCCCTTTTCTCCAAAAACTGAGCCCAGCAAAGTGTAATGGTATGTGCAGACGATCAGTAATCACTGCGGGTTGGACGCTGTATACTTGTGCAACGTGCAACCCGCAGTGTCCAGATGTTACAGCATAGTGGATGGGATGTCAAGAAATCTCATGCCCACTATGCATCCTAGAAACCCGCTGCCACCCTCGGAGAAGGACATGCTGTGCATCTTTCCAGACTGCAGCACGTCAATTTCTCTTACGGACACGCGAGTACCCACAAGAGATATTTCACCAGTAGAATGTATTGAACTTCGGTGAATCCATACGGTTCAGTGAACACATGTGGATTTACCTGCGTTCAATAGATGGCAGTGCTTTGGACGCAGTGAATATTCGCTGCGTCCAAAGTGCTGCTAATTCCAGATCATCTGCACATATCCTAAAACTTTAAAAAAGCACAATACTTACCTACTGTTGCCTTGCTGATCCTCAATAGCACTGCCCTTGGTAATTGCCGATTTTCTTGCTTCCTCTTCCGGCGGGCATGTGACCAGTGCAACAAATCAGGGGCTGCAACAGTGTACAATGAAACACCCCAGTAGCCACTCATTGTCTGCAGCCAGACAATTCCATTTTATCAAAAGACGATGAACAGGACAATCCCTGAAAGAAATGAAGTGAGGATACTAGAGGAAGATCCAGATAGTGCTATTGAGCAGGTGCCAGAGTTTGTTAGTTGACTAGTAGACTATAGATTTTTTTTTATTTTTAGGGTTGACAAAAAACAGGTGGACAATCCTATTTAATTTTATGACAAGATTGTTCACTAAGAAACAACAAATAAAATCCTAACAATACATTTGTAATTACATTTTTATGATATCCACAGCGTTTGTTATCAAAGCAAGGATGTAATAAGTTACTTCCTCTTTAGCTGCAAGCAAATTGTAGAGCTCTGTACTGTGGCACAGTCTTTGGCAAGATTTTATGCACCCATCACGCTATCTCAGGACCCTGTACAACTTTTATCAGCCAATCTAGCTGTATAATCCAGACCTCCCCAACTGCACCTTAACAGTTGTGAGAAAAATGGTAAGGAAGCAAAAAGCTGTTGGAGGAGGACCCCAGATTTCTTATCTAGGCTGAGGTTCCAATCAGTGATTTAGTGCACATTTATATACATTCTTTAAGCCAATCAACATGGTGGCTATTAAAGGGAACCCATCAGCAGGATTGTGCTGAGTAAACTACAAACAGTGTCAGGTCAATGCCGATATACTGATTAAAATTATATCTTGGTTGATTAAATCCGTCTTGTGGTTGTTGTTTGATCTTTATTATCAGGTTTGAGTTAACGATATGCCCGTGCCCCGGGGCGGCCTGTGTGGGGTCTTCATGTGGTGCTCTGCTTAGCTATTCATACAGTGACCTGCTCCTTAGTTTACATAATGAATATTAGATCTATTGAGAAAAAAAATCACCTGCAGCAGGCAGGAGCTGGCGGCAATGCCTGTGCTGCAGCATGATCGCATGTGTTATGTGCAGTTAATTCTTTTATTTCATGCTATAGATAAATTTATTTTAAAAAAGTGTCTCAAAATAGCGCCGCCATGCTTGCATAGTAGCAGCTATCGGCCATCGGCGCCATCTTGCTGAAGAAAGAAAAAATTGTCTCCCCCAAGATGGCACCACCATCCTGGGGGAGGCAATTCATGTAATGAATAACTGATCAGACCACCACGTGAAGACCCCCCACAGGCCGCCCCTGAGCACGAGCATATCATTAACTCAAAACTGAAAATAAAGATTAAACAACAACCACAAGACGGATTTCATCAAAATGGGTCCTAAGGGGTATTGTTTCTCCTTATGGAGAGTGACATACCATCTCTGGCTTGTCAAGGTAAGGAGGCTTATTTGCCTTACAATGCTCCTCTGGGAATTTAAATATGCAAATTGCCTCTTCTGAGAAAAAGAGGACTTGACTCTACAGCGCCACCTGTCAACAATCAACCCTTAGCATTGCACGGCAAATAAGCCTCCTTACCTTGACAAGCCAGAGATGGTATGTCACTCTCCATAAGGAGAAACAATACCCTTTAGACCCCAGTCCAGAGCCTCTCACCTAGCCAAATCAGTTTTCACGCTTCGCACTGACGAGGGCCAACAGCCCGAAACACCGTGTCTGCGAATTGAGATACTGATTTGGCTTTTATCCTAAGTCATATCGCACGACTCGTTAGAGGGTTGATTGTGACTTGTAGGATCGCTACTTCCAATAGGTGGCGCTATAGAGTTAAGTCCTCTTTTTCTCAGAAGAGGCAATTTGCATATCAAAATGGGTATCATTTTAATCAGTTTAATGGTGCCAACCTGACACTGTCTGTAGGTTACTCAGCATAATCTTGCTGACAGGTCCCCTTTAAATGGTTGGTCCAGACTAGACAACCAGATTGCTGTTATATAGGCTGGACCAAACTACTGGCTGATTACAAAGCCAGATGGCTGCGATAGGGCAGCTCTAAACTACAGTCAGACCACTAATGTAAAGGGTCGACTAAGTTACATAGCCAGAGTGCTGCCTGATAAAGTAGATTTATTTATATGTTTACAAACTTATAATTAAGATTTACCATTTTTTCAACACCCATCACTAGAAATGAGCAAATCTTTCAAAATTGGAATTTGTAGTATTTGGTCAAATTTGGCCAAAGAAATCCATTAGAACCAAATAAATTTAGTGCTAATCAATTCTGTGGTTAAAATAATTAAAGTTATATTCACCTCTCCTCAGCCATTCCCATAACTTTCCCACTTTCACCACCCCTTCAAATTAGCTTCTATGTCTTCTTTCGACTGTCTTCTAGTTTCTACCTTCTTCTTATTGTGGGCTTTCTGGCACTGCCATTATTCAGTAGTCCTTGTGCTGTCGTGTGAAGGGTGATCCACATAATTGCTGTTAAAGACATGCATAGCAGCGCTCGTGTTCACGTACTGCAAGATGCATGTCAATAATGTCAATAACATGCATCACTTGATGGCTTGGGACCTATTGAAGAACAGCAATGCTAAAGGACTGGAACAAGAAGAAGACCAAAGAGGAGTGATTGGAGGAATAGAGCGGTTGCAGGGTATGCATGTGGTGGGCCAAAGGAGAGGTGAGCACAGTAGATTGCAGTTTTTTTTAATCCATCCACATTCCATTTTACTGGATTAGAAGGAAATTGCAAAAATACAAATTTTGAGGAAATTCATCTATCCATTCATTCTATCCTTAAAAAGTACAGCATATACTGTACATATTGGGAAAAAAAGGTTGGCTTGCAATTTTCAGTGTACAAAAGTTTTTTTTATCAAAAGCTGGGGATGTATATTTGCTGGATTGTATTTTAGAAGGAAAAATACTCTTAAATAAAAATGCATTAATTTTGCATTGCAATGCTATACTTGTGGACCCTGTAGCATGATATATCCCACTATTTCCACTAGAATAAACACTAATATATATATATAAAATACCTGCAATTTCTCAAAAAATCCTTTAAAGGAGTGGTCCAAAATGCAAATCAATTAATTTTCATCCCATATGCCTATCTTTTAAATGCCATAATATAATCTATTTACTAATTTACTTTAATTAAAAACGCCCTATCCTTCTCTAACTACCCAATCTAAATGCTTTATCTTTTTTTTTTTACAACTTTTTTTTAATTACTTTTTTTTTTGAGAATCCCAGTGCATGCTGGGATACTCAAATGAAGAGTCAGCTGGGGGCAGATGCTGTGGTTACTGCTACAGCCCTTCAGTCCCTGTCTCATCCCTAAAACAAAGTGTCACTGTTCGATGTACACAATGACAGTGCGCTCTCTCACTGGCTCAGATTAGTAGTAGATAGCAAGCAACAGAATACCCAGCATGCAAAGACCAATGACAGCCTCGTGCAAGTGACGTCAATGGAATGGGCAGCGCTGGTCACTGGAAGTCGGGTATTCATCTTACAACGGGCACTGACAGTGCACTCTGTCGCCACTTTTGATCTGATTCAATGAGAGAGGGCACTGTGTTTGCGCACATAGCACAGTGACAAAGCAGGAACTAGCCCAGCCCCAGGAAATGAAGGTCACTAATGGCATTTTGTTTCAGGGAAGAGGCTGGGTCGGCAGTAGTAACTGCAGCCTCTGCCCCTTGATGATGCTTTGCTGAAGTATTCCAGGATGCACTGGGATTCTCAAATGAAGCATCATCATACACAAAGTTGCAAAAAAAGTAAAGCAGTTAGATTATATAGTTATGGAAGGATAACGACTTTTTAATTAAAGTATATTAGGAAATAGATTCGATTATGGAAAACGATAGGCATTTAGGATAAACTTTATTTAGCATTTTGGACCTCCATTTTAAAAGCTCAATTTTAAAAAAGGCCAACCCATAAAACGTTGTCTATGTATACTCTGACCGAAAGATTTAGATAAATTGAACACAAATATAAAATACATTCAATATACAGTATAAATAAAAAAAACTGTCTGAGAAACACAGACACGCACAAACTGCAGACAACATACAGTTTCATTCTCACTAAATAATTTCATACTGTGAGAAAATCTGACAAACCTTGCATGTGAAGTAGCCAGTTTTGAGATATTGCCATGAATTAAGTATGTTATTAGATTTTCTTTTCAATCAATCTCACATTTCAGTGGTTGTGTTACAAGCCTTTAAATAACGCAGCTTGGCCATGTGTCTCAAATTCAGCCTTCTGCCTTTGATTGTGGAAATCATGGAAATGTCTGTGATCTGGGGGCAGAGTTGCCATCCCAATGAGATCATACTGTACTTAAATGTCTTCAACTTTTGCCGTCATGATTTAGCAAAAATGAAGTATGAAGTTCTTTTAGCATCTGGCAGGTCTTTTGATGTCAGACTCGCTGCTGAGGGACTGCTAACTGAACTGAATGCTTTAAGAACGCCAATTTACTCAGCTGGTTGCAAAGCCTTTGACCTTAGTAGTGGAACTTGGCAAATCAGTGCATACATTTATGTTTAGCATTCTGTCAAGATTCAGGAAAATGCTCTGTGGCTTTAAGTCGCAGATTTTTTTTTCTTTTACCATATACTGGTCGGCAGTTTAAACATTGGTCTTTCTTCAAAGGCTAATAAGGCTAGTTAATTAAGCCTAAAAGGTTATGAACTGTTGGCAGTTAATAAGTCATAAAATTCTTCTATAAAACAGAATGCTAGATTCCATCTCGGTGACAAGAAGTACAAAGAACTGGTGTACAAAAATATCTAATTGTACAAAAGAACTGGGATTTCTCAATAGCTGCTCATCTGGAGTCTCCAGGGTGCTCTTGCTAGGGTTTCCTTACTTCAAGAAGCCATTTGAAAAAGGAAAAATAAGTGCATTAAATAGTTACTTGCATTAACATTCAGGAAGCCATGGACTGAGAGAGAAGACAAAAGAAATACAAACTCGGCAGAGCAATATAGTCAAGGAAAAGGGTTTCCCACAGGTCAGTATTTTTATCCGGAAGGATCATAGGATCAAGAACCAGATTTGATCGGACATGCTTAAAAATGTTATATTACATGTTCTTCAACTAAAGGACGATTATCGTGCAAGTGGCACACAATTATCAATCTGTGACCCCGTCATTTTTTTTTATATTTCCCTCCACCCTTATCATGGAGGCTCCTATTTTTGTTTTGGTGTCCAATAAGAGGTTAGGATTGTTTCTAAGAGTCCTTCACTTGTTTGTAACATTTAGATCTAATTGCATTGCATGATTACCCCTAATTTTCTCATCCTTCTCTGGATCTTTAAATTGCATGAGATTACAAAATTGTCCACTGGGACTGTAAGCCGTAGTAAAGTTGAGTTGTCAAACAAACCTGAACTGACATGACATGTTGTTTGATCTTCTCAAGAGCATAGCATTTGTATGTTTTCCTATTGGAATTTATTTTTATGTAGTGTTTTTCCTCTTTTTTTTTGGAGGGGGAGGGGGTCTGGAATTGGCCTTGGTGTACGATTAAATGTAAATACTGCTTGGACAGGTGGCTTGGATCCTCCTTTGGGAGATCTAGAATATCTTACAGCTTACAGGTTAGTGCTGAATTCCAAAGAGTTTTATAAAAAGCTGGCTGGCTGGAAAAAAAAGCTTTAAAACCAATAGTAAAACCTGTAATAACAAACAGGTAAAAATTTCTCAAATACCAGAAGTTATGGTAATTGGAAAATATGTGAAATTCTTTGCTATTTTTAATAGTCACTTATAGGCCATGCTTGTTTTGTTTGTGCTTTAAAACTATTTAAAAGTAACACAATTGCTTCTGTTTAGCTTAGCGCATTTCATGAATTGCAAATGCATTATTTATTTCACACACACATATATATACAATGTGTTGAAAAAGTATTCATACCCCATAACCTTTTCCACATTTTTTTCACATTACACCCACAAACTTAAAGAGGTATTCCCATCTCCAAGATCCAATCCAAATATGTAGTAGGTGTAATAATAATAATATTAGCATTAGATTTTCTATGTCGCTTACCCCATATGCTGGAAATTGCATGACCTTAGTTGTCCATGGTTGTGACCACTGATATAGTGACAGTTAGTTATCTATTTGCTAGTGGTCACAACTATGGATACCTAAGGTCCTGCAATGCCTGCACATGAGGAAACAGACATAGCGAATCAATAACCTATATTACATTTCTATTTGGAGGTATTTGCTAATATTATTATTATTACTATTACACCTACTACATATTGGGATAGGAACTTGGAGATGGGAATACCACTTTAAATATTTTTTATTAGTATTTAATATGCTATGCCAACACAAAGTTGAAAGTATTTGTAAAGTGTAAAGGAAATTATACATAGTTTTCTAATTCTAAAAATATAAATTTGAAAATTGTGAAGTGCATTAGTATTCAGCCCCCTGTAGTCTGATACCCCTAAATAAAATACTGAGTGTTAGGGTTCGAGTTCCCGTCTCTGCACAGGGGGAATCTCGAGCCATCTCTGCTGTGGTCTCCCATTCTTCTCCTGCCGCAGTGGAGTCTGCTCAGCAGAGACGTCGGTTCCAGCGTCTCGCTCAGTCTGACTCTGTACAGAGAGTTACTGCTGCTTTTCCTGCTTCTGCCATTGAAGTCAGTAATGGGCAGCGGCGAGCAGACGCTTCTGGGACTAAGTCCTGCTTTTCTCGTTCTGAGCATGCCCAGAGTAAGATCTCTCAGTGGAGATCGAGGGTCACATGATCAGACACTGCAGCTAAGGTCCTGTAGGTGCTCACTCACGCTCTGTGGCAGCCTCTCATTGGTCCTTCCTGGAAGGTCCTGTATGTGCTGCAACTATTTAAGGCTCGCATGGCCACACGGCCATGCGCTAGTATTGCTCTTTATTTATGTACTTTGCGCCAGTGTGGTCTTGTATGAGTGTGTTCAGGGACCCGGCTGAAATAAGCCCCTAGAATGCTGGCACCTCCGGTGAGGAGTTTCATGTGCATGCATGACCACTGACTGCTCTTGTTTAGGCAGTTAGCCTGTGCCTCTGTGGAGTCTAACAGGCCGCAGTGCTTTGAGTTCACGGCTGCTCTGTGAAGTAACAGAGTTAGCTAACACCACCATTTAGTTCCGCTATTTGCTAGCAGCAGGTTCTCCTGCACGGTGGACCCCGGGCTGCGAACGCATCTATCTTAATAAAATCTATATATGCATTTGGTGCATTCCACTAGCCCTAACATAATACTAGCGCCAGGGTCTGGCTAGTAAATGGCGGACATACAGCAATCTTTGCGGTATATCCAGCAGCTGGAGGGTAGGTTGGCGGCTCTCGAGAGCTCAACCTCAGCTGTGGATATTTCCGCAGTTGCTGTACAGGCTGCTAGCGTGGCTGCAGCAACCTTGTCCAGTGCCACCCCTGTTCCGACATTTTCGCTCCTCCCACTGCCAGAAAAATTGTCTGGAAAAAGCAAATCTTGTAGGGGATTCGTGAGTCAGTGCTCTATTCACCTCGAGCTACTGGCTGCACGTTTTCCCACAGAGCGGGCTAAGGTGGGATTTATTGTGTCCCCCTTGTCGGACAGGGTGTTGGAATGGGCTACGACGCTGTGGGAGCATGACGATCATGTGGTGCAGAGTGCTCCGTTGTTTCTGAGCAGTCTGAAACAGGTCTTCCTAGGATCTCAAGTCACCCATGATATGGAGATCCAACTGCTGGCATTAACTCAGGGTGAGTCCTTGGTCAGCCAATTTGCCATCCGTTTCTGAACTTTAGGTTCAGAGCTGGAGTCGTCGGATAACGCCCTTATCCCCATATTTTGGAGGGGGCTGGCTGATCATGTTAAGGACGCTCTGGCCACTAGGGAGATTACAGTCACACTGTAGGAGTTAATAACTGTCTCTACCCATATTGACCTCCGTTTTAATGAGCGGAGGTTAGAGCGAGCCCAGTGTAGGCAGAGGTTTCAGCTGGCTCCCACCTTTGCCAAACCTCTGGAATCTCCGGTCCAGGTTCCTGAGTCACATGAGTCCAGGGAGGTGTCTCGAGCGGGTTCTAAGTCCCGAACCGCTTGGGCACCCAAGGTCTGTCATGTTTGCCAGCAATCTGGACATCTTGCCACCAGATGTTCCCAGCGGTCGAGGAGACGTCAGCCTCTAATGGTAGTCGGTGGAGGTACACTAGATATGGTGACGTTTGCCTCAAAATTGTCCTTTAAGGGGACAATTATTATTGGCTCATCTTCACACTCAGTAGAGCTCTGTGTGGATTCTGGGGTGGAGGGCAATTTTATGTCTTCCGCCTTCGCCCAACGTCACGCAATACCGCTGGTTATGCTAGCGCAACCAGTTACGGTGCGAGTGGTGAATGGGTCGACACTGCCCTCACAGATAACTCACCAGACCATTCCTTTTACTCTGTCCATGTCGCCATCCCATCAGGAGACAATATCTCTGCTCATCATACCTGGGGGAATTGATGAGATCCTGTTGGGAATACCTTGGTTGCGGTACCACTCTCCACATATCGAGTGGTCCTCAGGCAGAATTTTGGGATGGGGTGAGTCTTGTGAGGGTAGGTGTCAAAGGGAGTGCATTCAGGCTCCTACTACAGAGGTACCCGCAGATCTATCCTCTCTCCCCAAACAATACTGGTCTCATGCGGACGTGTTCTCCAAAAAGGCGGCGGAGACCCTTCCGCCTCAACGCCCCTATGACCTCTTGCCTGGTGCTGACCCTCCCTGGGGTCGAGTTTATCCGTTATCTCTCCTGGAGATGGAGGCTATGTCTCAGTACATCCAAGAGAATCTGGCAAGAGGGTTCATCAGGAAGTCAGTGTCGCCTGCTTAAGCTGGGTTCTTCTTTGTTCAGAAGAAGAATGGAGAACTGCGTCCATGTATAGATTACAGGGGTCTTAACGCCATCACCATTAAGAACAAGTACCCATTACCCCTGATATCTGAGCTTTTTGATAGGCTATGGGGAGCAAGGGTATTTATAAAATTAGATCTGCAGGGTGCTTACAACCTGATTCGCATCCGTGAGGGGGACGAATGGAAGATGGCTTTTAACACCAGGGATGGGCACTATGAGTATCTGGTGATGCCCTTCAGGCTCTGTAATGCCCCAGCCGTTTTACAAGACTTTGTGAATGACATCTTCCGGGATGTGCTCACCACCTCGGTCGTAGTCTATCTGGATGATATTCTCATCTACTCTCCAGATATTGACTCCCATCGGAGAGATGTTCGCAAAGTCTTTGACCTCTTACGGGCAAACTCCCTCTATGCCAAGTTTGAGAAGTGTGTGTTTGAGCAGGAGTCCTTGCCATTTCTTGGTTATATCATCTCTGCCCAGGGTTTGGCTATGGATCCTGCCAAGCTACAGGCTGTGATGGACTGGCAGGAACCCCATTCTCTTAAAGCGGTGCAGCGCTTTATGGGGTTCATTAACTACTATCGACAGTTCATTCCACACTTCTCAACTTTGGTAGCTCCCTTGGTTGCCCTTACCAAGAAGGGACCAAATCCCAAATTGTGGTCTGAGGAGGTCTCCAAGGCCTTTAATTCCATAAAGTCTCACTTCGCTAGCGCTCCCATACTACATCTCTCCGATGTAGACAAACCATTTATCATGGAGGTGGATGCCTCATCTGTTGGTGCTGGAGCAGTCCTCTTCCAAAAAGATGCTCAGGGTCGGAAGCATCCTTGCTTCTTCTTTTCTAAGACCTTCTCACCAGCAGAGAGGAATTATTCCATCGGAGACAGGGAGTTGCTGGCCATGAAGTTGGCTTTCTCGGAGTGGAGACATCTCTTGGAGGGAGCTCGTTTTCCTTTCCAAGTCTTCACAGACCATAAATACTTGGTGTACCTGCAGACAGCCCAGCGGTTAAATTCTCGCCAGGCTAGATGGTCCTTGTTCTTCTTCCGGTTCCATTTCACCCTCCATTTTCTTTTGGGGGAGAAGAACATTCGTGCCGACGCTCTCTCTCATTCCGTTGTGTCATCTGTGGAGAAGGAAGAGGAGCCTCGGCTTATTGTCCCCACTGAGAGTCTGAGAACCGTAGCTCCGGTTTCGCTAGAGTCTGTGCCTCCGGGCAAGACTTTCGTACCATCCAGTTTGCGACCGGAGGTTCTCTCGTGGGCTCATTCGTCCAGGGTGGGTGGACATTTTGGGACAAAAAAGACATCTGAGCTGTTGGCGAGGATGTACTGGTGGCCACATATGGTCCGTGATGTCAGGGATTATATTTAGGCATGTGTCTCCTGCGCCAAAAATAAGTCTCCTCGACAACGGCCAGCTGGGTTACTCTATCCATTGCCGGTGGCAGACAGGCCCTGGGAGATGGTCGGGATGGACTTTGTGGTGGGTTTGCCCAAGTCTCGGGGCTGTACCATCATTTGGGTTGTCACTGATCATTTTTCCAAAATGGTGCATTTGGTGCCGCTTCCACAGTTACCTTCGGCACGGGCCTTGGCAGCGTTGTTCATAAAGCACATCTTCCGCCCACATGGTATGCCAGACAAAATTGTCAGTGACCGCGGTCCCCAGTTTGCGTCTCGGTTCTGGAGACAGCTTTGTCATCTTCTCAGCATTGAGTTAAATCTCTCTTCTGCATATCATCCCGAGACGAATGGATTGGTAGAGAGGGCCAATCAGACCTTAGTCACATATCTGCGACATTTTGTCTCAGCCAGGCAGGATGACTGGGCATCCTTGCTACCATGGGCAGAGTTTGCGCTGAACAATGCGGTAGCTGACTCCACTGGACAAACCCCATTCCTCCTTAACTATGGTCAGCATCCGCGGGTACCTGTGCCTATGCCCGTGTCTTCTGCCGACTCCAGGGTGGCAGACTGGGCTGTGGAAGCACAGGATATTTGGGACCGCACTCAGGATGCCATTCAGGCCTCCAAGGAGAGAATGAGGTCCTCCACCGATGCACATCAGTGCCCCGCTCTGACCTTTGCTCCTGGCGACTTAGTGTGGCTCTCCGCCCGTAACATCAGGCTGCGTGTTGAGTCCACTAAGTTTGCACCTCGCTACTTGGGTCCTTTCAAGGTCCTCGAACAGGTTAACCCTGTGGTCTATCGTTTAGCCCTTCCACCACGCCTGGGTATCACTGACACCTTTCATGTGTCCCTCTTGAAGCCTGTATACATGTCCCGGTTTTCCGAGTCATCTGCCGGGACATCGGGTTCGTCTATGGATGATTACGAGGTGAACGCTATTTTGGGGTGCAAGGCGGTTTGTGGCAAACAATTTTATTTGGTGGACTGGAAGGGTTCCGGTCCTGAGGATAGGTCCTTGGAGCCTGCTGAGCGCATTCGGGCTCCGCAGCTCATTGCTGCCTTCGAGCGTAGCGAGGTCCAAGGAGGGGGGCCCTAGGAGGGGGGGTAATGTTAGGGTTCGAGTTCCTGTCTCTGCACAGGGGGAAGCTCAGGCCATCTCCGCTGCGGTCTCCCATTCTTCTCCTGCTGCAGTGGAGTCTGCTCAGCGGAGACGTCGGTCCCAGCGTCTCGCTCAGTCTGACTCTGTACAGAGAGTTACTGCTGCTTTTCCTGCTTCTGCCATTGAAGTCAGTGCTGGGCAGCGGTGAGCAGACGCTTCTGGGACTAAGTCCTGCTTTTCTCGTTCTGAGCATGCCCAGAGTAAGATCTCTCAGTGGAGATCGAGGGTCACATGATCAGACACTGCATCTAAGGTCCTGTAGGGGCTCACACTCTGTGGCAGCCTCTCATTGGTCCTTCCTGGAAGGTCCTGTACGTGCTGCAACTATTTAAGGCTCACATGGCCGCATGGCCATGTGCTAGTATTGCTCTTTATTTATGTTCTTTGTGCCAGTGTGGTCTTGTATGAGTGTGTTCAGGGACCCAGTTGAAATAAGCCCCTAGAATGCTGGCACCTCCGGCGAGGAGTTTGTATGCTTGGGTATTCAGGGACCTGGCCAAAATAAGCCCCTAGAATGCTGGCACCTCTGGCAAGGAGTTTCGTGTGCATGCATGACCACTGACTGCTCTTGTTTAGGCAGATAGCCTGTGCCTCTGTGAAGTCTAACAGGGCGCAGTGCTTTGAGTTCACGGCTGCTCTGTGAAGTAACAGAGTTAGCTAACACTGCCATTTAGTTCCACTATTTGCTAGCAGCAGGTTCTCCTGCACGGTGGACCCCGGGCTGCGAACGCATTTATCTTAATAAAATCTATATATTCATTTGGTGCGTTATGCTAGCCCTAACACTGAGTGACCAATTGCCTCCAGAAATCACATAATAGGTGAATTGATTTCACATGTGTCTAATTTATTATCATTATAACTACAGCTGGTCTGTGAAGGCCTCAGAGGTTTGTTAAGGATCAAACCGCATCATGAAAACCAAGGAGCACACCAGACAGGTCAGGGATAAAGTTGCCACCACGTTTCACTGCAGACATCATGCATTTTTTTTTGTACTTCTCAACTTTGCCAAGCAGTACATTCTTGCTTCCAAAAAAGAAGGCTAAAAGGTGACTTAATAGCTGTCTACAAATATCTGAAAGGATGTCAGTGTAGACGGATCATCATTGTTTTCTTTTGCACATGAAAACATGAGAAGCAATGGAATTAAACTGAAAGGGAGAAGATACAGATTAGATATTAGAAAAAACTCTGTGGCACAGGTTATCAAGAGAGGTGGGGAGTTCTCTTTCAATGGAAGTCTTCAAACAGAGGCTGGACAGACATCTGTCTGAGATGGTTTAGTGAATCCTGCATTGAGCAGGGGTTTGGACACTATGACCCTTGAGGTCCCTTCCAACTCTAACATTCTATTCTATAATTTTATGATGAATTAACTGTGATTTATCACATCTTTGGGAAACTGAGTTCAAATTCCCTAGCCACATACATTCCTGATTACTGCCATACCTGTTTTCAATCAAGAAATCACTTAAATAAGACCTTCCTGAGAAAGTGAAGTAGAGCAAAAGATCCTCTAAAGCTAGACATCATGCCGCTATCCAAAGAAATTCTGCAACAAATGTGAAAAATAAATTCAGAACCATCAGTCTGGAAAAGGTTATAAAGCCATTTAAAAAGATTTGGGACTCAAGCGAACCACAGTGAGAGCCATTATCCACAAATGATGAAAACATGGAAGAGTGGTGAAACTTCCCAGGAGTGGCCAGCCTACCAAAATTACCCCAAGAGGTCACAAAAAAACCCTAAAACAACACCCAAAGAATTGCAGGCCTCACTTGCCTAAGTTGAGGTCAGTGTTCATGACTCCACCATAAGAAAGAGACTGGGTAAAAATAGCCTGCATGGCAGAGTTCCAAGATAAAAACAACTGCTGAGCAATAAGAACATAAAGGTTCATCTCAGTTTTGTCAGAAAACATTTTGATGATCCCCAAGACATTTCAGAAAATACTTGGTGGACTGATGAGACAAAAGTTGGACTTTTAGGAAGGTGTATGTCCCAATACATCTGGCTTAAAAGTAACACAACATTTCAGAAAATGGACATCATACCAACAGTAAAATATGGTGGTTGTAGTGTGATGGTCTGAGGCTGTTTTACTGCTTCAGGACCTGGAAGACTTGCTGTGGTAAATGGAACCATAAATTCTACTGTTTGCCAAAAAATACTGAGAATGAACTGTCATCTGTTGATGACCTCAAGCTGAAATGCACTTGGGTTATGCCGCAGGACAATGATCCAAAACACACCAGCAAGTTCACATCTGAATGCCTTACGAAAAACAAAATTAAAACTTTGAAATGGCATGGTCAAAGTCCTGACCTTTACCTGATTGATATGCTGTGGCATAACCTTAAAAAGGTGGTTCATTGTCGGAAACCCTCCAATGTGGATGAATTACAACAATTCTGCAAAGATGAGTGGATCAAAATTCCTCCAGAGCGTTGTGAAAGACTCATTGCCAGTTATCGTAAATGCTTGATTGCAGTTGTTACTGATAAGGGTGGCCCAGCCAGTTATTAGGTTTAGGGGGCAATTACTTTTTCACACAGAGACTGTAGGTTTGAATTTTTTTCCCTTAACAATAAAGACCTTCATTTAAATACAGCATGTTGTGTCTACTTGTGTTATTTTTGTCTAATATGTAAATTTGTTTGGGGATCCGAAGTATTTAAGTGTGACGAATATCCAAAAGAATTAGAAATCAACAAGGGGGCAAACACTTCTCACACCACTGTAAATCTGTATATATATATATATATATATATATATATATATATATATATATATATATATATATTATATAATTTGCATATGTGCTGTATATATATATATATATATATATATATATATATATATATATATATATACTGTATATATACAAATATTTGTACTGTATATATTGTTCAGATTAATTGAGTACCTTTCACCAGATACAGTATATATACAGATTGAATACTACCACTGTGTATCAATATTTGTTTTCTCATAGCTTGTTGTTTTCTCTGTAAAATGGATATTTACATATAATGATTATGTAAGATTTTGGTTCTGGCTTAGCAGAAAGATATGACTTTCGATGCATTTTTAATAGTACAGTTTACAGCTTGTTCCTTAGGTTACAGATACAGGTTACAGGTTACCTATGGTCTCAAAGAGACCGTTTACTGGGGTAAAGAATGAGTGAGGCTAGCAGGCTCTATTTTTTAGGGCCTGATCAAATGGCTCTGAAAACAATTGATTTCTTTTATTTAACCAGCTTCATTCCCCCTTTGGTAGCAGCCTCAGGTAGCAGTCAGTTAGGGCCAGAGTCTGACCATGATCATGCTGTTGTTCTGAACAATCACTCTTCAGGAGTGTGCCTCCACTGTCAACCAGGACGCCAGGAGGAAGAGAAGCGGTGCGCTTCTGATGATACAAATTAAGAAAACCACTTAAAAAAAGGGGGAAACTACCATGACATCATAGGAATGTATAGTTAATCCCAAGCACTGTTTAACACGATTTAGAGCCTTGTTTAATGATACAATATCACTGTAACAAATGGCTTTACTTTGAGGCAGCCTGATAATAAAATATTAGCACATCTCAAGTTATTAGATGTACACATTTTCTATCCATGTTCTTCATACATTTAGGTGAATGTCAAATGCAAAGTCTCATGAAGACATAATTTATCTGGTTATCTGGCTGAATTTAAGCCAAGAGCACAAAAAACTGCTCTCTGGATAACTCATGACATCAAAACCAGCTGTGCTGCCTTCAGCTTGAAGCCTTCTAAGAAAACAAACTCCAACAGCTGAATGTGAATGTGACATTACAAGTTCATTCAGCAATTTTAGACTCTACTTGTGTTTTATAAACAAGGTTTATAATGTGATGAAAAATGATACAGAACGAAGTTATGTTCTGCCTAAGAATGAACATTTTATTTGTCATCATTACGCAATCTTAATTCCTCTACATACACATACACTAACGAGCAAAAGTGTAACAATGTTTTGAACTTTTGACTTTCAGGCTCCATAACTCACCATCCACTAATGAATCAAACATGAGACTACCATCATTTTATAGACAATCATCTTGGCTATCTCATGTATAAATCTGCATAACTAATCATATTCAAAATAGTTGCAAGTCAAATTTATGTATCCAATAAGTATTGTTTCTCCTTGCGGAGATTGACATGCTAAGCATGCCGAGATGAGGAGACTTAAAGCAGCAATGTTCCTCTGTGAAATATGCTAATTATGCAAACAGTCTCTTCAGAGAGGAAGAGGACTAGAACTCTAGTGCCACTTATCGGAAGTAGCAATCCTAACAGTCAACGTCAACCCTTTAACTAGCCTTGTCACATGATTTAGGATAATAGCCAAACCAGAATCTCAATTTGCAGACACTATGTTTCGAGGTATTGCCCCTCGTCAGTGCAAAGTGGAGATCTGGTTTGTGAGAGGGAAGTAATGATAGTTCTTGGATATTGGTCAGATGCCTCTCACCCAGCCAAACCAGATCTCCACTTTGCACTGACGAGGGGCAATACCCAGAAACACAATGTCTGCAACTTGAGATTCTGGTTTGGCTATTATCTTAAATCATGTGACAAGGCTAGTTAAAGGGTTGACGTTGACTGTTAGGATTGCTACTTCGATAAGTGGCACTAGAGTTCTAGTCCTCTTCCTCTCTGAAGAGACAATTTGCATATTTCTCAGAGGAGCATTGCGGCTTTAAGTCTCCTCATCTTGACATGCTTAACATGTCACTCTCAGCAAGGAGAAACAATACTTCTTGGATTCAGGTCAGACACCTCTCAATCAGCCAAACCAGATCTCCACTTTGCACTGACAAGGGGCAGTACCCCGAAACACGGTGTCTGCAACTTGAGATTCTGATTTGGCTATTATCCTAAGTCATGTGACAAGGCTCGTTAAAGGGTCGACATTGACTTGGAGGATTCCTACATTCAATAGGTGGCACTAGAGTTCTAGTTCTCTTCCTCTCTGAAGAGACAATTTGCATAATTAGCAAATTTATGTATGAGATGGTGAGATATGGAGCCCGAAAGTCAAAGGTTCAAAACATTGCTACCTTATTAGTGATAATCATGGATGTTGTCCTGCTTATAGAGTAACTGTTGTTTTAATTTTTATTTAATAAATTAATACTACACATGAAAATGAGAAAATTTGTAATTTATCCCATCAGAGAAATCTTCTTCTTTCTCTGTCGGGATTGATCATTCATTCTCAAAATTTTCAATTCATGGGAAAAATCTGTATTCAGTGAAGACAGAATGTTACATTACTTCTCCAGAATATCTCCCATCCTCTGGAACTCTCTGCCCCAACACATCCGACTATCAACCACAGTCGGATCCTTCAGACGGAACCTGAAAACTCATCTCTTCAGGAAAGCCTACAGCCTGCACTGACACCGCTGCCGCCTCATCACTATCGAAGCTACCGCCTCACCAACACCGGAGCTCCTGCAACCCCCAACCTACTGTCTCCTTCCCCATAATCCTGTAGAATGTAAGCCCGCAAGGGCAGGGTCCTTGCCCCTCTGTATCAGTCCGTTATTGTTAGTTTGTTTACTGTAAGTGATATCTGTAACTTGTATGTAACCCCTTCTCATGTACAGCACCATGGAATCAATGGTGCTATATAAATAAATAATAATAATAATAATAATAATAGGAGATGGCAGCTGCTGTAGATGATTTTATATGTAGATCGAGGGGGAGGAGTTTTGCCTCTAGCACCTCCCTCCTCCTGTCTACATAGTATCTTTTCAGTAGCAGCCTTCATCTCCTATTTCAGTAATGTTAGAATTTGCCTTCACGGAATACAGATTTTCACCAATGAATTGAGAATTTTGAGAATGACTGATCAGTCCATGAGGAGAAAGAGGCAGAATAATCTGATGAGATAAAATTAAAATACAAATTAAAACACTTACTCTTTAATTTCTGAAGGGACCTTTTAAAGATTCACTGTTTTAAGCCATATTCAGACACCAGCTTTTTGTGCTTGGGCATGAAAAAGGACAGAATTTTTATGTGTGATTAATCCAATTTTTATTCTTTTTTGTCTTGTGTGCGTGTTTTTATCATCTGTATTTGACCTGTTTGTCCAGTATGAGAAAAATAAACTGATTGAGGATTCTTAAAAAGAACCTGACAGTGGACATATGCTGCTCAATCCACAGGCTGCCTGATTTCAACCAGATATGATTGTCTATGAAAATATACTTTGAAAGCCACCAAGAACTGAGCCACACTAGTCAGATTGGTGGGTCACCTGGAGCTTCCCCTGCCCATTCCCCTGGAGTGACAGGTCTCTCCCTATGTGTGGTTTCCGTCAGCTTTTAAATTATGTTTTTTCTGAAACGTTGTAGCAGTTCAGAGGCATATCACTCAGGAGAATGAGTTGTGGGGAAATGGAGACGATGAATCATGTATTATATTTAAATAATGCACATGTAGGAAATGCTTGATTTGTCTACTGCTAGTTCTATAATAGGTGTATAAAGCAACTCAAGGAGAGAAGGAAATCACCAATGCTTGCAAATGAATAAATGAATTATGCCTTTCACATCCAATAGATAGGAAAAACTTTGGCACTTTAGTTAAAATTGAACAAGGTAGCTTTATTAAATCGACCCATGTGAAAACAGATTACATCCAACACCCTGCTGTGTGGATCCAGTCACTATCGCACCACGGTCTTAATCGTAACAATTGTATTTGTTACTCGTAAGGCCGGTATATGGTCGAAACGCGTAAACATGATTCTTACCAGCCTCTCTGTATCATGCACTGCTTAAGGACGAAATTAAGAATGGAAGTTTTTGTGATACCAACATTTTTTTTCTTCACATTATAGTATATGAAAGCTAGTTGAGTTTTCGACATTTTCATTGTTTCTTATTTCAATATCCAGCTATAACTTTTCTGGCTTCTGATGTTGATCAGAGTTACCTTGTCATGGTTGGATGGCTTTTATGCTATTTTTGATCAAAAACAGTATTACTAAAAACTTGTGTTATTTAGATGCACTTTTTTGCTTTTTATTTACTTAGTTACAGCAGGGTTTTTGCTAATTTTTTCTCTTGTAGGTTTTATATGTGTTAGGCGCCAGGATTCTGCCGCCGCACAGGGGGAATCCCAAGCCATGTCTTCTGCAATCTCCCATTCTCTCTCAGCCACAGAAGATCCTGCCTAGCAGAGACGTCGGTTCCAGTGTCTTACACAGGCTAATGCTGTGCGTCTCATTGCTCATGCTAATGCTGTGTGTCTGCTTCCTCCACAGGTCCAGCTATAGCAACAAGCATTAGTCAGCGGTGAGCAGACGTTCCTGGGATTAAGTCCTGCTTTTGTCCTTATGAGCATGCCTGTTAGATGACCACTCATTGGTGGTCGGAGGTCACATGCCGAGGTCCTCAAGCAGCTCAGATTGACCCACTAGCAAGGTCCTTGCAGACTGCAGCTATAAAAGGATCTCACGGCCGCGCGCTAGTATATCCTAAAATCATGGTGTGTGTGCAAGAGTGTATGTCTCTGGTGCTAGCTCCTATTTATCCCCTACCCTCATGTTGTGAATGTGTCTGGGAGATTGGAGCAAGAGACAGCGCCTAGTAGTGGAATTGCCAGTGCGACACCATGCGCTCAGTTTGCACAGAGCCCGATAGGTAGCATCTGGTAGTGGCGTTTGCCAGTGTGACTCTGTGCACTAAATTAGCTAGTTAGCGTTTGTTAGTGGCTTTAGCAGTGCGACGCCGTGCACACTTGTGCTAAATCTGCTGTGCCCAGTGACAGCTAACAGGGTACGGTCTCCGTATACTATGGTACAGCGGTTCTGTAAAGCAACAGAGCTCACTGCAGTACACACCGCTTGATGGTTAACCCGCGTATGTTTAGTGCGATACCGCCAGTGTTCGCCATTGCTGAGCAGCAGTTACCATCACTGCACGGTGGATCCCGGGTTGCAAACACACCTTATTATTATTGTATTTTATTTGATGCGTTCCTCCAACCCTAACAGTATGTTTTATGGCCAATGTAAACATGTGCTTATGAGCTGTATGTATACCAACTCAAGTCAAGCTCAATTTTTCTGTTTTTTTCTTTGTATTATTGCATTCTGTGCAAGTCGGAGTGTGGCCTCCCTGTTTCTGAGCTAGAGATTGTATGTAAGGCTTCCACAGACTGGTGTTTCACTGGTTGGGCCTGATTCTTTTGTCTACCCTTATTCACACTGAGGTCAACATTGACACCTGTTTTTAGGTGCACTTTTTGCTTTTTATTTACTTAGTTACAGCAAGGTTTTTGCTCATTTTTTCTCTTGTAGGTTTTTTGATGTTGATATTTGTTGCAAATATCAATGTATTAGTATTAATCGGAGAAGCACTCGCATCAAAGTTTTTGTCCTCTTAATATGTTGCAATTATTACTACATAGCACTATGTACCGTACTTACAATTGCTAATTTTGCTCTTCTACCCAGTTAATTATTCTGTTTTATCTTCTCTATGTAGAAACAGCAAGTCTCTTTTCCCTGCATTTATTATTCCCTTCTTCAACTACTGACCCAACTGTTTCCTCCCCCCCCGGTTAGGACTTCTTAGGTGACTTGTGAGGCATGCATGCAAAATTGGTCTCTTGATTCTACATACGTAGAGCTAAGAAGGATTCAGCTAGTCAGTTCTTAATCATGTGATGTCATAGATCTAATGGAAAACAAAAGAATAATCTGGGTAGAAAGTCAAAATGAGCAATTGTAAGTACTCAGTGCTATAATGTGTATAATGTGATGATTGCAATTGATGATTAAGATTTTTGTTTTGATACGAGTCATGGATCAAAGTTACACATAAAAGTCTATGGGTCCATGAAAAATCTCTGACAGCATTCATTGCCATCCATGTGCAGTCCTAGTGTTAGGGCTAGCGGAACGCACCGAATGAATATAGAGATTTTATTATAATAGATGCGTTCGCAGCCCGGAGTCCACCGTGCAGGCGAACCTGCTGCTAGCAAACGGCAGAACTATATGGCGGTATGAGCGGTATGAGCTAACTCTGTTACTTCACAGAATAGCCGTGAACTCAAAGCACTGTGCCCTGTTAGACCTCACAGTGGCACAGGCTAACTACCCAAACGAGTGCAGTCAGTGGTCATGCACGCACACAAAACTCCTAGCCGGAGGTGCCAGCGTTCTAGGGGCTTATTTCAGCCAGGTCCCTGAATACACAAACACACAAACTCCTCGCCGGAGGTGCCAGCATTCTAGGGGCTTATTTCAGCCGGGTCCCTGAACACAATCATACATGACGACACTGGCGCAAAGTACATAACTTAGAACAATACTAGCGCATGGCCGTGTGGCCATGCGAGCCTTAAATAGTTGCAGCACGTACAGGACCTTCCTAGAAGCACCAATGAGAGGCTGCCACAGAGCGTGAGCACCTACAGGACCTTCCTGAAGGACCAATGGCCTAAGCTGCAGTATCTGATCATGTGACCCTCGATCTCCACTGAGAGATCTTACTCTGGGCATGCTCAGAATGAGAAAAGCAGGACTTAGTCCCAGAAGCTCGCCGCTGCCCAGCACTGACTTGGCAGAAGCAGGGAAAACAGCAGTAACTCTTTGTACAGAGTCAGACTGAGCGAGATGCTGGGACCGACGTCTCTGCTGAGCAGGCTCCACTGCGGCAGGAGAAGAATGGGAGACCGCAGCGGAGATGGACCGAGATTCCCCCTGTGCAGAGGCGGGAACTCAACCCCTAACACCTAGTACTTTCCATTTTTAACATTGTAGTGAATAGAAGTTTTGTAATTTTTGCATTCATTTTTTTCAGATGAAACATTGTCGAAAACCGGATCAAAAACACTAAGACACAAAGACAGTCAATTATAAATTCAGAATGAAATAAAGAAAATGATTTCTAAAACAAATAAAATGTGTTGTGATATGCAATGTGATTTAGTATGGAGTAAAATCTTAATAATAATGATGGATACAAAGTTGCATCTTTTAGAAAAATCCCCAGCACATTGTTCTCAATTGGAACTAAAATGTCCATTTTTTTCTCTGCATTTTTTAACTATCATACTCACTGATTACTCAACTAATATGACTTTAAACTACTATACCTCCCGGGGTTTTGCATTTTCCTAAAATGTGACTAATTTCATATTCAAACTGCTGCAATGTAGCATCATATCCTGTAGTAAGAGAGAATATGGTTGTTCACACGACACATTCCTATTTTTTTAACTTATGCATCATTATTTTCAGAACATTGCTAGAAATATATTTTTAAAGCTAGATACTGCTAGTGCTCAGTACTGTGGCAATGCAAAGTCTAATGTGTATCTTCAACAGCTGTCAGACTGTAATTTTACAAGGTAAACCTTTCAAATACAATTTGAAAGCAGCGGAATAAAACAAATAAGCCACAAGGTATGTTAACCAACTTCTTTTTGTTACACCATTGGGTGGTCTGTGGGACTGTATAAATAAATTGTAGCATTTAGCCATAACACACCTGAAGCCTTTAAATGTGCACAAGGAAATGGATGGAAAGCATGAAGAATGGTATGTTTTATAGAGTAAAGCTTATACAAACATTTTGTTTCCTTGGCATTTCCCTCAACTTGAAATTGACTAGGAGATGGTTATGAGTTTACCTAAACAATATGATCTACAACTAGACTGTTTCTTCCGTGGAAAGTTAAATATGATGAAGTTCAGAGAAATGACACTTTTTAAAAGGGTTGTATTATGACAAAAGTATATTTTAATCAATACATCTTGGAATAATAATAATTTCCACAATTGACTATGTATGAGAATATGTGTCAGTGTTACGTCGGCACATTTGTGCATAGTCTCATATATAGTCAATTCATTTATTTCAGCACGTAGACAGTTTGGGCTTCCAGTTTAAGCTGCTTTGTATACCGAAGTTTTTGCCACAAAGTTGCCTTTATGCCATAAAGGTTACATGAACTCGAGCATAGCTGAGTGTTTTTTTCCCATGATACTCTGCAGTGATTACACCACATGGTATAGCACAGTCAATCAGGAGGGACTATTATAGCCTGTATAAAAGCAGAGGCAGGGAATGCAAATGCTATTTTGTGATGTATCTAGATAGTGAGAGGATGTCAAAGCTCACATCTTAGCATTAAAGATAAGACAAAGAAGCTATAAAACACTGAATATACATTGCAAAAAGTGTGAGACAGCTCAGCAGTGAAGAATGATCAACATCTGCTTATCTATAGGTATATAGTTTGAGGTTGCTTTGATATTACTATGGGTGTGTTTCAGCTTAATATCTTAACATGAGTTACATAAAGTCCTAGAAGACCTCAGGGCATTTGGAGTACTTGCAATTTGTCGCTGATCAAACTTTCATAAAAAATTGGAAGACCTGCTGAATTCGAATTTCAAAAATATTCGGTCATCTGTAGTCAACAGATTTCCCATTGCAAACTGTATATACGCATTACATTTTTTAGACTTAATGAGGCTGATGTACTTACATTGAAAATCCATATGATCTGTACTGATAAGGAGCCAAAACAGTGCTGTCCACAAACTGGGTCTTTCTTCATTTTGGAGATGACTCTACTGAGATTACACCTGCCTACTTCATCCATAGCTATCTACTTTATCCAAAAGGGTCACAGAAAAATAGGATGCTATCTATCACAGTAAAAAAACATTATTTTGCCTTGTATATATTTCTTTATTACTGGTATTTCTGCTCATGGTTGACACCTTCTTATTATTCCTCCTCACTCTATTTGCAGGCGATAAATGACAGACTAATTATAAGAGTCATTCTTAAAATCCCCCCCAAAATAGTATTTACCCTACAATGTACATGCATTGATGTCCAAAAGCTTAATCTTGAGTTAGTTATAGTTCCCTAGTTGCAAAAAAATAACCAGCAGTCATGGGTTAAAATAGAAGTAAAATACTTCTAAACATAAATGTAAAAATTAGGATGATACGTCAATGCCCCTATTACCGGGATTTTATCTGATGCCTTTAAATACAAGAACATTAAGCTGTGAGCTAAAATATGAGGCTGGAGAAGATTTTTTTTTATCTTGACTGTGACTTATAGCTATCCATCTTGTTAATATTACTCTCTAGGACAAACTGTAGAATGTGCTTTGATCATCTGTAGAAGATATATGAAGCAGTTAGCTCTAGACTTTGGTAGAAAAGAGGCTCTTTTTCAAAACTCAGCTGAAACCAATTTTGAGATATGCTTTCTCAAGAAAAGTTTTTCTGAAGAATTGACACTGCACGCATTGCACAATTTATACCTTTCATTGCCGACAATAAATATTGCATTTATGAATGTCCATTCATGGATTTACTATTAATTCTGCCTAAGGCACATAATATATGTTAAGAACAAACAAAGCTTTTCTTAGTTATGATGTTCATTCTCTTGGGGAAAGTTAGATATTATCATTGATTAATTACATTACAAATATGCGAATTTACTATTCACACAGTGTTGCATATTTTACAACATAGATGTGTTGACTTTGATATAGAAAGATCTATTACTCTAGAAACTGTCGTGTGATATTTGTCCTTGTAATTCAATATGTAGAATTAGTAAATCAAATTTGGTAATTTTTTTCTATGTGATGTTCATATTTTTGACACATTTGCCATAAATTGTACAAAAAATTCAGATTCATCCAATTTTTTTTTGTGATTGTTTTGATATGAAAAACTATACTAGCAAAGCCATATTAAAGCAAACTGCTAAATTAAAATTATGGTAGATTCGCTCATCGCTAAAAATGGTCTCTTAAAGCTTTTTTTAAGATACAGATTAGATATTACAAAAATCTTTTTGACAGTGAGGGTGATCAATGAGTGGAACAGGCTGCCATGAGAGGTGGTGAGTTCTCCTTCATTGGAAGACTTCAAACAGAGGCTGAACAGACATATGACTGAGATGGTTTAGTGAAAACTGCATTGACCGGGCGTTGGACACGATGATCCTTGAAGTTCCTTCCAACTCTAACATTCTATGATTCTGATTCTATCAGTTAGTGCTTACTTAATGAAGCACTCCCATCAAAGTTTTTATCCTCTTAATATATTGAAGCTGTCATATTATATAGCACTGTGTTCTTACAATTGCTTATTTTGCCTTTCCACCCAGTAAATGATTCTCTTTTCAATTAGGTCTATGGCATTACGTGTTTAAAAACTGACTAGCTGAATCTTTCTAAGCTCTATAGAAACAGGAAGTCTGTATTCTCAGCATGAGTCCTCTTTACAACTACAACTCTACATAGCGGAAAACATTTTGTAGTTCTATTGATGACTCATGCAGGGAAAAGAGACTTTCTGTATCTAAATAGAGCTTAGAAGGATCCAGCCTGTCTGTTTTTAGTTATTCGATGCCATAAACCTAATGAAAAATAGAAGAATTAACTGACTAGAGGGGCAAAAGGAGTAACTGTAAGGACACAAGGCCGTATAATATGATAATTGCAATATATTAAGAGGCCAAAAAACTTTGTGAGTATTTCT
Organism: Ranitomeya variabilis; assembly: GCF_051348905.1. NCBI lineage: Eukaryota > Metazoa > Chordata > Amphibia > Anura > Dendrobatidae > Ranitomeya > Ranitomeya variabilis. The sequence continues at coordinate 85,117,163 of NC_135237.1, read as the reverse complement.
TTAACACACAGTCTCATGACGTAAGAGTTTCTTCTATAAGAAATTACAAATAGTTGCTCAGCAGGGTATTGGTCATTAATCTCAGATTAAAAGCATCTAAGAAGAAACAGCTGTACAAAACTATATGCACTGTTGGATTGCCTCCCTAGATTGCCATTTGTAATGTTATTAGCAAAGGTCCATGCACTTTCTTACATGATGGGTCAGGTAAAAAAAGCATATAATACATAAAACAGAGACAAATGGATCTTTCTGTTTATAAACCTTATGGATAGGTATGGATTAAATCAGAAAAGAAAGCTTCTACAAAGGATCCATATTATTTTGAAATATTTTTTTATTTTTGCACCTGAAAAGTGCTGTCCAAGATTAGAAAAAAAATATCTATTTTTTTTTTTAGAAAAGCAAAGCCAAAGTCAGGAGGGGTTGAATGGAATGGGCAATCTTACATGAGCCCTGACGCTTCTCTTATAATCTATGGTAGTGATGTTGATAGCCTAATGCAGCACCAAAAGATGCACCTGCACAGGCTCGGACTGGCCCACAGGGTAACAGGTGAATCCCCCTGTGAGCCCCTGTGTAGATTAGGGCCCCCAACCCCACTGTATGGGCATTATTTGGCATAATTCACTTGATTTACTCTGGACAGAAAAAAGCAGCAACCCATCATTCATTAACCACGCTACCCAGTTTATTATTATATAGAGAGATAGGTCAATTTGTGAACAAAGGTAGTGTAATATTTTCATGCAGGTGAAAGTGGGCTCCCCAAAGTCAATGATATTGGTGGGCCCTTGTCACCCCAGTCTGACACTGCACCTGCATGACTGCCCAGTGCATTCAACTCTTCTTGCCTGTGTTCATCTAACCATAGGAGATCCACAGGACAAAATAAGGGACATAGTTCTCCTGGTCAGGCAATCAATGGGCGACCCCCACTGATTTAAGATGTATAATCAAGCTGGTGGAACATGATTATTGTTGTAGGGTGGAATACCCCTATAATGATGGAAAAGGCAAACATAGTTTACTCTGATGAAAATAGAATACATTTCATATTTTATTCTGAAAAGGATCGATTAGTTGAAGTTTTAGAAAAAACATAAGTAAATTTTATTTGAGACCCAAAGATGTACTGTGACCAATAGTAAAACAATTCATGGACATAAAATACATGCAAATGATTAGAAACCATTCACCAATCATTTCTAAATGAAATTGTCTCTACCTGCCAAGATATATATATTCAGGCTTAAAAGTATAAATAATATACATATATAGTATAAATAAATACAAATAAGCATGAAAACAAATTGTTGACTGAACGAAAAGCAATAAAAAAATGCTGAACACATGTAAGAAAATATTTCTCCTAGCGGAACACATTAAAAAGAAAGAGTTGCATTCATAATGTGCTGCTATTTTAAAGATGGGAAGGTTCTGGAATTTAATATCCTGTTATTGTGAGAAATCTATACAGCGTCTGTGCCCAGAGCAGAAAAGCAAAACTACAAAGTAGAAAGTACAAAGTCAGAATAGAGAAGTTTGTTACTGAAATTGAACAGATCTGCAATGGCCTGCCAGAGAAGCTCAGAAAAGTTTCCCATGATCCCTAAATCTCCACACTCCATTCAGGCTTCACTTTGTTTCCAGGTTTATTTTTCTTTGATCTTAGTACAGTGGAAACGTGAAGGCAATGACTAATCCATAGATGAAGCCATTCAAAGTATTTGCCCTTGGTGTGCAAATAGAAGCCCCCAAAAATGGACAACCTGGATATGATTTAATATGCTGAGTTTTTCAACACATCCTAAAATCCACAAATTCCTTTCCCTGAGGCAGGGACTTTTCAGAGGAAAACATTTGAAAGTTTAAGTTGTGCAGCCTCAATTTGATTTCTAACGTTGTTAGAGAAAAAAACCCAAAGTAGCTCAAGAGAATGAACTAGAACCAATTCAGATATTATATCACTATCAATACTTATTTTTAATCCTTCCTACAACTTGATGTAATAGTAGTTGAAGGACTTCAGGTAGTTGAGTCATCTTAAGAATTTAGAAAGTCATCGTGTCAATATGAAGAATGGTGGGAGCACAACCGTAATACACTACCACCCTACTGCTGTAACTGCTCAGATTGGAGAAAATTCAGATCCCAGCAAGTAATTCTTTCAGTAGGTTCACAGAGAAAGAAAAAATTAATCTTCCATAGAGATAGGCAACTTATAGAATGTGGATATTTTATGAATTAAGGTTTTTCCAATGTGCAAATTACTTTTCATCTTGAAACAATCATTGAGAGATATTGATATCTCTTCTTCTGGGCAAAATAATTATTCCTTGATTCTCAACAATACGAATTTCTCAAATCTTGAATCTGTGAAATATTAAACCAATCTTATGTCCCATATATCTATTGTACCTCTTTTATTAAATATTTTGTAACTTCTAAATGAAAGGAAAAGACCAATACTTGAATCTTTTTCACTAGCTATTTTTGGGGAAAGAATACTTATGCAGAATATATATATATTTCTTTGTGTACTTTACTGTTTCACTATTTGAGACCCTTACTGTATTTCTCTATGTTTTCTTTCCTCAAAATCAAAAGAATATGAACTCGCATACAAAATGATTGTGTGGGTAGACTATGCATGGCTTGTTAATTATAGTAAAGATTTATGCCAACCCCAGATGTTGAAATTCAACCATATTCAATATTTAGAAACACTAAATTTATGCTTTCTCCCTTTACTTAATAGTTTATAAATTGCTTACAAATCAATCTCATTAGGTAATGTTTTAAGGTGTCATAGTTCTGAAGTAATGCCAGATACCTTAATCAGATCCTTCTAGTATGCTGGGGCTCGTTTACTGAGAATATTTAATTTATTAGATTTTGCAACATACTAAACCACTAAGTCAAACATTTGTCATTAGCTATATGAAGAAGACTCAATAACTTAAGAGTTTAAAAAAATATTTAGATTTTTAGCTCTGTAAGTCAACCTATTAATGACCAAGATGGTTATAGTTCTGTTTAGAGGTAGACAAATAAATTCAAGTGGAATTGAATTCTATTTGAATTTCTAAAAATCTGCATAGGACAAAATGGGGATTTTTGTAATTTGCTACTGCACAGATTCAGTAAAAGGTAGACCATGGCTGTCATTTTTTGAGCCAACAAAAGGCCATCAAAATTTTAAACGATATAAAAAAAAACATATGCTCACCTCTCTAGTCACCATGTGTGTTACAACTTTTGCGGGCGCAAGCGTAGAACCCTCCTGGGCCTAGCAAACCCCCGAAGTCTCGACCAAGAGACTGAAGCCCAGTGATTTCACTGCTGTTGATACTTTCCAGAAGATGCTAGTAAAGGGGCTAGAGAGGTAAGTGGTGAGGTAAGTATAAGTATTTTTATTACTCCCTACATATTAGGTTTGTTATGCTCTGGTGTCTAGAATAATAAAGGACATTAAATTAGGGGGGCATAACTTCTTTCTTCATAAATTGAATTTCCTGGGAAAAACTACACAAACAGGCAAATTTGAATTTCGGCTGATCGCCCATCTCTAGTTTTGTTGTTTTTTTTTCTTCAATATTTTTCTAATTGAAGAAGAGATTTCCTGTATAAAATGGGTAAAAAAAACCAAAACTGACCACAAAAGTGTATCTGCCAATGCAGTACATTTTGTTACACTCTCGATGGTAAATTCTGATGACTACTATATCATCTCTATAAGTGGCTAAATTATTTTCACACAAATGTCCTAGTTGATTAAAACAGTAATACAAATTAAAATTCAATCGATATTACAAATCATACAGAAGACTACATGTGCTGGTTGTTATACTTCATAACTACTTCATTGCTTTCCTTTCTCTTTCCTGTAACCATCTTTTTCATCCAGACCATCGTTTGATGTGGAATTTCACTTGCTGTTTTTTCCAGAGTCAAGTAATGTTGAGATTTGCACATTTTATGGCATACTTTTAATTAAACTATATTTGTTCACCGTTGGCGTATGTTTCATATTTGGTTGCATATTTTAAAGTTGTGCAAATTTTGACATCATAATATAATAAATCTTTCTATTTGGTGCACTGTGGTACTGAGTTTATGTTATTTCTATGTCCAGGCTAAAGGGTTTTTGAAGAAATTTATCCAGTGATTTGGAATTCAAAGGTCTAGGCTGTAATGTCTATGAAGTGTGAATGTCAGATTTATATCAGCTACCCAAAAATACTGGATTAATAGTGACCAAATAACATGGCAAATAAGTTTTTTTGGGGGCTGGAAAAAACAGTCAAATATGCCATATGATTAGTGATGGGTGAACTCTTGGATTTTCAGGTCCATCGGGTTTGGCCGTACTTAAAAAAATGTTGGTTCAGGTACCAGAATAGTATCCGAACTCAAAGTCAAACCCTGGACACTATTCAAATGAATGGGGGCCCAAACATCCAATATTTCCCATGCGCCAGAAACACCGACTCTGAAAAGGTGGTAACCATTCAAGTTACCACTGGTCTCAGAGATGCAGTTCCCACGCTGTCACACAGATGAGCCTGTAGATGCGACTGGTAATGAAAAGTTTGCCACCAGTCACAGGCTTCGGCTGATGAGAGTACTACTCTGATAGCAGCGAGAGCAGGTAAAGCTGAGGAGAGTATTCACCAGTTGGCGCCTGTCCATATTAATAAATATGTCAGTGAGATAATTAGAGCAGTGCATGTGCAGCTTACTGTACAAGCATTTATTACATAAATAAATAAATGAAAAAATGGGTTGGGGTCCCCTCTATTGATGATAACCAGCTCAGGTAAAGCTGACAGCTGCGGGCTGCAGACTTCATCTGTGTGCTTTGTTTAGGCTGGTTACAAAAAATAGAAGGGTCCCCCAGATGTTTTTTTAAATTATTTAAATAAATCTCGCCCATTTTTGATAAACCGCCAAGCTAAAGAAGACAGATGGGGGCTGGTGTTCTCAGACTGGGAAGAATTATTGCTATTTGACAGTGGAGTTTGTGATGAGGGTATCTTATAGATGACTCTCCATTATTAACCCCTGGGCTTGATGTCAGCCGACCTAAAACATCTGCCATCAACAAACACCTATTACCTCACTTGCCACCGCACAAAGGCAAGTGGGAAGAGCTGGGCAAAGCACCAGAATTGGCCCACCTAATGGATGTAACTTTTTGGGGGCGGTTGCTGGCTGCTATTTGTAGATTGGAGAGGGCAAATATCCCAGTCTTAGAATGCCAGACCTCAGCTGTCTGCTTTAGCTTGGCTGATTACCAAAAATGGGGGGATCCTACGCCATTATTTTTGATAACCAGTCAGGAAAAATCTGACAGCTGGGGGTTGCATCTTACTGCTGTTGGTTTTGCCAGGGCTGGTTATCAAAAAATAGACTAGACCCCATGTCTTTTTTTACACAGTGTGCAAGCCAATCGCAGCCATAACAATACTTAACATGGCTGTGATTGAACTGGAAGTGCCCACTCAGTAAAGCTTGTTGATTGGCTGTGCTGCAGCCTTTCAACAAGTTTTGTTCTGGCTACCAAACCCAAACAGTAACACAGACTTTCAGGAGAAGTCTGTGTTCGGGGTCCGGTACCCTGAACTCTACCATGTGGGTTCACCCATCTATACATACCACATCACCTGCAATACAGCTCATCTAAATGTAATTCCACTCTGTTGCTTAGAAGAAAGTTACTGTGCTTTGTTGCACCTTAATGTGGCAAAATATGGGTATTAGCGTTGAGCAAAATGATTTGCTACATCTCTGTGGACTACATTTCTAGTCCATGCCACGAGGCTAGAGCTCTCCTACCATTAGTGAGACATTACTGAAAACACATTTATACACAGTCCCAAATAAACTCAATATTGAATCTTGTCTTCATCTAGTTCCCTACATAACTCTAACGGGGATGTATGGAATCCTCTACAGTTGTGTAGAGGGATTTTAAATTTTGAAGCAAACACAGTGCTCACACCATTATAAGAGTATTAATATAGACTTGTTCAAATCTTTACACCTAAAACAGTTTCCTCTCTTCATAGAAGGCTTTCTTAAATATTTTGGAGCATGTTTATGTGATTTTTTTTCTATTCAGGAAGAAAACGCATTTGTGAGGTCAGACACTAATCTTGGTAAAAAGGGCCTGGCTCCCAATCTTTGTTCTATTTAATCTCAAACATATACGATGGGGTTGAGGCCAGGTCCTGAGAGGGCCAGTCAGGTTCTTCCATATCAAACTTCCCTAATCATGTCTTTAAGGACCTTGTTTTCTGCACTGAGGAATAGTCATATAGGAGCAGAAAAAGGCTTTCCCCAAGCTGTTCCCACAAAGTTGGAAAAAGAATTGTCCAAAACGTCATGGAATGCTGAAGCATTAAAGGTGTTGTCCAGTATTGGACAACCCCTTTTGAACATCCCTAATGTGCCTAGTAAAATATTAAAAAACATACTTGCCTCTTTGACAGTTCCTTGACTTACTCTGCTCTGAGTTCTGTGTTCTGTGGCAATCTCGGGGCATGTAAGCGCTGCAGTTTATCAGCGACAGCTCATGGACTGCAGCATTCATAGTTCTATCAGACAGAACAGTCATTTTTGTGAGCTGCAGAAGGCTGGACAAACAGTTAAAAGAAATCCCATAATAACTTATCCTGCTGTCCCATAGCCCAGAATCTGGTATTTCACATTTCTTTTCCCCTTTCCTGTCATGCACCTCAGTGCACCCGACACTGACTGACAGCCAGCCATGATGATGAGTGAGCTGTCAGTCAGTACCTGGATGTTGTTACATCTGCTGCTCTCTACACACAGAGTAGTGACTGAACCCATACCGGCACTACCCCTGTGACTGAAACCCAAATGTTGCTTGGAGGATTAAATTTAATTTCCTCCTGACTGTGGGGCGCTAAGTGCTGGTACCCAGCAGGTTCATAACTATTAACGTGCAGATTAACCCCATATCTGCAGATTAATAGCATTTTTCAAGTGACAGGTTCCCTTCAAGATACAGTTTAACCATTTATATATTTTGCCTTTGACGTTCTGTGCCCTAATAGGTGATTTTACATATTTTTGTTGTCATCTACTGGATATGCTCAGTTTATAGGTGTTACTACTATATGTCTTATTGGTCTAATATGTCTATTTTCTTTTTGTGTGTTTCCTAAATTTGGAAAAGTATGTTGCAAAAGTTTGGATTAGTATGTCACATATTCATACCGGAGTAAATCCCATTCAGCTTTCATTATTAAATAATTTCAATTTTATGTTCGGTAATATCAAATGAATCTATTTTAATGAGCAATAGTTAATTACATCATGATTAGGATGAGGCACATGCCTACTTCTATTTACATACCGTATATACTCGAGTATAAGCCGACCCGAGTATAAGCCGACCCCCTAATTTTGCCACAAAAAACTGGGAAAACTTATTGACTCGAGTATAAGCCTAGGGTGGAAAATGCAGCAGCTACCGGTGAATTTCAAAAATAATAATAGATGCTCCGTACCGTTCATTATGGCCCCATAGCTGTGCCATATAGTGCTCTGCACCATTCATTATTGCCCCATAGCTGTACCATAGAAGGCTGTGCCATATAGTGCTCTGCACTGTTCATTATTGCCCCATAGCTGTACCATAGAAAGCTGTGCCATATAGTGCTCAGCACCGTTCATTATTGCCCCATAGCTGTGCCATATAGTGCTCTGCACCATTCATTATTGCCCCATAGCTGTGCCATATAGTACTCTGCACCGTTCATTATTGCCCCATAGCTGTGCCATATAGTGCTCTGCACCGTTCATTATTGCCCCATAGCTGTGCCATATAGTGCTCTGCACCGTTCATTATTGCCCCATAGATGTACCATAGAAAGCTGTGCCATATAGTGCTCTGCACCGTTCATTATTGCCCCATAGCTGTGCCATATAGTGCTCTGCACCGTTCATTATTGCCCCATAGCTGTGCCATATAGTACTCTGCACCGTTCATTATTGCCCCATAGCTGTGCCATATAGTGCTCTGCACCATTCATTATTGCCCCATAGCTGTACCATAGAAAGCTGTGCCATATAGTGCTCTGCACCGTTCATTATTGCCCCATAGCTGTGCCATATAGTGCTCTGCACCGTTCCTTATTGCCCCATAGCTGTGCCATATAGTGCTCTGCACCGTTCATTATTGCCCCATAGATGTACCATAGAATGCTGTGCCATTGCTGCTGCTGCTGCAATAAAAATAATAAAAGATATACTCACCTCTCTTGCTTGCAGCTCCTCAGCGTCCCGTCCCGGCGTCTCTCCGCACTGACTGATCAGGCAGAGGGCGGCGCGCACACTATATGCGTCATCGCGCCCTCTGACCTGTACAGTCAGTGCGGAGAGACGCCGGGAAGATGGATCGGTGCCCGGCGTGTGGAACGCGGACAGGTGAATATTACATACTTACCTGCTCCCGGCGTCCCGCTCCATCCCCCGGACAGCTGGTCTTCGGTGCCGCAGCTCTTCCTCTGTCAGCGGTCACCGGCACCGCTGATTAGAGAAATGAATAGGCGGCTCCGCCCCTATGGGAGTGGAGTCCATATTCATTTCTCTAATGAGCGGTCCCACGTGACCGCTGACAGAGGAAGAACTGCGGCACCCGGAGACCGTGGGACGGGCAGGGGGAGCGCCAGGAGCGCCGTAAGCAGGTAAGTATGCCTCAGCGCCCTCTCCCCCTCACCCGCTGACCGTGACTCGAGTATAAGCCGAGAGGGGCACTTTCAGCCCAAAAATTTGGGCTGAAAATCTCGGCTTATACTCGAGTATATACGGTACATAGATTTATAGATATATACTTAACATTTGTTCTTAATTTTTTGCAGTACATGCTGAATATGCTGGCCATAACATGACATGAATCTTGTTACCATGCACTTTGTTAAACAGATTAATGAAATATCATCTGTCATTATGATTAATTTTGCTAAATTTATTACCATGTTGCTGCTGTGTCATCCACAGAAGACCATATCCCTCTGCTTAGTTGTAATGTTGCATTTTTAGCTTTGAATGGTTATCAAATATTCAGCAAATTGGCATGAAGTATGTGGTATATGCTTCTTCTGTGTGATAATATGTATTGGCAGAGTCAATGTGTTAACAAACATTTCTCTAGTGTGGTCTAGTGGTTAGTGCAATATGTCATATATTTCACTATTGAAATGTAAGAATATCTTTTTACAACTTCTCTATTGCGAGATACTGGAAAAGCAGCAAAACATTAATTTTGATCATTCTCTTTTTTGTGGGTCCTGATGCACAATGCAGTTTTACACAGGCAGCTTAGGACTCATTTTGTTTATCTAAAGCCATTCGGAGGTGGACTTGCTGATATGTTTTAGATCGTTGTATTTCTGCATAACCCAAGCGCACTTCAGCTTGAGGTCACGAACAGATGGCCGGACATTTTCCTACATTTTTTTAGTAGACATCAGAATTCATGGTTCCATTTACCACAACAAGTATTCCAAATCCTAAAGCAGCAAAACAGCCCAAGATCATCACACTACCACCGCCATTTTTTACTGTTGTTATCATGTTCCTTTTATGAAATGCTGTGTTACTTTTACACCTGATGTAATGGGACATACACCTTCGAAAAAGTTCAACTTTTGTCTCATCACTCCACAGAGTATTCTTCCACAAGTCGTTGGGATCATCAAGATGTTTTCTGTCAAGACTGAGATAAGCATTTATGTTCTTATTGCTCATCAGTGGTTTTCATCTTGGAACTCTGCCATGCAGGTCATTTTTGCCCTGTCTCTTTCTTATGGTGGAGTCATGAATACTGACCTTAACTAAGGTGAGAAGTCTGCAGTTTTTTTGTATGTTGTTGTGGGGTCTTTTGTGACCTCTTGGGTGAGTCTTTTTTGAGCTCTGGGGTAATTTTGGTTAGCCGGCCACTCCTGGGGAGGATCACCACTGTTCCATGTTTTTGCAATTTCTGGATAATGGCTCTCTGTGTGGTTCACTGAAGTCCCAAAACTTTTACAAATGGCTTGAGAACTGTAATAATTATAGGGGATAACTCAGGAGACTCTTTGCGTGGAACAAGACAACTACAGGACACAGTTTTATAAGTGGTAAAGTCTATATTATCACACGGTGATTCAAACAGGTGCAGAGAGAAACTCAAGTCCACAACACTTGGCGTGAATATTAAATGCAGCTTAGCAGTCTATAGGAAACGTCAGAGAAAAATGCAATCAAGCAGAAAGTCTACGAAGCACAGTTATTCTTGAGGATACTTGACACAAATAAATCCTTGTCTTAGTCCAAGCACAGATAGATAAGCTTGTAAGGCAGTTCAAATCATATCTTAGCTCAACCAGGGAGGCCTGGTTAATAGTCTCAGGTTTTTGCAGAGCAGAAACAGCTTACATGTCCAGCAAATGCAGATGGAAGTAAACACGAGCAGCAGATGAAGGAGGATTACTGGAAACTGGTGTATGCAGCAGGAACTCAGAGCAGAGTAGCAGGATCACCACACAGGTTCACAGGAGCAGGTATATAGCCAGGGAGTAATCAGAGGTCAGGAGCTGGATGCAAAGCAGAATACTCTAGCACAGACTGAAGGCTGGGGTGGAGTTTTATAGTAGGAAGATACAGTGCACATGAGACCAAAGACACCATCTTGGAAAAGGGCAGTAATGCACAAAAGGTAAAAAATGTTCAGAGTCCTGACAATAACCTTTATCCAGACTGATTGGTCTTAGTTACTTTATTTAAAATTTGTTCCAGAGTTTTTTTGGATTGTGGCATGGTGTTTAGCTTTAGAGGATCTTTTGCTCTACTTCACTTTGTTAGGCAGATCCTAATTAAGTGATTTCTTGATTGAGAACAGGTGTGGCAGTAATCAGGCCCAGGTGTGGCTAGGGAATTTGAACTCAGCTTCCAAAGATGAGATAAACCACAGTTATTTTATGTTTTAAGTAAGGGGGGTGCAAACACTTTTTCACACAGGGTGCTGTAGGTTTGGATTTCTTTTCCCTTAATAATAGTGTTGAGCATTCTTATACCGCAAGTATACCGCTCACGCGACCAATCACAGGCCGCGACGTCATCTGAGGTCTTTCAAGCGCTCATTCTTAGGAACGGAAGCTGCCGGTTACATCAGTAAGTTCCAGGCTGCGTCGGAGAGGTGAGTATATCAATATTTTTTATTTTTATTCTTTATTTTACACATTAATATGGATCCCAGGGCCTGAAGGAGAGTTTCCTCTCCTTCAGACCCTGGGGACCATACAGGATACCTTCCGATACTTGGTGTCCCATTGACTTGTATTGGTATCGGGTATTGATATCGGCGATATCCGATACTTTTCGGGTATCGGCTGATACTATCCGATACCGATACTTTCAAGTATCGGACGGTATCGCTCAACACTACTTAATAATAAAGACCGTCATTTATAAACTGCATTTTGTGTTTACTTGTATTATCTTTTGGTGATCTGAAACATTTAAGTGTGACAAACATGCAAAAGATTAGGAAATCAGGACGGGGCAAATACTTTCTCACATCACAACGAATTGAGTCAAAAATAATTAATAAAGAACTATCAGTCATGTTTAAATATTATATAAAAATATTTCAAGTTTATTGCACATCCAAAAATTTAATAAAAATTAGTGTCAAACAAACAGTCAAAAGTAGACAATTATATAGATTAACTATATAAAATTAGTAGGTCACTGGTGAGGATGCAAGAGAGCAGAATAACAGAAGGACAATGTTAGTACATAATAAATGGGTAGCTAATATAATCAATATATATGACCATTAAAGGTAAGGTACCGCGTTTGTAGATCATTAATAAATCACTGTAATGTAGCATAACATGCTGTTATAACCAAGTTTTAAATGCATGTGAAACAGATTTCGTGTGTTATATGTGTTTAAAGAAGGAACTGGGGGCTGACATCTTGGTTTCACAGCAGTTCACAACACTAACAGTGTCATTTTACAGCACCCCATGGACATAGGAGATAATAGACCGGCGCTGACCCTATCTATAACATTGGAGAGGTGTTAGCAGTGAGCTGGGAACGCCTCTGTGGGCTGCATAACTCACTGCTGTAGGTGTGACTAGCAGACATTTTATTATAGCCCAGTGCTCTCTGCGGAGCTCCACTTACTCTCTATCACAGGAGCTCCATTCACTCCATTAAGCTGCATTCCCAGCCTGCAGAGAGAGGTGACACCTGACACCTGTCATACAATGTATCTCTCCCCTCCCTCCACAATGCCTGGCCATTCACTGCAGACCTGGAGCTCCTTCTTATCTTACTGAGGGATGAGTCACAGACAGCTCTGCACAGACAATGCTGCTCCATACACACCACATAAACTAACTGTGCTTCTGATGCACTAACTGCTGGTGAAAGCAGGTCACAGGTCAGTCACACACAAAATGGCTCTGCCCTGTGATGCTGCTCTTCATTCTGCCCCAGGGATATTAGACCACCCAAAAGGGGAGGGAAATGGTGATGTCAGCAGGTACTGCCCCAATTTTCCAGCTAACAGTAAAGCTGGTAAGTCTTACTATAGCTGCTTGAGGTCTAAAACGGAAAATGCTCCCCCTAGTGGTCAATATATATATTTGTAAGAATATATATAATATTTTTCATATAGAAATGTTTGCAAACAGTGCAAACATTGCATTAGTACATTTTATTTACTATTTTAAGCTTAATTTCACAAAAAAACAAACTACAAGAAAACTGGTGGCACCTTCCCTTTAATCCAGGTATAGTCCCAAGAGGTTTGGAGCATAATATGTAATAATACCATTATAAAGAAAAATGAAATTTAAAGTGCAGAAATAGTTTTCAGTAATATGCCTCAATCATTGAGAAAATAGTAGGTGAGTGCACAATTCAGTTTAGATATAACATGGTGATAAGTAAATGGTCACCTAAAAGGTACAATAACATAGCTTACCCATATAAATAATTGTCCACATGTCACTCTGTGGACCTCAATGTGCGCTTCGTGTGGACTCCCTCCTCAGGCTATGTAGAATCATGTGTAATGTGTGTTTATACATACCTACCCACAAGTGTAAGTGTCTCCAGCCAAACTAATTAAGAATGGGCCTTCGGTTGCTCACATCCGGCAATCTTGGTGATGGTTTGAGTCTAGGAAAAGTTTCCTATGACGTCGATGACCCACTCTGTCCCATATGTATACCATCAGCAACACATGCTGGTCAGAGTCACAATTCGCATGCTCAAGTAGCGGTGGCAATTTTTGTTAAGGGAACAAATATGGGCAGACGCAAAAGTGTAAATGTGAATGAATGACAACACATAACAAATATACATTATGTGAATGTAAAAAAATTATGAAAAAAGAGAAGAAAAGTGAGCACAAAGAAAAAAGTTCAAAGACATGGGGATAATAAGGAAACTAAGGAAAACGGTTTATAAATGAAGGCCATTATGAAAATCTAGACAATAGATAATGTAATCAAAATATCATAATAATAATAAATATAAATACAAAAGGTGATAGCAGTATAAACAAATAATGTATATTTTGTCACAGATAAAGTAGCACAAAAAGCAAGCCATACGCATGCAGAATGAAGACAGTTCTGGAGGTCCAACAGTGAATATTGGAAGAAAGACGATGTCCAAGATAATAAACCTCTACTATAAAAGTGTCTGTCTGGGGGTGGTTTTGAGGTCATGATATCCTCAATATCCCTTTGTGTCCTAATATTGCTGATATGTTCTTTTGCACAGATGTGAAATTCTAGATACGTTAAGTCCTACATAGGCAAGATTACACACACATGTGAGAAGATATAATATATGACTGGTACTGCATGAAATGTGGCAAGAAATCCAAAAGTCCCTCCTTCCATCTGCAGAGGTAAAAGTCATTTTTCGTTTGATATTTTTGCATGCTACACATGAGCCGCATCGGTAGCTGCCCCAGCTCTGCTTACCAGCAATGAACATATTGAGGGGACTGGCCACATAGTGGCTTCTGTCTAGAATGTCCTTCAGATTCTTCCAGCTCCTGGCCATCAACAATGGGCAGCCCAGCAGAATCCGAGTTAAAATGAATTCTGTTTGTAGAACAGGCCAATGTTTGTGTAAAATCTTGGGCATCTCGGACCACCGATTGTTGAATATGGAGATGAATCTGATTCTTGGATTCTTCTTGGGTTTCACCTGAGGGTTAGAAAGTAATTGGTTGCATAGTGTTTTAGGAGCACGATAGAAAACTTTCTGGATTTTCCTATTGCTATACCCATGTTAACAAAACCTGTCCCCAAGGTCCTGAGCTTCAAAAACTCCATTGGTCAAGCAAATATGTCTCATTCTTAAAAACTGTACTGTAGGTACAGCACGAATGGTTAGAAAATATATGAGCAGAGGTTGCATGTTGCAAAGCATTAACCGATGTTTATTTTCCAAGCACGTTTTTTTGAATACGACAATTTCATTGAATCTCTATTTTTATATCCAAAAAATTTATTTGATTTTTGCCGTAAGTTTGATCTTGCGACGGTTCTGATTAAGTTCACCAATGAACTTTCGAAGCACAGACTCTGAACCCTGCCATATGGTGAACACATCAGTGATATATCTGTACCAGCACTGTGTCTGCAAGACGGCAAGCACGCCACCACTAAAGACCTTCCTCTCCCAGTGACAAAGAAAAACTGAAACTGTCACTATATCAGTGGTTGTAACCATGGATACTTAAGGTCCTGCAATGCCGGCACATGATAAGTGAATCAGAAAAATGATACTACATTTCTAATTGGAGGTATTTGCTAATATTATTATTATTACACCTACTACATATTGGGTGGACCCGTAGAAGCGCTGGCATAGTGCAAAACGGCAGTCGCTCTGACCTGCTCGCACTAACTCCTTTCCTCACTCTCCCGGCCATGGACTCTTTTTAATGAAGACGCAATAAAGCTAAGGATTTTTCAGATCGGTGAGTGCTTTTCTTTTTTCTATTGTACAAGTGGACGGATTTGTATTTTCTGGATATAGCACCTGAGATCTTGGAACATAGCGTCCTATCATACCGGCTTTGAAGCCGTACCTGTGGTTATCAGTGGTCTGCAACTTCATGTTGGCAGTGGTGCCGCCCCCCTGTCTTTCTTTTTTGTTGTTTACTCATTATTATTATTGCACCTACTACATATTGGGATAGGATCTTGAAGATGGGAATACCCCTTTAAAGCCACAAGAATCTCTTACCCGTTGCTTGAGTATTGTGTCTGTTAGTCTAGTTTGAATCTCTAGCTACTGAACTGTATTACCCAAACTGTTCTCACTTACCTCTGGATTGTTTCCTTCAACTCCTTTGCTATTTCCATGGACTTCTATTAACGCTTGCGGTTCCTTGTTCGTGTGCCCCTCTAGCCACTGGAATACAGCAGTGCTACAACAGTATCTTAACAGGTCCTGTTTACGGGCTGTTCAAAAGTTATCAAACAGTTATGTTTTGCAAGATTCAACTATTTTGCAACCATGAATCAGGTTGTATCACTCTGCTTTTCTGTAGAAAAATAGTAAAGTCTTCTAACCAACTGGCTAATCTTCAAATGTTTCTTTACAGTTTGATTCACTTGACCCTTCTTTTAGGTACCATACAATGGTGCATGGAGTGCTTACAGGTACATACTCTAATGCTGTATTCTAAAGCTCTAACATTTTAGCTTAATATTTGTCCCACTATTCTATATCTAATCTTCCTTCTTTTCTACTTTCCACTTTTAAACTTCCTGTCAACTGATACATAAGATCTTTTAGAATAAAATATCTTAAGTTAAGGGTGAATTTTAAGAAAAAATAAATCTTTTAGGATATTTTGATTTTCAAACTTTTCTTGAGGTACATTTCTCTCTGAATACCACTCTGCTGATTTAGCACTGTGTTCACAGGCTTCTCTGTTCCCAGGCTTTAAATCACATTTTGGTCATATTATCATGAGTGATTATTTATATTTTGGGTGTGGTGAGTAACATAACAATAAACATTTTTACGGTTTTCTGAAATTGGATATTTTCCTCCATTATATTAGTCATGTATGTTTCCGAGAAACCACAATTTTTTTAGGGTCAATATTTTATAAGCTTTTAAATACTGAATGAGCAACTGCATAAATCCTTTAGACATAGAAAAAAGAGTAAATACATGTTTAAATATTTTGACCTACAAATGATTATGTATCATAAATTGAAGTAGAGCATTGTGTGTTATAAATAAATGGAAAATATTATTCTTTTGTTAAATTCCAAAACTATTAAATATTTTCCTGTTCAGTTAACCCGAATCTGACAAAATTAATCAACCCCCACTCCATTTAACTTAGTACTACTGGAACACTATTTACTAAATGTAATCCAGAAAGGTTTTGTGTATACTATAAACTTTTAAACTTTTTGCACTCTGATCATGCCTATTATGTAACTGGTAGACCGTTATCAGGATGCAATTTCTGAAACTCTCCTGCTCCAGATAGCAGCACTAGACATTGAGCAATCTGAGACAACTTAATTTCTAGTGTCAGAGTCCTGTTTTATTCAGATATATGAATTATCATATTTTTTTGTTTCAGAACTAATCAGACAAGCCCAATGACATCCTTGCTGTTGCATGATTAGTGTTTAAACTGATAGTCTATCCTCCAAATAAAATCTGATCATATTTTTCTAATGCATAGTCACTATACTTAAAGTACTATATTTTATGATTGAAGCCTTTGTCTCTGGGATCAGTACCTGCAAAGTAGCCCCTGCATAGGCATGTAAAACAGTGTGGAAATTTTGAACCATGTCTCCCCTTTCCATATACTGTATGTCAAATGGATGCATAGCACAGGAAGGAGAGTTAGACTCCAGCGACAATTTTTCAAATAAAGATTTGGCACAGATATAAGAGCTGGAGTTAGCTGCAGTAAAATATAGAACAATAGGTATAATGACTAGAGATGAGTGGATCAAGCAAAATTCAAATTTGTATGTTTGTAGAGTTTTCCATGGGAAATGGTATTCGCCAGAAGTTATTCTATGCTAATTTAATATTTCTTATTATGCTCTTGGTTCTCTCCAGAACCCGGGAGAGCTCTGTGCATACTCCCAGAATGGTTGCAGCGTACATCACAAGACCAAAGAGCTGTCTAAGAGACATCAGGGAAAAAATTGTAGACCTGCACAAGGATAAGATGGGCTACAGTGCAATAGGCAAGCAACTTGGTCAGAAGGCAACAACTGTTGTCACAATTTTTACAAAATGGAAGAAACACAAGATGACAGTCAATCTTCCTTGGTTTGGGGCTACATGCGAATCTTGCTTCTTGGGGTAAGTACAATTCTGAGAAAGTTCAGGAATCAGCCCAGAGCTACATGGGAAAACATCGTCAATGATCTGAAGAGAGCTGGGACCACAGTCTCAAACATTACCGTTAGTAACACACTACTCTGTCATGGATTAAAATGCTGCAGGGCACGCAAAGTCATGTACAAGCCCATTTGAAGCTCACCAATGACCATCTGGATGATTCAGAGGAGGCATGAGAGAAGGTCATGTGGTCATATGAGACCAAAATTAAAAGTTTTTGGTATGAACTCCAGTGGCCATGTTTGGAAAAAGAAGAAGGACGAGTACAACACCAAGAACACCGTCCCATCCGTGAAGCATGGTGTGGGAAACATCATACATTGGGGATGCTTTTCTGCAAACGAGACAGGATGACTGCACCATATTGAAGGGAGGATGGATGAATCATGTATCGTGGGATTTTCACCAACAACCTCCTTCCCTCAGTAAGAGCATTGAAGATGGGTCATAGCTGGATCTTCCAGCATGACAATGATTTAAAACACACAGGCAGAGCAACTTAACAATGGCCTGCAAGAAGCATTTCAAGGTCCTGGAGTGGCCTAGCCAGTCTCCAGAGCCAAACCCATAGAAAGTCTTTAGAAGGAGCGGAAACTCACTGTGCCTAGTGACAGCCCCAAAACCTGAAAGATCTGGAGAAAATCTGTATGGAGGAGTGTGCCAAAATCCCTGCTTCACTCTGTGCAAACTTAGTCAAGTACTGCAGGAAACATCTGGTCTCTGAAACGGCAAACAATGTTTTTTGTACAAAATATTAAATTCTGCTTTTCTATTTGCATCAAATAGGCAGCATGGTGGCACAGTAGTTAGCACTGCAGCCTAGCAGTGCTGGAGTCCTGGGTTCTAATCCCACCCAGGACGACATCTGCAAAGAGTTTGCATGTTTTCTCCGTGTTTGCGTGGGTTTCCTCCTGGTACTCCGGCTTCCTCCCACATTCCAAATACATACTGATAGGAAATTTAGATTATGAGCCCATCGGGAATAGCAATGATAATGTGTGCAAACTGTAAAGCGCTGCGGAATATGTTAGCCCTATATAAAAATAAAGATTATTATTAAATACTTGTTTCATGCAATAAAATGCTATTTAATTATTTACAGATCATACAATGTGATTTTCAATTTCTTTATTTTCAAATTCTGTCTCTCACAGTTGAAGTATACTTCTGATCAAAATGACAGACCTCTTCATTCTTTGTAGGTGGGAAAACTTGCAAAATCGGCAGTGTGTCAAATACTTAGTTTTCCTACTGTATGTGGTGCTGAGGAGCAGCATTGTTTTTTATTTGTTAACATATTGATGATTTTTACGGTTCAGAAAGATGGCAGCGTGTGGCCATCATTTTGCTGAATCTGCAAAGAATCAAATTGCAAACAATTGGAATTGTGGCGAATGAGGATTTTTATAGAGTGAATTCAATTCCACTGGAACTTATTTCTTCATTTCTAATAGTGACAATACATAAAAATGAATTGTCACATTTATTATGCAAGTTGAGGGCTGCCTTTACCTTTAGTTTAGCTATGTGCAGCCTTAGTTGCTGTTTATCTGTGTACCAGTCTTAACAACTACTTGACTATTTTGTTTTATTATAATTAGGGATGGGCGAACCTGAGCGGCAAAGTTCGGGATCTGTAGTGAACACTTAGTGTCCGTGCATGGACCCTGAACACGGACTTCTCCCTGAAGTCTGTGTTACTGTTTGGGTTTGGCAGACCAATAATCTGGTGTTTCTTGTGCTGTCATCTGCTGTCATAATATGGGCTGTAAGCACTGAGATGTACTACTCTATTGTCCTAACATGCAATACTGATAATGGCAAAAGTGAAAAAAGAAAGTGCACCACCTAATAATTAGGATCAACCTGTAGCATATGAAAAATGACATATAAAAACACAAGGAAGAAAAATGTTATAAACACAAGAATCACCAAAAAAACAAAGATTAATGTTATTGAAACTCAGGAGGGACAGAGCTCTGTATGCCTCTTGGAGTGCAGATTTTCCTAGAATAGTTTGCAGACTCCATATACAGATCCCCTAAGTGCCAGAAGACCAGAATTCCCCTTCAAGTGACCCCATTTTGGAAATTATACTCCTATGGGAATTTATCTAGTGGTGTAGTGAAGATTTTGACTCCATGGATGTTTTCCAGAAATAAGCAGTAGTGGATGTTTCTGAATGAAAATTGAAAACTGCTGGTGTAGTGACCACCGCGTTGTAGTGGTCAGTACATTGTAGTAACCAGTACATTGTGCCCAGCTCATGCTTCTGGAGACAAGCACACATAAATTAGGTGAGGTCTCATAGCTACAGAAATGCCAAACGTGGATGCTAAATGTGGTTTAGGCACATTGTAGAGTTCAGAAGAGAGAGGCTCACTTGGATTAGAAAGCGCAGAAATCGCTTGATTATTTGGGGGGGGGGCGAGGAGCCATTTTGCTTTTCCAGAGCCTTCATAATACCTGACTGAGGACTTGCATTTTTTGTGGATTGATTTGAAGCTTTTCTTAGGAACGTTTTATATAACGTTTGGGATCACATTTATTCGGTGCTCTACGCTGAACTTTTACATCGAGGTTTCCATCTAAATCTCCAAGTGACGTGATTCAGATGAAACCCCCAGAGGGATCCGTTCACTATAATGAGGCTGCAGAGTTACTCTGGACTCCGTCTGGCCTCTGTCCAGCATTGTCATTCTTTTCAGAGCTGCACAAAACTGGTCAACAGCAATTCTATGCACGCCTAAAAGGGTGGTCACTGCCAGATCATAGGCCAGACAACATCTACAGTGCCTCCATCTGCCTAATTTTAGGGAATCTTCCACCAGGCATGCTGTCTGAATCACGTATTTCAGAGATTTACACAGAAACTCGGGTGTAAGCGCTTAGCGCTGAGTGCAGTGTAAATGTCCGGCGAGCCTTACTGCAACCTTTAGGAGGCAGAATGAACAAATCAACAGCAGATAAAGAATTGGTTTATTTTATATTTTATACTGTTTCTCATGTGGTATAAGTTATTAAATGACTTTATTCTTAATTTTTTTATGCTTGGCTGCTGTCACACACTAAAAGATGCTTTTCTTTGCAAAAGCAAGTTTTTGTATCTCCATATTTTTTAGAGCTATAATTTTTCCATATTTCTTTCAACAAAGTCATGTAATGGCTTGCTTTTAGAGAGACGAGTTTATGTTTTCATTGGTACTATTTTTGGGCACATGGCACTTTTTTATCACTTTCTATTCTGATTTTTGTGAGGCAGAATGAAGAAACACTAGCAATTCAGGAATTGTTTCTTGGGGTTATTTTTTATGCCATTCCATGTGTGGTAAAATTTACAAGGCAGCTTTATTATTCGGGTCAGTGCAATTGCAGCGATGCCCCATTGATATAGTTTTTTATGTTTTAGCGCTTTTACACAATAAAAACTATTTTATAGAAAAACTAATTTTTTTGCATCACTTTATTCTGAGAGCTATAGTTTTTCATTTATCCGCTGATTGAGCTGTATTTTGGCTTGTTTGTTGCAGGACAAGATGACGTTTTCAGCTATTTTTATTTACATTTACATTCGTCTTTTTTATTGTGCTTTAGTCCGCTTTTTGTTTGGCGGCATGATGAAAAAGTATCAAATTGTGTCTCTCTTTTTTTTTTTTCTACAGTGTTCACTGAAGGGGTATAACTGGTATCAACTGGGACCATTTTTATAGCGTGGGACATTCCGGATGTGGCGATTCCAAATGTATATTTTTTTTCATAAAAATATTTTTATATATACATCTAATTTTTTTTCACTATTTTGTGATTTTTGAAATATTTTTACAACTTTTGTAAAACTTTTTTACTTAGTCTCACAATGGGACTTTCACTTTCTGCAGTCTTATCAGTGTTATAAAGCATTGCAATGCTTTATCGCCTCTCAGGCCTGCAGAGGCAAGTTAGTTAGATGCACTGCGAATGATTGAACTATCTTGCTAGTGCCTGTTGACCCGGATGTCGTCATAGCAACAATTGAGCCCCTGCGATGATGTCATGGGGTGCCAATCAGAGTGCAGATGGGTTCCCTCCCTCTGCATGTCTGCTAAATGCTGAGGTTGCTAGCGATCACAGTATTTAGGGGGTTAAAGTGCAGGGAGCAGTGAAGTCAGAATCAGCTGACACCCGGCGGTGATCATGCGTGCAGTGTTTATCCCTGCATCTGTCATTTTTTACTTTACTTACAGCAAAATTTCACTTGAGGGGTCTCAAAACCTCATTATGGTCGTTGCCGCAGTCCCTGTTTTTGACACCGCTATCTATTTCCCTTATATGAGACATTATCAAAGAGCAGTGATAGAAGCAGGGTGAGTAATACCGTCGTCACCCCACATACAATACCTTTGCATGACCAGTCTGTTCCTCCATTGCTGAGAAATCAGCATTTAAATTGATAATCACATGAAGCTGAAGATCTAAAGCCTTTGTCACTCCAACTCTACTCCTTGCCCAGTGCCCCCCTCATCCTGCTTGACTGACAACTCCTTTATCAGAATTCACATAGCAAAGAGGCTGACAGTCAATCAAGAGGAGGCGGTGCTGGATGGGGAAGAGAGTTGGAGTGACAGAGGATTAAAATCTAGAATAGCCCTTTAGCCTCACTTGATTATCAATCTAAATACTGATTTCTCTTTAATGAAGGAAAGGTCTGGCCATTTAAAGGTATTGCTGAACTGGTCTTTGAAAGAGTTACATGCACATATAGTTTGGGTGGTGAAATCCTGCTGACAGATTTCCTTTCGAGACCAAATTATAGAAGACCATCAAAATGTTAATAAATATAAAAATCTATACACACCCTCTGTGTCACATTTCTGGTCCTTACTGCATTTTCAGATTGTTACCTTGTGATGAAATCCCTGATCCTCTCACGCTGACTGTGACTTCCGGCTTTGATAAGGGTAGGTAGGTTTCTGGTGGGACTTTCGGTTTGATGAGGACCAGGAGGTTTCTGCTGGGACGTCTGGCTTTGATTAGGGCCGGGAGAATTCTGCCAGGTGATGGAGTTAAAAACAATGTCATATATTACAGATATTCAATTTTAAATAGTAGTTTCTTAAAAATATTTCAAATGTCTTACTTTTAAAATATTTATTTTAAATATATGCATTTATATCTGCTTTTGAAAATTAATGTAGCATTATAGAAAACAATTATGAAACAGTATATACTAAGTCCCTAGTGTATTTTGTAGCCATTGCTAAAGTCATACCTCCCAAAAATGTATGAATATATATACAGTATATATATATATATATATATATATATATATATATATATATATATATATATATATATATATATATTCCCTGTTAGCGCTGCCGTCTAGCAGGGAATTTTAGAGCACTTCATGCTTCCCTCTGTCGACAAGCTTTTTGGAGATGGAAATTTAATTCTCCAGCAGGACTTGGCACCTGTCAACACTGCCAAAAATGCTAATACCTGGTATAAAAATAACAGTATCACTGTGTTTGATTGGCCAGCAAACTCCCTGACCTTAACCATATAGAGAATCTATGAGCTATTGTCAAGAGGAAGATGAGAGACACCAGAACTAACTATGCATACAAACTGAAAGCTGCAATAAATGCAACCTGGGCTTCCATAACACCTCAGCAGTGCCACAGGCTGACTGCTTCCATGCCACGCCACATTGATGCAGTAATTAATGCAAAAGGAGCCCCGACCAAGTATTGAGTGCATTTATTGAACATACATTTCAGTAGGCCAACATTACTGATTTTAAAATCATTTTTCAAGCTGGTGTTATAAAGTATTCTAATTTACTGAGATAATGACTTTTGGTTTTTCATTGGCTGTAAGCAATAATCATCAACATTAACAGAAATAAACACTTGAAAACACAATAAAATATATGAGTTTCACTTTTTGTATTGAATAACTGAAATAAATGAACTTTTTGATGATATTCTAACTTAGTGAGAAGCACCTGTAGATCAGCTTCTATATAAAGCTGAATCGAGGATAACATAATAGATTAATAAGAAAATGTGTTTTCAAAGCTGCATTATCAGAAGCCGGACAATGCACCTGGTTTTGTTTGTATCTTTAGGGTAGGCACCATTGTATTAAATGTAGAAACCAATGGTCTATCATCAAAAGTTACAATAATTAGAATATCAAAGAACCAAAATCTAAACGGAGATAGAGGAGGATGGGACATGTCTTACTGGACTGAATGGAACCCTGAAAAATGATATTGTTGTCCTCAGGCAGTCATTAATGAATCATTAGCATGACAAGTTTTTTTGTATGTTTAAATATACTCACCTACCATCACTTTCTCCGGTATCCAATCTAAGTAAGCAGGCTCCTTGCATCTTCTCGCCCGACCACTTGCACCAGCGACCCCATTCCGTCGCATCTCCTCCAGTCCCTTTCCCCGGCTGTCACCTCTCACCTAACAAAAATATTCAACCTTTCCCTCACTTCCGGTATTTTTCCCTCCTCATTTAAGCATGCCATCATACATCCACTACTTAAAAAGCCCTCCCTCGATCAAAATTGTGCCGCTAATTATAGACCTGTCTCTAATCTTCCCTTCATCTCTAAACTCCTGGAACGCCTGGTCCACTCCCGTCTTACCCGCTATCTCTCAGATAATTCTCTTCTCGACCCTCTTCAATCTGGTTTCCGCTCTTTACACTCTACTGAAACTGCCCTCACTAAAGTCTCTAATGACCTACTAACAGCTAAATCTAATGGTCACTATTCCATGCTAATTCTCTTGGATCTCTCCGCAGCATTCGACACTGTGGATCATCAGCTCCTCCTCACTATGCTCCGCTCCATCGGCCTCAAGGACACCGTTCTCTCCTGGTTCTCCTCCTATCTCTCTGGCCGATCCTTCACTGTTTGTTTTGCTGGTTCCTCCTCCTCTCACCTTCCCCTTACTGTTGGGGTTCCTCAAGGATCAGTCCTAGGCCCCCTCCTCTTCTCTTTGTATACTGCCCCTATTGGACACACAATCAGTAGATTTGGTTTCCAGTACCATCTCTATGCTGACGACACCCAATTATATACCTCTTCTCCTGTTATCACGCCGACCTTTTTAGAAAACACCAGTGATTGTCTTACCGCTGTCTCTAACATCATGTCCTCCCTCTATCTGAAACTGAACCTGTCAAAAACTGAACTCCTCGTGTTCTCTCCCTCTACAAACCTACCTTTGCCCGACATTGCCATCTCTGTGTGCGGTTCCACCATTACTCCAAAGCAACATGCCCGCTGCCTTGGAGTCATCCTTGATTCCGAGCTTTCATTCACCCCCCACATCCGATCACTGGCTCGCTCTTCTTATCTGCATCTCAAAAACATTTCCAGAATTCGCCCTTTTCTTACTTTCGACTCTGCAAAAACTCTTACTGTCTCACTTATTCATTCTCGTCTGGACTATTGTAACTCTCTACTAATTGGCCTACCTTTTACCAGACTCTCCCCGCTCCAATCTGTCCTGAATGCTGCAGCCAGGATCATATTCCTCGCCAACCGTTACACCGATGCCTCTACCTTGTGCCAGTCATTACACTGGCTACCCATCCAATCCAGAATCCAGTACAAAACTACTACCCTCATCCACAAAGCACTCCATGGCTCAGCACCACCCTACATCTCCTCTCTGGTCTCAGTCTACCAACCTACCCGTGCCCTCCGCTCTGCTAATGACCTCAGGTTAGCATCCTCAATAATCAGAACCTCCCACTCCCGTCTCCAAGACTTTACACGTGCGGCGCCGATTCTTTGGAATGCACTACCTAGGTTAATACAATTAATCCCCAATCCCCACAGTTTTAAGCGTGCACTAAAAACTCATTTGTTCAGATTGGCCTACCGCCTCAACGCATTAACCTAATTATCCCTGTGTGGCCTATTAATAAAAAACAACAACATAATCACGTTCCTCCATCATGTTCTCATACACTTTATGCAGTTAATAGCCTCTGTGTCTGTACTGTTACATACTTAGGCAGTTAACTGGTTCATGCAGCTTTACATGAACACCCGAGCCTTACACTATGGCTGGTCCAAATAACTAAAGCAATTGTTACCATCCACCTCTTGTGTCTCCCCTTTTCCTCATAGATTGTAAGCTTGCGAGCAGCAGGGCCCTCATTCCTCCTGGTATCTGTTTTGAACTGTGATTTCTGTTATGCTGTAATGTCTGTTGTCTGTACAAGTCCCCTCTATAAGTTGTAAAGCGCTGCGGAATATGTTGGCGCTATATAAATAAAATTATTATTATTATTATTATTATCCAGCGCTGATCGGGTCTTCTGACCTCAGATGTCACTCACTGCTCTTGAGACTATTCGTTTCCTTCTATGCTCTATGCATGACCCGAAAGTGTGTTTTACATTGTAAATCTATGGAGCCTTGTTCTGCTGTTCTATAGACTTACATTGTAAAAGCCTCTTCCGGAGTGCAGCACAGTGTGACCCAAAGAGTCTGCAGAGCCATGATGTCACTGAGAAGAGGAGCAGAACGGTGCTGGATCTCGGAGAAGACGATGGTGAGTATAATAACACGCTCACACTACACTACATGCACATATACACAGATTTATTACAAAGAACTTAATGGAAGGGTTTATTTAATACTAATAGAGATTAATCCATCATTAGAGCCTTGTTGGATGTTCTTTGTTGTTACGTTAAACACTACAATGGTGGCCCAATATTCATATTCCTAATGTCTCTTATCATACTCACTTTCTTAACAGTCATTCATTAATGTTACATAAGAATGTACAGACATATATTCTTATTCATATAAAATAAATGTAACTTAAACAATGCAATACATTGTATATGACAAGTTGCAGCATGATTATACACAGAAACAGAGATTTATTATCAGTTTGCAAAAGTTTTGTAGCTTTATAAAGTCACACATTTTGACTCACACCGTATTTCCACTACAATTTGTGACTTTTCTGTCTTCTTGGCACTTTTTAAATATTGTGAGGAGAAATGAGCATGGCCTTGCAGAAGGAGTAGCACCATCAATGTTTAAAGGGATTTATTAAAACTGACAAAATAAGGTGGAGCAAATCTATGTCTGGTCATAGCAAGCATAAGTTTAAGTTACTCTCATAAAAATTGCCTAAGATATGCCAATTTTTTTAAATGCACATGCCTCCTAATCAATATAGGGGCTACATTTACACTGTCATGTGATTGTGAGCGAGCATTTCTTAGGGCTTCTGCACATGAATAAGTTTTCGTTCCACACGCCAGACATCGGATTGTACTCAGACCAATGTTATTCTATGGGACCGTGCACATGACAGATTTTTTCCTTGGGCCGTGCCCATCCGAGGAAAAAAATGCTACATGCTGAAGTTTGTTCCTGTATTCAGAATGCACTTGGCCATGCTAGTCAATGAGTGGGTGGAAACCATTGAACTGCACTCGGAAAGCATTTGAGTACTGTACAATTTCCACAGACTGACACAATGGAGAAGATAGAAAAAAAATTTCTCCATCTTCTCCTCATTCAAGAGAATCAGATCATACTCAGCTGACACTCAGATCAAACTCAGAGCTTGATCACAGTGTGATTTGCATAATCAACCCAATTGCCTCTGATAATGGAGTACACGCTCATCTGCACCTGCCTTTAAAAATGCTCCTTTAACAATTTTAATGCCGTGGAAAAAGAAGCTAGTCGCCTGATGAGTGAGTAAAATTCTCAATCATAGGGTGAATTGATATTTTATCAGCATTCTCAGGGTTTCAGGGTACTTCATCTTTCATAAACAGGACTTGCGCTGCTGAGAACCGTGGCATCCTTTGTGACCTGAGTCATCTATTACAGATCGCTTATTGTGGGCTGCTGGTCGGTCCATGAAAATGGACTCTTATTCTAGAGCTAATCCATTAATGATCAGCCTCTGAAACTGGAATCTGTTAGCATAGGAAATCTTAGGGTATGTTCCCACGGTCAGGAACCGGCAGCGCTTTGGATGCAGCACACGTCCGCTCCGTCCAAAGCTCTGCCGGCTTTTGAACGTAGGTGATTCTACATGTGCTTATTGAACTCTGCGGAATCACAGCGCCCAATACATTGTACGGGGACATTTATCTTGCGGAGACTGAGAGTCTCCGCAAGATAAATTAACATGATGCGGTCAGGAAAGACTCACCGCATGTGCATCCCTGCAGGGAAGCCGGAGGCATCTGTGCACGCATAGTGGGCATGATATTTCTTCAAATCCCATCCACTATGCTGTAACATCTGGATGCTGGGGGTTGGACGCTGCAGATGTACCGCAGTGTTTACTGACCATGGGAACATATCCTTACAGGCAATGCTCCATGTGAAAAGGTAGGAAGATGCGATTTTCTAAACTGATTAATGACTTCTGGAGGAGTGCAAATTTGCATACCTTTTCCCAAGGTGCATTATGTCTAAGATTATCTTTATATCTATACAGATGTAGCAAGAACCATCTATGCAGGTGGTGCACTGCACCTATTTGAATAATGTGCCGCCATGACTATCCCATTTGCATAGAACTGTTGCTCTATGTAAGTTGTGCTAAGCTGCTACCTCTATTCTTTGCATGTACAGCAGATGTGCTATTCAAGCAGATGTCACAGGCTTCACGCTGTGGTGGTTGGTTCGCTGCTGGCTACATCTGTACCTTCTAAATAGTGAACTGCAGTGCCTCTACATATAAAGCAAAAAAATGCAAATGGTATAGTCATGTCAAGCTAGTGAGTTTCAGTACTATGCAAAAAGTGTAATTGTCATTTTATATGCTGTATATATATATATATATATATATATATATATATATATACATATATATACTGCATATTATATATATACAGTATATATATATATATATATATATATATATATATATTTCGACACACACATATATATATATATATATATATATATATATATATATATATATATATATATATATATATATATATAATTTTACCAAGCTTAAAATGTGTTAATATCTTGCCCTGGATCATGTCCAAATTGTAACAGATACACAGAGCTGCACCCTGTTGCTTTGTGCATTGCATAATTGTTTTCTTTCCTCATTATTTTTATTGTAGGGTCATTTGTAGAAGATGACCTAATAGCAGCTTTCACAACAATCCCCGTAATGGATCCCAGGACATATTGTAAAATGATTTTACATTAGAGCATATCTTTCCTATTTAAACACAATTAAAATGCTTATTTTCCTCTATACAAATGCATCAATACCCTTTCTAGAAATGCAAATAAGTAATAAAGTTTTCTTTGGCTTGGAAATCTTCCAGTGTTCTACAACAAGAAAAACAATTGTTAAGTCTCAGTCCTTTTTTTTTCTTCCAGAAAAGGGAATATTCATCATGTAATGGTAATATTTTTTTATTGACATTACACACAAAAAAAATAAATAAATACATTTTACACATGTAATAATGATATATTTATTTCACTCTTTATTTATGTGGATTCAACAAGTTAGATTTTGGAGGACAATGACTGCCCTCAGAGCTCATTCAGATATTAATGATTTTTTTACAGGCCTTAGTGAGACTGAACCAAGACTCAGATTAAATTCAGACATTTCGGTGCATAAAAATGCAGAGACATGTGAACAGCCCCATAAACTATAATAATAAAAGGTATATCTTTAAAAACCAAAGATAAATCTTGTACACGAAAAATTAACATCTGAGTGAACCCTTAGTCCACATAGAATAACATTAGGGCCAATTGCAACCATGGGAGGATTTAGAGAAAATACAGAAGCAAAGTTTTGGAATTTCTGGTTTATTGATAATTTGAGCCAGAACTGATCCTTGCACAAAACAAGGTCATCCTGTGACTGACCTTGGGTAGGGATGAGCGGAACCATGGCAATTCAGGTTCATCGGGTTCGGCCGAACTTTAGTCCAAATCTCGGTTTAGGTACTAGAACTGTAACTGAACTTGAACCTGAACCTTAACTCAATAGAAATCAATGAGGACCTGAAGTTTGGAGCTGGAAAATATTTCTCTCCCTCTCATTGGACAGAGGGGGGGATCACTCAGTCACCTTATTGCCAACTAGTGATGAGCGAGTGTACTCGTTGCTCGGGTGGTCTCCGAGTATTTGTTAGTGTTTGGAGATTAAGTTTTCATTGCCTCAGCTGAATGATTTACAGATATTAGCCAGGCTGAGTACATGTGGGGGTGGCCTGGTTGCTAGGGAATCCTCACATGTAATCAAGCAGGCTAGTAGCTGTAAATCATTCAGCTGAGGCAATGAAAACTTAAACTCCGAGCACTAACAAATATTCGGAGATCACCCGAGCGTGCTCAGGAAAATCTGAGCAACGAGTACACTCGCTCATCACTATTGCCAACACCTTTTTTTATAATTACGGGCTGCTTATAAGTTGACATGGCAGCCAGAGGCCTTCTGCATAATAGGACATTTTTCAAAATGAAACACCCATCAATTGTGGGTATTGTATGAGTGATCAAACAGCTACAGGTTTGAGTCCATTAAGAAAAGTTAAAAAAAA
The DNA here is from genome assembly GCF_051348905.1 of Ranitomeya variabilis. NCBI lineage: Eukaryota > Metazoa > Chordata > Amphibia > Anura > Dendrobatidae > Ranitomeya > Ranitomeya variabilis. Next base: position 85,087,134 of record NC_135237.1, on the reverse strand, counting down.
TGTTGAATTCAGCCTACATTTAAACAAAAAATAATAAAAACAGGAATAAAAAATCTAAATAATCTGCTTATTACATATTACAAATTACAACTGATCAGTTGATGTTTTTTGTGACACCACTTTCCCTAAAAAAATTGAATAAAAAGTGATTGAAAAGTTATGTGCCTCAAAATGATAATCGCTATAATTCGCCCAGCAATAAAGCAAGGCCTTTGAATGTAGCAACACAAATCAATTTTTTCCTAAAGTACTGAACCATAAGATAAATACTGCCATTTGCACAGAAAAATTAAATAAACATGCAACAATTGCAGAATTGCTTTTGTTTTTTTCATACTAACCCACAAAAAATCTGTAAATAAAATGGTGCAATTAAGAAAATACTTCCCCTACAAAAACAAGTCCTCATATAGCTATCACTGAAAAACAAATAATAATAATAATAATAATAATAAAAAACAGTGTATATATATATATATATATATATATATATATATATATATATATATATATATATAGGTACATATATACATTTGCTGATTAACCTTAGGCTAGGGTCACATGACTGTTTTCTGTTATCTGAGAGGATTGGTCTGATTATGTTAATCACACTCTAATTATTCTTGGATGAGGATAAAAAAATTCTCTATCCTCTACATTCAGCCTGTCAGTGAAAACCGGACTGCACGCAGATGTCATGGAAGTGCGGTCCGAGATTTTCCCCGGAGACGTGAATGGATGAGTGCAATCCGATTATCAGTTGTAACTTGGGCATGCTGTAATTTGTTCCTCAGACCGACTCGGTCAGGGGAACAAAATCAGACATGTGCATAGCCCCAGAGAATAACATGGTGATGAGTGCTATCCTTCAAAACGACGGATAGAACTCGCTCGATTTTTACAGTTGTGTGAATGAGTCCATAAAGTGGTTTCCAAGATTCAACAGAGTCTATCAGAGCCTTAAAATCAGAACATAGAAAAGGAGCAGTGCAGGTTCAGTGCACCGCCATGTGGGCTTCATGCTTTGGACTCTGCTGTGTTCACTATCAGCCCTTAGGGGAGGAAGATGCAGCCTGTGTCCTGATCTGATAGAACAGGCCATATTGCGCTACTTCTGTATACCCTATATGTCAAAAAGTAATGCCATTGCAAACAACACCTAGGTTAGTCTTAGCCCTAATCCTGTAAAAGGCAAATTTTTTCAAGGTGACACATCAAAGTATTTTCTGTGTATTTTACTGTATATTCTGCTGTTTATGCTGGAGACAATGATGACTAACTTGATTAGCGTAACTTTATATAAAATCAGTCTTCAAGATGTGCAGGAGCTGTTGAGGGAGCTCTGTAAACATAGGGACAGTCTGGAATGAATTTAGACAGCCTTACTGTTAAATCCCTGCGCTTTTCATCTACATGTGGTGTAGTTTATCTTGTGCTGCTGCTCACTAAAGTCAAAGCACTTGCAGTCTCATGGAAGGAAATATTTCACAGTTTAGAGATCACGGAAACCTCCTCTCACTCCCATATGACCAAGCACCAGCATATGAGACAGCTTCTGATAAATATTAACCCCTGATGGGCGATATGAAGCAACTATATCGTATGCCACCTTACGGTTTAAAATGTAAGACCTACTTTACATATTGACTAAGATCTCATCCTGACGTTTGTTTTTCTAGTATGTTTTCTATCCCTGCTTTTCACTGATAATATATGGGCAAATCGAATGAAAAATAGACATGTCTTCTTTCTTTTCTTTTTGCGGACAGTAAACATGTCTGTTGTTGATCTGAATTGTAGATCAAACTCGTACATTCAAGTGAATTGGTCTGTCCAAAAAAGAGATAGGACTTGGATGCCATCAGTGTATCATCTGAGTGCTGTCTGCATTTATGCTGTCTAATTAGTAAGAGAAGCTTGGGAACTTTGTTTTTTTTAACGTGAGAAAAATGGATGCCAAAGTGATGATGAAACAGACACATGGACTAAAAATGAATAATAATCGGATGCAGCATACTGATAAAAAAAGTCTCTTTTTTTCTCACACAAAAAACCCTGAAGTATGAATGATGGTTAATAAGGATTACTATGCAAATATAATTAATCCATACATCTGCCTCAGTAATAGTACAACCAAACAAGAGATAATTAATAATTATTGATGTTTTCTTTATTTCTCACAAATTCTATATATTTGAATAAAAGCAAATTAATCAAAACAATGTAACTAAAATTATATAGTGAACAGCAAAATTATGTAGTGAAAATTATGTAAGACTAGTATTGCATGCCTTTGAAGTACCCTATTAGCCGATCAAATTAAAATTAGCACTCCCATCAAAGTTTTTTCTTAATATATTGCAGTCATCATATTATATAGCACTGTGTACTTGCAATTGCTCATTTTGCTTTCTACCCAACTAATACTTCTCTTTTTCATTAGGTCTATTACATCATGTGATTAAAAACTGACTAGTGGAATCCTTCTAAACTCGATGTAGAAATATGAGGTCAATTTTTCCTGTATTAGTCATAAGATACAGCAAAAGCCTCTGGCAGGTGGTAGGAATGGAGCAGCCGAGTCAGGAGCAGAAGACGGGGATGATAAATGTAGGGGCAAGAGACTTCCTGTTACTACATAGAGCAGTGAAAGGTGAATAATTAACTGGGTAGAAAGGCAAAATGGGCAGTTGCAAGTAGTGATTGGCAAACCCCTTAATGTTCAGGTCTGGCAGGCCAAACAGTTAAAAAAGTTCTGTTCAGGTACCAGAACAGTACAGGAACCCAAACCCGTACCCCATTCAGATGATTGGGGGCCAGAACATCCGTTGTTAGCCACGCTGCATGACAGCGCAAATGCCACCTCTGATTGGTGTTAAAATTATTATCAGTGGTCAGAGAGCTGTGGTTTCCTCGCTGTCAGATGACAGTGTCAGCCACCATGTGACCGGGGGTAAAAAAGTATATTTGTGAGGTGGATGTCACCTTTGTATTTTCAGGTGACATCAAGCCCAGTAGTTAGTATTAGAGAGGCATCTATATGAGTCATATTCATATTGTAATTAAAAACCACCCAGAATTAAGTCCTTTATTTGAAATAAAAATACATACAGTTTTACAAATTTATCTAAAAATAACAAACACAGTTCTACTCACCTTATGTCCATTCCATTGAAGCCCTATTTCCCTGCAAAAAAACTGAAAATAATAAACAACAAAAATACTCACTTAATGCCCATTCCATTGAAGCCCTGGTCTCCAGTAAAAAATACTAAAAAACAGCAATATCCCCCACCTGTATGACATACTGTCCCATGCTGTATTCCTTGTCTGCGATAATTGGTTCTAAACCTGGGCAGTGACGAGATGTGACCATTCAGGCTGAAAACCACAGAGAGTGAGATGATGCGAGCCCAGTGTCAGTGACTAGTGGTGACATCATCTAGGTTACTTCAGATCACTGAGGTTGCATTCCCAGTTCACTTCACTATGTGCTGGGCCAGTGAACTGCGGTGACCTCATTGAGATCACTGCTTGCACCGTGAGAAAAAGTCTCACAGTGCAGTGCTGAGCTCAGTGAGTTTACCACAGTTCACCATGAGAAATGTCTTACTTGAGTATTTTTGTTGTTTATTTTTTTCAGTTTTTTACAAGGGACCAGGGCTAAAATGGAATGGGCATAAGATGAGTATAACTGTGTTTGTTATTTTTAAATAAATTTGTATTCTGGGTGTTTTTTACTGGCCATATGACTATGCTGGGCTTGATGTCACCTAAAAATACAACTCTACGAATATGAACCCCACTTTCCACCACCATAGGGCAAGTGGGAAGAGCAGAGCAAAGTGCCAATATCCATGACCCCTTAGGAGCCTGGGAATACCAGCGCCAAGCTGTCTGCTTTAGCTTTGTGGTTGTCAATAGTGGGGGGAACGCCATGCTGTTTTTTTAAATTATTAATTTAAATAATTTTAAAAAACAGCATGGGGACTCCCCTATTTTTGATAACCAGCCATGATAAAGCTGACAGCTGAATGTTGCAACCCGCAGCTGTCAGTTTTGCCATGCTGGTTATCAAAAAATAGAGAAAACCCACATCATTTTTTAAAATTTTTATTTATTTATAGCACAGTCGCCAGCTGATGTATACTCCCATCAGATGCACCTGCTTTCGCTGCTATTAGTGGCAGCAGGCGTAGGCTTATGAGAGTAGTATTCAGCCGACACCTCTGTGACCAGAGGTAAGCTTTTTACCACCAGTCACAGCTGCTGGCGCTCTGACAGGTGGTAATAATCTTACTGCCGATTTGAGCTGCTGGTGTTTCTCATGCTGTCATGCAGATGACAGTGTGGGAAATACCCAATGTTCAGGGTGCCAAACCCAAACAGTTAAATGGATTTCCTAGAAAAGTTCATGTTTGAGGTCTGTGCCCTAACAGTAGGTACGGTATGGACCCTGAGCTTTATTGCTGCTGGGGCAGCGTGGTCACGTCCTCTTCCTCTGAACTTCGCACATCACTAGAATGGCCTCCAATCCATGTGGGGTCTAAGACCTTATCGTCCCTCACAACATCTTCAATCGACTCCTCAACTCAGCCCTCTTTGCTGGTCTGCACACTTCAGAAAGATTCTGCAGTTGGCAACTGAGTTTTCTCATCATCTGATATGTGCTGTGGTGGACCACTGACATTGTGCACTAGCCTTCAACATAACAAGTGGTTTGGCATCAGTGCATTCAGTCTCCACTACTTCTGGGGCAGGGCCAGGTGGATAGCCACGGAACCCAAACCAGCAATCACTAAAAAGCAAAAGAGACTGCTGCAAGTCTTGGGGCTCAGGCTGCTTGGCTAATATGCATTGGGGTGATGTGGAAGCCAATGACCATGGTCCTCAGGTGGCAATTGTGCACTTTTTACCAGTGGACCGGGTGGAAATTATTGTGAAAGAACTGCGCAATATCGGCTACATTCACATCCCCTATTTGACGCTCTCCTCGTTTTTGGAAGGTTTTTTTGGCACATTACTCGCAGAAAGATTCTGCAGTTGGCAACTGAGTTTTCTCATCATCTGATATGTGCTGTGGTGGACCACTGACATTGTGCACTAGCCTTCAACATAACAAGTGGTTTGGCATCAGTGCATTCAGTCTCCACTACTTCTGGGGCAGGGCCAGGTGGATAGCCACGGAACCCAAACCAGCAATCACTAAAAAGCAAAAGAGACTGCTGCAAGTCTTGGGGCTCAGGCTGCTTGGCTAATATGCATTGGGGTGATGTGGAAGCCAATGACCATGGTCCTCAGGTGGCAATTGTGCACTTTTTACCAGTGGACCGGGTGGAAATTATTGTGAAAGAACTGCGCAATATCGGCTACATTCACATCCCCTATTTGACGCTCTCCTCGTTTTTGGAAGGTTTTTTGGCACATTACTCGCAGAAAGATTCTGCAGTTGGCAACTGAGTTTTCTCATCATCTGATATGTGCTGTGGTGGACCACTGACATTGTGCACTAGCCTTCAACATAACAAGTGGTTTGGCATCAGTGCATTCAGTCTCCACTACTTCTGGGGCAGGGCCAGGTGGATAGCCACGGAACCCAAACCAGCAATCACTAAAAAGCAAAAGAGACTGCTGCAAGTCTTGGGGCTCAGGCTGCTTGGCTAATATGCATTGGGGTGATGTGGAAGCCAATGACCATGGTCCTCAGGTGGCAATTGTGCACTTTTTACCAGTGGACCGGGTGGAAATTATTGTGAAAGAACTGCGCAATATCGGCTACATTCACATCCCCTATTTGACGCTCTCCTCGTTTTTGGAAGGTTTTTTTGGCACATTACTCGCAAAGAGATGGCGGAACTTTAGATTTATTTATTTGACACACGACAAGAAAACACACAGCGGTCCTAAAAAAAAGTATTTCTTTGGCCTATAAATGGCATGAGATGGATGATGTCAATTACCGTATTTTTTGCATTGTAAAATGCACTTTTTTCCCAAAAAATTTTTTGGGGAAAATGGGGGTGTGTCTTACAATGCGGATATACCTTATCTGTGCTGCCACTGCGGGTGTCCAGTGCTTGCCGCCACACTCTGTCCCCTGTGCAGCCGGGTGCTAGTGCCGCGCTCTATCCCCCAGTGCTGCTGGGTGCTGCCGCAATGCTCTGTCCCCCGGTGCTTGCCGCCACCGTGCTCTGTCCCCGGTGCTTGCCGCAGCCATGCTCCGTCCTGTGCAGCGTGGAGGGCTCGGCCGTTCCATCCATGCTTTCCTGTGCATGTGCAATGGATTCCTTCTGGGAAAATGGCTGCCAGGAGGTGGGGCATGCGCAGATGGAGATCTCGGGACCAATATCTCGAGAGATGAGATCTCAGCGCTGAAATCTCATCTCCCGAGATTTCAGAGCGAAGATCTCCATCTGCACATGCGCCACCTCCCGGTGGCCATTTTCCCAGAAGGAATCCACTGCACACACACAGAGGAAAGCATGGATCAAATGGCAAAGCCCCCCATGCTGCACGGGACAGAGAGCAGTGGTGGCGTGGGAAGCATCGGGGGACAGAGCACCGTGGCAAGCACCGGGGGACAGAGTGCAGTGGCAGCACCCGGCAGCACCAGAGACAGAGCGTGGTGACAGCAACACCCGACAACACCGGGGACAGAGCACAGCGGCAGCATCAGACACCCACAGCTGCACGCCGCACATGGCAACACCCCCTCACTCATCCAAGCCTGCATCCTGCAGCAATGTTCCACTCCTGCCTCCTCCAGCAGCAACCCTGGGACCCCGCTTCTCCACAGCCACCACCCCTGGTAAGCAATAAGACGCATGGATTATAAGAAGCACCACCATTTTATTAAAAAAGTATAATTCCTATTTTTCTCCTCAAAATTTGGGGTGTGTCTTATAATCTGGAGTATCTTATAAAACGAAAAAATACGGTATTTATTCCTCAGATGACTAGAAAACACAGCGTTCCTGAAAAATTATTTCTTTGGTCTACAAATGGTAAGGAAATGACTGATGCCAATTATTTATATGCAATCCTACTAGAAAACAAACAGCAGCTTAAAGGACACAGCGGTCCAGAAAAATAGTTTTGCCTACAAATGGCAACAAGATTGCTGATGCCGATTATTTATTTCTCAGACTACTAGAAAACACACTGCAATTCAGAATAATTATTCAGTTGGCCTACAAATGGCAACGAGACAGCTGATGCCAATTATTTGTTTGCAACACTACTAGAAAACACACAGTCGCTTAAAAGAACAGTAGTTCCAAAGGTGGGGGATGCAGAGTACACACACTTGTAAAAAAAAATTATATATTTGGCCTACAAATGGTAGCAAAATGGCTGATACAAATTATTTATATTCAACACTACTAAAAAACAGAGAGTGATCCAGAAAAGTATTATTTTAAGATGGCCGATGCCAATAATTTATTTCTCATACTACCAGAAAACACACAGCAGTCAAGAAAAATTGTTTCTTGGACTACAAATGGCAATGAGATGGCTGATGCCAATAATTTATTTCTCAACACACAGTCCTGATTAGAAACTCATTTTGATGAATTTGTGTGGGTCATCACATCCAATAGATGCATACATCTTATAAGTATTTCCTATAAACGCATTTCTGTGGGTCACTGGCTGCCAAAAATTGTTTTTATGCTCTATTTTTTTGAGTTTTCATTTATATAGAAAAAACTTGCATCATCCTTCAGTAATGTTCCTTGGAATGCTACTTAAGGGAATAGCCTGGATATTTTTGTGGTTTCACTTTCAAATGTAAACTAAAGTCAGGGAAATTTAATTCTAATCACGATTTGGCTAAATGTTATTATTAAACTTTACTAGCACATCAACAAGTTCTGTGAGCTCATTAAATTCTCCGACCTTGGGTAAAAAAGATGATATATTGATATCCAGTGAAATATTATTGCCTCTATGATGTGATTCTTTGTAGGATTTTATCTTATTAAGCAATACAAGATCATTAGCACTTTATTGCTAGAGCAGCAGGACACAGGTTGAAAACTGTATTCAGTGCAAAGTATCCATCTTCCCAAATTCTTTCTGAGGTTGGTTTCTGACAAACAAAATAGATGACTACATCTACAGACTCTTTGAAGCTTGAGGCAATGAATGGAAAAATTATTTAAAAATATTTAATCATTTGAAGCAGGGGGCAACTGTGTTTTAATTAGCTGGTCCTCGGGCCATTGGCTGGCTGTAGGCTTTCTCAAACAAGCACACAAAATGCACCGAACGGCTGTTTGCAAGCCTAGGGGTCAGGCTTGAGATGAAACAGATAAGATAATTGGTTTTAATGAAAACCAGAAGGTTGGGGCTTTCTTGTTTGAGCCTGGATTTGAAATGTGCGTGTGGAAGAGAGGCTTAATTCAAACCAGCCCTAAACTAGGCCAGTTTCTTAGTGACTTTGATATTGTTTGAAGTTTGAAAAGTGTTTGCCACACCACTGGCATGCTGGGATGGGCCTCCCCAGCCACCTTAATTACTAAGCTTTATTGCTGACTTTACTACACAGGAAAGGAGTCATTATATGTTCCATCAACTCCAACTCTTCTAAGATTGGAGGAAAGGGCCAGGTTAAAGGCCACTGTAGGAAGGCAAAAGCTTTAGTTTGAAACAGAAAGATCGCTTACCAGTTTTATATTTCAACATTTATGGGAAGTATCTCCAACAAGTGGGTTCATTTTGCTTATTCATGTGTATAAATACAAATAAAGAAAGTGTATAAACATTTATTTATATACATATACACTCCTCAACATCAGCATTGAAATTGTAACATCAAGAAGGAAAAGTCATGGAATTATGAAAATCACAAGATCAATAGACTTGTTTATAATATGCAAAAGATGAAAAAATGCAAACAAAATTTTGAAAAGATTTTGATTTATTCAATATTTAGAACTACATGCAGAAATACACACACTTACAAGCCTTGGATGCAATCAATGACATTATTAATTGTTGTCCAAGGAATGTTCTGACATACTGAATGCGCATGGGAAAATCATCAAGATCTGCTGCTGGCAGCTCCCTTACCAATTGCCGACCAGTTAAGCCCCAGATGTGATTGATGAGAGGTAAGTGCGGAGATGCTGTAGGCCCTGGTAGCACATTTAGGCCACACATGCTGCTCACAGTAGTATAACCATCTTGCAAACTGGTGTTGTTGGGTTAAAAAACAGATCTTGGGACACTTTGAAATATGGAAATATGGCAGAACATTTCTCAGACAGCCATTAGTAACTTCATTAATGGCAGACAAAACATGTAACTCCACGTGGTGCTCATACTCAATGCTAAATAAAGTGAGATATTTGATGTTTTGAAAACTTTGTTTGCATGTTTTTATTATTTGCTTATCATTATCATGATATTGGGAGGGAAGAACACAGGTCTGCGGTAAACATCCAGGATTTACATGGTCCAGTCTGTCTGCATTGGCTTTTTGCACCTTAACCCCTTCATGACCTTGGGATTTTCCGTTTTTCCGTGTTCGTTTTTCGCTCCCCTCCTTCCCAGAGCCATAACTTTTTTATTTTTCCATCAAAATGGCCATGTGAGGGCTTATTTTTTGTGAAATGAGTTGTACTTTTGAATGACATCATTGGTTTTACCATGTCGTGTACTAGAAAACGGAAAAAAAATTCCAAGTGCGGTGAAATTGCAAAAATAGTGCAATCCCACACTTGTTTTTTGTTTGGCTTTTTTACTAGGTTCACTAAATGCTAAAACTAACCTGCCATTTTGATTTTCCTGGTCATTATGAGTTCATAGACACCAAACATGTCTAGGTTCTCTTTTATCTAAGTGGTGAAAAAAAATTCCAAACTTTGCTAAAAAAAAATTGCGCCATTTTCCGATACCCGTAGCGTCTCCATTTTTTGTGATCTAGGGTCAGTTGAGGGCTTATTTTTTGCGTACCAAGCTGACGTTTTTATTGATACCACTTTTGTGCAGATATGTTCTTTTGATCGCCCGTTATTGCATTTTAATGCAATGTCACGGCGACCAAAAAAGCGTAATTCGGGCGTTTCAAATTTTTTTCTCACTACGTTGTTTAGCGATCAGGTTAATGCTTTTTTTATTGAGGCTAGAAGCTGGCACAACTCGATCGGCTCAGCTACATAGCAGCGATCACCAGATCACTGCTATGTAGCTGAATTGCAGGCTTGCTATGAGCGCCGACCACAGGGTGGTGCTCACAGCAAACTGGCATCAGTAACCATAAAGGTCTCAAGGACCTCTATGGTTACTATGTAGAAGCATCGCTGACCCCCGATCATGTGACGGGGGTCGGCGATGCACTCATTTCCGTCCCGATGGCCGGAAGCGCCGGTTAAATGTCGCTGTCAGAGTTTGACAGCGGCATTTAACTAGTTAATAGTGGCAGGTGAATCACGATTTCACCCGCCGCTATTGCGGGCACATGTCAGCTGTTCAAAACAATGGGTGAGGATACACTAGGAGAAGGTAGAGCTGGTCGTGCGGCGGTTCAATAGACTGAGGATCACTGCAGGCTGTAGGCTTGTCGGAAGAGGTGGATCTTCAGGTTCCTTTTGAATGTTTCTATAGTAGGCGAAAGTCTGATGTGTTGGGGTAGAGAGTTCCAGAGTATGGGGGAAGCACGGGAGATGCACAGAGATGCCCTCCATTGAGAAAATGTACCATATTCTTAATGAATTCAGTGCATCTTACCCCACCATGCTTCTTCATTATGACTAGTGTGGACAACATCAGTCTTCATGAATCAGACCCCTTATTCTTTATTATAAGTCTAGATTTTCAAAGTCCAGCATTGTATCTTTAGTGCTCATGTAGAACCACAAGTCTCAAGAGTCTGATTCACTAATTTTTACATAGTCTTTACATATAGTCACATTTTACATAGTAACTTTTAATCTAGATGTACAATATCTGTGACAGACAATTTTTGTTCTTGCAATTTGTTTTTTACATTCCTTCTTAGAGCAAAAACATTTTTTTTTCATCAAATACCATATGAGGGCTTGCTTTTTGCAGGACAAATTGTAGCTTTGAATGCCATAGCTCATTTTCTATACAATGTACTTAAAATCCGAGTAATTTCCAAGTGCAGTGAAATATAACACAATTTCATCATTGTTTTTTAGGGTTTTGTTTTTATGGAGTGCAGTGTGCAATACAAATGATCTGGCAACATTTCCATGTCAATCCAATTATAGAGAAAACAAACTTGTGTATTATTTTATAGTTTAGTGGTCAAAAAAATTCTGAACTTTGCTAAAAAACTGGTTTGTGTTAGGGCCGCTGTGTCTAGTAATCCTCCTCCTACGGTTACTAGACGAGGTTGTTTTCCCAACTGCTGGGGACATTTCTTGGCATAATGTCCTATCTGCTGGCAGACATTACAGACCACGGGTATTCGAGCGGCCCGGGACTTAGGTCCTGCTTGAGATACTTCCATGGCCTCATGGGACTCGGATGCCTAAACAGGAGATTCCAGAGGAGTGGTTAAGGTAGGAGCCAACCGGAACCTCTGCCTACACTGGGTTCGCCCCAACCTTCGCTCGTTAAAAGGTCGATGCGGGTGGAAATAGTTATAAGCTCTTCCAGTGTGGCAGGAATCTCCCTGGTGGCCAAGGCGACCTTCACATGGTCAGCCAGTCCCTTCCAAAACACCGGGATAAGGACTTTATCCGGCCACTCCAGCTCAGATACCAAAGTCCGGAAGTGGACGGCGAATTGACTGACCATGGACGAGCCCTGTGTCAATGCCAGCAGTTGGAGCACTGTATCATGGGTGACATGAGGTCCCATAAAGACCTGTTTCAGAGAGTCCAAGAAGCAAGGAGCACTCTGCACCACACGATCATCGCGCTCTCATAGCGGCGTTGCCCACTCCAACGACAGAAGGGATAAAATAAATCCCACTTTAGCCCGTTCAGTGAAAAAACGTGCAGCCAGGAGCTCTAGATGTTTAGCACACTGGCTCACGAATCCCTGACAAAGCTTACTGTCACCAGCAAACTTGTCTGGTAACGGGAGATGGGATAAAGTCGGAGCAGGGGTGGCAGTGGACAAACTGGCTGCAGCTACGCTAGCAGCCTGAACAGCAACTGCGGTGACATCCACAGCCAAGGTTGTGCATTCAAGAGCTGCCAACCTACCCTCCAGCTGCTGGATGTACCGTTGTAGATGCTGATCATCCGCCATAACTAGCCAGACCCTGGCGCTAGTATGTTAGGGCTGGCGGAACGCACTGAGTAAATATAGAGATAGTATAGGTGCGTTCGCAGCCCAGGGCCACTGTGCAGGAGTGGAACCTGCTGCTAGTAAATGGCGGCACTATATGGTGGTGCTATGCCTGAATAGACATGGGTACCATCACCCGGTCTGTATAGGAGTGAACTCTGTTGCTTCACAGATTCGCCGGGATTTAAGATAATGCTGTGCCCTGTTAGCATTCATAGGGCGCAGCAAATGGATACTAGTGGGATCCCTGCAACTCACCTCCACTATGCTGGTGGTTGATCCCGCTCTGACCCTCAGGGTTTTTGAGCCCGCGCCTGAGGAGGCCCTGAGTCAGATGCTGGGATCAAATGGGAGTTCCCACCCTACACTGACAGATTGTCAGGAGACGCTAATGATAGCCGCACAGAGTGCGTACAGTACCGCAGAAGTGGTCACTGCAGGATAGACGCAGTATATTTTGTGCCTGGTGCTGGATGGCACTATCTGGTGCTGGACAGCTACAACACTCACGGGCATTCAACAACTCTAGGGATGGGAAAGAGCTTTCACCAGAACAGGCATACATCCACAAATACTTATTTATACTAGCGCATGGCCGAGCGGCCATGCAAACTTTTTATAGCTGCAGCTCTTCAGGACCTTCCTGGTGGACCAATAGGAGCTGCTACAGGACCTGAGCGTGTGACCTCCTACCTCCAATGAGAGATCTTCCCTTGGACATGCTCAGAAGGAGAAAAGCCGGACTTAGTCCCAGGGACGCCTGCTCGCCGCTGAACAGTATTGGTTATAATGGCTGAGCCTGGAAGGGCCGCATTAACCAAATGCATAGCATCTGTCTGAGCCAGGCGCTGGGACTAACATCTCCGCTGAGCAGGCTCCACTGCGGCTGGAGGAGAATTGGAGACCACAGCGGAGATGGTTTGAGATTCCCCCTGTGCAGTGGCAGGAACTCAGCACTTAACAGTTTGTTTTTGCATTTTCTGTGAAAAAAATTCTGAATTTTTTAAAAAAAAATTGTTTTGTATCTGCATTTTCTGTGACCTTTTTATTTTTTCCATTAATAAGGTGTATATGACAATCTGATAGCTTTTTTGCAATTTTTAGGAAGCCACAAAATAGAAATTGTGGTATTTCATTTTTTTTCTTTATTGCTTTATGATATTTACCATTTTTCGCTTTAAATTTCAATAAGTCAGACTTTTATGAATATTGGAATACTTTGCATTCCTTTATTGTATTGAGAAAAGATCAGTGATTCAAACATTTATATTATTTTTTAATATCTTTTTTTTTCACTAATGGACATGAACCTGCTATTGTTGGATTTCTTGCACAATAATGCTGCAGTACTCCTTTTCTAAACCCTCACTGATCAGCTGCAATAGCCATACATTTTACCCATCTGTAATACATGCACAATTTGGGTCCAGTAGCATGAACTCTAACCTTTGTGAGAGATTATATTCTCTAGCTAAGAGAAGGGAATCCTTTTCACAAACTAGGTATCACACCAAGAGATGAGCAGATCTTTTAAAATTCAAATTTGCCTACTTTTCCCAAATAATTTGATTTGCAGCTAATAAATTTGCACAAATCTCAATACTGTAAAGCTTACAAATGCTCAGAAAATACACATGGGAGAGAAGAGAGCAAGAAATAAAACTCTGATGACCATAAGAGCTTACACACTACAGAGAAGAGAGCGAGAACCCTGCTGACCCTAAGAGTTTACACTCTACAGGAGAGAGAGGACCCTACTGACCAAAAAAGCATACACTCTACAGGAGAGAGAGGGGACCCCACTGACCATAAGAGTTTACACTCTACAGATGAGAGAGAGGACCCTCCTGACCATAAGAGCTCACACTGTACAGAAGAGAGAGAACCCTGCTGACCATAAGAGCTTACATTCTACAGATGAGCGAGAGGATCCTCCTGACCATAAATACTTACACTCTACAGATGAGAGAGGACCCTGCTGACCATAAGAGCTTACACTCTACAGATGAGAGAAATGACCCTGCTGACCATAACAGCTTACACTCTACAGATTAGAGAGAGGACCCTGCTGACCATAAGAGCTTACACTCTACAGATGAGAGAGAGGAACCTACTGACCATAAGAGTTTACACTCTACAGATGAGAGGACCCTGCTGACCCATAAGAGCTTACACTGTACAGATGAGAGAGAGGACCCTGCTGACCATAAGAGCTTACACTCTACAGATGAGAGAGAGGAACCTACTGACCATAAGAGTTTACACTCTACAGATGAGAGAGAGGACCCTGCTGACCCATAAGAGCTTACACTGTACAGATGAGAGAGAGGACCCTGCTGACCATAAGAGCTCACACTGTACAGAAGAGAGAGAACCCTGCTGACCATAAGAGCTTACACTCTACAGATGAGAGAGAGGACCCTTCTGACCATAAGAGTTTACACTCTAAAGAGGAAAGAGAGGACTCTGCTGACCATAAGAGCTTACATTCTACAGATGAGAAAGAGGACCCGCTGACTGTGAGGATAATGTATAATATATGTTTTAGTCTCTTGCCTGTTAGTGCCATGCTGTGGGCTAAAAACTCCCCTTCACTCTGTGTTTTGCTTGCTGGAATGTGTGTGAAGCTATTCTTCTCAATTCTCTGCCCTGCCCCCCAAGCCAGGAAGGTCTATTGCACTTGTGGCAGACACTGGGTAATTTGAAGCTAGTGTGTGAGCAGGGTGTGGCTTTAAACTGCAGGTGACCAATCCTGCAAAGCCACCTGTGGTCCCTCCCTTCTCAGTCAGGAATGTCTCCAGAGTCTCAGAACGTAAAGATCTCTTACCTCAGTGAATATAATTAACCAGCCCTTTAGTGATGCCCCGAGGCTAGAGTATATAAGTCTCTACTCTTAACCCAGCCTGAGTAGTCAGCAGAGTTTTACTTGAGGAGCTGTTCCTATCCAGACCTCCTGATGCACTGGGACTTTTGGGAGTTCTGCTCTACCAGCATGGTTTTGCCTGAAATGGACAGAGAACATGTGAGTTTTACCTTTCTCATTTAATCCCTTTATTTTATAATTATCTTGTACATATTTTCAATTGTCTCATATTGTAACATCTTATATGCCTTTTTATAAACACTGCCTTCTTTCGGAGTAAAATATATAAATTACTAGTTTTCGTTCTTCCTGCTCTAAAACGTACCCTAAGGCTTCTGAAGGGAATTACGCTACTGTTTTAGGTTAGCTTCGGACCCGTTTAATCGTAGCTGGTGGCAGCATACCGTGTGCTGTGCCTTTGGGAGTCATTGTAGCAACTGCGGCGCTGATAATTATTGTTCCTGCATGAGTGGGAGTAGTTATATTTCCTCGCTGCAGCGTGCCCAATAGCCAGTACATAGCAGGCAGCCTTTCTGGCGACTAATTACCCTAGGTGCAGTACCTAGTCTGACCTGGGAGTAAGGGGGGCGCCAGAGAGCTGCAAGTTTCAAGTGGAACTGTAAGCGGGATATACATAAATCCCTGCAGTTCGTGGTATATTGAAGAGCAGTGGGAAAACTAAAATAAGCCCCTGCTGTAAACTAAGAGGTCAATAGCCTTGTGTGTGTTTTTTCATCACATTGTAGCAGTGGAGGGATAACTAAGATAAGCCCCCTGCACATGTGATAGCCGTCTGTTGGCCTAAAGTCACCCCGATCCGTGACGTAGGGGTGACGGTCACTGTGTGGATACCTGACAAATTGGTGGAAGCGGTGTGAATCCGTGACACTGACCATAAAAACTTACACTCTACAGATGAGAGAGAGGACTGTACTGACCATAAGAGCTTACACTTAACAGATGAGAGAGGACCCTGCTGACCACAAGAGCTTACACTATACAGATGATAGAGAGGACCCTCCTGACCATAATAGCTTACATTATACAGATGAGAAAAACTTCTTCTAGAGCAGTGACTCTAGAGATGAAAAATGATTCTGCTTGGAACCACTGATCTGTGATGGCCCTGGTACTGATCACCACTGTATAAAGTATGATAATCCGCTAAATTTCAGAGCAGCAGGGCTTTATGGGAGACCCACACCGCCACTCAACATAACATTAGCTCACTTTCTGATTTTTCAGCAGTGAGGGAAATGGTGCAGAGAAAGATTTTTTTTGTATTGCTAACCACAAATTAAATCTCAAATTGTTTGAATTTGCGTGAGACCGTAAATATCAAGAAATTCAACCCCAATTTCATTCTCCACAGATCAATCCGCTCATCTTTAATCCCAGCTGTAATGAGTAGTGTTGAGCATTCCGATGCTGCAAGTATCGGGTATCGGCCGATACTTGCTGTATCGGAATTCCGATACCGGGATTCCGATACTCTTGTGGTATCGGGTATCGGGTATCGGAACAACATTAATGTTAAAATGTGTAAAATAGAGAATTAAAATAAAAAATATCGCTATACTCACCTGTCCGACGCAGCCGGGACCTCAGCGCAGGAACCGGCAGCGTTGTTTGTTTAAAATTCCCGCTTTTACATGGTTACGCGAAGTCCCGGCTTGTGATTGGTCAGGGCGGCCATGTTGCCGGGCCGCGGACCAATCACAGCAAGCCGTGACGAAAATACGTCACGGCTTGCTGTGATTGGTCCGCGTCCCGGCAACATGGCCGCCATTAACCAATCACAAGCCGTGACGTCACGGGAGGCTGGAAACGCGCTCATTTTAAAAAGGGCGCGTGTCCAGCCTCCCGTGACGTCACGGCTTGTGATTGGTTGCGTCGCGGTCAACCAATCACAAGCCGGGAGGCTGGACACGCGCCCATTTCAAAATGAGCGCGTCCAGCCTCCCGGCTTGTGATTGGTTGATCGCGGCGCAACCAATCACAAGCCATGACGTCACGGGAGGCTGGACACGCGCCCATTTCAAAATGAGCGCGTCCAGCCTCCCGGCTTGTGATTGGTTGATCGCGGCACAACCAATCACAAGCCGTGACGTCACGGGAGGCTGGACACGCGCCCATTTTAAAATGAGCGCGTGTCCAGCCTCCCGTGACGTCCCGGCTTGTGATTGGTCAGGGCGGCCATATTGCCGGGACGCGGACCAATCACAGCAAGCCGTGACGTAATTTCGTCACGGCTTGCTGTGATTGGTCCGCGTCCCGGCAACATGGCCGACCTGACCAATCACAAGCCGGGAATTCACGTAACCAAGTAATAGCGCGATTTTTAAACAAACAACGCTGCCGGTTCCCTCGCTGAAGTCCCGGCTGCGTCGGACAGGTGAGTATAGCAATATTTTTTATTTTAATTCTTTCTTTTACACATTTATATGGTTCCCAGGGCCTGAAGGAGAGTTTCCTCTCCTTCAGACCCTGGGAACCATCAGGAATACCGTCCGATACCTGAGTCCCATTGACTTGTATTGGTATCGGGTATCGGTATCGGATTGGATTCCGATACTGTGACGGTATCGGCCGATACTTTCCGATACCGATACTTTCAAGTATCGGACGGTATTGCTCAACACTAGTAATGAGTCTAAAATGGTGACTACTGGAACAAGCTAATCGGACAGGTGATCTCATAACATCTTACAAAGTGTGGAAGACCAATAATGAAGATCTCTACTGATCTAAAAGGAGTTATCAGCTGTTAAGAATCTGTCTAAAGGTATAAACAGATCAACTCAATACACAGAAATGTCTTACTAGAAGCCAATGTTATAGTTTTCATGAATACCTCTGGATGTATATTTCCTCTATGTTAGGTCTTGTTATTGGACATTATATCTATTTTTTTTCTTATTTTAATGTTTATATGCAGGTCTCCTGGTTTATATTTTAAGAATGGTGCTCCCCTCAGATCATACCCACAGATTATTTAATTCACAAGCTATGTTTCAGAATGCCCCCCGTCGTCTCTTGAACATATAAACAGGCAGTTGGGTAATAAGGATTGTGGAATGATGTCGTCTGAAATTCCTAGGTTGCCCATGGAGCAGGGATTACATTTATATTATCTGGCTATATTCTGTATTTACTGATGTTACAGTCTATAGCTTGCAATAGATTTCATCAGCTAAATATCTATGTGATGGGAAAATTGTATATGCAATAGAAACATAATATTCAATATATAGCTGTAATAACCATTCTCCGTTTGAAGCTAAAGGTTACTCGCCTATAATTCAATATTGAGCTAGAAAGCAGAGGCTCTGAAAGAACAGAGTCCTTGTATTACACATGTCTGAGATCAGTGAAACTTGAAAACTGCTGAAAATAATATTATATTAAACACTTGTATGTAACATAAGGGTAATATGCCGGTATCCTCTAACTCCCAAGCAGTACGATTCAGGATCTAATGTCTCCATAGAATTAGATTCATTGTGATCTATTAAACACAAAAGTGATACCAGCAACTTGATTAACACATTAGTTCATCCATTAGTCTAAATGTTGTGTAGTAAACTGGTTGTTGAGTATTATGTACTTGTATATCTAGAACATAAAACAAAGTGTATTACCCTGTATTACATCCATGTATATTCTGAACAATGTAAATGTACTTTTCCATGGCCTCCAAAACTTCTAAAAGTTCATTCCACTGGCTGAATACAGATTTGTGTTTTTTTTTTTTTAGATCCGTTTGATAACGCCATTTTAAAGCGGATCTGTCACAATTCCACAATATAAACTTTATGCTTTATTTAATAGACCTTTTAAATGAAGCTGGGTATTGCTGATCAAAAGAGAGAATTCATGAGTTCAAATGTAATCGAACTCTCCCAACTTAAAGGGGTGGTCGAGTACTTAAAATGCGTTTCCTAACAATCTATCCTTACACTCTAACCACTTCTGTAATTTGGTTTAATGCACAATACCCTACACTTTTCCCTATTTATGTAATCCATCAATGTGTTTTTTTACTGTACTTCCTGTTATATTTTGCTTGAGAGCCAATTCGAAAGTGACATCACAGAAGGCTGGAGCTGCACTCACTCCCTGTAGAGTCCTTCACCTTTCCAGCAACAAGACATAATCATTGGTCAATGTTGCACTTACTCACTAGTAACCATCACTCAGGATCCAGGACGTCTTCAGAGGGGGCAGCGATGCAATAAACTACTGAGTAACCGCAACACTGCCTCCTGGTGATGTCCTGTTCCAGGATGAAGTACAGTAAAAAAAAAACACATTGACGACTTATCTACTGTAGATAGGGAAAATTGTAGGGAATCATGTAATAAATCAAATTGCTAAAGTGATTAATGGGGCAGCATGGTGGCTCAGTGGTTACAACTGCAGCCTTGCAGCGCCGGAGTCCTGTGTTCAGATCCCATCAAGGACAACATCTGCAAGGAGTTTGCATGTTCTCCTCATGCTTGCGTGGGTTTCCTCTGGGTTCTCTGGTTTCCTCCCACATTCCAAAGAATTACTGATAGGGACTCTAGATTGTGAGCCCCATTGGGGACAGCTATGATAATATGTGCAAACTGTAAAGCACTGCGGAATATATTGGCGCTATATAAAAATAAAAATTATTATTATTAAGGATAGAAATCTTTTCTAAAAATATATTTTAGGTGCCGGACCACTCCTTTCACCTAACTAACAGATGCATCTTGTAATGACAATAAAATCTCAACAGCAGCAGAAGGGAGGGTCACTGAGGAGGTGTCAATCATGCTAGGTGGCAGGAGATTGTGCTTAAACTTTCAAAAAGTATTATTCAGTCATTCTAGTGTAAATTTTCAATCTAGAAACACTAGTCTCAACAAGTCTAATAATGTATGCCATTTGTATTATGAAGTCTGCCGGCAGGAATGCTATACAGTATTACACAAGTTTTTTCTAAGTTACTCAGTTTTATAGTTTTATATTTCTTGATTTTGTATTGAGTTTCAGTCATTCAGATTTTATATCCTCCTTTTCAGTTATACTTAATGTTGTATTCTAAAATATTGCTGTTATAATGTCTGGTTTTCACCAACAAAGTCAGAAGACATTAGTGTTTTATTACCTCCATCATATCTTAATGTTTTAATGTTTTAATTAAATGTTAATGTTAATAAAGTTTTATGCAAAAAATAAAACAAAAGAAAGGAAAATAACTTTTGTGATGTGTCTTAATTTTCCATGTCAGTCTGTATATTTAAAAAAAATCCTAAAATCATACCATTTCCACTAGATCTACTCAGCCTCTTAATAGGCCGATACTTCTTTTTCTGTAGAAATTGTCTTTTAGCAGCCATTTAATTATCATTACAGGAGGGATTACAATAAATAGTCGCTATACACTCACCGGCCACTTTATTAGGTACACCATGCTAGTAACGGGTTGGACCCCCTTTTGCCTTCAGAACTGCCTCAATTCTTCGTGGCATAGATTCAACAAGGTGCTGGAAGCATTCCTCAGAGATTTTGGTCCATATTGACATGATGGCATCACACAGTTGCCGCAGATTTGTCGGCTGCACATCCCAAAGATGCTCCATACAAGGCAGGATGGATCCATGCTTTCATGTTGTTTACGCCAAATTCTGACCCTACCATCCGAATGTCGCAGCAGAAATCGAGACTCATCAGACCAAGCAACGTTTTTCCAATCTTCTACTGTCCAATTTCGATGAGCTTGTGCAAATTGTAGCCTCAGTTTCCTGTTCTTAGCTGAAAGGAGTGGTACCCGGTGTGGTCTTCTGCTGCTGTAGCCCATCTGCCTCAAAGTTCGACGCACTGTGCGTTCAGAGATGCTCTTAGGCCTACCTTGGTTGTAACGGGTGGCGATTTGAGTCACTGTTGCCTTTCTATCAGCTCGAACCAGTCTGCCCATTCTCCTCTGACCTCTGGCATCAACAAGGCATTTCTGCCCACAGAACTGCCGCTCACTGGATTTTTTTTCTTTTTCGGACCATTCTCTGTAAACCCTAGAGATGGTTGTGCGTGAAAATCCCAGTAGATCAGCAGTTTCTGAAATACTCAGACCAGCCCTTCTGGCACCAACAACCATGCCACGTTCAAAGGCACTAAAATCACCTTTCTTCCCCATACTGATGCTCGGTTTGAACTGCAGGAGATTGTCTTGACCATGTCTACATGCCTAAATGCACTGAGTTGCCGCCATGTGATTGGCTGATTAGAAATTAAGTGTTAACAAGAAGTTGGACAGGTGTACCTAATAAAGTGGCCAGTGAGTGTATATAGATAACTAGTGTTGAGCGATACCGTCCGATACTTGAAAGTATCGGTATCGGAAAGTATCGGCCGATACCGGCAAAGTATCGGATCTAATCCGATACCGATACCCGATACCAATACAAGTCAATGGGACTCATGTATCGGACGGTATTCCTGATGGTTCCCAGGGTCTGAAGGAGAGGAAACTCTCCTTCAGGCCCTGGGAACCATATTAATGTGTAAAATAAAGAATTAAAATAAAAAATATTGCTATACTCACCTCTCCGACGCAGCCTGCACCTTACCGAGGGAACCGGCAGCGTTGTTTGCTTAAAATTCGCGCTTTAACTTCCTTACGCGAAGTCCCGGCTTGTGATTGGTCGCGCGCCGCCCATGTGGCCGGGATGCAACCAATCACAGCAAGCCGTGACGTAATTTCAGGTCCTTCAGGATTTTAAAATTACGTTCCGGCGTTGTGATTGGTTGCGTCGCGGTCACATGGGCGACGCGACCAATCACAAGCCGTGACGTCACGGGAGGCAGGAGACGCGCGCATTTTAAAAGGTGCAGGCTGCGTCGGAGAGGTGAGTATAGCAATATTTTTTATTTTAATTCTTTATTTTACACATTAATGTTGTTTCGATACCGATACCCGATACCACAAAAGTATCGGATCTCGGTATCGGAATTCCGATACAGCAAATATCGGCCGATACCCGATACTTGCAGTATCGGAATGCTCAACACTATAGATAACACAAGATCCACCATTCATATTAGGTGATGATCACAGCTCTCCCCTTCACTGCACAACAACCTCTGCACAGATTACAAAACATGCCTAGAAAACTCTCATATGGAAGTCAATGAAGTCAATGAAAATCCCCAGACTGTTGTCTGATAGTCTGCACTCCATATAGTAGATCTAAAGATTTAACTCATGTAAAGAAGCCTGTCCTCATAACCATGTTCAGAAAATAGAATACAAAAATCTTCAATTAGTGAATAAAAACAGTTTAGAACAAAATATGTATCAGTACAAAATTATTACCAATTATTACAAATATAGTTGATATATTCCTTTTGAACCTGTCTGCTAACAATCTAGAATGGTCTTTCACAGGTTCTCAGCAGCCTCTAAGCAAAATGAAAAATGTAGGCTAAAGGGGATAGCTCCTTTAATCTCAATTATGTATAAAATAAGAAACTGAGCTTTACACAATTTACCCTGGTCTATCGCTGCCTTACTACCAGTCTTTGTTGATCAGCTGCAGCAATGGCAACTCATTGACAGAAAGCAGCAATAATCATCTCAGCAGTGGATAGCTAGTCATAAAGGCCCTTTTCACACATCAGTTTTTTTGCTGTCAGTAACAATCCGTTGGCTCGACTGATCGACGAATCTGTTGCAGATTGTGAAAAACTGATGCAACTGATTCATTTTTTAAAGGGATCCGACTAGCGGATCTGGCTTATTGGATCCTAAATAAATCTGTGCATGCTCAGTTAAAAAAAACAGAATCCATCACCGCATTCCGTCATTTGACGGATCCGGCGCCCATAGGCTTCCATTAGAGCAAACGACGAACAGCGACGGATCCGTCGCTGTCCGACTTTTTTTACGTTCACAAAAAACGTTACTTTGTCTGTTGTCTCATAGTGGATGAAATGTGAGGTCATCCGTTGCAATCTGTTGCTAATACAAGTCTATGAGAAAAAAAACGGATCCGGCAGCATCAGTTGCCGGATTCGTTTTTTTCAAAATGCAACGGATTGCGACTGATAGCAAAAAACTGATGTGTGAAAGGGGCCGTAGACTATGGGAGAGTAGGTAGAGCTCAGTTTCTTATTTAGGGACCATCTTGATTGGGTACACTTTTTTGCAATAAGTTTTTCTATGTATTAACTGTTAAAGGCCATTGTGTGAATATGCAACAGCACCTCATACTAGCACCAACAGGTATGCTGGACCATGATTTTGGTTTTAGCTTTAGTTTTTTATTCTTGGCACATTTGGAGAAATGTGCACTCCACTTTTGGCTGTACCCCTTGTCTATTTAGCTTTTAACAGGTAGATGCAAAACACGGTTGGGTCCAGTTCCTGCCCTGACCCTTTCACACCCTCCAGAACATAGTAGGCGTGTTGTTTAAGTTAGGGACCATCCTAATTGGGTACACCTTTTCATGGTGGGGTTATGTTGCGTTCTTTTGTTCAAAATGGTGTCAACGAAGTACCCTATATTTTTTACGTGTTTTACTATTATTTGCTTAAGGTAGGGTACTTATTTACTCTTTTTAATCTAGGCTTTAAATAGAACTGACCCTGGGGATTAATAATAGATAAAATTGGACAATCCAAATAAGTCTGATTTAGTTAGAGAAATTACAAAGGTGAGGATTAGAAATTGATCGAAACGACACGGTACATTTGGCCCTTTTGAATCTCCTGCCTTTCTATTCATAAAGTTGATTGGTTCAGTTATGTATAATTGTAAACTATAGAAGAATACCTGAAAGAGATGCTATGTAGTACATACATACATGTTGTGATTAACATACAATTAATGTATTGCAGAGTTCTTACTTATTTGTCTACATTTCTTAGGCACCACTATAAAGTACTTGACTCATGAAATGGAAATCTTCTCTCGAGGGAGATTAATGAAATGTTGATTGATTGGGATGACTAAAGAAGGTTCAATAGCTTCAAGCAAAATAAATACCCATAAGAATTGCATGCCTTTCCAAATAATATATGCATATTATTAACTTATATAGTACAAATTATGTGTTGGCATGTCAAATTTTATCCTGTGGGACAAATTAAGATTCTTATTTTTGAACAAAATTTACCTTTTAAATTCAAATGAGACTCCCAGACGAATTACAACATTTACAAATTAGACATTTGTACATTGGGGTTATACATTGTGTATGTTCAGTTGTTTATATAAATGGATTTCATATATCAACTGCTGATGAAAGAACTCAAATCAACATTGTCTTCAAACAAATAGTGGTCTCACTTAATGTATTTCTTTCATTCTTTTCATAAAACCTTGTTAGAACATTATATTCAACATTCAGTTGGGTCCAAATTTAGAAGCAGTGTATCACTTCTAGGATGTGTTGCTGGTTAGAGAACATTTAGTCATTTACAGTGCCATTTACTGCAGCAAAATAAGTTCTGATCAAATTGCTATATCATACATTGGTGCCTATTTAGGGCAGAACATTTGCCCATGTAAATCGACCATAAAGGCAGCAAAATACATTACAGTGAAGAAGGCATATAAATGATCAACCATTGATTGATCACTTAGTGAACGACTGTTCTGTGGACATGCAGGATAGTCCATTTTAGAAAAGCTATTACAGTCATTAAAACAGCTTATAAGTGATCAATGTCAGGATAAATAAACTTTCCGGAAATGTTTTAGGGACAATTTAAGAATGAGCAGCATGGTGGCTCA
The DNA here is from genome assembly GCF_051348905.1 of Ranitomeya variabilis. Lineage (NCBI taxonomy): Eukaryota > Metazoa > Chordata > Amphibia > Anura > Dendrobatidae > Ranitomeya > Ranitomeya variabilis. The sequence continues at coordinate 85,062,237 of NC_135237.1, read as the reverse complement.
GTGGTTAGCACTATTGATTTGCAGCACTGGGGTCTGGGGTTCAATCCCAAGAAGGACAATATCTGCAAGGAGTTTGTATGTTTCCGTGAGTTTTGTCTTGGTATTCCAGTTTCTTCCCACACTCCACAGACATACTGATAGGGAATTTAGATTGTGACCACAAATGGAGGCGGTGATAATGATGTCTGAAAAGCACTAAGGAATTATTGGTGCTGCATAAGTGATTAAAATAATACAAATATTTTATGAAACATTCTTATTGGGACTAATGACTATTGTTTTTAAAAGATGCCTTTCATTAGTCTGGCAAAAAAGGTGCTAGAATGGTATGTGTTATGATCCGGTGACCTTGGAGCCGCATGAGACTTTCTCAGGAGTAGGTGGAACCTATACTGACCGCAATCCCTAAACTGACACCGCAACTAGAAGTAGCCATGGGATGTACCTAACAATCCTAGACACCTCGACACAGCCAGAGGACTAAATACCCCTATAGATGGAAATGGGAATCCTATCTTGTCTCAGAGCAGAACCCCAAAGGATAGACAGCCCCCCACAAATATTGACTGTGAGTATAAGAGGAAAGACACACGCAGGCAGAAAACAGGGTTTAGCAAAAGAGGCCACTCTAGCTAAACAGGAAAGGATAGGACAGAATGCTAAGCGGTCAGTAATAAAACCCTGAAAATATCCACAGCAGATAATACAAAAATTCCACCATCTAACTAAAGACATGGAACGTATCTCTGCATCTCCTGAGAATCCAACTTGACTGGAAAAATCCTGGCACAGTCTAAGCTGGACAAGAAAAAACAATGAATAGCACTGATCTGTAAAGCACACAGCATGCGTACTGCAGAAACAAAAACCAGACACTTATCTTTGCTGAATTGGCAGCAGTGCAGGAGGAACCAGACTGAGATCCAAACCTTCCAAGAACAATGGACAACTGGCAAGGACTAATGAATCCTGCAACCTTAAATACCCCAGGCAGCACTGCAATCAGCGGGGACACCTGCCCAGGATTGCAACCCAGGGACAACTGTATTACCACCAACAACCACCGGAGGGAACCCAAGAGCAGAATTCACAACAGTACCCCCCCTTGAGGAGGGGTCACCGAACCCTCACCAGAGCCCCCAGGCCGATCAGGACGAGCCAGATGAAAGGCACAAACCAAATCAGCAGCATGGACATCAGAGGCAAAAACCCAAGAATTATCCTCCTGGCCATAACCCTTCCATTTGACAAGGTACTGAAGCCTCCGCCTCGAAAAGTGAGAATCCAAAATCTTCTCAACCACATACTCCAACTCCCCATCAACCAACACCGGGGCCGGAGGATCAACAGAGGGAACAACGGGCACCACATATTTCTGCAATAAAGATCTATAGAAGACATTATGGATAGCAAAAGAGGCCGGAAGCGCCAATCGAAAAGACACCGGATTAATAATCTCAGAAATCCTATCAGGACCAATAAACCGAGGCTTAAACTTAGGGGAAGAAACCTTCATAGGAACATGACGGGAAGACAACCAAACCAGATCCCCAACCCGAAGCCGGGAACCAACACACCGACGACGGTTAGCAAAATGTTGAGCCTCCTCCTGAGACAACGCCAAATTGTCCACCACATGAGCCCAAATCTGCTGCAACCTGTCAACCACAGAATCCACTCCGGGACAGTCAGAAGGCTCAACCTGCCCCGAAGAAAAACGAGGATGAAAACCAAAATTACAAAAGAAGGGCGAAACCAAAGTAGCCGAACTAGCCCGATTATTAAGGGCAAACTCGGCCAATGGCAAGAAAGCCACCCAATCATCTTGATCAGCAGACACAAAGCATCTCAAATAAGTCTCCAGGGTCTGATTAGTTCGCTCAGTTTGGCCATTTGTCTGAGGATGAAATGCGGAAGAAAAAGACAAATCAATGCCCAGCCTAGCACAAAAGGCCCGCCAAAACCTAGAAGCAAACTGGGAACCTCTGTCGGACACAATATTCTCCGGAATACCATGCAAATGAACTACATGCTGAACAAACAACGGAACCAAATCTAAAGAGGAAGGCAATTTAGGCAAAGGCACCAAATGAACCATCTTAGAGAACCGGTCACAAACCACCCAGATAACCGACATCCTCTGGGAAACCGGAAGATCAGAAATAAAATCCATAGAAATATGCGTCCAGGGCCTCTCAGGGACCGGCAATGGCAAAAGCAACCCACTAGCACGGGAACAACAAGGCTTGGCCTGCGCACATGTCCCACAGGACTGCACAAAAGAACGCACATCACGTGACAAAGAAGGCCACCAAAATGACCTACCAACCAAATCTCTGGTACCAAAAATACCAGGATGGCCAGCCAACACAGAACAATGAACCTCAGAAATCACTCTACTAGTCCATCTGTCAGGAACAAACAGTTTCCCCACCGGACAGCGGTCAGGTTTGTCAGCCTGAAACTCCTGAAGAACCCGTCGTAAATCAGGGGAAATGGCAGAGAGGACCACCCCTTCTTTCAGAATGCTGACCGGTTCAAGGACCTCAGGAGAATAAGGCAAAAAACTCCTAGAGAGGACATCAGCCTTAATATTCTTAGAACCCGGAAGATACGAGACCACAAAATCAAAATGGGAAAAAAACAAGGACCATCGAGCCTGTCTAGGATTCAGCCGTCTGGCAGACTCGAGGTAAATCAAATTCTTATGATCGGTCAAGACCACAATACGGTGCTTAGCTCCCTCAAGCCAATGTCGACACTCCTCAAATGCCCACTTCATAGCCAACAATTCCCGATTGCCGACATCATAATTGCGTTCGGCAGGCGAAAACTTACGGGAAAAGAAGGCACATGGTTTCATCAAGGAACCAACAGGATCCCTCTGGGACAAAACGGCCCCTGCGCCAATCTCAGAAGCGTCAACCTCAACCTGAAATGGAAGAGAAACATCCGGTTGATGCAACACCGGGGCAGAAATAAATTGGCATTTTAAGCTCCTGAAAGGCAGAGACAGCTGCAGAGGACCAATTCGCCACATCAGCGCCTTTCTTCGTCAAATCGGTCAAGGGTTTAACCACACTGGAGAAGTTAGCAATGAAACGGCGATAAAAATTAGCAAAGCCCAAAAATTTCTGAAGGCTCTTCACGGATGTGGGTTGAATCCAATCATGAATGGCCTGAACCTTAACCAGATCCATCTCGATAGATGAGGGAGAAAAAATGAAGCCCAAAAAAGAAACCTTCTGCACTCCAAAAAGACACTTAGACCCCTTCACAAACAAAGCATTATCACGAAGGATCTGAAATACCATCCTGACCTGCTTCACATGAGACTCCCAATCATCGGAAAAAATCAAAATGTCATCCAAATATATAATCAAGAATTTATCAAGATAAGTCCGGAAAATATCATGTATGAAGGACTGAAAATCAGATGGAGCATTAGAGAGCCCAAATGGCATCACAAGGTATTCAAAATGGCCTTCGGTCGTATTAAACGCAGTTTTCCATTCATCACCCTGCTTAATACGAACAAGATTATATGCCCCCGAAGGTCAATTTTAGTAAACCAACTAGCCCCCTTAATCCTAGCAAACAAATCGGAAAGCAGAGGCAAAGGGTATTGAAACTTGACCGTGATCTTATTCAAGAGGCGATAATCAATACAGGGTCTCAAGGAGCCATCCTTCTTAGCAACAAAAAAAATCCCACTCCCAATGGTGAAGAAGATGGCCGAATATGCCCTTTCTTCAAAGACTCCTTAACATAACTCCGCATAGCGGTATGTTCAGACACAGACAGGTTGAAAAGTCGGCCCTTAGGAAACTTACAGCCTGGAATCAAGTCTATAGCACAATCACAGTCCCTATGCGGTGGAAGGGAACTGGACTTGGGCTCATCGAATACATCCTGAAAATCAGACAAAAACTCTGGAGTTTCAGAAGAGGAAGAAGAGGAGATTGACATCAAAGGAACGTCATTGTGAACCCCCTGACAACCCCAACTAGTCACAGACATAGACTTCCAATCCAACACAGGATTATGTACCTGCAAGCACGGAAAACCCAGCACGATAACATCATGCAAATTATGCAACACCAGGAATCGACAATCTTCCTGATGGGCTGGCGCCATGTGCATGGTCACCTGTGTCCAAAACTGAGGCTTATTTTTAGCCAAAGGTGTAGCATCAATCCCCCTTAAAGGAATAGGATTCTGCAAAGGCTGCAAGGGAAAACCACAATGCCTGGCAAACTCAAAGTTCATTAAGTTCAAGGCGGCGCCTGAATCCACAAACGTCATGACAGAAAATGAAGACAATGAGCAGATCAAGGACACAGATAACAGAAATTTAGGTTGTACAGTACTGATGGTAATTGAACTAGCGATCCTCTTTGTACGCTTAGGGCAGACTGAAATGACATGAGAAGCATCGCCACAATAAAAACACAATCTATTCTGACGTCTGAATCCTTGTTGTTCCGTTCTAGACAGAATCCTATCACATTGCATTGGCTCAGGCATCCGCTCTGAGGACAACGCCACAGCGTGCACAGTTCTGCGCTCTCGCAAACGCCGATCAATCTGAATGGCCAGAGACATAGAATCACTCAGACTGGAAGGCGTGGGAAAACCCACCATAACATCTTTAACGGATTCAGAAAGACCCTTCCTGAAAACTTCCAACAAAGCATCATCATTCCATTTAGTCAACACAGACCATTTTCTAAATTTCTGACAATATAATTCTGCCGCTTCTTGACCCTGAGACAGGACCAACAAGGTCTTCTCTGCTTGATCCACAGAGTTTGGTTCATCATATAATAATCCTAAAGCCTGAAAGAAGGTATCTACATTAAGCAAGGCCGGATTCCCAGATTCCAGGGAAAATGCCCAATCCTGAGGATCGCCACGCAGCAGGGAGATGACAATTTTAACCCGCTGAATGGAATCACCAGAGGATCGAGGTCTCAGAGCAAAAAACAGTTTACAGTTATTTTTAAAACTCAGAAATTTGGACCTGTCACCAAAAAACAAATCAGGAATAGGAATCTTAGGCTCTAAAGCCAGAGTCTGAACAATATAATCAGAAATACCCTGTACCCTAGCAGCAAGCTGGTCTACACGAGAAGCTAATCCCTGAATATCCATGCTAGCACCAGACTCCTCAGCCACCCAGAGAAAAAGAGGGAAGAAAAGACAAAGCAGGCTACAGAAAAAAAATGGCTCAACACCTTTCTTCCCTTCTTCTGAGATGCATTTAACTCATTGTTGGCCAGTTGTACTGTTATGATCCGGTGACCTTGGAGCCGCATGAGACTTTCTCAGGAGTAGGTGGAACCTATACTGACCACAATCCCTAAACTGACACCGCAACTAGAAGTAGCAGTGGGATGTACCTAACAATCCTAGACACCTCGACACAGCCGGAGGACTAAATACCCCTATAGATGGAAATGGGAATCCTATCTTGCCTCAGAGCAGAACCCCAAAGGATAGACAGCCCCCCACAAATATTGACTGTGAGTATAAGAGGAAAGACACACGCAGGCAGAAAACAGGGTTTAGCAAAAGAGGCCACTCTAGCTAAACAGGAAAGGATAGGACAGAATGCTAAGCAGTCAGTAATAAAACCCTGAAAATATCCACAGCAGATAATACAAAAATTCCACCATCTAACTAAAGACATGGAACGTATATCTGCATCTCCTGAGAATCCAACTTGACTGGAAAAATCCTGGCACAGTCTAAGCTGGACAAGAAAAAACAATGAATAGCACTGATCTGTAAAGCACACAGCATGCGTGCTGCAGAAACAAAAACCAGACACTTATCTTTGCTGAATTGGCAGCAGGGCAGGAGGAACCAGACTGAGATCCAAACCTTCCAAGAACAATGGACAACTGGCAAGGACTAATGAAACCTGCAACCTTAAATACCCCAGTCAGCACTGCAATCAGCAGGGACACTTGCCCAGGATTGCAACCCAGGGACAACTGTATTACCACCAACAACCACTGGAGGGAACCCAAGAGCAGAATTCACAACAGGTATGGGTTCACCTGCACTGCTGTCAGTTGATAATAACAAGACAGGAATCCGAAAATCAATTGCTGCGGTTTATTGATCAACTTGTTTCAAACTTCTTCATTAGAAAAAAACTAGGGTAATACACACAGTCGATGGCATACAAGTATATATAGACACGTGGTACAAATTTGAACCGCATGTCTGTATATACTTGTATGCCATCGACCATGTGTCCTGTTGAAAAAGTTTGAAACTTTGAAACACGTTGACCAATAAACCGCAGCAATTGGTTTTTGGATTTCTGTCTTCTTATCATCAACTGACAGCAGTGCAGGTGAACCCATACCATTCTAGCACCTTTTTTGCCAGACTAATGAAAAGCATCTTTTAAAAAGAAGTTGACTAATAGTCATTAGTCCCATTAAGAATGTTTCATCAAATATTTATATTATTTTGATTGATTGATTGATTGTTTGATTGCTTGATTGATTGATTATTTTGATAATATTATGACCAACTGATGGCAGCACTGGTGAACCCATACCATTCTTTCACCTTTGATTTCTTCTTCATGGGTCTACAGCAGCCTTAAGGTACCTTCACACTCAGCAACTTTACAACGAGAATGACAATGATCGTTGCAGCGTCCTGGATAGCGATCTCATTGTGTTTGACACGCAGCAGCGATCTGGATCCCGCTGTGATATCGCTGGTCGGAGCTAGAAGTCCAGAACTTTATTTGGTTGTCAGATCGGCGTGTATCGTCATGTTTGACAGCAAAAGCAACGATGCCAGCAATGTTTTTCATGGAGCTAACAACCTGCGAGAACGATAAGTGAGTCGCCGTTACGTCACTGGATCGCTCCTGCATTGTTGTGGAGCTGCTGTGTTTGACGTCTCTACAGCGACCTAAACAGCGATGCTGCAACGATCGGCTCGTTGTCTATATCGCTGCAGCGTCGCTGAGTGTGACGGTACCTTAAGCCTCTTTCAGTGGTTTTGTGCACACAACCTTATCAGGTGAGCAGGTATTTTCCTCCACACTATCCAGATAAGACCCTATTGTGCTTTTTGTCCTGTTCAGGTTTATTCTTTTTCTGTTAAGGTACCTTCACACGAAGCGACGCTGCAGCGATAGCGACAACGATGTCGATCGCTGCAGCGTCGCTGTTTGGTCGCTGGAGAGCTGTCACACAGACCGCTCTCCAGCGATCAACTATGCCGAGGTCCCCTGGTAACCAGGGTAAACATCGGGTAACTAAGCGCAGGGCCGCGCTTAGTAACCCGATGTTTACCCTGGTTACCAGCGTAAAATCTAAAAAAAACAAACAGCACATACTTACATTCACGTCCCCCTGCGTCCACTTCCTGACTGACTGAGCGCCGTACAGTGAGAGCAGAGCGGTGACGTCACCGCTGTGCTGCTTTCACTTTCACTTTGCGGCGCTGAGTCAGAGGAGGAAGCAGACTGCAGGGGACGCAATGTGAGTATGTGCTGTTTGTTTTTTTTACATTTTACGCTAGTAACCAGGGTAAACATCGGGTAACTAAGCGCGGCCCTGCGCTTAGTAACCCGATGTTTACCCTGGTTACCAGTGTAAAATATCGCTGGTATCGTTGCTTTTGCTTTCAAACACAACGATACACAGCGATCGGACGACCAAATAAAGTTCTGGACTTTATTCAGCGACCAGCGACATCACAGCAGGATCCTGATCGCTGCTGCGTGTCAAACGAAACGATATCGCTAGCGAGGACGCTGCAACGTCACGGATCGCTAGCGATGTCGTTATAATGTCGTTTCGTGTGAAGGTACCTTTAGTCTGTCAAAAAGTACATAAGTAAACTGTGAAGAAAATTTGTTAAAATTGGCAATTTGTGTGCCAGTTATAATAAAAAGCTAGCTGTACGTGGAACTAACCTTACATAGAGAAGTTCCAATGCAAAATCTGCTTACAAAAATATTTTATTCCCTTTTAGAGTATGTGCACACGTTGCAGATTTGCCTGTGGAATTTTCTGCGCAGATTCTGCATCTCATGGCAGAAAACGCAGGTAAAAATCAATGCGTTTTTGATGCGGATTTTCATGCATTTTTTTCATGTGGATTTAAATGCTTTTTTGAAAGCTAAATAAAGATCTATCATTGAACAAAAAAAAAAGAATTGTGATGTCATTTCTTGTCCAACCTCTTCATTTACATACTCCATTGAAGAATAATGTTTACACACACAGAAAGATAGATAAATAAATAGATAGATAGATAGATAGATAGATAGATAGATAGATCGATAGATAGATAGATATGGGATAGATAGATAGATAGATAGATAGATAGATAGAAAATAGATAGGTAGATAGATATGTAGATGGATAATAGATAAATAATAGATAGATAGATCTATAGATCTATCTATCTATAGATCGATGTATCTATCTATTATCGATATCTATATTTCTATCTATCTATAGATATATCTATCTATAGATATATAGATATATCTATAGATAGATAGATAATACCAAGCCTGATGTTTAGTAATAAACATAATAAAATGGTACATAAAAAGCTAAATATAGACACACACACACACACATAAAATCTGCGTTAGGCCGGGGTCACTCTTGCGAGAAACTCGCATGAGTCTCGAATCTCAATACCCGGCACTGCCACCGGCACTCGGGCCCGGAGTGTTCAGATGCATAGAAATGCATGCAGCTCCATGCTCCAGTCCCGAGTGCCGGCGGCAGTGCTGGGTATTGATGTGAGAGACTCGTGCGAGTTTCTCACAAGTGTGACCCCGGCCTTAAACGCAGTATCTGTTTCATTTTTAAAAAATTGAAAAAAAATAGCAAGGGCTCCCGCGCAATTTTCTGCACCAGAGAGGGAAAGCCAGTGACTATTGGCTGATGTTTATAGCCTGGGAAGGGGTAATACCCATAGATCTTCCCAGGCTATGAAAATCAGCCCGAAGCTGAGACCCCCCAAAAAACAACATGGGGTCACCCTATAATTAATAGCCCGAAAAAGGCTATGTAGACAGTTGCAGGCTGATATTCATAGCCTAGGAAGAGACCATGGATATTGTCCCCTAGATACCAAACACCAGCACTCAGCCTCCCCAGAAATGGTGTATCTATAAGATGCGCCAATTCCGGCACTTAGCCTCTCTCTTCCCACTGCCCCGTAGGGTGCCATATGGGGTAATAGTGGGTTAATGTCACCTTTGAATTGTAAGGTGACATCAAGCTCGCTTAGTAATGGAGGGTGTCAATAAGACACCTATCCTATAGTTGTTAATGGGTTAAATAAACACACACACATGCAGAATAAAGTATTTTAATGAAATAAAATGCTACACAGTTTTGCCATCTCTATATTTCTGCTAATCCAAATGATGCCCTCGATCTCCTGCAAAAAAGTGTCCCACGACGATCTCCTCCAATGACTCCTGCAGTGTTATCACTGAGGGTTCAATGGACTCTCACTTTACAGCATTGCTGGGTGAGAATTTGCCCATGCAGTGGTTCCACAAGAACTATACTGTACTCACAGCGGCGGAGGGATACAGTGCAGAAGGACACCTTCTATCATTGTATCCTGGAGCCACTGGAGAACGGTCGCATCTGCCAATGTGACAGCTCTCTATGGGAGATCATTGTGGGACACTCATTATTAAATGGATTACATCGGATCAGGGAGTATACTGTTGGTTTATTATTTTTATTTTTTTTTACAGGTGGTCGAGGGCTTCGGGGATTAGCTGTATGGTGAGTATGTTCTGTTTGTTGTATGTACTGTAGGTACTGTATGTCTTTATGTGTTTTTTTCACACTTGAACACAGTAGCCGGATGATGGGATTACTACTGTCCTATCATCTGGCTACCTGTCACTGTAGCAGGCATAGCCAGATGGGACTAGTAGTTCCATCAAACGATGCCTGCTTACACACAGCCCCGCACACCCACACACAGCCCCGCACACACACACATACAGCCCAGCACAGCCCCGCACACCCACACACACACTCATACATAGCCCCGCAGACCCCCTCAGAGCCCCGCAGACCCCTGCCAACCCCTGCAGACACACACAGACACACACAGATATACACAAACACCCGCACACAGACACACACATCTTCTCCGCACACACAGTCTCCGCCCACACTCTGCCCACACACTCTTCCCCCTCCTGATCTGCAGCATTTCTCGCAGGCACATCCACAGCAAATCCACAGATCATTTTAAACCTGCGGTTTTGCTTCAGATTGGCCTGACACAATGGAAGTCAATGGGAGCCGAAACGCTGCAGGTACGCAAAAAGAATTGACATGCTGCTGAAAAAAACGCAACAATTCCACACTTTTTTTCACAGCATGTGCACACTACATGTCAATTTCACATTGACTAACATTGCTTGTGCACTACACTCACCGGCCACTTTATTAGGTACACCATGCTAGTAACGGGTTGGACCCTCTTTTGCCTTCAGAACTGCCTCAATTCTTCGTGGCATAGATTCAACAAGGTGCTGGAAGCATTCCTCAGAGATTTTGGTCCATATTGACATGATGGCATCACACAGTTGCCGCAGATTTGTCAGCTGCACATCCCAAAGATGCTCCATACAAGGCAGGATGGATCCATGCTTTCATGTTGTTTACGCCAAATTCTGACCCTACCATCCGAATGTCGCAGCAGAAATCGAGACTCATCAGACCAAGCAACGTTTTTCCAATCTTCTACTGTCCAATTTCGATGAGCTTGTACAAATTGTAGCCTCAGTTTCCTGTTCTTAGCTGAAAGGAGTGGTACCCGGTGTGGTCTTCTGCTGCTGTAGCCCATCTGCCTCAAAGTTTGATGCACTGTGCATTCAGAGATGCTCTTAGGCCTACCTTGGTTGTAACGGGTGGCGATTTGAGTCACTGTTGCCTTTCTATCAGCTCGAACCAGTCTGCCCATTCTCCTCTGACCTCTGGCATCAACAAGGCATTTCCGCCCACAGAACTGCCGCTCACTGGATTTTTTTTCTTTTTCGGACCATTCTCTGTAAACCCTAGAGATGGTTGTGCGTGAAAATCCCAGTAGATCAGCAGTTTCTGAAATACTCAGACCAGCCCTTCTGGCACCAACAACCATGCCACGTTCAAAGGCACTCAAATCACCTTTCTTCCCCATACTGATGCTCGGTTTGAACTGCAGGAGATTGTCTTGACCATGTCTACATGCCTAAATGCACTGAGTTGCCGCCATGTGATTGGCTGATTAGAAATTAAGTGTTAACAAGAAGTTGGACAGGTGTACCTAATAAAGTGGCCGGTGAGTGTACACTGCAGGTTTGATGCAATTCCGCGCATCCAAAAGCACTGCGGATCCGCATAAAAATCCGCAACGTGTGCACATAGCCTTAGACTCTGAAGTCTTTCCGGGATACACCTTGGCATTGGTATGATAGTTTTTTACAATTGTTTGATCATAGTGATGAGCGAGTGTGCTCCTTACTTTAGTTTTCCAAGCATGCTCGGGTGTTCTCCAAGAATCTTGGGCATGTTCATAGATTATGTTTGAGTGCTCGGAGATTTAGTTTTTGCTGACGCAGCTGCATGATTTGCATCTGCTATACGCCTGAATACATGTGAGGATTGCCTGTTTGTTGGGGAATCCCCACATGTATTCAGGCTGTATAACAGCCGCAAATCATGCAGCTGCGGGGACTCAAGCATAATATCTACGAGCACGCCCAAGATACTCGTAGAACACCCGAGCATGCTTGGAAAACTCGAGTAACGAGCATACTCGCACATAACTAATCATAAACAATGTTTACTTAGTACCCTGTGTTATTTACATGCACTATTGTGTTTTACTTACTTGTAGCAGGGTATATGTTTATTTTGCTTCTATCTTAGGTTTTGAATTCATGCATAAAGAATTACAAAAACTCTGTATTCTAAAAAAAACAGATTTTTGTGAAATTTGAGTAGACATTGATTGCAGTAGAAAAAATTTGCCCGTCTTGAATGACTAGGCTTGGCAAGAGGTTTACAAGAAGCGCTAATGATTGCTCTGTAACAAAACATCCAAAAGATAAAAGTCTGCCTGCTTCATCTCAGATGTATGACAAAGTGAATTATAATAAAAAGTTTGTTCATTTGCCAAACTTTTTTTTATTTATATTAGTAAAGTTAGGTTTTTTCTTTATATTAACATTTTGTTTAACATATTTTAAGAAATTAAACAATTGAGCTGTTTATTACAGGCCTCCAGAATGTAGGTCTTCTGAGACACTGAAGAGGTCATATTTCTGGAATCTGAAATTTACATACATATAAGAACTTTTGTTGCAATTGATGTCATGTGCATATAATGATACTTATTTGCATGTGAATGTGTTATGTGGTATAATTTAGTTCTGAACAACTGACCTTTTAAAGAAGAAAGGCCCAAGAGACAGGTTCTTGGAAGCCTGTGATTAAAGAATAGATTATTGGCTTTAGCCCAACAGTATTTTAAATCTGCCAAGTGCTTGTGAAGGAATGAAGTGCTGGTGATTTGACGAGACCGAAGTGTAAAATAATCCACACTACCATCCTTTGTTATAAAAACAGAAATGAAGGAGACACAGTTTTTTATGGATGGTGAGAAGAAAGTCAGAAAATAAAGTGACTACTTAGTGCTAATGCAGGAAATGATGCATTATGCATCCGTAACCTTATTGAGTCAGTAAAAATATTTGAATTATATCCCGTATCTTTTCCTAGACTGGAAATTGTCTATTAGAAAAACATGACTACTGGAGAAGTGATGGATATAGCATACTTTAAATGCTCATTTTGGTTTAAACAAACTTTGTACAAATTAATAGGACAAGTGAAGGCTCGCTCACGTGACTGTAGACTTTCTCATCCGAGAGAATCGGGTAGATTATGCTAATGACTGTCATGATCTCAATGGCAAGAGATCATAGCATCAGCATATATAGGAACTAGCTCTTGGAAGATGGAAACTGAGCTGACCATGAACTAAACCTAACGCACAACTAGCAGTGGCCGGGTAGCATGCCTACGTTGATTCTAGATGCCCAGCACCAGCCGGAGGACTAAATAAAACTAGCAGAGGAAAATATTAGTCCTAGCTCACCTCTAGAGAAATACCCCGAAAGGAGACAGAGGCCCCCCACATGTATTGGCGGTGAATCAAGATGAAATAACAAACGTAGTATGAAAATAGGTTTAGCAAATTTGAGGTCCACTTACTACATAGCAGAAGACAGAAAGGACACTTTCATGGTCAGCTAAAAACCCTATCAAAACACCATCCAGAAATTACTTTAAAACTCTGGCATTAACTCATAACACCAGAGTGGCAATTCCTGTTCACAAGAGCTTTCCAGACACAGTAACGAAACTACAGCTGTGAACTGGAACAAAAATGCAAAAACAAACATGGACAAGAGTCCAACTTATCTAGTAGTTGTCTAGGAGCAGGAACAAGCACAGAGAGGCTTCTGATAACATTGTTGACCGGCAAGCAACTAACAGAGCAGCAAGGTTATATAGCGACTCCCACATCTTGATGGGAACAGGTGAACAGAGAAGATGAAGACACCAGTTCAATTCCACCAGTAGCCACCGGGGGAGCCCAGAATCCAAATTCACAACAGTACCCCCCCCCTCAAGGAGGGGGCACCGAACCCTCACCAGAACCACCAGGGCGATCAGGATGGGCCCTATGAAAGGCACGAACAAGATCAGAGGCATGAACATCAGATGCATTCACCCAAGAATTATCCTCCTGGCCGTATCCCTTCCACTTGACCAGATACTGGAGTCTCCGTCTGGAAACACGAGAGTCTAAGATTTTCTCCACAACGTACTCCAACTCACCCTCAACCAACACCGGAGCAGGAGGCTCAACGGAAGGCACAACCGGTACCTCATACCTGCGCAATAATGACCGATGAAAAACGTTATGAATAGAAAAGGATGCAGGGAGGTCCAAACGGAAGGAAACAGGGTTAAGAATCTCCAATATCTTATACGGGCCGATGAACCGAGGCTTAAACTTAGGAGAAGAGACCCTCATAGGGACAAAACGAGAAGACAACCACACCAAGTCCCCAACACGAAGACGAGGACCAACACGACGACGGCGGTTAGCAAAAAGCTGAGTCTTCTCCTGGGACAACCTCAAATTGTCCACCACCTGCCCCCAGATCTGATGCAATCTCTCCACCACAGCATCCACTCCAGGACAATCCGAAGATTCCACCTGACCAGAGGAAAATAGAGGATGAAACCCCGAATTACAGAAAAACGGGGACACCAAAGTGGCAGAGCTGGCCCGATTATTGAGAGCGAACTCCGCCAATGGCAAAAAAGCAACCCAATCATCCTGGTCAGCAGACACAAAACACCTCAGATATGTCTCCAGGGTCTGATTAATCCGCTCAGTCTGGCCATTCGTCTGAGGATGGAAAGCGGACGAAAAAGATAAATCTATGCCCATCCTAGCACAGAATGCCCGCCAAAATCTAGACACGAATTGGGTCCCTCTGTCAGAAACGATATTCTCAGGAATACCATGCAAACGAACAACATTTTGAAAAAACAGAGGAACCAACTCGGAAGAAGAAGGCAACTTGGGCAGAGGAACCAAATGGACCATCTTAGAGAAACGGTCACACACCACCCAGATGACAGACATCTTCTGAGAAACAGGCAGATCCGAAATAAAATCCATCGAGATGTGCATCCAAGGCCTCTTAGGAATAGGCAAGGGCAACAACAATCCACTAGCCCGAGAACAACAAGGCTTGGCCCGAGCACAAACGTCACAAGACTGCACAAAGCCTCGCACATCTCGTGACAGGGAAGGCCACCAGAAGGACCTTGCCACCAAATCCCTGGTACCAAAAATGCCAGGATGACCTGCCAACGCAGAAGAATGAACCTCAGAGATGACTCTACTGGTCCAATCATCAGGAACAAACAGTTTATCAGGTGGGCAACGATCAGGTCTATCCGCCTGAAACTCCTGCAAGGCCCGCCGCAGGTCTGGAGAAACGGCTGACAATACCACTCCATCCTTAAGGATACCTGTGGACTCAGAGTTACCAGGCGAGTCTGTCATGATCTCTGCAGGCAGAGATCATAGCAAGCCTATAGAGGGACAAGCTCTCGGAAGATGGAACTATACTGACCATGAACTAAGCCTGCCGCGCAACTAGAAATAGCCAGGTAGCATTTCCTATTTATCGCTAGATGCCCAGCTCTGGCCTAAGACCTAAATAGCTAGCAGAGGGAAATATAAGACCTGGCTCACCTCTAGAGAAATATTCCAAAGAAGACAGTAGCCCCCCACATATAATGACGGTGAGTTCAGATGAAACAACAAACGCAGCAGGAAAATAGTCTTAGCAAATTTGAGGTCCGCTTACTAGATAGCAGAAGACAGATAGTATACTTTCATGGTCAGCAGAAAAACACTAACAAAACACCATCCAGAGATTACCTTAAACTCTGGCATTAACTCATAACGCCAGAGTAGCAATCCCTGATCAACGAGAGCTTTCCAGACACAGTAACAAAACTTCAGCTGTGAACTGGAACAAATAGGCAAAACAAAACATGGACAAAAGTCCAACTTATCTAGTAGTAGTCTAGAAGCAGGAACAAGCACTGAGAGGCATCAGATAACATTGTTGACCGGCAAGAAACCACCAGAGAAATGAGCTTAAATAGCGACACCCACTACTGATGGAACCAGGTGAAACAGGAAAGAGGATGACAAGTCCAATTCCACAAGCGGCCACCGGGGGAGCCCAGAATCCAAATTCACAACAGTACCCCCCCCTCAAGGAGGGGGCACCGAACCCTCACCAGATCCACCAGGGCGACCAGGATGAGCCCTATGGAAGGCACGAACAAGATCAGAAGCATGAACATCAGATGCATTGACCCACGAATTATCCTCCTGGCCGTAACCCTTCCAGTTGACCAGATACTGGAGTCTCCGTCTGGAAACACGAGAGTCCAAAATTTTCTCCACAACGTACTCCAACTCACCCTCAACCAACACCGGAGCAGGAGGCTCAACTGAAGGTACCACAGGTACCTCATACCTGCGCAATAACGACCGATGAAAAACGTTATGAATGGAAAAGGACGCAGGGAGGTCCAAACGGAAAGAAACAGGATTAAGAATCTCCAATATTCTATAAGGGCCGATGAACCGAGGTTTAAACTTAGGAGAAGAGACCCTCATAGGGACAAAACGAGAAGACAACCACACCAAATCTCCAACACAAAGCCGAGAACCAACACGACGATGACGGTTGGCAAAACGCTGAGTCTTCTCCTGGGACAACTTCAAATTGTCCATAACCTGCCCCCAGATGTGATGCAATCTCTCCACCACCGCATCCACTCCAGGACAATCCGAGGATTCCACCTGACCGGAGGAAAATCGAGGGTGAAACCCCGAATTACAGAAAAACGGGGACACCAAGGTGGAAGAGCTGGCCCGATTATTGAGGGCGAACTCTGCCAATGGCAAAAAAGCAACCCAATCATCCTGGTCAGCAGAGACAAAACACCTCAGATATGTCTCCAGGGTCTGATTAGTCCGCTCGGTCTGGCCATTAGTCTGAGGGTGAAAAGCAGATGAAAAAGACAAATCTATGCCCATCCTAGCACAGAATGCCCGCCAAAATCTAGACACAAATTGGGTACCTCTGTCAGAAACAATATTCTCAGGAATACCGTGCAATCGGACAACATTCTGAAAAAACAGAGGAACCAACTCAGAAGAAGAAGGCAACTTGGGCAGAGGAACCAAATGGACCATTTTAGAGAAACGGTCACAGACCACCCAGATGACAGACATCTTCTGGGAAACAGGCAGATCTGAAATAAAATCCATCGAGATGTGTGTCCAAGGCCTCTTAGGAATAGGCAAGGGCAACAGCAGTCCGCTAGCCCGAGAACTACAAGACTTGGCCCGAGCACAAACGTCACATGACTGCACAAAGACTCGCACATCTCGTGACAGGGAAGGCCACCAGAAGGATCTTGCCACCAAATCCCTGGTACCAAAAATTCCGGGATGACCTGCCAATGCAGAAGAATGTACCTCAGAGATGACTCTGCTGGTCCAATCATCCGGAACAAACAGTCTATCAGGCGGACAACGATCCGGTCTATCTGCCTGAAACTCTTGCAAGGACCGCCGCAGATCAGGAGAAACGGCCGACAAAATTACTCCCTCCCTAAGGATACCTATGGGTTCAGAATTACCAGGAGAGTCCGGGTCAAAACTCCTAGAAAGGGCATCTGCCTTAACATTCTTAGAACCCGGTAGGTATGACACCACAAAATTAAAGCGAGAAAAAAATAAAGACCAGCGCGCCTGTCTAGGATTCAGGCGTCTGGCAGGCTCAAGATAAATCAAATTTTTGTGGTCAGTCAATACCACCACCTGATGCCTAGCCCCCTCGAGCCAATGGCGCCACTCCTCAAACGCCCACTTCATGGCCAAAAGCTCCCGATTCCCAACATCATAATTCCGCTCTGCGGGCGAAAATTTGCGAGAAAAGAAGGCACAAGGCCTAATGACGGAGCAGTCGGAACCTTTCTGCGACAACACTGCCCCAGCTCCGATCTCCGAAGCGTCAACCTCAACCTGAAAAGGCAGATTCACATCAGGCTGACGCAACACAGGGGCAGAGGCAAAACGGCGCTTAAGCTCCTGAAAGGCCTCTACAGCATGAGGGGACCAATTAGCAACATCAGCGCCTTGTCTGGTCAAATCAGTCAGTGGTTTAACGACATCCGAAAAACCAGCAATAAATCGGCGGTAAAAGTTGGCAAAGCCCAAAAATCTCTGAAGACCCTTAAGAGAGGAGGGCTGAGTCCAGTCACAAATAGCTTGCACCTTGACGGGATCCATCTCAATGGAAGAGGGAGAAAAAATATACCCCAAAAAGGAAATTTTCTGGACCCCAAAAACGCACTTAGACCCCTTCACACATAAAGAATTAGACCGCAGAACCTGAAAAACTCTCCTGACCTGCTGGACATGAGAGTCCCAGTCATCAGAAAAAATCAGAATATCATCCAGATATATTATCATAAATTTATCCAGAAAATCGCGGAAAATATCATGCATAAAAGACTGGAAAACTGAAGGGGCATTAGAAAGACCAAAAGGCATGACCAAATACTCAAAGTGGCCCTCGGGCGTATTAAATGCGGTCTTCCACTCATCCCCCTGCCTGATCCGCACCAAATTATACGCCCCACGAAGATCAATTTTAGAGAACCACTTAGCACCCTCTATACGAGCAAACAAATCAGTAAGCAATGGCAATGGGTATTGATACTTAACAGTGATCTTATTCAGAAGCCGATAATCAATACATGGTCTCAAAGAGCCGTCTTTTTTTGAGACAAAGAAAAACCCAGCTCCCAAGGGAGAAGAAGATGGACGAATATGTCCCTTTTCCAAAGACTCCTTTATATATTCCCGCATAGCAGCATGTTCCGGCACAGACAGATTAAACAAACGACCCTTGGGATATTTACAACCCGGTATCAAATCTATGGCACAATCGCACTCACGGTGCGGAGGTAACGACCCAAGCTTGGGTTCGTCAAAGACGTCTTGATAATCAGAGAGGAACTCAGGGACTTCAGAGGGAATGGACGACGAAATAGAAACCAAAGGTAAGTCCCCATGAATACCCTTACATCCCCAGCTCAACACAGACATTGCTCTCCAGTCCAAGACTGGGTTGTGAGACTGCAACCATGGCAATCCCAGTACCAAATCGTCATGTAAATTATACAGCACCAGGAAACGAATAATCTCCTGGTGATCCGGATTGATACGCATGGTTACTTGTGTCCAGTATTGTGGTTTATTATTAGCCAATGGGGTGGAGTCAATCCCCTTCAGAGGAATAAGAGTCTCCAAAGGCTCTAAATCAAAACCACAACGATTGGCAAAGGACCAATCCATAAGACTCAGAGCGGCGCCAGAGTCAACATAGGCGTCCGTGGCAATGGATGACAAAGAGCAAATCAGGGTTACAGACAAAATAAACTTAGACTGAATGGTGCCAATGGAAACAGACTTATCAAGCTTCTTTGTACGCCTAGAGCATGCTGATATAACATGAGTAGAATCCCCACAATAGAAACACAATCCATTCTTCCGTCTAAAATTCTGTCGCTCGCTCCTGGACAGAATTCTATCACACTGCATACTTTCTGGCGTCTTTTCCATAGACACCGCCAGATGGTGCACCGGTTTGCGCTCCCGCAGACGCCTATCAATCTGAATAGCCATTGTCATGGACTCATTCAGACCTGCAGGCACAGGGAACCCCACCATAACATCCTTAACGGCATCAGAGAGACCTTCTCTGAAAGTTGCCGCCAAGGCGCACTCATTCCACTGAGTAAGCACAGACCATTTACGGAATTTTTGGCAGAAAACTTCAGCTTCGTCTTGCCCCTGAGATAGTGCCATCAAAGTTTTTTCTGCCTGAAGTTCCAAATGAGGTTCCTCATAAAGCAAGCCCAAGGCCAGAAAAAACGCATCCACATCGCGTAACGCAGGATCCCCTGCTGGCAATGAGAAGGCCCAATCTTGAGGGTCACCCCTGAGCAAGGAAATCACAATCCTAACCTGCTGAGCAGGGTCTCCAGCTGAACGAGACTTCAGGGACAAATAAAGCTTACAATTATTTCGGAAATTCTGGAAGCTAGCTCTATTCCCTGTGAAGAACTCCGGCAAAGGAATTCTCGGCTCAGATACCGGAGCATGTACCACAAAATCTTGTAAATTTTGTACTTTCGTGATGAGATTATTCAAACCCGCAGTTACACTCTGGAGATCCATTATTGTCAGGTGCACACAGAGCCATACAGAGATTAGGAGGAGAGAGAGAAAAAAAGACTGCAGCAAGGCAGACTGGAGGAAAAAAAAAAAAAAAAAAAAAAAAAAAAAATTCCAGCAGACTTCTTATAACTCTCCTTTCTCAACCTGGGTCTTTAACACTTTATTGGCCGGTCAAACTGTCATGATCTCTGCAGGCAGAGATCATAGCAAGCCTATAGAGGGACAAGCTCTCGGAAGATGGAACTATACTGACCATGAACTAAGCCTGCCGCGCAACTAGAAATAGCCAGGTAGCATTTCCTATTTATCGCTAGATGCCCAGCTCTGGCCTAAGACCTAAATAGCTAGCAGAGGGAAATATAAGACCTGGCTCACCTCTAGAGAAATATTCCAAAGAAGACAGTAGCCCCCCACATATAATGACGGTGAGTTCAGATGAAACAACAAACGCAGCAGGAAAATAGTCTTAGCAAATTTGAGGTCCGCTTACTAGATAGCAGAAGACAGATAGTATACTTTCATGGTCAGCAGAAAAACACTAACAAAACACCATCCAGAGATTACCTTAAACTCTGGCATTAACTCATAACGCCAGAGTAGCAATCCCTGATCAACGAGAGCTTTCCAGACACAGTAACAAAACTTCAGCTGTGAACTGGAACAAATAGGCAAAACAAAACATGGACAAAAGTCCAACTTATCTAGTAGTAGTCTAGAAGCAGGAACAAGCACTGAGAGGCATCAGATAACATTGTTGACCGGCAAGAAACCACCAGAGAAATGAGCTTAAATAGCGACACCCACTACTGATGGAACCAGGTGAAACAGGAAAGAGGATGACAAGTCCAATTCCACAAGCGGCCACCGGGGGAGCCCAGAATCCAAATTCACAACACGAGTCAGGCTCAAAACTCCTAGAAAGGGCATCCGCCTTAACATTCTTAGAACCCGGTAGGTATGACACCACAAAATTAAACCGAGAGAAAAATAATGACCAGCGCGCCTGTCTAGGATTCAGGCGCCTGGCGGTCTCAAGATAAACCAAATTTTTGTGGTCAGTCAATACCACCACCTGATGTCTGGCCCCCTCAAGCCAATGGCGCCACTCCTCAAAAGCCCACTTCATGGCCAAAAGCTCCCGATTCCCAACATCATAATTCCGCTCAGCGGGCGAAAATTTACGGGAAAAGAAGGCACAAGGCCTCATCACGGAGCAGTCAGAACTTCTCTGCGACAACACTGCCCCAGCTCCGATCTCAGAAGCGTCGACCTCAACCTGAAAAGGTAGAGCAACATCAGGCTGACGCAACACAGGGGCAGAGGAAAAACGGCGCTTAAGCTCCCGAAAGGCCTCCACAGCATCAGGGGACCAATCAGCAACATCAGCACCCTTCTTAGTCAAATCGGTCAAAGGCTTAGCAATATCCGAAAAACCAGCAATAAATCGACGATAAAAATTAGCAAAGCCCAAAAATTTCTGAAGACTCTTAAGAGAAGAGGGCTGCGTCCAATCACAAATAGCTTGAACCTTGACAGGATCCATTTCAATGGAAGAGGGGGAAAAAATATATCCCAAAAAGGAAATCCTCTGTACCCCAAAAACACACTTAGAACCCTTCACACACAAAGAATTAGACCGCAAAACCTGAAAAACCCTCCTGACTTGCTGGACATGAGAGTCCCAGTCATCCGAAAAAATCAGAATATCATCCAGATACACAATCATAAATTTATCCAAATAATCGCGAAAAATATCATGCATAAAGGACTGGAAAACTGACGGAGCATTAGAAAGACCAAAAGGCATCACTAAATACTCAAAGTGGCCCTCGGGCGTATTAAATGCGGTTTTCCACTCATCCCCCTGCCTGATTCGCACCAAATTATACGCCCCACGAAGGTCAATCTTAGAGAACCACTTGGCCCCCTTTATGCGAGCAAACAAATCAGTCAGCAACGGCAATGGGTATTGATATTTAACAGTGATTTTATTCAAAAGCCGATAATCAATACATGGTCTCAAAGAGCCGTCTTTTTTTGACACAAAGAAAAAACCGGCTCCTAAGGGAGAAGACGATGGACGAATATGTCCCTTTTCCAAGGACTCCTTTATATATTCACGCATAGCAGCATGTTCAGGCACAGACAGATTAAATAAACGACCCTTTGGGTATTTACTACCCGGGATTAAATCTATGGCACAATCGCACTCTCGGTGCGGAGGTAACGAACCAAGCTTGGATTCTTCAAAGACGTCACGATAGTCAGACAGGAACTCAGGAATTTCAGAGGGAATAGATGATGAAATGGAAACCACAGGTACATCCCCATGAGCCCCCTTACATCCCCAGCTCAACACAGACATAGCTTTCCAGTCGAGGACTGGGTTGTGAGATTGCAGCCAAGGCAATCCTAGCACCAAATCATCATGTAGATTATACAGCACCAGAAAGCGAATAATCTCCTGGTGATCCGGATTAATACGCATAGTTACTTGTGTCCAGTATTGTGGTTTATTATTAGCCAATGGGGTGGAGTCAATCCCCTTCAGAGGAATAGGAGTCTCCAAAGGCTCTAAATCATACCCACAGCGTTTGGCAAAGGACCAATCCATAAGACTCAAAGCGGCGCCAGAGTCGACATAGGCGTCCGTGGTAATAGATGACAAAGAGCAAATCAGGGTCACAGATAGAATAAACTTAGACGGTAAGGTGCAAATGGAAACAGATTTACCAAGCTTTTTAGTGCGCTTAGAGCATGCTGATATAACATGAGTAGAATCACCACAATAGAAACACAACCCATTTTTCCGTCTAAAATTCTGCCGCTCGCTTCGGGACAGAATTCTATCACACTGCATACTCTCTGGCGATTTCTCAGTGGACACCGCCAGATGGTGAACTGGTTTGCGCTCCCGCAAACGCCTATCGATCTGAATAGCCATTGTCATGGACTCATTCAGACCCGCAGGCACAGGGAACCCCACCATAACATCCTTAATGGCATCAGAGAGACCCTCTCTGAAAGTCGCCGCCAGGGCGCACTCATTCCACTGAGTAAGCACAGACCATTTACGGAATCTTTGGCAGTAAATTTCCGCTTCATCTTGCCCCTGAGATAGGGACATCAAAGTTTTTTCTGCCTGAAGCTCCAAATGAGGTTCGTCATAAAGCAACCCCAAGGCCAGAAAAAACGCATCCACATTGAGCAACGCAGGATCCCCTGGTGTCAGTGAAAAAGCCCAGTCTTGAGGGTCGCCCCGGAGCAAGGAAATCACAATCCTGACCTGCTGTGCAGGATCTCCGGCAGAGCGAGATTTCAGGGACAAAAATAATTTGCAATTATTTCGAAAATTCTGAAACCCAGATCTATTCCCCGAGAAAAATTCCGGCAAAGGAATTCTCGGCTCAGATACAGGTGCATGACAAACAAAATCTTGCAAATTTTGTACCTTCGTGGCGAGATTATTCAAACCTGCAGTTACACTCTGAAGATCCATTGCAAACAGGTGAACACAGAGCCATTCAAAGGAGAGAAAAAAAAAAAAAAAAAAATTTCAGCAGACTACTTATTTCTCTCCTTTCTCAGCCAAGGATTTTAACCCTTTAGTGGGCCGGTCAAACTGTCATGATCTCAATGGCAAGAGATCATAGCATCAGCATATATAGGAACTAGCTCTTGGAAGATGGAAACTGAGCTGACCATGAACTAAACCTAACGCACAACTAGCAGTGGCCGGGTAGCATGCCTACGTTGATTCTAGATGCCCAGCACCAGCCGGAGGACTAAATAAAACTAGCAGAGGAAAATATTAGTCCTAGCTCACCTCTAGAGAAATACCCCGAAAGGAGACAGAGGCCCCCCACATGTATTGGCGGTGAATCAAGATGAAATAACAAACGTAGTATGAAAATAGGTTTAGCAAATTTGAGGTCCACTTACTACATAGCAGAAGACAGAAAGGACACTTTCATGGTCAGCTAAAAACCCTATCAAAACACCATCCAGAAATTACTTTAAAACTCTGGCATTAACTCATAACACCAGAGTGGCAATTCCTGTTCACAAGAGCTTTCCAGACACAGTAACGAAACTACAGCTGTGAACTGGAACAAAAATGCAAAAACAAACATGGACAAGAGTCCAACTTATCTAGTAGTTGTCTAGGAGCAGGAACAAGCACAGAGAGGCTTCTGATAACATTGTTGACCGGCAAGCAACTAACAGAGCAGCAAGGTTATATAGCGACTCCCACATCTTGATGGGAACAGGTGAACAGAGAAGATGAAGACACCAGTTCAATTCCACCAGTAGCCACCGGGGGAGCCCAGAATCCAAATTCACAACAAATGACATTCTAATCAGATTTTGATCCAAGTGGCAACATAGTGTGATCTGAATCTATCGGATGAGAGAACCATAGCATACTGTGAGAAGAAGACGGAAAACAAAATTTCTCCATTCTGTAAGTCCGCAGAAATCTGACTACATGTGGATGTCATCCACTTGGAATCATATGTTTTACATGCCCTTCAAGGGGTGAGTGGCCTCCAATTTCAATGGGAAATTGCAGCATGCTGTGATGTTTGTCACTGACAGATTCTCTCAGTGAAAAAAATTGGGCATCAGCACCACCTGTTAGGGTTGGCGGATTGCGCTGAATAAAAAATAAATAATAAAGTGCAATCGCAACCCGGGGTCCATTGTGCAGAGATGGAAAACTGCTGCTAGTGAACAATGACGGAACTAAACAAAGTGCAATCACTAAAACCGCGCTGTGCTTAACGTCACTCAGTGTAAGCAGAACTCAGAGGACCAACTCAGTTATTGCACAGAAAGAGACTGCTGAAAGTAAGCAAGATGCTAAACCCTGTCAAACATCACAGGAGAATCAGCACGTGAGTAGTGCCCGCTCTGCAAGTAAATTGTGCTAACTGCACACGTGTAATAAAGTAGAAAACAAGTCAAGGAAAAGAACTCAAGTGACGCTAGGTGCAAGGCCCTGAAAGGTGCAGCCTGAGGGTTGGGCTTGCTCTGTAACTCATCTGTGATAGCCGCACACATGAAGAAGACAGATGCTAAACCAAGGGGAAGCTGTCCAGTCCTAACCCTACCTGCCAAAGTAAGAGCTCTCAGAGAATAGAGCGACTCGTGAAAGGAGAGTGATAGAGTATTATTATTTATTATTATAGCACCAGTTATTCCATAGCGCTTTACATGTGAGAAGGGGTATACATAATAAAAAACAAGTATCTTAATCAATACAAGTCATGACTGGTATATGAGAAGAGAGGTCCCTGCCCATGAGGGCTCACAATCTAAAAGTATCCACTCACATACACCTCACATAAGTGATACTAGCATGCCTGCATGTGCCACTGGTGTCCTTTTATACACAAGGAACCACCCTAAACACTCACACCCAGTCGGCCGAGGCGTCGCCCAGGGTGCCAATCTGAAGCTGCCACCTCACCGAGGCAACAACCGTCTGACCACCAATGAGCAGACGCCACATCACAGACATGCTCAGTAGGGACATCTCTGCACATACTCCCAAGCATCAGGCTGCACCCGCATATCGCTGGTCATCATAGGCTTGACTGGAAAGCCAGCAGTAACCAAACAAATACCATGAGACTGAGCAAGAAGCTGAGACAGACGTCTGTGCTGAGCAGCACTTGCAGTGGCTGGGCCAGAATGGGAGACCACAGCACCAGGCAATGCTTGGGCTCTATCCCATGTAGCGGGAGAATCCCGACGCCTAACACCACCCCTACCATTGAATACCATTGGTATGAGTGCTATCTGATAATATAATCAGACAGCACTAATCCTAATTACCGTATTTTTCAGATTATAAGATGCACTTTTTCCTGCCCAAATTTTTGGGGACAATGGGGGTGCGTCTTATAATGCGGATATTCCTTATCTGCGTGTGTCCCAGTGGCGGTGCTGCGCTGTGTGCACGGTGGCGGTGCGGTACTGCGCTGTGTCCCCGGTGCTGCGGGGGGCTCTGCTGACATTTTGTAAAAGGCCAGAGCCCTCCACAAGTTCTTCCATGGTTTCCTGACCCCTGTGCAGTGGTGAACTCCGGGAAATGGCCACCGGAAGGCGAAGCATGCGCAGATTGAGATCTCGGCGCCAAGATCTTGATCTGTGCATGTGCCGCCTCCCATTTTGGGCCATTTTCCCAAAGTCCACCTCCACACAGGAGTCAGGAAACCATGGAAGAACTTGTGGAGGGCTCTGGCCTTTTACAAAATGTCAGCAGAGCCCGCCGCAGCACCGGGGACACAGCACAACTTGGGGGACACAGCGCAGCTCAGTACCGCCACTGTGGACAGTCGACATAGCACAGCACCGCCACCTGGACACCCTCAGCGGCGTGCCACACTTTGGAACACCCACTAATCCCAGCCTGCGGCAACGCTCCACTCTTGCCTCCTCCACCAGCCACCCTGGGACCCTCGCTTCACCTCAGCCACCACCCCTGGTAAACAATAAGATGCACCACCATTTCATTAAAAAAAAAGGTTTTTTTCCTCTTTTTTGCCTCAAGATTTGGGGTGCGTCTTATAATCCGGAGCGTCTTACAAAGCGAAAAATACGGTATACGCTTGTGTGAGCGAGCCGTAAATATAGGATACTTTGAAATATCTTTTCTCTGAGAAATGTATTTTTTTCTCCACTTATAAGCCTCTTTATCTTCTCCTTCCTGCTTCCAGAAGGTCTTAAAAACTTCATAGATTGCCAGTTCACTAAGAAATCACATTACAGCTGCCAATTTAAGTTTATGGAGCTTTGAATGGAAAGAGGAGGGAGAAGCAGAGTGAAAGAGAAAAGCAGAACTATATTACTGATGCTTTTTATTAAAATAAACCAGTCAGTTGATTCATGCTAATAACAAATGACTGACTGGCACATCCAAGCTAGTGTGAATAGGTGCATACCAGGAGCAGCTATCTGCATATACAATATACAAAAAAAGGTTGCACTCTAAAGCATGTAAATGTGAAATATAAGAAATATGAATAGCAATACAGCTTCTGAATATTAGGAAATAAATGAGACGCTTTGCACATAATTTAATTACAGCAGGTTCCTACCTACCAATAAATGTAGGCTTTGCTGAGAGAGATGTCCACGTTCACCCAGGAATTCAGACATCAGCCTAAGAGAGGTATTCATACACGCAGGGACCCATCAGTTTTTTGAGACCACATTGACGTTGGTTGATGGGCAGGCGTGATTTGACCAAATTATGTGCAAGAGGAGTTACAAACTTTCCAGTTAGACTGTCAGAACGAGCTTACTAATTACTTCAAATAAAGGTGATGGTCACTTTCTCTGGTTAGTGCATCTTTCCTCACTCACGGACCAAATGCTTCTCTCCATACAATAGCTTCTGTTAGGGGTAAATGTGACCAGACCTGTCCATCAGCCTCATCGAGTTGTAAAGCACCTCACATAGGAAAGCTGCTTTTCTATTGGAGGAGGCTGATGCTCCTCCACCAGCAGACATTTTTTGGAAAGAGAAACCAGTCAGTAAGTGAGGAAAGCTGCACAAACAAGAAAAAGTGGCTGACCTGTTTACCTGAGAATCTATCAGTAGAAAAGTTTGTAACTCTTCTTTATCTGTCTTTCTATGAGCTCCTCTCTGATATATTCCCACAGATGAAATTAAATTTAATTTGCAATAGAAAAAGCCTTTAAGAACCAAAGTGCAAAATCTATAATAAAACCCAGTAACAAAAATGATTTTTAGCCCAAAATACATTCATGTAAGTAGAAAAAGGTCCATAGAAAGTGTCTGACTCATTTAAGGCCAATATTTGCATGATCTTTAATGGGTTAACAAGTGGATGGTTGATAGATATCATATCTTCAATGTTTGGTTCTGGGTTCATGCCTAGAAATGGATTTATAGCATATAAAAAAGCAGCATTTATTTATTTATTTAACTCACTTATATAGCGCCATTAATTCCACAGCGCTTTACAGACATTATTAGCACTGTGGCCATTGGGGCTCACAATCTAAATTCCCTATCAGTATGTCTTTGGAGTGTGGGAGGAAACCTGAGAACCCAGAAAAAACCCACACAAACACGGGGAGAACATACAAACTCCTTTCAGTTGTTGCATGCTTTAAAAACCTTGTCGTAGGTAAATAGAGATATATGCAGTTTTTCTTGACTTGAACTTATTTCAAGAAAGTAATGGTAGAACAGCCTAAAAAAGCTGGAATTGTAGGAAGCTATTGAAAGATGGGGTGTATATTGGTGATAAAATATAAATAGTAAATGGATACTATATATAAAGAGTCAAACTATATAAAAAAATTAATGTACAGTGATAAACTGTAACAATACTGTAAACACATACAATTCTTCATGTACATATACGTATATTACATTGCAGATGTTCTGGAATGGATCCCATTATCTCATGGTAATGCCTATGACCCTAAACAACAGAGACTTTGGCAAAAACAAAGGATGATGTTTACAGGACTCTGAGGAGGAATGAACGTTGCGCAGATAGCTCATGGTAATGCCAATTTACTTTTAGAAAACTAGGAATAGTAGTTTGAAACTCCTGACAATTGTATAGAACATTAATAATAGACTCCATATAAAGTTTTATATGACATCTGAGGGTTGTAATTTCTTGGAAATGGTATCTGTATTATATTCTAGTTATTTTGATATCATGTAACAAGATGTCCATTTTATGTCCAGTGCGGGATACCTGGCAATAGAAAACACAACTAAACATTATATTGTTTTTGTAATTGGACAAAACATTGTAACAAATTAGAGGGAAGACACATTATGTATATTCAGAATAGAGCTTTCATTTTGCCTAATTAGTTACTTTAATTTTTCTGTATGGCAGTTGAAGACTTTTTTTTCTAACTAATAGGTCCTGTAAGAGGGGTTTTCCCACAAACAAAGTACATTTTCCTCAATAGATCGAGAAATAAAAGTAAGTTCCACAATTGAATGTGTTAAATAATGTTTCTGTGCTGAGATAATCTTGTACACTCAAGACTGAAAGTGTTGTCATTCTTGAAATTGTTTCAGAAAATGAGGTATTTCTCCTAGACTTTTAATGCAATTACATGTGTTTTGTTACACACATTTATTTACTTAATGTGTATTGGAACATCACAAAAAAAACAGAAAAAAACACAATTTGGACATAATTTCGCAAAACCCCAAAAATGGGCAAGATAAAATTTTTGTCACCTTTACAAAATTGTGGGTAAACAATTTTTTCTGCAGCATGTGATGCTCGTTCAAACTACCTATGGCAAGTAACAGGTGTGCGCAATATGAAAATCACACCCAAAATCAGGTAAAATGGGACAAAATCGACTCAAACTTTGCATTGGTCTGTGTATGCCACATTAAGCATAGAGAACAGAAAGGTGAGAAGAGAACTGTATGAGGACTTGAAGACCAAAATTGCTGAAGAATATCATCAACCTTAAAATTAGAAATGCATCTCCAGAGATTTTGAGCTTCCTTTGTCTACTGTGCACTCCATAATCAAGATGTTTACAGCCCATAGCACTGTAGCTAATCTCCCTGGACGTGCACTGCAGAGAAAAATTGATGAAAGTTTGCAAAGCAGGATAGTCCAGATGGTAGATTAGCAGCCCCAATCAAGTTCCAAAGAAATTAAAGCTGTCTTGTAGGCTCAGGCTGCATCAGTGTCATTGTGAATTATCTGTTGGCATTTGACTGAAACGAAACGCTATGGCAGGATACCATGCTGACACAGAAACATCAACAAGCTAGACTGCAGTTTTCAAAATGTATATGAGTAAGCCAAAATCCTTCTGGGAAAACATCTTGTGGACAGACCAATATAGAGCTTTTTGGTAAAGCAAATCATCCTACTGTTTACCGAAAATGGAATGAGGCCTACAAACAAAATAACACAGTACCCACAAATATTTTGGAGGTTCAAAGATGTTTTGGTGTTGTTTTTCTGCCTCTTGCACTGGGTGCTTTAACTGTGTGCAAGGAATCATTAAATCAGAAGACTACCAAAGAATTTTGAGTCACAATGTAGTGCCCACTGCAAAAACGCTGACTTTGCAATCAAGGTCATGGATCTTCAAACAGGACAATGACCCCAAACATACTTCAAGAAGCACTCAGAAATGGTTGGAAACAAAGTGCTGTAGAGCTCTGAAGTGACACGCAATTAGTCCGAATCTAAATCCCAATGAAAACATGTGGAGAGATAATAATAATAACAATAATTTTATTTATATAGCGCCAACATATTCCGCAGCGCTTTACAACTTATAGAGGGGACTTGTACAGACAATAGACATTACAGCATAACAGAAATCACAGTTCAAAACAGATACCAGGAGGAATGAGGGCCCTGCTCGCAAGCTTACAAACTATGAGGAAAAGGGGAGACACGAGAGGTGGATGGTAACAATTGCTTTAGTTATTTGGACCAGGCATAGTGTAAGGCTCGGGTGTTCATGTAAAGCTGCATGAACCAGTTAACAGCCTAAGTATGTAACAGTACAGACACAGAGTGCTATTAACTGCATAAAGTGTATGAGAACATGATGCGAGGAACCTGATTATGTTTTTGTTTTTTTAATTTTAATTAGGCCACACAGGGATAGTTAGGTTAATGCGTTGAGGCGGTAGGCCAGTCTGAACAAATGCATTTTTAGGGCACGCTTAAAACTGTGGGGATTGGGGATTAATCGTATCTTAAAATTGCTCTTGGTAGAAGGTACTCTTCAAATATGAGAGACCTGAAGCAGTTTGCAAAACAGGTGTGGTCCAATAACTAAACATGTAACTGCAATAATTTTCTAGGAGAAATGCTTTATTTTCTGGAACAATTTTAAGGGTTCCAACACTTTCATCCATGACAGTAAATGATCCCTTGCTATGTACAATGTAATGGCTTTGTCTGACCATGCAGAATTTTTTCTTTGAGGTAAAACATTTTTTCTGTGAGGTAAAATAGGGAATTGTTTTACCTCACAGAAAGCATCAACTTTAATCCAATGCTATTGTGTCTGTATATTCTTTTGCTTCCTTCTCTGGTCAGGAGATGTGGTATGATCAGATCATGTTCCTGCATGATAATAGACAGCCATTACACAGTACACAGCAGGTGCACATTTATAAGATTCAGCACACTAATGTTTTTATAACTATGTCCAATTGTGGAACATACCATACTTTTAGTCCAATATCTATTGATTAAAAAATATTTTGTTTGTAGGACAACCCCTTCACAACATATGACATATAAATACATCATATGTTGTGTCTTCTCCTTTAATGCGGACTCCAGCACTGTGCCTGTATCTTTTCCGTCACATGTCATCTGCTGACATGTGTCCCTAACAGTCGAGGGAGGAAATGCGATCCACCAACGGCTGTTAACATGGTAAATGCAGCTGTCAATCTCTGACATCAGCATTTCACATGATCGTGGTGGAAGTGATTCACTAGCTCCGCCCATCGGCACCCCTGTCACATCACCGCGGGGTGACAATGGGTTGGCATGACAATTTGAGGTCTGCAGGAAACTGCTGTGGTTGACTTTGCTGATCTGCTATGAGCGCCACCCCATGGCCGGTGGTCATAGCAGTTTATCAATTCTGCCACACATAAAGCCCTGCTATGTGTAGCACAAGCGATCAGAAGATCACAGCTTCAAGTCTACAGTCTGTAAACAATTTAAAAGTTCATATCACCTTCATTTTGACCCATTCAAAATAAAACAATTAAAAACAATACACATATTTAGTATTGCTGCATTCAGAAACATCCAATCTATAAAATTATTAAAATAATTAATCCGATTGGTAAACGATGTAACTAGAAAACAATTCAAAATGCCAGAAATACATTTTTTTGGTAGCCACAACATTGCAGTAAAATGCAATAACAGGCATTCAAACCATCATATCCACCCCAAAATGGTATTGATAAAAATGTCAGCTCGGCGAGCAAAACATGAGCCCTCACCCAGCCCCAGATCCCCCCAAAATGGAGATGCTATGAGCAGTGTTGAGCGATACCTTCTGATATTTGAAAGTATCGGTATCGGATTGGATCGTCCGATATCCAAAAAATATCGGATATCGCCGATACCGATACCCGATACCAATACAAGTCAATGGGACACAAATATCGGAAGTGATCCTGGATGGTTCCCAGGATCTGAAGGAGAGGAAACTCTCCTTCAGGCCCTGGGATCCATATTCATGTAAAAAATGAAGAATAAAAATAAAAAATATGGATATACTCACCCTCGGACGAGCCCTGGCTGTCACCGCTGCAAGCGTCTGCCTCCGTTCCTAAGAATAAAGAGTGAAGGACCTTCGATGATGTCGCTGCTTGTGATTGGTCGCGTGACCACTCATGTGACCGCTCATGTGACCAATCACAAGCCACGACGTCATCGCAGGTCCTACACTCACTGCATTCTTAGGAACGGAGGCTGCCCGTTGCACCGCTGAGGTCCAGGGGCCGTCCGAGGGTGAGTATATCCATATTTTTTATTTTTATTCTTTTTTTTTACATGAATATGGATCCCAGCGCCTGAAGGAGAGTCTCCTCTCCTCCAGACCCTGGGAACCATATGCACCGCACACGCCTGGGAGCTTATAGGAACTTCCGATTCCAATTTCCGATATCACAAAAATATCGGAACTCGGTTTCGGAATTCCGATACAGCGAATATCGGCCGATACCCGATATTTGCAGTATCGGGATGCTCAACACTAGCTATGAGTCTCGGATGGATTTTTTTCACCACCTAAATAAAAAAGGACCTATACATGTTTGGTATCTGTGAACTTCTAATGACCTGGAGAATCCTAATGACAGGTCAGATTTAGCATTTAATGAACATGGTAAATAAAAAAAAAAAAAAAAAAAACAATTGTGGAATTGCACTTTTGTTGCCATATTTATGTAAAAATAAAAAAATTATGGCTCTGGGAAGAAAGGGAGCAAAAGACAAAAAAATAAAAAAAATGTCCAGTAGGAGAAGGGGTTAATATTTCTTATAAAGAGTAGGCTAATTAATAGCTAGCCTAGAGAATTATGGAATGGAAACATAGTCCACAGGCAGGCACAGTAACTTATCTTAGTATTGAAGATCTTCAGTAAGGTCATTAATATCTTTATCAAACACTTATAATGCCAAATTATGCAGCCAGATTTATTGGCTTACCACTCCTCCGTTCTCCTCCTCCAGGTCATGCTTCTATTGTCATAGCAACTGTAATTGTCTGTTTTTTCTCATATTTATTGCCTTCTGGCCAAAATATCACTTCTTATATGCCTAATGGGTGTTTTTCACTATGTAATACATTTTTGTCAGCAACTCAATATTTTATTTTCATATGAAATCTATACAGCAGATTATTAGTTTTATGTTCGTTATGGAAGAAAGCATAGATGGCAATAGACATGAACATTCAAAACACGTAAACAATAAAATACTGACCCAATAGTGTGATAAATACTGAGATTTTGTAGTTAAAAAGTACTTGCATTAACATGTTTATCCTCCTAATATTTTGCAATCATCATATTGTATGGCACTCTGTACTTGCAATTGCTCATTTTGCCTTTCTACAGTTAATTTTTCTCTTTCCATTAGATCAATGACATCATATGATTAAAACAACCTAGCTGAATCCTTCTAAGTTCTATGTAGAAACAGGAAGTCTCTTCTGCTTCCATGAGTCATTCCCACGTCAAATCCTTACCCAGCAGCTCGCTTTACAGTCAGTAGAGTTGTAGTTCTAATGATGACTCGTGCAGGGAATAGTGACTTCCTGTTTCTATAGAGAACTTAGAAGGATTCCGCTACTCAATTTTTAATCACGTGATGTCATAGACATAAGAAGAATTAACTGGGTAGAAGGGCAAAGTGAACAATTGTAAGTATACGGTGCTTTATAAATTAATATGATGACTGTAATATATTAAGAGGATAAAGATAGTACTGGGAGGAGGAGTGCTTCTCTAAAGCAAAACCATTTGAATTTCATGTCCTATTAACTCTAGTTTACACCTGCATATTTGATCAGTTTTTCACATTTGTTTTTAAGTAAAAATCAAGATTCTGAACAGATAAGGTATAGAAAGTTTTTCTTAGATTATTTTTATCTGTGCTTAGGAACAACTGCCTGTTTTGGCTTTGAGGAAACTTGACAGATTGAACATGACAGGCAGCATCTTATAGAGCAGATGGAGTGGAGCAGATTGGTGTATCAGGAAAAATTGTAGATGATTCACTCAGTACTTTCATCTTTTGAGCTTAGAATTCTAATGGGGGGTCCTAATTAGTGATTAATAGCAAATTTAGAATGATGTAAAAATTTGTTAATCATAGAGTGACTCCACCCACTGGACTCCTAACACTCAGTTCTTTCTTCTTTTGAGCTTAGAATTCTAATGGGGGGTGCTAATTAGTGATTAATAGGAAATTTAGCATGATGTAAAAAAAAAGTAAATCATAGAGTAACACCACCCACTGGACTACTAAGGCCAGAGAAGGGAATTATTGATATTCTCTAAACTGAATCTTTATAACAAAACTGTATACAAATCTGCTCATCTGCTGCTCTATATCATGTTTCCCTGAAATTATCGATTATGTTCAGTATGAAATGTTCCTTTTCAAAAAATGCAAAATCCTCATCAAACATGCAACTGTGAATGATGTATTTCAGTATAGTTGTCTGCACGAGGCTTCAAGTTTTTTTTCATACTATTTTTCTCATTGACGATGTACATAACACTTTATCTACTGACATTATGGAATACTTAGTTTGACCTTTAATTAAGACAGACTCCACAGGCATCTAGAAGGGTCACATTCTTTTAGCAGTGTAAAATCTGGCTCAGCTATGCATTCAGTAGTAGTTTTCAATACAGTGTGATATCTAGAGAATAAAAATATTTGATGAATGTTTTCTGCTAAAGAGATGACTTCTTTACTAAGAAGAGCAACACAAGAGGCAAGAATGTGAAGTTCCTATAAAGTTCTTGCCTACGCTCCAGTAGAAACTGTTTCTAATTATGGACATATTATGTGATTATGTGACCTGGATTTTACTTTGCACACTTTGTCGACATCTGTTGTATCTTTAGAAATTTGCTCCTGGGTATGAAGCTGAATCCCACTGCTTCTTTAAAATGCATGTTTTCAAAAGGAATGTACTAGTGTGATGTTACTCTTCTTGGAGGTATTGCATCATGGTTGAAGGTTCATAACCCATTTGTGGTTCCAAGGTTAAGCAATGTGTACATGGGATGCAAAAACCTATCTATTCCTTTACTTCTAGAGTTGGCAAAATGCTGAGTTTCTTAGTGTCCTGACAAACCTTTAATAGACCTCAGTGGAAAAATAACAAAAATGTAGGCAATGGTAGCAAATTTCTAGGCACCTTGGTCAAAGTGACCATTCTAGAGTTTGGGCAATACCTTAAAAGTGACTCACATCCCACATGCATTAAAGTTGAAGGAAAAAGTCTGCTGAAAAAAAACCATAAAAATTAAATAAACGGTCAAGTTACTGGACAGAAGAATAAAACTTATGTCATACAATTAGATTTGGCAAAGAGATAAACTAGGGATGGAGTGTAAGTACTTTATGTTTTACTTCTTAAAGCAACCTTTGTGTTAAGAAACACGGATTACAAAGGGAATTCCTTGGTTCATATCCCATAGACTGAGCATGAGCCAGCTGACATTCATCTGGGAATCTGTCAGTAGGATCAACCCTTCTAAACCGTCTATATAGGCAGGGAGGTCATACAAAGCTGAATAAAATGGTACCTTAACCCCTTTCTGACCTCGGACGGGATAGTGTACGTCCGAGGTCAGAAGCCCTGCTTTGATGCGGGCTCCGGCGGTGAGCCCACATCAAAGCTGGGACATGTCAGCTGTTTTGAACAGCTGACATGTGCCCGTAATAGGCGCGGGCAGAATCGCGATCTGCCCGTGCCTATTAACTAGTTAAATGCCGCTGTCAAACGCAGACAGCGGCATTTAACTACCGCTTCTGGCCGGGCGGCCGGAAACGATCGCATCGTCGACTCCTTTCACATGATCGGAGGTCGGCCATGCTTCTGAATAGTAACCATAGAGGTCCTTGAGACCTCTATGGTTACTGATCCCCATTATCTGTGAGCGCCACCCTGTGGTCGGCGCTCACAGCACACCTGCATTTCTGCTACATAGCAGTGAACATCAGATCGCTGCTATGTAGCAGAGCTGATCGTGCTGTGCCTGCTTCTAGCCTCCTATGGAGGCTATTGAAGCATGGCAAAAGTAAAAAAAAAAGGAAAAAGAAATGTGAAAAAAATAAAAAAAATATAAAAGTTTAAATCACCCCCCTTTCGCCCCAATCAAAATAAACCAATAAAAAAATCAAACCTACACATATTTGGTATCTCCGCATTCAGAATCGCCCGATCTATCAATAAAAAAAAGCATTAACCTGATCGCTAAACGGCATAGCGAGAAAAAAATTAGAAACGCCAGAATTATGTTTTTTTGGTTGCCGCGACATTGTATTAAAATGCAATAACGGGCGATCAAAAGAACGTA
This sequence comes from Ranitomeya variabilis, assembly GCF_051348905.1. NCBI lineage: Eukaryota > Metazoa > Chordata > Amphibia > Anura > Dendrobatidae > Ranitomeya > Ranitomeya variabilis. The sequence goes on along the minus strand of NC_135237.1, from coordinate 85,025,666 downwards.
TCTGCACCAAAATGCTATCATTAAAAATGCCAGCTTGGCATGCAAAAAATAAGCCCTCAACCGACCCCAGATCATGAAAAATGGAGACGCTACGAGTATCGGAAAATGGCGCTTTTTTTTTTAGCAAAGTGTCGAATTTTTTTTCACCACTTAGATAAAAAATAACCTAGTCATGTTAGGTGTCTATGAACTCGTACTGACCTGAAGAATCATAATGGCTGGTCAGTTTGAGCATTTAGTGAACCTAGCAAAAAAGCCAAGCAAAAAACAAGTGTGGGATTGCACTTTTTTGCAATTTCACCGCACTTGGAATTTTTTTCCCGTTTTCTAGTAAATGACATGGTAAAACCAATGATGTCGTTCAAAAGTACAACTCATCCCGCAAAAAATAAGCCCTCACATGGCCAAATTGACGGAAAAATAAAAAAGTTACGGCTCTGGGAAGGAGGGGAGCGAAAAACGAACACGGAAAAATGGAAAATCCCAAGGTCATGAATGGGTTAATATTTGTGATTCAAAGTCCTATTCTTGAAAAATCCACATTTTTTCTTAAAATGTAAATGAGCTGTTGAGGTCTATGGGTCGGACATACATCTACCTGAGAGTCTGCCTCCAGAGATTGTTTTAAATGCAAGGGGCGTTTCCAGTGACCTGTAACATCCGCATGATTTGACAATCTCAAATTTTGTCACATCGGTTAATTTCTAATGACAACCATTCCTACAAGAGTGTCCCAAGATGTGTTATATAAAACAATATTCATTTAAAAAGTGCTCTAACATTTTTCTTTATATCTTTTATGTAAGCTTTTCAAAATTTCCTGAAATTCACGATTCAACCCTAACGCTATGAGGTTCGATTTACGTTTCCAAAAGATAAATCTTGCCTATCGCCATATCCTACACTGCTGAAGCATCAGTGAGCGGGCTAATCTCATTTTGCGTGGCTGCGATGGCATCCTCATATGCCCTGCAGCTGTGACATACCTTGTACGTTGGTAATCAGTAGCTGGGTCGCCAGTGGTCTCCAGGACTGACAGTTTGTATGAGTCGGTTTCCATCTCTAGATTCCACAGGATAAGTGGAATATACATATCATATTGAAATCTCTTACTGCCTCATTTTCTTACCTTTCTAGCATTGAGATCCATGAGAATGTATTTGGCACTGATCAAACTTTTGGAGAAGATTCGATGAAACTGTCAAATTTGAATTTCCAACATTTGCTCATCTCTAGTAAGGAAACTACAGTATATATTGTCTGCATATAAAACCTAGCTTACCTAAGTTGGCTTGACACTCACACTGTCACTAACGTCTGTACATAAATAGTATTGCTATATTCATAACCAATTTACCATATAATCAAAATCACACAACACAATGACCCTGGTCAGATAGAGTAGGTAATCTAACGTTACACTATAACCACTATAACTATTAATAAATACTTTAAAATAATGTAATAAATAATATACAAATCAGAGGATTGAATCACATATAACTCATACTACTACCCTTCCACAAAAAGAGCAATTCTGATCTCTTATCTAACCCAATTGTATTCCTGTATTGTACATTTGGTAATGTAAACATTTCCGATACTTAAATACTAGAGGTAAACACATTTATTTGAGTTGAATTAAACTTTTTTCCAAAAATGTGTATTCTCCATATTATGGATGTTATGAGTTTGCTCCACATGAATTCAGCGAAATGGCGGCAAAAAATGCTGATGATAATCAGCTCACTGCCTCTCCATCATTTGTCTTACCGTCCCTGCAGCTTGCCATCCAGTCCTCAGCTTCTTTTTGACTTACCTATTGCGCATTCTTTTCTACGTCTTCACTCCAGGCTAGGTCTGCAGAGACACTGGGACGGGTGAGCAGTAAGGTGAACAATAACTTTTTTTTTTTTACATTCCATGCTTATTGTGCTCTGGGGTCTAAAGAAAGATCATTTCAATTTGTGGAAAATTCCTGCAAACTGAATTTCCTTGTAAAATACAGTCATTTTTTCCAATTCGAATATTGACAGATTCTACATTCAACTCTGCTAAATAGCCACAAGAGAGTAAAGGAAGAGGGAAAGTAATATGTGATTTAAAAGTTATCTACTGATGTATTAGTCAATAAATATAAGTGGATCTGCCAAAAATGTAAAGAAGCGCTCCCATAAAATTTTTATCCTCTTAATGTATTACAGTCATCATATTATATAGCATTGTGTACTTACAATTGCTAATTTTGCCTTTCTGCCCAATAAATTATTTTTTCTCATAGGTCTATAGCATCACGTGATTAAAAACAGACTAGCTGAATCTTTCAACAGGAAGTCTCTTTTTCCCTCATGAGTCATCATTAGTACTACAGTTCTGCTTACTGCAAAAGTCCCTGGTAGGTGAGTGAAGTAGAGTAGCTGAGTCAGGAGTTGAAAAGGGGGGTGATTCATGCAGGGAAAAAAGATTTTCTGCTTCTGCATAGAGCTTAGGCTAAGTTCACACTTGCGTATCGGGGCTTTGTGGATGGCTGCTTATTTCTCCATGAAGCTCCACCTACTTCCGCACTTCTTCCGTTTAGGTCCACCTACTTCTGCATGCATCCTGCGTACCTATCTTTAGCATTGGGTACACATCACATGCGGATGTATGTGGATGCGTCGTTCCGTCCCCGTACGGTTGGTGGGCACGTCAAAATGATGCATCTGCATACATCCGCATGTCCTGCATACCCATTGTTAAAGATAGGTATGCAGGATGCATGCAGAAGTATGCGGAAGTAGGCAAGGCTTAATGGAGAAAGTACACAGCCCTCCGCAGAGCCCCCAAAAGCTAATGTGAACCCGGCCTTAGCTGCATTCAGCTAGTCGGCTTTTAATCAAGTGATGCCCCACCACCACCATGCCCCCTCCCCTCGGACTGCAGACAGGGAGACATTATCAGGGGTGGGTTTTACAGGAGCTGCTCTTCACTGCTCACCCCTCCATCTAGGACATTAGAGCAGTGTACCGCTCCATGATGTTATCAGCCAGTCTCCTGATAACACAGTGAAGGAAATAATTCTTTGATCCATTGCTGATTTTGTAAGTTTGCCCAATAACAAAGACAAGAACAGTCTATAATTTTGAGGGTGGGTTAATTTTAACATTGAGAGATAAAATATCAAAAATAAAATCCAGAAAATCACATTGTATAAATTATATAAATTTATTTGCATTTTGCAGTGAGATATAAGTATTTGATCCCCTACCAACCATTGAGAGTTCTGGCTCCTACAGACCAGTTAGACGCTCCTAATCAACTCGTTACCTGCATTAAAGACAGCTGTCTTACATAGTCACCTTTATAAAAGACTCCTGTCCATAGACTCAATCAGTCAGATTCTAACCTCTACAATGTGGGCAAGACCAAAGAGCTTTCTAAGGATGTCAGAGACAAGACCATAGACCTGCACAAAGCTGGAATGGTGTATGCTATTTGTACAGCACACTAGTCAATTGAATATTAATACGAACTTCCATGTTAAGAAAATAAATTGACAGTCACCATTTTGCTGAACTGTAGAAGGCCAAGCCAATAGTTAAAAATAAAATAATACTCACCTCACAACTCAATTTTCCAGGAGTCCCCTTTGCCACTGTTCAGTTCTCTGTGCCACTTTTTTCCCTTCCCCATAGCACATCCTCTTCAGCCTATTCACTCTAAGCTGTGGCTCCTAGCGTGACAGAACCTCTGACTTAGGCTTCTTTCACACTTCAGTTGTTTGGTGTCAGTCTGCTCCGACATAGTGACGGATCGACGGATCCGTCACAATTGTTGAGAAAACAGTTCTAATGGATCCGGTTTTTTGACGGATCCGTTACTTGGGGGTTGTCTGGGAAAAGTATTTACTTTTTGGAGCATGCGCAATTGAAAAAGCGGATTGGGGCGACGGATCCGCCAAAATGATGGTCGCGACGGATCCGTCGCTCATAGGCGGCCATTCTACGAACCGCCATTTCGGCGCAGACAAAAAACGTTATAATGTCCATCAATGCCTAGATGACGTCCGCCAAATCTCGACGGATCCGTCACATGGCGGATGGAACGGACGGCCATCCGCTACAATCCGTCGCTAATGCATGTCTATGGAAAAATAGCGGATCCGCCAAAAAAAATGGCGGATCCGCTATTTGACGAAAATGGCGGTTTCAAACTGACGTCAAAAGACTGAAGTGTGAAAGAGGCCTTACCTGTGTGCAATGCTATGGCAGCGCATGTCGTGATGTCATGTGATTTTATTGCAAAGTTGTGGAAGCCAAAAAAAGTTCACTGATTGAATTAATTATTTTCATATTTTGATAGATCGGGCATTTCTGAAAGCAGAGATACCAAATATATATATATTTTATACTTTTTAATTATTTTATTTTCAGTGAGTCAAAAGGGGTGTAATTTGAACTTTTGTACTTTTCTTCAAATTTTTTAAAACTTTTTAAATGCATTTTACTGGCTTCAATAGTCCCTTTAGGAGACTTGTGATCATCTGATCAGCTGTGCTACCCATAGGGCTTCAGCCCTGCTATGTATAACAACTATCTCCTTTGAACACCATCCACGAGTTGGTGTTACAGGAGATTCACAATGATAGGTATAGGGTTTTCTTCAGATCCTTGACTGTCATGACAACCCATCGGTGCCCTGGGATCTCGAGACTGAAGCGCAGATGGGATTTGTGATGCACTTCTGGCTGGAACATGTTGAATTCATCTCTCAGTGATTGACAATGGGATTGAACAGGTTAACAGGGGGGGCTCCTACTGTGGCTGTTGTAAGCACTTGATGGCTAGTTAAATTAGCCATCAAGTGCAGGGAAAGACGTGGGCTCAGCGTCGGAGCCCGCATTAATGCCAGGGACTTGACCTTTGAAGTAAATATACATGAAAGGTCGTGAAGGGGTTAAAACATTCAAAAAGTTCTATTAGTATCTATGATCCAAATGCAAAAAAATGACTCGTCTACTTGTGGTTTATACTCAGAACATAACACTCAGATTAAGTAATCAAGTAAAACAGTAAAGATTCCATTTAAAAAAAGAAAGTTAAAATGTGATTAGAGGAAATAGGAAATAAGATCACTTGGAATGAAAGATTATCCCTCTGCTTTCTCCTTTAGATATTATGCACTCAAGAAAAATTAACTTCCAGCAAGCTGGTGACAGATAGCTTAATTCTTATATTATGCCAACATGTGTCAACTTAGGTTTCTGCAATTAGCCTCCTTCTAGTCTGCACCAAAAACCACAGATATGTTTACACCCTATTTTGGCTTTTTTTAATGTCAGCATTTCCCTAACTGGAGAAATGAATGCTCTTTTCTATTTTTCTAGTCTAATTAAATATACGTTCCGTCAAGTAGTGATTTATTGCTTTATTCTCATTGACTTTTATATTTTATATATAACACTTCGCATATGAGTCTGATACCTAACTTTTCACTATGGTTTTTTGTTCCAACAGTTGACAAGTAAGAACATTAGATCTGCACTCTTGGCATATGTAAGTTTTGTCTCCCACTTCAGCACTTCATTTGGTGGTTCGTCCAACTTATGCTTTCCTGCCTACAAAAGAAAAAGCGAGTTGAAGACAAAAAATGCTGAATGAGTGGAAGTGTAAATTTGCATAGCAGGATAAAACAAATATTGCACATATGGTAGGAACATTTGCTTTAATATTTTTAATGGCAAAGTAATTACAATGTTATTATATGACCTTTTGTACATATTATATTCCACTCATTGCCCCATGCTCAAATTTTCATATAACTATATAAAACACAATGAAATTTCAAGAGCATTAACATTCTTACTCTCCCAGCTAATTTCCCTTTCTGGTTGAAATACAACTGCAAGCTCTTTAATTTTGTGCCTATTACATCATACAATGTATAATCTAAAATATGATATATTATAAAATATATTTACTAATCTTTTAAACTGTAAAGCAAACTTATTCTTTTTTTCTTCTGAATTTATAGTTAATATTTAACCATAGTCAATTTACCCATTTACCTTAAAATATAGCTATAATAACATTATCTGCCAGCACTTTTGCAGCGCTTGTTTTTGACTAAATTTGCTGCCCTGTTTGTTTTTTGAGGCACTGGCAGAGGTGCTAGGTGGGGAATCAATCCAGTTAAGTAGATAACTGACTAGACAACCAGGGACATAAGTCAGTTGACCAATTGAAGAATCGGCTCGCCAATCATTCAGAGACCCTGGAGGGCCTATTTCTGTTTGCTATTGTATTCTACTGAGTGCGAGTTAGTGTATACTGTACCACTCAAAAGTTTGGACACACCTGTTCATGCAATGCTTTTCCTTGCTCTTATTAGACTGTGTACATTGTAGATTGTAGATACGTTGTACACATATGGAAAAAAGGAGCAAATATACACTCACCGGCCACTTTATTAGGTACACCATGCTAGTAACGGGTTGGACCCCCTTTTGCCTTCAGAACTGCCTCAATTCTTCGTGGCATAGATTCAACAAGGTGCTGGAAGCATTCCTCAGAGATTTTGGTCCATATTGACATGATGGCATCACACAGTTGCCGCAGATTTGTCGGCTGCACATCCCAAAGATGCTCCATACAAGGCAGGATGGATCCATGCTTTCATGTTGTTTACGCCAAATTCTGACCCTACCATCCGAATGTCGCAGCAGAAATCGAGACTCATCAGACCAAGCAACGTTTTTCCAATCTTCTACTGTCCAATTTCGATGAGCTTGTACAAATTGTAGCCTCAGTTTCCTGTTCTTAGCTGAAAGGAGTGGTACCCGGTGTGGTCTTCTGCTGCTGTAGCCCATCTGCCTCAAAGTACGACGCACTGTGCGTTCAGAGATGCTCTTAGGCCTACCTTGGTTGTAACGGGTGGCGATTTGAGTCACTGTTGCCTTTCTATCAGCTCGAACCAGTCTGCCCATTCTCCTCTGACCTCTGGCATCAACAAGGCATTTCCGCCCACAGAACTGCCGCTCACTGGATTTTTTTTCTTTTTCGGACCATTCTCTGTAAACCCTAGAGATGGTTGTGCGTGAAAATCCCAGTAGATCAGCAGTTTCTGAAATACTCAGACCAGCCCTTCTGGCACCAACAACCATGCCACGTTCAAAGGCACTCAAATCACCTTTCTTCCCCATACTGATGCTCGGTTTGAACTGCAGGAGATTGTCTTGACCATGTCTACATGCCTAAATGCACTGAGTTGCCGCCATGTGATTGGCTGATTAGAAATTAAGTGTTAACAAGAAGTTGGACAGGTGTACCTAATAAAGTGGCCAGTGAGTGTATATGTGTGAAACAAACCTGAATATGTGTTAAATCTTAACGGGAATCTGTCAGTAGGATCAACCCTCTTAAGCTATCTGTATGAGCAAGCAGGTTATAGGAAGCTGAATAAGATGATACTTTGATATCTGCCATCTGAGGTCTTATTCCAGAGAAAGCTACATTTTTCTCATATGTAAATGAGCAGTTCAGGACTGTGGTCATGACGCTTATCCGCATGAGAATCTGCCTCCAGGGAGTATTCTAAATAGAAGGGAGTGTTACCAGTGTGAGACATGTAATGGCCACTCTATGTTCTCCTGATCTCACTGCAGAGCTGTTTGTGACTATAACTGACATATGTGCAGGTACCTCTCAGTGCTTCATGTACCATATCACAGAGAGACAGGGTTGTAATATTGATACAATACAGCAGAGCTGCGAGAGCGGCAGCAAATATCTTTGTTAGAAGTTCAGTTTTAGTGTTGTGTGTTAGATACATGTCTCACACTGGTAGCTTCACTTTTATTAAAAATAGTTTCTGGAGTCAGATTCTCATGCAAATAAGTGTCCATCCCATAGTCTTGAACAGCTCATTTACATATAATAAAAATGTGGCTTTCCTCAAAGTACCTTGCCCCTTTTAGTTTGATGACAGCTTCATACTCCCTTGGCATTCTCTCAAACAGATTCATCAGGTAGTCACCTGCAACTGCTTCCAACAAAGTTATTGTTTTGTTAAGAGTTCATTTGTGGAATCACATACTTTTAGACAGTGTATGAGACCATCAGGTGTGTTTTGCAGAGGCAGTGTTGGTACTCAGTGACATAAAATGCTTTTCCAAAACTTTTCTAAGTCAGAATATGACAAAAACTACTCAGTTGAGTAAAGAAAAACTACTGTCCATCAATATTTTAAAACATAAAGATCAGTCAATTTGGAAAATTGCTAGAACATTAAAAGTATTCTCAAGCACAGTCATGAAAACCATCAATTGCTATGATGAACCTAGCTCTCATGAGAACCACCCCAGGAAAGAAAGACCAAAAATGATCTCAAACATAGACGATAAGTTCAGCAGAGTTAAAAGCTTTAGAAACAGCAAATTGGCAACACCTCAAATAACAGCCGTCATATATAATACAAAGACATCAAATAACAGACAGATCTGAACATCAACTGTCCAGTGGAGGCTGCGAGAAGCAGGTCTCTAAGTTAAAATTGCTGAAACCACTACTGAAGACTTTAAATAATAATAAGAGACTTGTTTGGGCCAAGCAATATGCATAAGATCAGTGAAAATGTGTACTATGCTCTAATATCATAATTCAAAATTTGAAATTATTGCTACCTATCACCATGTCTGTGTGAAACTCATAAAATGTTTCCACATATGTGATGATCACCATGAAGCAAGGAGGAGGAGGTGTAATTGTGAGGGGTTGATTGGTTGATTTGCTGGTGACATTGTTTGGGATTTATTCCAAAATCAAGTCACCCTTACCCAGCATGGCAACCACAATATTCAGCAATGACATATCATCAAAATTTGCACTTAGTGGGATCATCACTTGTGTTGCAACAGGATAATGAACCCAAACATTATGTAATGGCTATTTAAATGCAATGTGATCAGGTATGAGAGGGTTTGGGTTTTAGTTGGCATGGCCTCCACAGTCACCTGACCTCAATGCAATTGAGACGATTTGAGATGAGTGAATACAGCAGCTAAGTGCTCTGCACATCTGAGAACTCCTTGAAGACTACCGAAAAGCTATTCAAGGTGACTTTCTCAAGAAGATGCTTGAGAGAATTTAAATTTTAATGGCTTGATATTCTGCCTGACTCTCTGAAATCCTGACTCTACTATTCCTAACTTGGCATTTAGATTCTGATTCTGTTTGTGTCTCGGTCCTTAACCCCTTACGTACTATCCCGTCCGAGGTCAGCTCCCCTGCTTTGATGCAGGGCTCCGCGGTGAGCCTGCATCAAAGCCGGGACATGTCAGCTGTTTTGAACAGCTGACATGTTCCCGCAATAGTGGCGGGTGAAATCGCGATTCACCCGCCGCTATTAACTAGTTAAATGCCGCTGTCAAACGCAGACAGCGGCATTTAACTACCGCATCCGGCCGGGCGGCCGGATATGAGCGCATCGCCGACCCCCATCACATGATCGGGGGTCAGCGATGCTTCAGAATAGTAACTGAGACTGAGACTGATCCCCAGCAGCTGTGAGCCACCCTGTGGTCGGCGCTCACAGCACACCTGATTTTCTACTACATAGCAGCGAACAGCAGATCGCTGCTATGTAGCAGAGCCGATCGTGCTGTGCCTGCCTCTAGCCTCCCATGGAGGCTATTGAAGCATGGCAAAAGTAAAAAAAAAGTTAAAAAAAAGTTAAAAAAAAATATATATATAAAAGTTTAAATCACCCCCCTTTCGCCCCAATCAAAATAAATCAATAAAAAAAAATCAAACCTACACATATTTGGTATTGCCGCGTTCAGAATCGCCCGATCTATCAATAAAAAAAAGCATTAACCTGATCGCTAAACGGCGTAACGAGAAAAAAATTCAAAACGCCAGAATTACGTTTTTTTGGTCACTGCGACATTGCATTAAAATGCAATAACGGGCGATCAAAAGAATGTATCTGCACCGAATTGGAATAATTAAAAACGCCAGCTCGGCACGCAAAAAATAAGCCCTCAAACGACCCCAGATCATAAAAAATGGAGACGCTACGAGTATCGGAAAATGGTGCCATTTTTTTTTTTTTTTTAGCAAAGTTTGGAATTTTTTTTCACCACTTAGATAAAAAATAACCTAGTCATGTTAGGTGTCTATGAACTCGTACTGACCTGGAGAATCATAATGGCAGGTCAGTTTTAGCATTTAGTGAAACTAGCAAAAAAGCCAAACAAAAAACAAGTGTGGGACTGCACTTTTTTTGCAATTTCTGCACTTGGAATTTTTTTCCCGTTTTCTAGTACACGACATGGTAAAACCAATGATGTCATTCAAAAGTACAACTCGTCCCGCAAAAAATAAGCCCTCACATGGCCAAATTGACAGAAAAGATAAAAAAGTTATGGCTCTGGGAAGGAGGGGAGCGAAAAACAAACACGGAAAAACGGAAAATCCCAAGGTCATGAAGGGGTTAAAGCCCTCATGCACATCAGATTAAAGATCAGATTAAGGATGGATGAACCTGTCAATATCAGCCCGAGCAGCCGACTATCTGCCATGTGTATGGCAACAGCCTGACTTACCTCTGACAGATGCTGTTGAAGAAGGGAGGGATTAGGCCATTGGGATTTCAGTGGAAGATCCTTTTATATTTATGAGAGATAAGTGGTTGTCAACGGGAGTCTGGCAGCAGCTTTATCCTCTCGGTGCATAGAAAATACAGGAACAAAGTGATCATGTTTATAGGGAAGTTAGGAAAGATAGCTGGCTGTCTTATAAATTATCTTACCTGTATGGGCAGCTTTGGTTTCTGCTTAACAGAGTGATTAATGCAAAGCCGGGCTACCAAAGTCAACAGTTTTGTTATTATAGCTTATAAAGGGAAAGTGGCATACTACTCACTTTCCAGCAGCTTCTAATGTCCCTTTCATAATTTGAATATTTCCAAATTATTATGAGTCTCCTGAAGTCCTCCAGAAGGCTAAAAATGATAACATTAAATTGAGGGCATGGAGAAGAGCAGGAGAGCAAGCTGTAGCTACAGTTTATCTCTTTCTCTCTGCCAATGATGTGACAGGATGAGGGTTAACAGTGGAGAGCAGAGCAGAGGGAAAACTACCAATTGGCTGAGATAATACCACACACCAAGAAAAGTTGTTCCATTTAGACAGTTAAATTGTGCATTTAAAGAAACTAGCAGAGGAAAAAAGACAAATTTCAGACAACCTTTTTGGTGATAAGCAACATACATACTTTACATTTTATTTCTTTTTTATTTAACCCCTTCACCCCCAAGGGTGGTTTGCACGTTAATGACCAGGCCAATTTTTACAATTATGACCACTGTCCCTTTATGAGGTTATAACTCTGGAACGCTTCAACGGATCTTGGCGATTCTGACACTGTTTTCTCGTGAAATATTGTACTTCATGATAGTGATAAAATTTATTCGATATAATTTGCGTTTATTTGTGAAAAAATGAATATTTGGCGAAAATTTTGAAAATTTCACAATTTTCCAACTTTGAATTTTTATGCCCTTAAATCACAGACATATGTCACGCAAAATACTTAATAAGTAACATTTCCCACATGTCTACTTTACATCAGCACAATTTTGGAACCAAAATTTTTTTTGTGACGGAGTTATAAGGGTTAAAAGTTGACCAGCAATTTCTCATTTTTACAACACCATTTTTTTTTAGGGACCACATCTCATTTGAAGTCATTTTGAGGGGTCTATGTGATAGAAAATACCCAAGTGTGACACCATTCTAAAAACTGCACCCCTCAAGGTACTAAAAACCACTTTCAAGAAGTTTATTAACCCTTCAGGTGTTTCACAGAAATTTTTGGAATGTTTAAATAAAAATGAACATTTAACTTTTTTTCACAAAAAAATTATTTCAGCTCCAATTTGTTTTATTTTACCAAGGGTAACAGGAAAAAATAGATGCCAAAATTTGTTGTACAATTTGTCCTGAGTAGGCTGATTCCCCATATGTCGGGGTAAACCACTGTTTGGGCGCATGGCAGAGCTCGGAAGGGAAGGAGCGCCATTTGACTTTTCAATGCAAAATTGACTGGAATTGAGATGGGATGCCATGTTGCATTTGGAGAGCCCCTGATGTGCCTAAACATTGAAACCCCCCACAAGTGACACCATTTTGGAAAGTAGACCCCCTAAGGATCTTATCTAGATGTGTGGTGAGCACTTTGACCCAACAAGTGCTTCACAGAAGTTTATAATGCAGAGCCGTAAAAATAAAAAATCATATTTTTTCACAAAAATGATCTTTTCGCCCCCAATTTTTTATTTTCCCAAGGGTAAGAGAAGAAATTGGACACCAAAAATTGTTGGGCAATTTGTCCTGAGTACGCTGATACCCCATATGTGGGTGTAAACCATTGTTTGGGCGCAGGGCAGAGCTCGGAAGGGAAGGAGCGCCATTTGACTTTTCAATGCAAAATTGACTGGAATTGAGATGGGACGCCATGTTGCGTTTGGGGAGCCCCTGATGTGCCTAAACATTGAAACCCCCCACAAGTGACACCATTTTGGAAAGTAGACCCCTTAAGTAACTTATCTAGATGTGTGGTGAGCACTTTGACCCAACAAGTGCTTCACAGAAGTTTATAATGCAGAGCCGTAAAAATAAAAAATCATATTTTTTCACAAAAATGATCTTTTTGCCCCCATTTTTTTTTCCCCAAGGGTAAGAGAAGAAATTAGACCACAAAAGTTGTTGTGCAATTTGTCCTGAGTACGACGATACCCCATATGTGGGTGTAAACCACTGTTTGGGCGCATAGCAGAGCTCGGAAGGGAAGGAGCGCTATTTTACTTTTCAATGCAAAATTGACTGGAATTAAGATGGGATGCCATGTTGCGTTTGGAGAGCCCCTGATGTGCCTAAACATTAAAAAACCCCACAAGTGACACCATTTTGGAAAGTAGACCCCCTAAGGAACTTATCTAGATGTGTTTTGAGAGCTTTGAACCCCCAAGTGTTTCACTACAGTTTATAACGCAGAGCCGTGAAAATAAAAATTCTTTTTTTGTTCACAAAAATGATTTTTTAGCCCCCAGTTTTGTATTTTCACAAGGGTATCAGGATAAATTGGACCCCAAAGGTTGTTGTCCAATTTGTCCTGAGTACGCTGATACCCCATATGTGGGGGGGAACCACTGTTTGGGCACATGACAGAGCTCGGAAGGGAAGGAGCGCCATTTGGAATGCAGACTTAAATGGATTGGTCTGCAGGCGTCACGTTGCATTTGCAGAGCCCCTGGTGTACCCAAACAGTACAAACCCCCCACAAGTGACCCCATATTGGAAACTAGACCCCCCCAAGGAACTTATCTAGATGTGTTGTGAGAACTTTGAACCCCCAAGTGTTTCACTACAGTTTACAACGCAGAGCCGTGAAAATAAAAAATCTTTTTTTTCCCACAAAACTTATTATTTGGCCCCCAGTTTTGTATTTTCCCAAGGGTAGCAGGAGAAATTGGACCCCAAAAGATGATGTCCAATTTGTCCTGAGTACGCTGATACCCCATATGTTGGGGTAAACCCCTGTTTGGGCACACGGGAGAGCTCTGAAGGGAAGGAGCACTGTTTTCCTTTTTCAACGCAGAATTGGCTGGAATTCAGATCGGATGCCATGTCCCGTTTGGAGAGCCCCTGATGTGCCTAAACAGTGGAAACCCCCCAATTATAACTGAAACCCTAATCCAAACACACCCCTTACCCTAATCCCAACAGTAATCCTAACCACTCCTCTAACCCAGACACACCAACCCTATTCCCAACCATAAATGTAATCCAAACCCTAACCCTATCTTTAGCCCCAACCCTAACTGTAGCCCCAACCCTAGCCCTAACCCTAGCAATAACCCTAGCCCTATCACTAGCCCTAACACTAGCCGTAACACTAGCCCTAACCCTAGCCCTAACCCTAACCCTAGCCCTAACCCTAGCCCCAACCCTAGCCCTAACCCTAGCCCTAACCCTAGCCCCAACCCTAGCCCTAAACCTAGCCCTAACCCTAGCCCCAACCCTAGCCCTAACCCTAGCCCTAACCCTAGCCCTAACCCTAACAATAACCCTAGCCCTAACTCTAGTCCTAACTCTAGCCCTAACCCGAAAGGCCCCGTCTCACTTAGCAACGCTAAAGCGATCCCGACAACGATACGACCTGTCAGGGATCGTTGCTGCGTCGCTATGTGGTCGCTGGTGAGATGTCAAACAGTGAGATCTTCCCAACGATCGCTGCTGCGATCTCGCTGTTTGACATCTCACCAGCGACCTGTAGCGACCTGTACAACAATGTCACATGGGAGCTATTATGACGATTCAGTGTCTGAGTCGTCAACGAGGTCATTGGTAAGGTGTCAAACACAGCGATGTGTGCTACCCAGCGGGACCTCAACGATCAAAAAAAGGTCCAGGCCATTTCGACACGACCAGCGATCTCACAGCAGGGGCCTGGTCGCTGCTACGTGTCACACATAGCGAGATCGCTACTGAGGTCGCTGTTGCGTCACAAAACTTGTGACTCAGCAGCGATCTCGCTAGCGATCTCGCTTAGTGAGACGGGGGATTAACCCTAACCCTAATGGGAAAATGGAAATAAATACATTTTTTAATTTTTTTATTTTTCCCTAACTAAGGGGGTGATGAATTACTTTTATAGCGGGTTTTTTAGCGGATTTTTATGATTGGCAGCCGTCACACACTGAAAGACGCTTTTCATTGCAAAAAATATTTTTTGCGTTACCACATTTTGAGAGCTGTAATTTTTCCATATTTGAGTCCACAGAGTCAAGTGAGATCTTGTTTTTTGCGGGACGAGTTGACGTTTTTATTGGTTACATTTTCGGACACGTGACATTTTTTGATCGCTTTTTATTCCGATTTTTGTGAGATAGAGTGATCAAAAGCCAGCTATTCATGAATTTCTTTTGGGGGAGGCGTTTATACCGTTCCGCGTTTGGTAAAATTGATAAAGCAGTTTTATTCGTCGGGTCAGTACGATTACAGCGATACCTCATTTATATCATTTTTTTTATGTTTTGGCGCTTTTATACGATAAAAACTATTTTATAGAAAAAATAATTATTTTGGTATCGCTTTATTCTCAGGACTATAACTTTTTTATTGTTTTGCTGATGATGCTGTATGGTGGCTCGTTTTTTGCGGGACAAGATGACATTTTCAGCGGTACCATGGTTATTTATATCAGTCTTTTTGATCGCGTGTTATTCCACTTTTTGTTTGGCAGTATGATAATAAAGCGTTGTTTTTGCCTCGTTTTTTTTTTTTTTTTCTTACGGTGTTTACTGAAGGGGTTAACTAGTGGGGCAGTTTTATAGGTTTGGTCGTTACAGACGCGGCGATACTAAATATGTGTACTTTTATTGTTTTTTTATTTTATTTAGCTAAAGAAATGTATTTATGGGTATAATTTTTTTTTTTTTTTCTTTATTTAGGATATTTTTTTTTTTTTTTTTTACACACGTGGGGAATTTTTTTTTTACTTTTTTACTTTGTCCCAGGGGGGGACATCACAGATAATTGATCTGGCAGTGTGCACAGCACTCTGCCAGATCTGCGATCTGCTGTGCAGGGCTGCAGGCTTACCAAGTGTCTGCTCTGAGCAGACACTCGGTAAGCCACCTCCCTCCCTGCAGGACCCGGATGCCGCGGCCATCTTGGATCCGGGACCTGCGGCGAAGAGGGAGGTAGGAGACCCTCGGAGCAACGCGATCACATCGCGTTGCTCCGGGGGTCTCAGGGAAGCCCGCAGGGAGCCCCCTTCCTGCGCGATGCTTCCCTATACCGCCGGTACACCGCGATCATGTTTGATCACGGTGTGCCGGGGGTTAATGTGCCGGGGGCGGTCCGTGGCCGCTCCTGGCACATAGTGCCGGATGTCAGCTGCGATAGTCAGCTGACACCCGGCCGCGATCGGCCGCGCTCCCCCCGTGAGCGCGGCCGATCGGCTATGACGTACTATCCCGTCGAGGGTCAGATAGGCCCAGGTCACCTCGATGGGATAGTACGTCTAAGGTCACAGAGGGGTTAAAGATCCTCTTTAAAAATCAAGAGCTTGTTATATGTTTGAACAATGCTATTTGCTATTATATATGCATTTGAAAAAATATAAATCTTTTCTTAAAATTCCTAGTTTTATGCATCATTGATGTGCTGGATTTTACTTGGAATTGTATTGCAATATTACATATTATTGCTCTACAGTAGCTGGCTACCTTTTAGGGTAAGTTCTCACAATGAGTTTTTATCATTGTGTATTCTAGAAAAAATGCAATTAACCTATTTTACTTAATGGCTGTAAAAAAGGTGGAGAAAATCAGCAATATCAAAAACGACCTAAAAAACTCATCATGTGAACATAGCCTTACAGACAACACCAGCACTGTCTACAGGTTGTGTGGGATTAGGTAGCTCGGCACCTTTTATTTCACTATGACTGAGCAGCAATACCAGATATGACTTGTAGAAAGGAATGGTGTTGTTCTTTTTGGAAGAATCCATGGTTTTCTAATTGACGACAACCCCTTTTAGATACATCAATGTCAAAGGCTTTTTACTGAGTAACAGTATTAATAGGTACTACCTAGTGATATGTTACAAGAGCACACATTCCGTACAGAATAATCATGCTATATGTCAAAATGAACTTGGTGACTGTGGAATAAAACGTGTTTGTTTTTTTTGTTTTTTTGTATTTTTAACGGGGGATTACGTAAAAGGAAGAGAAATAAAGTTAGAATCCTTTTTAATATAATTAGAACAGCAGTCTATTAATTATTGGTCCAACCACAACTGGAGGAAATTTAATTTCAATAACACTTGATACAATGAATCTGTTAATAATTTAGAAGCAGAAAGCCAATAGGGCTTAAACTCTACCAAAAGTAGACCATTTACCTATAGAAAAAAAGTTTGTTCTTAATTTATATTGTAATAGAAATCAGAGTTCATGTAAAAATAACAAAGTAAGGGCATTGATTTCATGAATGTGATTCAACACTTTAATCACAGGAAGCTTTAAAAAATATACAGAAGACAATCTAATTTTACTTGGATCCTTGAAATAATTCTCATTGGCCAGTTCTCCAGAATTGTAGTTCAGATTCTACACACCATCATAGCTCCATAACTGCAGGTTTCCTTAGAGAGTTCATCAAAGACTTATTAAATAAATTGAATTATATTATGTGGTAGAATGCCAGTAAGAGCTAAAAATCTGAAAACGTGAACTTGAATCAAAAGGATGTTAAGAGCTGCAATAAAAAGTATGTACAGTATGAGTGCTCATGTGTATTCCTGAACAATTGTTCTGAGTGTTCCTAAAAATATATTTCATTTGTAAAGTGTAAGTCTTTATTTAGATTATTTCTCCATATTTATCAGATTTCTAAGACGTGTGATGATCCTCCTTTGATGTCTCTGCCACCCTCCCATTTGTTGTTCGAAAAAGATTTGAAGCCATTGTAAAATTTACTCTACCAGCAAACAGATTCTAAGTTGTTCTTAAGTTCGAACATGCGGATCTCCAGACCACTAATGATTTGTTCATGTGTGTTCTTGGTTGGAAGATTCCCATTTAAACTGCCAAAACAGCCTTACGAAGACAAAGATCCTTACCCTTACTCAACTTTTGCTAGTTTTAATGTTGTTGGGGACAGTTATCCTGTTAATACTAACTGGATGGATGTGATATATGAATTCTGGCCATGTCTGATTTTTTAAAGGGAATGTGTCATGTCAAATAATGCTGTTAACCTGCTGATATATGGTCAATCAGTATTTTAATAGCGTTAGAAAGGTGTATGGCTGCCATACTCAAAACGCGGCATAAGAAAGAAAATTAACGTTGCCTCTGGCTATCAGTCATACAGATGTTGTGACATGGCTATATTTACTGCTCACAGCATTGTTAGTGGCTGTAAAAATGCCACAGCACTTTGACTGAAAGATGGCTCTGCACTGATGCATTGCAGAGCTGGCTGTCAGTCAAAGTGCCTGGGTGTGCTTAAAACTACTGATCACAGTGCTGTGAGTGGTGACTTTTAGAGATGAGTGAGCACTAAAATGCTTGGATGCTCGCTACTCAAACTGAACAATTCCTAATGCTCAAATGCTCATTTCAAATACCTAGTATAATGGGTGTCAATTGGTAATCTGAGCATTTTTTTCTGGCAGACCCTACAAAGGAGTCTGAAGGGGCAGTGAAAATGTTGAAATGGATGGAAACAGTGTTGAATGGAAGGAGAACAGGATAAAGAAGCATCTCTGACTCCCAGATCACTGTTGAGAACAACTCATGTACAGCACCATGAAATCAATGGTGCTTTATAAATAAATAATAATAATGGCGTCACACATTTACTCTCCTTTAAGGACTGACAAAAACACATTCAAAATTGACAAGAAATTAGAGTTTACAAGAAAAAAATGTTAAGAAACATTCTTTCCTGTATAATGACTTTTATATAAGGCAAACTGTAAAAAGGATTTTTGAAAAAATAATAATTTAAGTACGGTAACCCAAAATTGAAATTTTTCATAAAAAATGTGAAATTTTCATTGTAATTTATGAAGAAGCAAGAACTGCCAAAAATGTGATTAAACAGGGACTCAGATACACTCTGTATTAGACATAAAGGAGGGTGTCATACACATTCTGTTCAAATTGTCATGCAGTGGTACTCCTAGACTCATAAAGACTATGCACTAAGTGCAAAGCCTTCCAAAAAATTCTAAGCAGGGTTATCTATACACTCTTGAAGGCACCAACTGTAGTGCCTCATTCCAGTATTGTGGGCAAAATATAGTTGTGGTACTCCTACACTCCTAAAAGTTATGGAGAGTGCAAACCCTTCCAAAAATTACAAGCAGGATCATCTATACACCATTGAAGGCAACAACTGACTGGCCTAAATAAAAAATGAAGAAAGTGTACACGTGTAGCAGGTCAATTTTGGTTTTTATTTGAAACCAACAAAATTTCCACAAAGCAGGTTCTACAGTATATATGACAATAGTCCATTCTTCGACCCAAAATATTTAGTGAACTGTACCAGGCAAAGCATTTTTTAAATATTGTAACCCACCGTATTTTTACACACAACACGTTAAACTGTATGTATGAATAATTGGAACCAGACAAATTTCTAACTGCTTTTTTATCGCATAATATATACCACTGAAATGTACCCAAGAACATATAATACTGTATGGATAAGCAATATAATACTGAAAAACATTTGGCAAATTGTTTTGAGGCTGATATGCTACTGAAACATACCCCAAAACACGTAATAGTATATGAATAAGTAATTTATTCCAGATAATTTTTTCGACGCTTTTTTGGAGGGTTTATATACCACCAAAAATTACCCCAGAACATGTGATACTCTAAGGATGAGTAATTGAATCCAGAAAGATTTTTCAGTGCTTTTTTGTAGCTTTACATACCACCGTAATGTAACAATAAATGCATTAAACTGTATGAATGACTAACTGAGTCCAGAAAGATTTATTTAACATAAATATTTTGAAAGTGTAATTGATGTACTTCTACACTCATAAAGGCTTTGCAGAAAGTGCAAAGCTAAGAAAAAAATATAAGGAGGGTCATACATAAACCCCTGAAAGGCAACAACTGGCAGGTCTCATTCAAATAAGTGTAGTTGAGGTACTCATACAATCATAAAGGCTTTGAACAAATTAAAAAGTCTGGAAAAAATTATAAAGAGGGTCATCCATATGACCATGAAGGCACCAACTGTAGTGCCTCAAAAAAACCATTAACAAAGTGCAGTTGATGTACTCCTACACTCATAAAGGATTTGCGCAAAGTGCAAATCCTGGAAAACATTATAAGGAGGGTCATCTATACACCTTTGAAGGTAACAAGTGGAGGGTGTCAGTCAAATATTGAACATTAAAAACACTTTATGTACTACTGTCATCTGGCATTGTGGAAAAGTGGGAGCTAGTCCAGACTTTGTTCATTTTTATCATAGTGAGCCTGTCAGTATTCTCTTCTGACAAGCAAAAGCGCCTGTCTGTTATGATCCCCACTGTGGCACTAAAAAGACAAGACACTAGCAGCAGGGAAGGACAGGACCTCCAAGGCATAGAGGAAAAGCTCATGCCAGATGTCTAGCTTTGAGACCCAATAATTGAAGGTCGCAGATGATTTAGGGAGTACTCTGGTTTGGTCGGTGAGGTATTCCTTGACCATCTTTAAAAACTTTTCCTCCTTGTCAAAAATACCTAGTCATCAAGTCATCAGGCCCTGGATGCTGGGATGGTGTTAAGAAATTGGCAAAGACCTTTTACTTTGTACCACTGCCTTTGCTGTATGTCTTCCTCACCTCTCCTCCTTGGTTGGGCAAAGAAGAAATTTGCTCCCTGCTGCTAGCATTTTTTGATGTGAGTTTTTTTTAACATATTTTCAGCAATGGCCTACTGGTATTGCAACATTTTAGAAGACCTCTTTGCCTCAGGAAAGAGAAATGTAAAGTTCTCCTTGCAGCGTGTGTCTATTAGGGTGAACATAGTAAATATAGAAAAACTGACTGAACAGCCATCTAGTCTGAACTGGTGCATAACCAAAAAGTCTTACATAGCAAATAGATAATGGCTGCACTCAAGTTTATTGTGCTAAAGCAAGGAAATGTGCAATACATGAAATGTGAACAGCATAATGGCTTGTGAAATTTATGAAAAAACACATGAGATTTTTAGCACAAGATTTGGCCAAAAGTTGTGAGCCCATTCACCAAACGTCAAGGTAATCTCAGATCGAATGGGTAACTAACCTGTCTGCCTAATGTGAACACTTACCTATGGCTAATAAAATGGTAAAACCTGCATTTATAGAGGAGGTTAGAACCAACTGTGTTTGGATGTAATTAAAATCACAGCATGGTGAAGGGTGGGGCGTTCAAGTCAGAAAAAGCAATACATAGTAAATATAGAAAAACTGACTGAACAGCCATCTAGTCTGAACTGGTGCATAACCAAAAAGTCTTACATAGCAAATAGATAATGGCTGCACTCAAGTTTATTGTGCTAAAGCAAGGAAATGTGCAATACATGAAATGTGAACAGCATAATGGCTTGTGAAATTTATGAAAAAACACATGAGATTTTTAGCACAAGATTTGGCCAAAAGTTGTGAGCCCATTCACCAAACGTCAAGGTAATCTCAGATCGAATGGGTAACTGTTATGACCCCAATGGCGAGGGTCTCAGAGGTACGTGGAAGTCTGCAGAATACAAAAATCCAGCTCATAGAGCAGTGGTAACTGGGTTGACCATATATCTACTCCTAACGCCAACACTAGAAGTAGCCGGGGATCATTCCTACGTTGATTCTAGATGACACGCTCCAGCCGGAGAATCTAGCTACCCCTAGTAGAGGAAAACAAAAGACCTTTCTTGCCTCCAGAGAAGGGGACCCCAAAGCTGGATAGAAGCCCCCCACAAATAATAACGGTGATGTAAGAGGAAATGACAAACACAGAAATGAACCAGGTTTAGCACAGAGAGGCCCGCTTACTGATAGCAGAATAAAGAAAGGTAACTTATATGGTCAACAAAAACCCTATCAAAATCCACACTGGAAATTCAAGAACCCCCGAACCGTCTAACGGTCCGGGGGGAGAACACCAGCCCCCTAGAGCTTCCAGCAAAGGTCAGGATATAGATTTGGAACAAGCTGGACAAAAATACAAAACCAAAACAAATAGCAAAAAGCAAAAGGCAGACTTAGCTGATATAACTGGAACCAGGATCAGTAGACAAGAGCACAGCAGACTAGCTCTGATAACTACGTTGCCAGGCATTGAACTGAAGGTCTAGGGAGCTTATATAGCAACACCCCTAACTAACGACCCAGGTGCGGATAAAAGGAATGACAGAAAAACCAGAGTCAAAAAACTAGTAACCACTAGAGGGAGCAAAAAGCAAATTCACAACAGTACCCCCCCCTTAGTGAGGGGTCACCGAACCCTCACCACGACCACCAGGGCGATCAGGATGAGCGGCATGAAAGGCACGAACTAAATCGGCCACATGAACATCAGAGGCGACCACCCAGGAATTATCCTCCTGACCATAGCCCTTCCACTTGACCAGGTACTGAAGCCTCCGCCTGGAGAGGCGAGAATCCAAGATCTTCTCCACCACGTACTCCAACTCGCCCTCAACCAACACCGGAGCAGGAGGCTCAGGAGAAGGAACTACAGGCACAATGTACCGCCGCAACAAGGACCTATGAAATACATTGTGAATAGCAAACGACACAGGAAGATCCAGACGAAAAGATACAGGATTAAGGATTTCCAATATCTTGTAAGGCCCAATAAAACGAGGTTTAAATTTGGGAGAGGAGACCTTCATAGGAACAAAGCGGGAAGAAAGCCATACCAAATCCCCAACGCGTAGTCGGGGACCCACACCGCGGCGGCGGTTGGCAAAGCGCTGAGCCCTCTCCTGTGACAACTTTAAGTTGTCCACCACATGATTCCAGATCCGCTGCAACCTATCTACCACAGAATCCACCCCAGGACAGTCAGAAGGCTCCACATGACCCGAAGAAAAGCGAGGATGGAAACCAGAGTTGCAGAAAAAAGGCGAAACCAAGGTGGCGGAACTAGCCCGATTATTAAGGGCAAACTCAGCCAACGGCAAGAATGTCACCCAATCGTCCTGATCAGCAGAGACAAAACACCTCAAATAAGCCTCCAAAGTCTGATTGGTTCGCTCCGTCTGTCCATTAGTCTGAGGATGGAAAGCAGACGAAAACGACAAATCAATGCCCATCCTACTACAAAAGGATCGCCAGAACCTAGAAACGAACTGGGATCCTCTGTCTGACACAATATTCTCAGGGATGCCGTGCAAACGAACCACGTTCTGGAAAAACACAGGAACCAGATCGGAAGAGGAAGGCAGCTTAGGCAAAGGAACCAAATGGACCATCTTGGAGAAACGATCACATATCACCCAGATAACGGACATGCCCTGAGATAGCGGAAGATCAGAAATGAAATCCATGGAGATATGTGTCCAAGGTCTCTTCGGGACAGGCAAGGGCAAGAGCAAACCGCTGGCACGAGAACAGCAAGGCTTAGCTCGAGCACAAGTCCCACAGGACTGCACAAATGACCGCACATCCCTTGACAAGGAAGGCCACCAAAAGGACCTGGCCACCAGATCTCTGGTGCCAAAAATTCCCGGGTGACCTGCCAACACCGAGGAATGAACCTCGGAAATGACTCTGCTGGTCCATTTATCCGGAACAAACAGTCTGTCAGGTGGACAAGACTCAGGCCTATCAGCCTGAAATCTCTGCAACACACGTCGCAGATCCGGAGAAATAGCTGACAAGATAACTCCATCTTTAAGAATACCAACAGGATCAGCGACTCCAGGAGCATCAGGCACAAAGCTCCTAGAAAGAGCATCGGCCTTCACATTCTTTGAACCTGGTAAATACGAGACAACAAAATCAAAGCGGGAGAAAAACAATGACCAGCGGGCCTGTCTCGGATTAAGGCGTTTAGCAGACTCGAGATACATCAGATTTTTGTGATCAGTCAAGACCACCACACGATGCTTAGCACCCTCGAGCCAATGACGCCACTCCTCAAATGCCCATTTCATGGCCAACAACTCCCGATTGCCCACATCATAATTTCGCTCGGCAGGCGAAAACTTCCTGGAGAAAAAGGCACAAGGTTTCATAACAGAGCAACCAGGGCCTCTCTGCGACAAAACGGCCCCTGCTCAATCTCTGAAGCATCCACCTCAACCTGAAAGGGAAGTGAGACATCGGGCTGGCACAAAACAGGCGCCGAAGTAAACCGGCGCTTCAACTCCTGGAAAGCCTCCACGGCAGCAGGAGCCCAGTTAGCTACATCGGAGCCCTTCTTGGTCATATCCGTCAACGGTTTCACAATGCTAGAAAAATTAGCGATAAAACGACGGTAGAAGTTAGCGAAACCCAAGAACTTCTGAAGACTCTTAACCGACGAGGGCTGAGTCCAATCAAGAATAGCTCGGACCTTGACTGGGTCCATCTCCACAGCAGAAGGGGAAAAAATGAACCCCAAAAAGGGAACCTTCTGTACACCAAAGAGACACTTTGAGCCCTTGACAAACAAAGAATTTTCACGCAAAATTTTAAAGACCAACCTGACCTGCTCCACATGCGAATCCCAATCATCAGAAAAAACCAAAATATCATCCAGATAAACAATCAAGAATTTATCCAGATACTTCCGGAAAATGTCATGCATAAAGGACTGAAAAACTGAAGGCGCATTGGAGAGCCCAAAAGGCATCACCAAGTACTCAAAATGACCTTCGGGCGTATTGAATGCGGTTTTCCATTCATCACCTTGCTTAATGCGCACAAGGTTGTACGCACCGCGAAGGTCTATCTTGGTGAACCACTTGGCACCTTTAATCCGGGCAAACAAGTCAGACAACAGCGGTAAAGGATACTGAAATTTGACAGTGATCTTATTTAAAAGCCGATAATCAATACAAGGTCTCAAAGATCCGTCCTTTTTTGCCACAAAAAAGAATCCCGCACCAAGGGGGGAAGAAGACGGACGAATATGTCCTTTCTCCAGAGACTCCTTGATATATGAACGCATAGCGGTATGTTCAGGTACCGACAGATTAAACAGTCTTCCCTTAGGAAACTTACTGCCTGGGATCAAATCTATAGCACAGTCACAGTCCCTATGAGGAGGCAGTGCACTGGACTCAGACTCACTGAAGACATCCTGATAATCAGACAAATACTCCGGAACTTCCGAAGGCGTAGAAGAAGCAATAGACACAGGCAGGGAATCCCCATGAATACCACGACAGCCCCAACTTGAGACTGACATAGCCTTCCAGTCCAGGACTGGATTATGGGTCTGTAACCATGGCAGCCCTAAAACAACCAAATCATGCATTTTATGTAAAACCAGGAAACGTATCACCTCGCGGTGTTCAGGAGTCATGCACATGATAACCTGTGTCCAATACTGCGGTTTATTTGCTGCCAATGGCGTAGCATCAATACCCCTAAGAGGAATAGGATTTTCTAATGGTTCAAGAGTAAAACCACAGTGCTTAGCAAATGACAGATCCATAAGACTCAGGGCAGCACCTGAATCTACAAACGCCATGACAGGATAAGACGACAGTGAGCAAATCAAAGTTACAGACAGAATAAATTTAGGTTGCAAATTACCAACGGTGACAGGACTAACAACCTTAGCTATACGTTTAGAGCATGCTGAGATAACATGTGTAGAATCACCACAGTAGTAGCACAAGCCATTCCGGCGTCTATGAATTTTCCGCTCATTTCTAGTCAGGATTCTATCACATTGCATTAAATCAGGTGTCTGTTCAGACAACACCATGAGGGAATTTGCGGTTTTTCTATCACATTGCACCGAATTAGGTGTCTGTTCAGACAACACCATGAGGGAATTTGCGGTTTTGCGCTCCCGCAACCGCCGGTCAATTTGAATAGCCAGTGCCATAGTATCATTGAGACCTGTGGGAATGGGAAAACCCACCATAACATTCTTAATGGCTTCAGATAGGCCATTTCTAAAATTAGCGGCCAGTGCACACTCGTTCCAATGTGTCAGCACGGACCATTTCCGAAATTTTTGGCAATACACTTCAGCCTCGTCCTGCCCCTGACACATAGCCAGCAAGGCCTTTTCTGCCTGAATCTCAAGATTGGGTTCCTCATAAAGTAAACCGAGCGCCAGAAAAAACGCATCAATATCAGCCAATGCCAGATCTCCTGGCGCCAGCGAAAAAGCCCAATCCTGAGGGTCGCCCCGTAAGAACGAAATAACTATTTTTACTTGCTGAGCAGAGTCTCCAGATGAACAGGGTCTCAGGGACAAAAACAATTTACAATTATTCACAAAATTCCTAAACTTAAACCTGTCTCCGGAAAACAGTTCAGGAATCGGTATTTTAGGTTCTGACCTAGGATTTCTGATAACATAGTCTTGTATGCCCTGCACACGAGTAGCCAGCTGGTCCACACTTGTAATCAAGGTCTGGACATTCATGTCTGCAGCAAGCATAGCCACTCTGAGGTAAAGGGGAAGAAGAAAGAAAAAAAAAAAAAAAAAAAACTCAGAATCTTCTTTCTTATAATCCCTCTTCTGCAACGCATTAAACATTTAAAACTGGCCTGGCAAACTGTTATGACCCCAATGGCGAGGGTCTCAGAGGTACGTGGAAGTCTGCAGAATACAAAAATCCAGCTCATAGAGCAGTGGTAACTGGGTTGACCATATATCTACTCCTAACGCCAACACTAGAAGTAGCCGGGGATCATTCCTACGTTGATTCTAGATGACACGCTCCAGCCGGAGAATCTAGCTACCCCTAGTAGAGGAAAACAAAAGACCTTTCTTGCCTCCAGAGAAGGGGACCCCAAAGCTGGATAGAAGCCCCCCACAAATAATAATGGTGATGTAAGAGGAAATGACAAACACAGAAATGAACCAGGTTTAGCACAGAGAGGCCCGCTTACTGATAGCAGAATAAAGAAAGGTAACTTATATGGTCAACAAAAACCCTATCAAAATCCACACTGGAAATTCAAGAACCCCCGAACCGTCTAACGGTCCGGGGGGAGAACACCAGCCCCCTAGAGCTTCCAGCAAAGGTCAGGATATAGATTTGGAACAAGCTGGACAAAAATACAAAACCAAAACAAATAGCAAAAAGCAAAAGGCAGACTTAGCTGATATAACTGGAACCAGGATCAGTAGACAAGAGCACAGCAGACTAGCTCTGATAACTACGTTGCCAGGCATTGAACTGAAGGTCTAGGGAGCTTATATAGCAACACCCCTAACTAACGACCCAGGTGCGGATAAAAGGAATGACAGAAAAACCAGAGTCAAAAAACTAGTAACCACTAGAGGGAGCAAAAAGCAAATTCACAACAGGTAACTAACCTGTCTGCCTAATGTGAACACTTACCTATGGCTAATAAAATGGTAAAGCCTGCATTTATAGAGGAGGTTAGAACCAACTAAGTGTTCACATTAGGCAGACAGGTTAGTTACCCATTCGATCTGAGATTACCTTGACGTTTGGTGAATGGGCTCACAACTTTTGGCCAAATCTTGTGCTAAAAATCTCAGGTGTTTTTTCATAAATTTCACAAGCCATTATGCTGTTCACATTTCATGTATTGCACATTTCCTTGCTTTAGCACAATAAACTTGAGTGCAGCCATTATCTATTTGCTATGTAAGACTTTTTGGTTATGCACCAGTTCAAACTAGATGGCTGTTCAGTCAGTTTTTCTATATTTACTATGTATTGCTTTTTCTGACTTGAACGCCCCGCCCTTCACCATGCTGTGATTTTAATTACATCCAAACACAGTTGGTTCTAACCTCCTCTATAAATGCAGGCTTTACCATTTTATTAGCCATAGGTAAGTGTTCACATTAGGCAGACAGGTTAGTTACCCATTCGATCTGAGATTACCTTGACGTTTGGTGAATGGGCTCACAACTTTTGGCCAAATCTTGTGCTAAAAATCTCATGTGTTTTTTCATAAATTTCACAAGCCATTATGCTGTTCACATTTCATGTATTGCACATTTCCTTGCTTTAGCACAATAAACTTGAGTGCAGCTATTATCTATTTGCTTAGTAGGGTGAAAAACCAGTACTCTTTTTTTAACCAAGATAAATTTAATGCGAAGGTCACAGGAAAGGCAGCGGTACATAAAGTCGGCCATATCTGCCAAGCTCCCCACAGCCAACATTTTTCTGTCTCCACCATGATGATGAATTCCATCTTCTCCTCCTCTTCTTCCTGATTCCCTTCTTCCTCATTACCTTCCTCAGCCCATGCACGTAGGATAGACGGGATAAAGGTTGTGTGGGTACTAGTCTATTTTGCACTAGTCAACAGCTCCTGTTGCTCCTCCTTTTTCCCATCCTCAGCCTCCACTTCCTCATTGTTACCCAATCCACTCTGAGAGGATGATATGAGGCTGGGTAGTACCTCCCTGTCTCATGTCTTCCTTCATTTATACCTGGTCCGCATGTATAGCTTCATGTTTAATTGTGAGTCACTATTTAAGTAGGCACAGAAGCAGGATCGTTGCACTGACTATGGTGTCATCGCCGCTCACCATCTTTGTGAAGTCCTCAAATTCTTGGAGAACTACACAAATGTCATACATCCATGCCCACTCTTTAGTTGTTATGTGCAGAGGCTGACCAGAATACTGACGAGCATGGTGGAGCTGGTACTCAATCTCTAGCTCTGCTGCTCACAAAGCCTTGCTAGCATGTGCAGTGTGGAGCTTCAGCATCTGGACATGTTGTACACCAGTCAATGAGCTGTCACTTACATGCGCTGCAGTAGCACTGCCTGCGCGATGGTAGCTATAGCCGACATTCAGAAATGGCTACTGGTACAGTGTACATTGACCAGCTCTGGCAAATCAAGTTTTAAGTAACCACTAGTGTTGAGCGATACCTTCCAATACTCAAAGGTATCGGTCTCTGATGGGATCGGCCGATATCCAAAAAATATTGGATATCGCCGATACCGATACCCCATACCAATGCAAGTCAATGAGACACAAGTATCGGAAGCTATCCTGGATGGCTCCCAGGGTCTGAAGGGGAGCAGGCCCTGGGATCCATATTCATGTAAAAAATAAAGAATTAAAATAAAAAATATGGATATACTCACCCCTCCGGCGGCCCCTGGACCTTACCGATGTAACCGGCAGCCTCCGTTCCTAAGAATGAGGAGTTTAGGACCTTCGATGATGTCGCGGCTTGTGATTGGTCGTGTGACCGCTCATGTGACCGTGTATGTAGAACACACCAGGCATATACATGGCACCTAAATACAGGAGTATAGATAACTTCCTATGCTGATAGCACTCTGTTTAAATGAATTCATCCGATAGATATACTATTGGTTCAGAACATTCACCAATTATATTGTCTCCTTTTCCCTAGAGACCATAAACAGACCTGCTAGACTCATAATCAGAGTGTACGGGCCAATATAAAATGCCCCTTATCCGCATATATATTCCACCAATCACCACGGTTTCAATGTCCCACAAAGATAAACACAATCAAACATCAGATAAGAGACCATGTGGTGTTGCATGGATAATACGATATAATCGATATAAACACTTATCTCTCTTCATTTGCCATATGCCAAATCGATTTTCCCCGCCTCAACGCGTTTTGCCCCATTTGGGCTCCTCAGGAGGCCCGATATCCAGATAACATGTGTCCCGATGCGGTGTAATAGCTCAAGTAAACTGATGTGTCCTCCCTTTTAAACCTATCCCCATACCTGCACATATAGAAAGTGTCCAATCCTCGCCACCCTGACACTCTGCCAGATCCGCCCCTCTGTTCAAAGGGCGCATGTTCCATATGGAACGCACTCTTAGTGCCACCAATCCAACAGCCAGGGATAATTACCCTCCATGCTGTCTCTAATGGTCGTTCGCGCCGCTCACTTCCACTTCCGGGTAAGGCTGAGTTCATTCTTGTGCCAACCCACAGCACATGCATCGATAATCCCATACATGCTTTGGAACGCAAGCCTGCTGTCGCACCTCATTCTCGGGAGGCTACAGCGATCCACTGCGCAAACTCCAATCATCCAATAGACCCTTTTGGAGCACAAACCTGCTATTTTCGCGGAGCTATGGCATTTTCCTATCCCCATTTTATTATGTCATCTTACTCAATATTGCCGCTGCACGACTGCTCAGAAGTGGCAGATCCATATTGCAGTCACTTTCCATAGCAACATGACCTTATTTCCTATGCGCCGCAACAATCTTCTCAGCGCAAAGTCTGATGAAATAGGATAAACACATACCTCGGACCATATACACAAATGTAACCTATGTAACAACCACTTTGTGGATGTCACCAGATTTAGCTAGGGTACAACTTACATCCTATAAGGGGACCTGGGTATTTACATCCTATGGGGCATATTTTCATGATAGGTTCAAAAAAGATATAACAATACAAAAATTTTTACATAATAATATATGAAGCTCCCATATTTAAAGGGAGACCAGCAAAAATCGAAAATCATGCCAGTATTCTAAAAAGAGTCTTCATATGAACATTCCCAGCCTGGTTATAAGAAGCAGGCAAAACACAGCTGTTCATTTATCCCTTTAGGCTCAAGACTCTCCATTCTGAACATCCATTCACTCCCTCCTTAGGATGGTCTTATCCTTGTTTCCCCCTCTCGAGTTTACATTCACCACCTCAATTACTGTAAACCTAATTTCAGCCACGTTACCTCCATGGAATTACCGCATATGCCTAGCCAGGGGGGTATCTCTGTTGTTTCTAATGTCCCCCATTTGTTCCCCCACTCGCCTTCTAAATTCTCTCTTAGTTTTACCTATATAATGTCTGGGGCAGGAACACTTTGCCATATACACTACCCCTGTTGTCTTGCAGTTAGAAAAATTGCGTTGATGAAAAATCCTTCCAGTAGTTGAACTACGAAATGATTTTCCTGGCGCCATCCATTTGCACCTGCTGAAATTTCCACATTTAAAGAAACCACACGGTTTCCTATCCAGCCACGTTCTACTACTAGCCAGCCTCCTATATTGGCTATGTACCAACAGATCCGTAATGATCTTCCTTTTCTAAAGGTGATGTTGGGGTATTCCCCCACTATATCTTTTAAATCTGCGTCTAGTCTCAAGATATCCCAGTGTTTCATAAGGACCTTCCTGACCTCTTGAAGTCTGAGATCAAAGGTTCCAATGATCCTCATAACTTCACTGGGATTTTTTTTCAGTACATTTCTGTAGAAGCTGTTGTCTGTTAGCTTTTCTTGCAGGCTCATATGCAGTGCATGTAGAAAAGCTGCAGAGACACCATCATGTGTTTCTCAACGCAAGCAATGAATAGCCAGGTTTTCCACCGGGAAGGAACAACCACGGGAAGGGCAGCATCCAAGAAAGGAAAACCACCTATGCCAAAACATGGTATCCATCCACAGACAGCTGTTTCAGGGTATTTGCCCCTCATCAGTGTGGAGTAGGAAACTGGCTATTAGGAGCAGTGCCTAGTGAAAAGACTATAAACATAAGGATGAATGACCTCGGGGAGATCAAAACATCCAACACCGTGGAGACACCATCACGTGTTTCTCAACGCAGTGATCCAGAACACTGCCCCCATCCCTAAAGGGAAATATGCAAATGCATGTAGAAAAGCCGCGGAGACACCATCACGTGTTTCTCAACGCAAGCAATGAATAACCAGGTCTTTCACCGAGAAGGCTTTTCTACATGCATTTGCATATTTCCCTTTAGGGATGGGGGCAGTGTTCTGGATCACTGCGTTGAAAAACACGTGATGGTGTCTCCGCGGTGTTGGATGTTTTGATCTCCCTGAGGTCATTCATCCTTATATGCTCATATGCAGTGTCAAGAACATGTTCGGGGTAGTGTTGTGAATGCCGTTCTCGGGCTCCCTCCTGTGGTCATGAGTGGTACTGTGTGAGTTTGTTCTTGGGCTCCCTCTGGTGGCCTTTAGCGATATGGCTGGGCTCAGCTGTTTCATCTCCTGCTAGGCTGGGCCTATTTAACTCACCTGGACCTTTACTTGTCGCCTGCTGTCGGTGTATTCAGTCCTGATCCTGTGCTCTCCTGAATATTCCTTGTGACCAGTCTCCTGCTATGAGAAGCTAAGTTTGCTTGTTCAGTTTCTCATTATTTCCTTGAAAATGTTTCTCATTATATTATGAGTTCAGCCCAGCTTGCTTTCATGTGATTTTTTGCTTGCTGGTTAGTTCTGGGGTGCAGAGTGCGCCCCTCACATCGTGAGTCGGTGTGGGGGTTCTTGTATTCTCTGCGTGGTTTACTTTTGATAGTTTTTATACTGACCGCACAGACACCTATCTTTATCTGCCTATCTAGTATTAGCGGGCCTCATTTGCTAAACCTGTTTCATCTCTACGTTTGTGTTTTCCCCTTAACTCACCGTTATTATTTGTGGGGGGCTATCTAAAACTTTGGGGATATTTCTCTGAGGCAAGTGAGGTCTTTGCTTTCTCTCTAGGGGTAGTCAGTTTCTCAGGCTGTGACGAGGCGTCTAGGTTTTCAGGTAACGCTCCACAGCTGCCTTTAGTGTGTTTGGATAGGATCAGGATTGCGGTCAGTATAGCTTCCACATCCCCAGAACTTGTCCTATATATTCAGGGTAAATGTGTCAGGTCAGTTTGAGATCCTACCACCAGGATCATAACAGTACAGCAGGCCAAAAAGTGTTAATGCAGCAGAAGAGGGAGAATTGAAATCCTGAAGTCATTTTTTTTTCCTCTGCACTGTGTTTGGCTTCTCTCCTCCCCTTAATCTCTGGGTGGTTCTGAATTCAGTTGCAGATATGGACATTCAGAGTCTGTCTTCTAGTGTGGATCATCTCACTGCAAGGGTGCAGGGCATTCAGGATTATGTAGTCTGCAGTCCTATGTCAGAGCCTAAAATACCAATTCCTGAACTGTTCTCCGGAGATAGATCTAGGTTTTTGAACTTTAAGAATAATTGTAAGTTGTTCCTTTCTCTGAGACCTCGCTCCTCTGGTGACTCTGTTCAGCAAGTTAAAATTGTCATTTCTTTGTTACGTGGCGACCCCCAAGATTGGGCATTCTCTCTGGCGCCAGGAGATCCTGCATTGCTAAATGTGGATGCGTTTTTTCTGGCGCTTGGAGTGCTTTATGAGGAACCAAATCTGGTAGATCAAGCAGAGAAGGTTTTGTTGGCTCTCTCTCAGGGTCAAGATGAAGCAGAGATTTACTGTCAGAAGTTTAGGAAGTGGTCTGTGCTCACTCAAAGGAATGAGTGCGCTCTGACAGCGATTTTCAGAAAGGGTCTTTCTGAAGCCCTTAAAGATGTCATGGTGGGGTTCCCCACGCCTGCGGGTCTGAATGAGTCAATCTCTTTGGCCATTCAGATTGATCGGCGTTTGCGGGAGCGCAAACCTGTGCACCATCTGGCAGTAATTTCTGAGCAGAAACCTGAGCCTATGCAATGCGACAGGATTCTGACCAGAGTTGAACGGCAAGACTACAGACGTCAGAATGGGTTGTGCTTTTACTGTGGTGATTCTGCTCATGTTATCTCAGCATGCTCTAAGCGCACAAAAAGGTTTACCAAATCTGTCACCATTGGTACTGTACAACCTAAATTCATTCTGTCTGTTACTTTGATTTGCTCTCTGTCATCCTACTCAGTTATCGCTTTTGTGGATTCAGGTGCCGCCCTGAATCTGATGGATTTGTCATTTGCCAGGCACTGTGGTTTTATCTTGGAGCCTTTACCATTCCCCATTCCACTAAAGGGAATTGATGCTACGCCATTGGCCAAGAATAAACCTCAGTACTGGACTCCAGTGACCATGTGCATGGCTCCTGCACATCAGGTGGTGATTCGCTTTCTTGTGCTACATAATTTGCATGATGTTGTCGTGTTGGGTCTGCCATGGCTGCAGGCTCATAATCCAGTCCTGGATTGGAAAGCAATGTCTGTGTCAAGTTGGGGTTGCCAGGGAATTCATGGCGATGCCCCTTTGGTGTCAATTGCTTCTTCTACTCCTTCTGAAGTCCCTGAATTTTTGTCAGACTACCAGGATGTATTTGATGAGCCCAAATCCAGTGCCCTACCTCCTCATAGGGATTGTGATTGTGCTATAAATTTGATTCCTGGTAGTAAGTTCCCTAAGGGACGACTTTTTAATTTATCTGTACCAGAACATGCCGCTATGCGGCGTTATATAAAGGAGTCCTTGGAGAAGGGGCATATTCGCCCGTCCTCATCCCCTTTGGGTGTGGGGTTCTTTTTTGTGGCCAAGAAGGATGGTTCTCTGAGACCCTGTATAGATTATCGCCTTCTAAATAACATCACGGTCAAATTTCAGTACCCCTTGCCACTGTTGTCTGATCTGTTTGCTCGGATTAGGGGGGCCAGTTGGTTCACCAAGATAGATCTTCGAGGAGCGTATAATCTTGTGCGCATAAAACAGGGCGATGAATGGAAAACAGCATTTAATACGCCCGAAGGCCATTTTGAGTACTTGGTGATGCCTTTTGTGCTTTCTAATGCTCCCTCTGTGTTTCAGTCCTTCATGCACGACATCTTCCGAGAGTATCTGGATAGATTTATGAATGTGTACCTGGATGATATTTTGGTCTTTTCTGATGACTGGGAGTCTCATGTGAAGAAGGTCAGGATGGTATTTCAGGTCCTGCGTGCCAATGCCTTGTTTGTGAAGGGCTCTAAATGTCTCTTCGGAGTCCAGAAGATTTCTTTTTTGGGCTTTATTTTTTCTCCATCTACTATTGAGATGGATCCAGTCAAGGTCCAGGCTATTCATGACTGGACTCAACCTACATCTGTGAAGAGTCTTCAGAAGTTCTTGGGTTTTGCTAATTTTTACCGTCGCTTCATCACTAATTTTTCTAGCGTGGTTAAGCCTTTGACGGATTTGACCAAGAAGGGTTCTGATGTGACGAATTGGTCTCCTGCGGCCATGGAGGCCTTTCAGGAGCTTAAGCGTCAGTTTTCTTCGGCTCCTGTCTTGCGCCAGCCCGATGTCTCTCTTCGCTTTCAGGTTGAGGTTGATGCTTCTGAGATTGGAGCAGGGGCTGTCTTGTCGCAGAGAAGCTCTGATGGCTCTGTGATGAGACCATGTGCTTTCTTTTCAAGAAAGTTTTCGCCTGCCGAGCGGAATTATGATGTTGGTAATCATGAGTTGTTGGCAATGAAGTGGGCATTTGAGGAGTGGCGACATTGGCTTGAGGGAGCCAAGCATCGTGTGGTGGTCTTGACGGATCACAAGAATTTGACTTATCTCGAGTCTGCCAAACGGTTGAATCCGAGACAGGCTCGATGGTCGTTGTTTTTCTCTCATTTCAATTTCGTGGTTTCATATCTTCCGGGTTCGAAAAACGTGAAGGCTGATGCCCTTTCTAGGAGTTTTGTACCTGACTCCCCGGAAGTTTCTGAGCCGACTGGTGTTCTCAAAGAGGGGGTGATTTTGTCTGCCATCTCTCCTGATCTGCGACGGGTGTTGCAGGAGTTTCAGGCCAATAGACCTGACCGTTGTCCACCGGAGAGACTGTTTGTCCCAGACAGATGGACCAGTAGAGTTATTTCTGAGGTTCACTCTTCGGTGTTGGCAGGTCATCCTGGGATTTTTGGTACCAGGGATTTGGTGGCGAGATACTTTTGATGGCCTTCCTTGTCGCGGGATGTGCGTTCCTTTGTGCAGTCCTGTGGGATTTGTGCTCGGGCCAAGCCTTCGTGTTCTCGTGCCAGTGGATTGCTTTTGCCTTTGCCTGTCCCGAAGAGGCCTTGGATGCATATTTCCATGGATTTTATTTCGGATCTTCCTGTCTCTCAGAAGATGTCTGTCATCTGGGTGGTTTGTGATCGTTTTTCCAAAATGGTCCATTTGGTACCCTTGCCTAAGTTGCCTTCCTCCTCCGATTTGGTGCCACTGTTTTTTTAGAATGTGGTTCGTTTACATGGTATTCTGGAGAACATTGTGTCCGACAGAGGATCCCAGTTTGTGTCCAGATTTTGGCGATCCTTTTGTGCTAAGATCGGCATTGAATTGTCTTTTTCGTCAGCCTTCCATCCTCAGACGAATGGTCAAACCGAACGAACTAATCAGACCTTGGAAACTTATTTGAGATGTTTTGTTTCTGCTGACCAGGATGATTGGGTGACCTTTTTGCCATTGGCTGAGTTCGCCCTCAATAATCGGGCTAGTTCTGCTACTTTGGTTTCACCTTTCTTTTGCAATTCTGGTTTTCATCCTCGTTTCTCCTCGGGTCAGGTTGAGTCTTCTGACTGTCCTGGGGTGGATTCTGTGGTGGATAGGTTGCAGCAGATTTGGAACCACGTGGTGGACAATTTGACTTTGTCACAAGAGAAGGCTCAGCGCTTTGCTAACCGCCGTCGCTGTGTGGGTCCCCGACTTCGTGTGGGGATTTGGTGTGGTTGTCTTCTCGTTATGTCCCGATGAAGGTTTCCTGTTATGGTTACCCCAATGACCATGGGAAAAAAATACAAAACGGACTAGCTCTCGGGTGATGGAAACTAAGGTCGACCGTGACCTGAACCTGACCCAACACTTACAGTAGCCGGGGGATGTACCTACGATGCCCTAGACACCACGCGCCAGCCGGAGATCTAACTACCCCTATAAGAGGAACATACAGGCCTGCCTTACCTCCAGTGAGGAACCCCAAAAGATGATAGTAGGCCCCCACAGATATTGACGGTGAGTTCAGAGGAAATGACATACGTAGGATGAACAGCAGATTTAGCACAGTGAGGTCCGCTTACTAGATAGCAGAAGGACAGGAAAGAGTTACTTCACGGTCGACCTAAAAATCACTATTCAAAAACACCATCCAGAAATTACTTTAAACTCCAGTGACAACTCATGCCACTGGAGTAGTAATTTTCTGTCCACAAGAGCTTCCAGCACTGAAGAGTCACATTGCAGATAGCTGGACAAAAATAGCAAAACAAGAAACAAAATTCAACTTAGCTGAACTGGAACTTGGGGCAGGTGAATGCAACAGAATGCTACTAGCACATTGTTGGCCGGCATGTGACTAACAGCCAAGCAGCCTTAAATAGGAAACTCCCCAAGAGGGTGGCGACAGGTAATCAGAGATGGAGGAAGGCACATAAGAGACACTACCATAACAGACCACCGGGGGAGCCCACAAACCGAATTCACAACAGTACCCCCCCCTTAAGGAGGGGGCACCGAACCCTCACCAGAACCACCAGGGCGACCTGGATGAGCACTATGAAATGCACGAACCAAATCGGGAGCATGAACATCGGATGCTGTCACCCAAGAATTATCCTCCTGGCCATAACCTTTCCACTTAACCAGATACTGAAGTTTCCGTCTGGAAACACGGGAGTCCAAGATCTTTTCCACCACATACTCCAATTCACCCTCAACCAACACAGGAGCAGGTGGATCAGCAGAAGGAACAACCGGTACCTCATACCTCCGCAATAATGACCGATGGAAAACATTATGGATATTAAAAGATGCTGGGAGGTCCAAACGAAAGGACACAGGATTAAGAACCTCCAGAATCCTATAAGGGCCGATAAACCGAGGCTTAAACTTAGGAGACGAGACCTTCATAGGAACAAATCGAGAAGACAGCCACACCAGGTCCCCAACACAAAGACGAGGACCAATACGCCGATGACGATTAGTGAACTGTTGAGTCTTCTCCTGGGACAACTTCAGATTGTCCACAACCTGTCCCCAAATCTGATGCATCCTATCAACCACAGCATCCACTCCAGGACAATCCGAAGACTCCAATTGACCGGACGAAAACCGAGGGTGAAACCCTGAATTACAAAAAAATGGAGAAACCAAAGTGGCAGAACTAGCCCGATTGTTAAGGGCAAACTCTGCCAATGGCAAAAAGTCAAGCCAATCATCCTGATCAGCGGACACAAAACACCTCAAGTAAGTCTCCAAGGTCTGATTAGTACGCTCAGTCTGGCCATTAGTCTGAGGATGGAATGCAGACGAAAAAGACAAATCGATACCCATCCTGGCACAGAACGTCCGCCAAAATCTAGACACAAACTGAGTACCCCTGTCAGACACTATATTCTCAGGAATACCATGCAAACGCACCACATTCTGAAAAAATAGAGGAACCAACTCAGAGGAGGAGGGCAATTTGGGTAAAGGTACCAAATGAACCATCTTGGAAAAACGGTCACAAATCACCCAGATGACAGACATCCTACGAGAAACCGGAAGGTCAGAAATAAAGTCCATAGAGATGTGCGTCCAAGGCCTCTTAGGAATAGGCAAGGGCAACAACAACCCACTGGCCCTAGAACAGCAGGGCTTGGCCCGAGCACAAACATCACAAGACTGCACAAACATGCGCACATCTCGAGACAAAGAAGGCCACCAGAAGGACCTAGACACCAAATCCCTGGTGCCAAAAATTCCAGGATGACCTGTCAACGCGGAAGAATGAACCTCCGAGATAACTCTAC
This sequence comes from Ranitomeya variabilis, assembly GCF_051348905.1. Classification (NCBI taxonomy): domain Eukaryota; kingdom Metazoa; phylum Chordata; class Amphibia; order Anura; family Dendrobatidae; genus Ranitomeya; species Ranitomeya variabilis. The sequence continues at coordinate 84,987,470 of NC_135237.1, read as the reverse complement.
TGGTCCAATCATCAGGGACAAACAGTCTACCAGGCGGACAGCGATCAGGCCTATCCACCTGAAACTCCTGCAAAGAACGCCGCAGGTCTGGGGAGACAGCTGACAATATCACCCCATCCTTCAGGATGCCGGTAGGTTCGGAATCACCAGGCGAGTCAGGCTCAAAACTCCTAGAGAGGGCATCCGCCTTCACATTCTTGGACCCAGGCAGATATGACACCACAAAGTTAAATCGGGAGAAAAACAACGACCAGCGCGCCTGTCTAGGATTCAGACGCCTGGCCGACTCAAGATAAATTAGATTCTTGTGGTCAGTGAGGACCACCACCTGGTGTCTAGCACCCTCAAGCCAATGACGCCACTCCTCAAACGCCCACTTCATGGCCAGAAGTTCCCGATTTCCCACATCATAATTTCGCTCAGCGGGCGAAAATTTTCGGGAGAAAAACGCACATGGTCTCATTACTGAGCAGTCAGGATCTTTCTGCGACAAAACTGCACCTGCTCCGATCTCCGAAGCATCCACCTCAACCTGGAACGGAAGTAACACATCAGGTTGGCGCAACACAGGAGCGGAAGAAAAGCGGCGCTTAAGCTCTTGAAAGGCCTCCACAGCCGCAGAGGACCAATTAGCAACATCAGCACCCTTTTTGGTCAAATCAGTCAAAGGTTTAGCAATGGCAGAAAAACCCGCTATAAATCGGCGATAGAAATTAGCAAAACCCAAGAACTTTTGCAGACTCTTCAAAGAAGTAGGTTGCATCCAATCACAAATAGCCTGGACCTTGACAGGGTCCATCTCCATAGATGAAGGGGAAAAAATATATCCCAAAAAGGAAATTCTCTGAACTCCAAAACTACACTTTGAGCCCTTTACAAAAAGAGAATTAGCTCGCAAAACCTGAAAAACTCTCCTGACCTGTTGAACGTGAGATTCCCAGTCCTCCGAAAAAACAAGAATATCATCCAAATACACAATCATAAACTTATCCAGATATTCACGGAAAATATCGTGCATAAAGGACTGAAAAACGGAAGGGGCATTTGCGAGACCGAAAGGCATTACCAAATACTCAAAATGGCCTTCAGGCGTATTAAATGCGGTCTTCCACTCATCCCCCTGCTTAATCCGCACCAAATTATACGCACCACGTAGATCGATCTTAGTGAACCACTTAGCCCCCTTTATACGAGCAAACAGATCAGTCAGTAAAGGTAACGGGTACTGGTATTTAACTGTAATCTTATTCAAAAGTCGATAGTCGATACAAGGTCTCAATGAACCATCCTTTTTACCTACAAAGAAAAATCCTGCCCCTAGTGGAGACAACGAGGGGCGAATATGACCCTTTTCCAAGCATTCTCTGATATACTCCCGCATAGCAGTATGTTCAGGTACAGACAAATTAAACAAGCGACCCTTAGGAAACTTACTACCGGGGATCAATTCAATAGCGCAGTCACACTCTCTGTGGGGAGGGAGAGAATCAACTTTAGGCTCTTGAAAGACATCATAAAAATCTGACAGAAATGCTGGGATCTCAGAGGGAGTAGATGAAGAAATAGGAACCAAAGGTGCATCCCCATGAATACCCCGACATCCCCAGCTCAACACAGACATAGATTTCCAGTCCAAGACGGGATTATGAATCTGTAACCATGGTAATCCAAGCACTAAGACATCATGTAGGTTATATAATACAAGGAAACGAATAATCTCCTGATGGTCTGGGGTAAGACGCATAGTCACTTGTGTCCAATATTGTGGTTTATTGCTAGCCAAAGGTGTAGAATCAATACCCTTCAGGGGAATAGAAACTTCCAATGGCTCCAAATCAAACCCACAACGCTTGGCAAAGGACCAATCCATGAGACTCAGAGCGGCGCCAGAATCCACATAAGCATTCACAGTCACAGATGATAAGGTACAAATCAATGTCACGGACAAAAGAAATTTTGACTGCAAGGTACCTGTAGAAAAAGATTTATCAACCTTTTTATCAACCTTATTTATACGTTTAGAGCATGCTGATATAACATGAGCTGGATCTCCACAGTAGAAGCACAATCCATTTTTGCGCCTGTAATTTTGACGTTCGCCTCTAGACAAAACACGATCGCATTGCATATGCTCTAATGCCTTTTCAGAGGTCACCGCCAAATGGTGCACAGGTCTTTGCTCAGAAGACACCGCCATATGGTGCACAGGTTTTTGCTCAGAAGATACCGCCATATGGTGCACAGATTCTTCCTCAGAAGACCCCGCCATATGGTGCACAGATTTGCGCTCCCGCAAACGCCGATCAATCTGGATAGCCAATTTCATGGCATCATTCAGACCTGTAGGCACAGGGAACCCCACCATGACATCCTTCACGGCATCAGAGAGACCTTCTCTGAAATTAGCTGCTAAAGCGCACTCATTCCATTTAGTAAGCACCGACCATTTACGGAATTTCTGGCAGTATATCTCAGCTTCATCTTGCCCTTGGGAAAGAGCTATCAAGGCTTTCTCAGCCAAAATCTCCAAATTAGGTTCTTCATAAAGCAACCCCAAAGCCTGAAAAAACGCATCTACATTTAACAACGCAGGATCCCCTGGCGATAATGCAAATGCCCAACTTTGTGGGTCGCCGCGCAGTAGAGAGATAACAATTTTAACTTGTTGAGTCTGATCACCAGCAGAGTGAGATCTCAGAGACAAAAACAATTTGCAATTTTCTCTGAAACTCAAAAACCGGGATCTGTCTCCGGTAAAGTATTCAGGCAGAGGAATCTTAGGTTCAGACATTGGAGCACGTATAACAAAATCTTGTAGGTTCTGTACTTTTGTCGCAAGGTTATTCAAACCCGCAACTAAACTCTGTGGATCCATGTTTCAAATGGGTGTAACCCAAGCATTCAGAGGTTAAGAGGAGAGGAGAAAAAAAAAGGCTGAAGACTGCAGTTTAAGCAAGGAATACAAATGATCAAACTAAGGTGCACTTTCAAACACAGAAAAAAAAAAAAACCTTTTCTTCTCCTTCCTACTTTAGTGCATATTTTAACACATAGATTTTTTACTGGCCGGCCAAACTGTTATGGTTACCCCAATGACCATGGGAAAAAAATACAAAACGGACTAGCTCTCGGGTGATGGAAACTAAGGTCGACCGTGACCTGAACCTGACCCAACACTTACAGTAGCCGGGGGATGTACCTACGATGCCCTAGACACCACGCGCCAGCCGGAGATCTAACTACCCCTATAAGAGGAACATACAGGCCTGCCTTACCTCCAGTGAGGAACCCCAAAAGATGATAGTAGGCCCCCACAGATATTGACGGTGAGTTCAGAGGAAATGACATACGTAGGATGAACAGCAGATTTAGCACAGTGAGGTCCGCTTACTAGATAGCAGAAGGACAGGAAAGAGTTACTTCACGGTCGACCTAAAAATCACTATTCAAAAACACCATCCAGAAATTACTTTAAACTCCAGTGACAACTCATGCCACTGGAGTAGTAATTTTCTGTCCACAAGAGCTTCCAGCACTGAAGAGTCACATTGCAGATAGCTGGACAAAAATAGCAAAACAAGAAACAAAATTCAACTTAGCTGAACTGGAACTTGGGGCAGGTGAATGCAACAGAATGCTACTAGCACATTGTTGGCCGGCATGTGACTAACAGCCAAGCAGCCTTAAATAGGAAACTCCCCAAGAGGGTGGCGACAGGTAATCAGAGATGGAGGAAGGCACATAAGAGACACTACCATAACAGACCACCGGGGGAGCCCACAAACCGAATTCACAACAGTTTCCTCTCCTAAGTTCAAGCCTCGTTTCATCGGTCCTTATAAGATTTTGGAAATCCTCAACCCTGTGTCTTTTCGTTTGGACCTCCCAACATCGTTTGCCATTCATAATGTGTTCCATAGGTCATTGTTGCGGAGATATGTGGTGCCTGTGGTCCCTTCTGTTGATCCTCCTGCTCCGGTCTTGGTCGAGGGGGGGTTGGAATATGTGGTGGAGAAGATCTTGGATTCTCGTATTTCGAGATGGAGACTTCAGTACTTGGTGAAATGGAAGGGTTATGGTCAGCAGGATAATTCCTGGGTTGTCGCCTCCAATGTCCATGCGGCCGATTTGGTTCGTGCCTTTCATTTGGCTCGTCCTGATCGGCCTGGGAGCTCTGGTGAGGGTTCGGTGACCCCTCCTCAAGAGGGGGGTACTGTTGTGAATTCTGTTCTCGGGCTCCCTCCTGTGGTCATGAGTGGTACTGTGTGAGTTTGTTCTTGGGCTCCCTCTGGTGGCCTTTAGCAATATGGCTGGGCTCAGCTGTTTCATCTCCTGCTAGGCTGGGCCTATTTAACTCACCTGGACCTTTACTTGTCGCCTGCTGTCGGTGTATTCAGTCCTGATCCTGTGCTCTCCTGAATATTCCTTGTGACCAGTCTCCTGCTATGAGAAGCTAAGTTTGCTTGTTCAGTTTCTCATTATTTCCTTGAAAACGTTTCTCATTATATTATGAGTTCAGCCCAGCATGCTTTCATGTGATTTTTTGCTTGCTGGTTAGTTCTGGGGTGCAGAGTGCGCCCCTCACATCGTGAGTCGGTGTGGGGGTTCTTGTATTCTCTGCGTGGTTTACTTTTGATAGTTTTTATACTGACCGCACAGACACCTATCTTTATCTGCCTATCTAGTATTAGCGGGCCTCATTTGCTAAACCTGTTTCATCTCTATGTTTGTGTTTTCCCCTTAACTCACTATTATTATTTGTGGGGGGCTATCTAAAACTTTGGGGATATTTCTCTGAGGCAAGTGAAGTCTTTGCTTTCTCTCTAGGGGTAGTCAGTTTCTCAGGCTGTGACGAGGCGTCTAGGTTTTCAGGTAACGCTCCACAGCTGCCTTTAGTGTGTTTGGATAGGATCAGGATTGCGGTCAGTATAGCTTCCACATCCCCAGAACTTGTCCTATATATTCAGGGTATATGTGTCAGGTCAGTTTGAGATCCTACCACCAGGATCATAACAGGGTAGCCTTTCTCTCTGAATCTTCTATACATGTCACCTGCTTGGCTATCAAAGAGATCATTCCTAGAGCAATTCCTTTTCAACCTTAGAAATTGACCCTTAGGAATTCCCCTTTTAAGGGGGACCGGATGATGGCTTTGCCAATGCAGGAGACTGTTGGTACTTGTGGGCTACTGCAGTATGCAGTTTGTCTCCTAGTCAAATCAACTTCAGCAGAGCCTGTTGCCACTTCACTGAGGCAGTGCTGTATAGCTTCCAGCATCCAATTGAAGGATGACGAGGAGCCAGAGGTACTTCTGGACCTGATGTTTGAGGCGAGCAAATCCTGATAGAAACAAGGCCAGCAATTCTCGGTGTCGGTAGCACATGTGCTGTGCCTGGGTAGGACTCAGCTCCAGCCTCCAGAACGTTCACCCAGTGTGCCGTCAGTGAAATGTAGAATCCCTGGCCACACATGCTTGTCCACGTGTCGATCGTTAAGTGGAAAATCCCAGTAACTGCATTGTAAGGGCACGGGTGATGTTCCTGGACACGTGCTGGAACAAGGCGAAGATGCCACACTGGGAGAGAAATGGTGGCTAAGGACCAAGTACCGAATGACAGCTATGGCCATAAGTAAGTGGAAATACTCCGTGTTAACAAGATGAAACGGCAGCATTTCCATTGCGAGCAGCCTGTAAATGTGTCCATTTATCCTTTGGGCCTTTAGGTGGGTGACTGAAAACTTTGTCTTTCATTCCAAGACCTGGAGAAGGGACAGCTTAACACTGTGCTGAAACAATGATTTGGAAGTGCTTGTGTGACACCCCAGGAATTCGGTTGTCACAGTGGTATTGCCTTCCTCATGGAGAGGGTGATGCCATGCCTGGAAGCGAGAAGGATCCCCTTTAACAGGTAACATGTACATACAACACTTTTCTGACTCCAGGCCAGAAGGGGGAGATCTAGACCCAGTTTGAGGGTAGCTTCCCTATATATTCTGGCTGGAGGAGGAGTTAAAAGTCAGATTGTAGGATACAGAGAGGGGAGAAGAAGCACAGGAGGAGAGAGATACTCAGAATAGAGCTGCGAGTGAGCTCACCCCTAGGGTTGAGCGCAGAAACCGGAGGCCGGAAGTCCGAAGTTGTGCGGTAACTGTATGCCCCACAGCAGAAACCGGCAGGCGGGATATTCCAAGTCTCCTGGCCACAATTACACCCAAAGGCACAGCAGCAGATTAGAGCCCAGAGTTACCATGAGAGAGGGACACCTGTAAAAAGGCTTGAGTTGCCTGCCATGTGGGTAGTGTCCACCTGAAAGGACAGATTGAGAGAGGACCTTGTGCAGAACCTCAGGTAGCAAGGGACTGAGAATACAGTGCAGAAAGGAAGGCTTCCAACCCCACCTTGCTAGGGGGATTCCGAATTGCTTCAAGGCTGCCTGGATTCAAAAGACCACCTTTAATCTGTGTACCTGAACGTCATCAGTAAAAGGTAAAGAGACTGCAATCTTGTGGCCTCCAATTCTTTCCTGCACTTCACCATCTATTATCCTTTCCAACTGAAACAGGAACCCTGAAGACTAAGCTCTACCTGTGGGGAGCTATGCCACCTCTGCTGCAATACCATCATCCCCAGTGGACCCCTTTAAGCAGTGTCGGCCATCCCTGGCCGAATACCACAGGTGGCTTCACAAACACTACTACATTAGACTTTATTTCTACTTCCATTCATCCCCTTTTATTGGATGCCCAGGGCCATGGACTGGGTCACTGCCGCTGTGACACATCCTTTTAAGAACCGGCCCAGTACCGAGTACCCCACGGTTCTGACAGTTGCTCCACTAGATTATGGTAAGTCACAATGTACATGGATAGGTGCAGGAGGCATCTGTGCCAGTGTTATGGACAGGGGATTGGGAAGCACCTAGCACAGGAGAAGAGGCAGTCGTGTGACCCAATCATGGAAACAGGCGTTCGGCCCACCAAGTCGGGTGCTTAGATGACATGTACCTGATCATGCTGGTGGTGCTTAGGTTCTTAGTGGTCAGGATTAGTGATGAGCGAGTATACTCGTTGCTCTGATTTAGTTTTCTTCACCACAGCTGCATGATTTGCGGCTGCTAGACAGCTTGAATACATGTGGGGATTCCCTAGCAACCAGGCAACCCCCATATGTACTCAGACTGGATAGCAGCTGTAAATCATGCAGCTGCGTCAATGAAAAAACTAAATCTCCAAGCACTCACAAATACACGGAGACCACCCGAGCGTGCTCGGGAAAACCCGAACAACAAGTATGCTTGCTCATCACTAGTCAGGACCCTACTGATTTTTGCATGGCACAGGTTGTAAATTACTTTTTTGTCTCAGAACTCTCTTTAAAAATCTCCCATACTGAGGAACACCTAACTCTTTGACGTAGAAAGTCAGAAGTGTTAGTGCTCTGCGGAACAGTTTCCTTCCTTGTCCCTCTGGTCACACCAGTGCCTGTTTTGGTGCTGCCAAACCCTCCCCTCGCTCTGCATGCCAGACTCCCAGGTTATGTTGGTGACATCAACACCCACCACCTCATCTTCCACCGCCTGAGCCTGGTCCTCCTGACCTGGTGACTTATCAACAATCTGACTTATAGGCAACTGTGTCTCATTATTATCTTTCTTCTTAGACAAACTTTTCCCCATGTGCTTGTGGCTGTGGCTGCTCTAAGTTTTGTGCATCACTAAACAGCATCTCCTCCTGTACCTCTTGGAACATGCACTGTTGGTGAGACTCCACCATGTGGAAGACTGAGTGGTGCTGCCAAGCATTCTGGAAGCATTATCTGCTATCCAAACAACCAATGTTTGCACTGCTCTGGTTTCAGAAGCGGTGTACCATGCCTGACAACAAAGTGGCACTGGAAATGATTTATCGTGGATGGGCATGTTTCTTGTGTTCCAGCAACAGGTGTTGTCGCACCTGCCCCACGTCCTTAGCGTCTGAGTGTAGCATCATCAGCACTTCCACTTCCTCGTCCCTTACTGAACACCATATGCATTTATAAAAAATTAAATAAAATTGGTCACTTGCAGCAGTCAAAATATTTTTTTTTTGTTCAAAACCACCATAATGTAACACAAAGCAAGTAAACTGTATGGATGAGTAATTGAATAAAGAATAATTTTACAATTCTTTTTGTGAGTGTTACAGTATATACCAACAAAATGTACCATAGACCACTTAATACTCTTTGGATGAGTAATTGAATCCAGAAAAAAAATTTAATTGCTTTTTCTGATTGTTAGATACAAACAAAAAGTACCACAGACCACGTAATACTATATTGGTGAGTAATTTAGTCAAGAAAAATGTTACAAAGCTTTTTGGAAGTGCTTTATAACACTGAAATATACCACATAGCACATGATACTATATGAGTAATTGAATGCATCAAATTTTTTCAACGCTTTTTGTGAGTGTTATATACCAGCAAAATGTGCCACAGACCATGTAATACTTTATGGATGAGAAATTACATCCATAAAAAATTTTCAATGCTTTTTTTGAATGTTAGATACCAACAAATGTACCACAGAGCATGTAATACTATATGGGTGAGTAATTGGATCTAGAAATTTTTTTTAATGTTTTTTGTAAATGTTAGATAACAACAAAATGTACCAAGAAGCACGTAATACTATATGGGTGAGTAACTGAATGCATAAAAATTTTAAAAGCTTTTTAGAAGTGTTATATAAGACATAAATGTACCACAGACCTCTTAATACTATATGGATAAGTAATTGAATTCAGACAATTTTTAAAAAGCTTTTTGGAAGTGTTTTATAACAGCAAAATGTACCACAGATCATGTGATACTATATGGATAAGTAATTGAATGCATAAGATTTTTTCAATGCTTTTTGTGAGTGTCATATACCATTGAAATGTACCACAGACCATGTAATACTTTATGGGTGAGGAAATGAATCCAGAACAATTTTCAACTGTTTTTGTGAATGTTAGATACCAACGAACTGTACCACAGAGAACATAATACTATATGGGTGAGTAATTGAATGCAGAAAAGTTTTAGAATGCTTTTTTTGACTGTTAGATACATCCAAAATGTACCACAGGCCACGTAATACTATATGGCTGAGTAATTGAATCCAGAAAAAATTTTAAATGCTTTTTTAAAGTGTTTTATCACACAAAAATGTACAGCAGGACATGTGATACTATATGATACCAACAAAATGAGCCACGGAGAATGTAATACTGTATGGGTGAGTAATTGAATGCAGAAAAGTTTTAGAATGCTTTTTCTGACTGAAAGATACATCCAAAATGTGCCACTTAAAGGGAATCTGTCACCTCATTTTTCGCATATAAGCTGCAGCCACCACCATTAGGGGCTTATCTACAGCATTCTGTAATGCTGTAGATAAGCCCTCGATGTAACCTGAAAGACAAAAAAAACAAGTTAGATTATACTCACCCTGGGGTGGTCATTTTTCGGTTTGGGCCGGATAGGCATTGCGAATCCGAGTCCGGCACCTCCCATCTTCATACGATGTCGTTATCCTCCTTGCTTCCTGTCGCGGCTCCTGCGCAGGTGCACTGATTTGTCCTGTTGAGGGCAGCATAAAGTATTGCAGTGCGCAGGCACCGGGCCTCTCTGACCTTTCCCGGCACCAGCGCACTGCAGTACTTTGCTCTGCCCTCAACACGGCAGAAAATTACGCCTGCACAGGAGCTGTGACAGAAGAAAGGAAGAGGACGTCATCACATGAAGATGGGAGGTGCCGTACCTGGATTTGCGATGCCTATCGGACCCGAACCGAATCAGGACCACCCCAGGGTGAGTATAATCTAATTAGTTTTTCTTATCTTTTAGGTTACATCGAGGGGCTTATCTACATCATTACAGAATGCTGTAGATAAGCCCCTAATGGTGGTGGCCGCTGCTTATATGCGAAAAATGAGTGACCGATTCCTTTTAATACTATATAGGTGAGTAATTAAATACAGAAAAAAATGTAATAATTTTTTAAAAGTGTTTTATAACCCACAATATTATTTAATTTTTTTTTGTAGTGTTAGATATCACAGAAATGTACCTAACACTTGGAATACTGTATTGGTGACTAATTTAACTCAGAAATATTTTTAAATGCTTTTTTTGTAGTGTTAGATATCACAGAACTTTACCCCACACTACGGAATACTGTATGGGTGAGTAATTTAACCCATAAAAAAAGTTTAGAAGTGTTTTATAACCCCGAAATGTATCACAGATCATGTGATAATATATGGCTGAGTAATTGAATGAAGAAAAAAATTAGAAGCTTTTTGGAAGTGTTTTATAATATTGAAATGTACCACAAAGCACGTAATACTGTATGGGTGAGTAATGGAATGCATACAAGTTTTTCTATGCTTTTTGGGAGTGTCGTACACTGACAAACAAGTGGTAACAATGTTTTAAACTTTTGACTTTTTAGGTTTCATATCTCACCATCCACAATTGCTTTGAACATGAGACTAACATCATTCTGTGAACAATAATCTTGGCTATCTCATACATAAATTTGACTTGCATCTATTTAGCATATGATTAGTTATGCAAATTCTCATCATGTCACTGCATTATTACTGTTTTGCTGTTTTTCTTTCTGTATACTACAAATTACAACCTGTTCTCACATTCCCTAACAGCTCAGTGTGTTATAAGGTTGATTCCCAAGTAAAAGGTCACTAGTTCAAATCAAAGAGCAACCATGAAGAAGAGTTCCCAAAAAAAGAGAAACAGCATCATCCAACTCAAAAAGGCTTGAGTTGCCTGCCATGCGGGTAGTGTCCACCTGTAAGGACAGATTGAGAGAGAACCTTGTGCAGAACCTCAGGTAGCAAGGGACTGAGAATACAGTGCAGAAAGGAAGGCTTCCAACCCCACCTGGCTAGGGGGATTCCAAATTGCTTCCAGGCTGCCTGGATTCAAAAGACCACCTGTAATCTGTGTACCTGAACGTCATCAGTAAAAGGTAAAGAGACTGCAATCATCCAGCTCATCAATAGCAGGGATTCTGCCAAGAAAATTGCAAAAGTGCATCATGTGAATGCCATGACAGTATGAAGAATATGAAATGAACCCCATCTATCCATTCAAAAGCAGATATGTGGACATCCAGGCAAATTATCTGAGTCAACAAGTCTGCTCATCACAAGGTCTATCAGTTCTGATGTGACAAATACAGCAGTGCAGGTGGCTCTTATGCTTCATAAAAGTGAGGTCACAGACAACCATGCAAGTACTGTGCGATGCAATTACACAAGTCTGGAATGGTGGCCCAAAAAACAAAAGGTGAAGAAACATCAACTTCAATATTGCCATAAGTAGCGTTTGATCAGGTTTTCAAACATTTGCAAAAAGTGGACAGTAGAAGATTGAAAACAGATGATTTGGAGCTATGAGATGAAAGTCAATAGACTAGATTCTGATGGGTACAAATGGGTTGGGAAGAAGAAATGGAAAAAAGAGATAACAGATCGAGAAATTGAAGGATCTCTCAAGTTTGGTGGCGGAAGTCTGCTGATAAAATGGGTTGTTTCATAGCCACAGGCATTGGATACTTGACCAGGATCAATAGTAGTCTCAGTGCAGGCCTACATGTGAGTATCCTACAAAGCGAGTTACTGCATATGCTCGAGTACTATGGGTATGAAAAGGACGACACAGTGTACCAGCAGGACAACTACCCGTAATATACTGTATATCGAGATTGGCAAAATACATTTTTCAATCATAATAAAGTAGAGGTGCTCGATTGGCCCCCACAGTCTACAGACCTCAACCCAATCAAACACTTGCATCTATTTAGCATATGATTAGTTATGCAGATTCTTGCCATGTCACTGCAGGACAAAGACACGAAACATGTGTCGATATTAGCGAAGAAATGGTTCAATGAAGTGGAGGTGCTGGATTGGCCCCACAGTCCCCAAACCTCAACCCAATCAAACACTTGTAGGTAGAGATGAAGAAAAAACTGTATACATAAGCAAGTGAACTTGTAGAAAAGACTTGGTATCTGATTTCTTTTGAGACATGCTTGAATCTGATCAAGAGCATGCACAGAAGGATTCAGAAAGTGTTGAAAACTAATGTTGAGCGATACCGTCCGATACTTGAAAGTATCGGTATCGGATAGTATCGGCCGATACCGGCAAAGTATCGGATCTCGCCAATTCCGATACCCGATACCCATGCAAGTCAATGGGACACCAAGTATCGGACGGTATCCTGATGGTTCCCAGGGTCTGAAGGAGAGGAAACTCTCCTTCAGGCCCTGAGATCCATATGAATGTGTAAAATAAAGAATTAAAATAAAAAATATTGATATACTCACCTGTCCGGTGGCCCCTGCACCTTACCGCTGTTAACCGGCAGCTTCCGTTGCTTAAAATGAGCGCGTTCAGCACCTTCCATAACGTCACGGCTTCTGATTGGTCGCCAATTGCGACCAATCACAAGCCGTGACATCATTCTCAGGTCCTAAATTCCTAATTCTAGAAGCCGTGACGTCTTGGAAGGTGCTGAACGCGCTCATTTTAAGCAAAGCAGGCTGCCGGTTACTACCAGGGCGCGTCAGAGGGTGAGTATATCCCTATTTTTTATTTTAATTCTTTATTTTTTACATGGATATGGATCCCAGGGCCTGAAGGAGAGTTTCCTCTCCTTCAGACAATGGGAACCATACACTGAGAACTTCCGATTCCGATTCCCGATACCACAAAAGTATCGGATCTCGGTATCGGAATTCCGATACCGCAAGTATCGGCCGATACCCGATACTTGCGGTATCGGAATGCTCAACACTACTGAAAACCAAAGATGGAAATACAAAACAATAAAAATAAAAACTTAAAATTTTAGGAGCAAGTCAAATTTATGCATGAGATAGCCAAGATGATTTTTTATAAAGTGATGATAGTCTCATGTTCGAAGCTGTAGTGGATAGTGAGATATGGAGCCTGACAGATAAAAGTTCAAAACATTCTTACCCTTTTGCTCATCAGTGTATATTACAGAAATGTGATACTGTATTGATGACAATATAGTAAATTTTTGCACCCCCCAAAAAAAAATCTGGTCCCATGCAGCACCTATATATTTAGCAGTGGACTGTGAAGCACTGATCCCTGCCTTGGGCCTTTATTCTACCACTCTCCCTGCTCCTGCAACTGTCCCTAGGTTAAATGCACAATGTATCTGATACAAACAGCAAAGCACAATATTAGCCCTTAGAAGGGCTGTTAGTATGATGGTTTAGCACCAGCACCAGTATCAACACTCGAGGACTCAAATTAGTTAAACTGTGCACTCATGCAGTCACAGATCTGGACAAGCACTCTTTTCCTCCAGTGTGAATTGTCCCTGAGCCATGCAATGGCGACAGTGAGCTGAGTTTGGCAGCACCTGTCCTTTTATACCCCTGATAATGTAATACGACCAGCCAATCACAGTAATGCCACTACCAAGATGGCTACGGCATTACAGTGATACACAGGCAATCCCCGCAAGCTTATTGGCTGTGTAACAGGCACCAAATATGCGGGGCAGGGATGTGAATTTTAAATTGAGCACCACCCAATGCTCGCCAAGTAATGAGAATATCTGAGAACCGAGATACTGGAGTGATATCCGAGTATCACAGAGCACGTTCGCTCATCCATAGTGACTATAACCACCATGGAATACCTGTAAAGCTGGTGGCTCGCTGGAGGAAAAAAGTAAAAATTTTTACTGCATGGCAGTCATTCATAATGCCATAAACCTTGAGATTAACCCTATATTTGAGGGTTAATAGCATTATCCGTCATGTCAGTTCTCCTTGAAAGGTGTAATTTTATAATGTGATACAAGTTTCATTTAATATTCTCATTTAATAAATAGTATTGGTTGTTATCATTTTAATAATTGAGGTTCGTGTTACTATAATCATTGAGTTAAAAAAGGAGACCCAAAAGACACATTGGGTCAGCGATTCAATTCCCTTCTAAGCCCTTTTCTGCCATATTGGTAATTCCAAAATGGTTAATTTCACACTAGTATGATGATGTATTTCTTTAGTATAGTGAAGATTGCTAAGTGTAGGTCATTGTTTTTCACTTTCCTTAAGCTACAAAAAAGATCAGCTTTAACGAGAAAGTCCAGGTCTTTGAACTGTCCTTTAAAGCAATGTTTGTATTTTGAGTAGTTTTTTAACTTTGCAGATAAACAGTGTTCAATTACATCTAAACTGCAACCTGAAGTGAAAAGAACATGTGTGTTCCTAATTATATTTTCTAGGAACAGACATCTTTTAAAAGTAAGTTTATCAATCTTCACTAGCATTATGGTCATATCAATAACCCTCAGGGGTTCTGAAGATGCTCTGATCCAAATTATGTGATAGGTCTCAAATGTATTTGTTACACCTACTTAACTCCTAATTTCTCCAATAGATGTGTCACATGCATCTCTGTTAACGATCTTTATCTGGTTATTATGAATTTTGTTATGGAGTATTATGACAACATGCGTTCATCTAAACCTTCCATAATTTGTTTTCCAGCCAGATATTTGGGTAATGTATCTTTATTTTAAGAGCAGTGACATTGTGAATACCATGGATAATTGTATAAGGGTATAAAAATAAAGAGACAGATGAGCAATGATGCACCACTGTGTCAAATAACACTAAAGGAAATTTATCAGCAATACAATCATCAGAGTGGCACAATGGTTAGCAATGGAGATCATCAACTCATATGGAGGTGAATTTAATGCATCTAAACTTTATGTTTGCCATAATTGTAATTTGTTTGTGATTTAACTTTTGAAAATCCAGCAAAATGACAACCAACAAGACACCATTTTATTGGATTCAAAAAGGTTAAAATTAATGATGGGCAGACTCATGGGATGTTCGGGTCCATCAGGTTTGGCTGAACCTTAAAAAAAAGGTTTGGTTCAGGTACCAGAACGGTACTTGAACTCGTTTTCAAACCCGGACTCCATTCAAATGAATGGGAGGGTCCGAATATACAGCATTTTCCATGCTGTCATCTGTGTAATAGTGCAAGAAACACCAGCTCTGATAGGCCGTAACCTTTCGTGTTACAGCCGGTCAGAGCGCTGCAGTTCCCACTCTGTCACACAGATGACAGCGTGTAAGCCAGCAGCTGTGCCCGGCGGTGAAAAGGTCACCGCCGGCCACAGGCATCGATGGTGAGAGTACAACTTTCATCAACCTACTCTTGGCTTCACTGATAGCAGCGAGAGCATGCAAGGCTGATGAGATTATTCACCAGTTGGCGCTTGTCCATAGTAATAGTTTATTATAAAGTGAGTCCATAATAGGGCAAAAAAACATATTGTAGTTTGATATTAACATTTCGACCGTAATGGCCTTCCTCTGAACAAGGTGCTGATCATCAGAATGTAAAGCTGGTGGCAGCACAAGGAAAAGACAGCACAGAGATTCCCTATCAGTGCTTAGGAGAAAGGCACAACCACACTTTGTTCAGTGCACAGTAGTGCCTTTCTCCTAAGTGCCGATATGGAATCTTTGTGCTGTCTTTTCCTTGCGCTGTCACCAGCTTTGCACTCTGGTTAACACAGAGACAGCGAAAATACCAAAAAGATAGATAAATAGATATCATATGGGATCTTTACCTATTTGATTCTCCTATTCATTGATAATTTAATAAAATAAAATAAACTATGTTTATTTAAACATTAAAAGCGCACATCAGACTTTATGTTGTTTTCTGTCATTGAAAAGACACTGAAAAATGTGTTTTTAAAAGGCCCATTTTGCCTGCAGGCAGGTTTACTAGCTCCACATGAAACACTACACCAAGCAGGATGTCACAATCTTCTTTGAACTTGATGCATCCTTTGGATATGAAGCTGCTGAATCTCCTGATTAGTTAGTGGTGCCAGTCTCCCAGTGGCACTTAATGAAGATAGTCCTTTATCTACTACTTTAAAGGGGATAAGGGGGCTATTTGTCTAAAGTAAACGGCATACTTAACCACAAACAGAGCAAACTTAGTTAGTGAAGATATAATATTTCTGAGACAACACATATAAAATCTACCACTGCCAGACTTTACTTAAGATAAAAGGAAAGAAACTGAAGGAAGACAAAATGTTACAATCACTGGCAAAATTACAATGTCTGCTTCCCTGGGTCTTTTATTGAATTTGGGTTTAGGGACCTATTTACTACTGAGGAATTTAATCTTTTTTTCCCCTCCACATTCCTCTTCAAATAAATTTCTTCTTAAAGGTAACACACATTTGTCTTTTGATTACAATATACTGTATATTAGATACTTTGAAAGACAATAGTAATTGCAGGCATGTGGAAAAAGGCACTAGCTGTAGCTAGCCAAAATAAGTTATTAATAAAATATCTAGGAAGGAAGAAATAAAGGAGAAAAGTAATTATAAATTCTAGATTTCAGGAATTTACTAACATTGTATTGTATCTGCCTATTTATTAATTATTTTCATATATAAAAGATTTACTAGATAATTATTAAACTTTTTTTATTGATAAAGCAGCCTGCTGGAATTAAATTTATTGAGATAGTACGTTATTAGTGCAAATATAACATAATTGCTTACTTTATTTCTGCTCTAATTTTTAAAACAAATTTGATCATCAACCTAACTGTAATACATGATGACTGTGTCTGTACACACCTATCTATCTCAGGGCCTTCTCCAGGTTTTCGTGGGCAAAAGAGTCTCAGATAAAAAAATATAGGTGTAGTACAATGCTAAAGATTTCTCTTACTTCTTACATTAGCGTGAGCTGGGGGTATCAAAGTCTGAACAGTATAGACTGGACAGTATAGTCCTCCAAGCAGTATTATGGGCTCCACATAGTCCTCCATACAGTATTATGGGCACCACATAGTACTGCGTACAGTCTTATGGACCCCATATATTGCTCCATTCATTATAATGGGCACTGCATAGTCCTCCAAACAGTATAATTGGTACCACATAGTGCTCCATACATAATAATAGGCCCCAATTAGTCCTCAATATAGTATGATGGGCTCCATATATTGCTCCATACAGTATTATGGCCCCTTTATATTGATCCATACAGTATAATAGGCCCCATATTTTGCTCGAGTCAGTATAATGGGCCCATATATTGCTCCATAGAGTATAATGGCCCCATATCATTCTCCACACAGTATAATGGCCCCATATATTGCTCCATACAGTAAAATGGGTCCCATACATTACTCCATGTAGTATAATGGGCCCCATATAATGCTCTGTACATTAAAAAAATTAAATACTCACCTCTCCCTCATTCCCTGCTGCTCTGGTCTCCTCAGCATCTTCTAACTCTGTGCAATGCTCAGAACAGAAGGCGTGTCGTGGTAATGTCATCTTGCCCTCCATACTGAGACATCACAGAGAGTCAGAAGATGCTGAAGAGACTAGAGCAGTGGGTAATGGGAAAAGGTGAGCATTTGAGGGTGGGAGCGCTGCCTGAGATGACACCAGGCTCCCCCAACTCACAGGCCCCATAATGTGCCGGTGTCCCCTACGGTGAATGCATTGGTCCTGGGCCCCGGCACTTGCCCTGGTGCGCCAGGTGATGATGCCGGCCCTGATCTATCTATCTATCTAGGTAGAAAAAGAGGAACAGCACCAGAAAAAATACCTTATAGCGTACACGCTTCCCTGACCAGCATTCCAATGGCCTTCCAGACGTTAAACAAAAAGGGAAACAGCACAAAAAGATCTTAGAAAAAGGACTTTAATGCTCTGTGGCGTGGCAACATTTTGGATAAAACAATCCTTTCTCAAGCAATGAATCAAGCAGTGCTACAGACTAGTGTTGAGTAGTGTTGAGCATTCCGATGCTGCAAGTATCGGGTATCGGCCGATACTTGCTGTATCGGAATTTCCGATACCGAGATCCGATATTTTTGTGATATCGGGTATCGGTATCGAAACAACATTAATGTAAAAATGTGTAAAAGAAAGAATTAAAATAAAAAATATCGCTATACTCACCTGTCCGACGCAGCCTGGACCTCAGCGAAGGAACCGGCAGCGTTGTTTGTTTAAAATTCGCGCTTTTACTTGGTTACGTGAATTCCCGGCTTGTGATTGGTCAGGGCGGCCATGTTGCCGGGACGCGGACCAATCACAGCAAGCCGTGACGAAATTACGTCACGGCTTGCTGTGATTGGTCCGCGTCCCGGCAACATGGCCGCCATTAACCAATCACAAGCCGTGACGTCACGGGAGGCTGGACTTGCGCACTTTTTAAAAAACGCGCGTGTCCAGCCTCCAGTGACGTCCCGGCTTATGATTGGTCACGGCGCCATGTTGCCGGGACGCGGACCAATCACAGTAAGCCGTGACGAAATTACGTCACGGCTTGCTGTGATTGGTCCGCGTCCCGGCAACATGGCCGCCATTAACCAATCACAAGCCGTGACGTCACGGGAGGCTGGACACGCGCGTTTTTTAAAAAGTGCGCAAGTCCAGCCTCCCGTGACGTCACGGCTTGTGATTGGTTAATGGCGGCCATGTTGCCGGGACGCGGACCAATCACAGCAAGCCGTGACGTAATTTCGTCACGGCTTGCTGTGATTGGTCCGCGTCCCGGCAACATGGCCGCCCTGACCAATCACAAGCCGGGAATTCACGTAACCAAGTAAAAGCGCGAATTTTAAACAAACAACGCTGCCGGTTCCCTCGCTGAGGTCCCGGCTGCGTCGGACAGGTGAGTATAGCGATATTTTTTATTTTAATTCTTTCTTTTACACATTTATATGGTTCCCAGGGCCTGAAGGAGAGTTTCCTCTCCTTCAGACCCTGGGAACCATCAGGAATACCGTCCGATACTTGAGTCCCATTGACTTGTATTGGTATCGGGTATCGGTATCGGATTGGATCCGATACTTTGCCGGTATCGGCCGATACTTTCCGATACCGATACTTTCAAGTATCGGACGGTATCGCTCAACACTAGTGTTGAGCGATACCATCCGATACTTGAAAGTATCGGTATCGGATAATATCGGCCGATACCCGAAAAGTATCGGATATCGCCAATACCGATACCCGATACCACTACAAGTCAATGGGACACCAAGTATCGGAAGGTATCCTGATGGTTCCCAGGGTCTGAAGGAGAGGAAACTCTCCTTCAGGCCCTGGGATCCATATTACTGTGTAAAATAAAGAATTAAAATAAAAAATCACTGCTGGTAACCGGCAGCCTTCTTTGCTTAAAATGAGCGCGTTTAGGGCCTTCCATGATGTCACGGCTTCTGATTGGTCGCACGCCGCTCATGTGACCGCCACACGACCAATCACAAGCCGCGATGTCATTCTCAGGTCCTAAATTCTTAGAATGAGGAAAAAATTTAGAAAAATTTGCTATTTTTAATTTTTTTTTTATTTTACCAGATAGTCACATCACGCAAAAAAGTTAACAAATGGCATTTGCAATACGTCTACTTTTCAACAACATAATTTTTCAAATTGCTTTTTATCTTGCTAGGATGTTAAAAAAAACTTAAACTGTTAGCAGAAACAAATTATTTTTCAAGGAAATGTACAAAATTAGATTTTTTAGGGAGATATTCACTTTTGAAAAGACTTTGTAAAGCTTATTTATCGGAAATCTCCATTCCAAAAACCACACCCCTGAATGTATTAAAGTGCTGTCCACATGTTTATTAATCCTTCAATTATTCCACATTAATTAATGCAAAGTGAAATGAATGGAATTTTAAAAGTGTAATGTTCTCTATTGTTATTCTAGCCAAATATGTTTCATTTTCACAAGGCATAATAGTAGAATAAGGACCCTGACAAATGCCCCACAGATAGTTAATAAGTATTACTTGGGCACTCAGATGGGCTTGGAAGGGAAATAATTAAATCTTATTTATTGAGCACAAGGTGCCAAAACAGCAGAAACCCCACAAAAGTTACCCCATTTTAGAATCTAGACCCCATAAAAATGTATTTAGCGGTGGGGTTATACACAACCATGAAAATGGAGAACTACATGGCAGCAAGATTTTAGTCCTATGTTTTATCAAAAGTACAGCAAGCTGCCCAATGCTCTAGAGATGAGAGTGTGATGGGGTGTACGGCAGAGCAAGAATGGACAACAGGCCAAGGGATGATTCCACAGATTTATTATCCAGAACGCTGGAACAACACATGCAGGTAGATCTACAGAGTCCACAATTAGTCCACCGGAACCGGTTCGGGGGCACACTCCCGATAATCCTTGTGCCAGCTAACAAAACAATAGTCCACACGAGTCCAAGGGATCCCAAAATGATCCCACGAATGACGAGATATGTCCTCAGCTCAAGTCTCGCCCCGTTCGCTTCCGCAGTCACAGATGGACATGGGGTCTTGCCTCAGCTAAGAATCCCCACTCCTTCTCCTTCAAAGGTCAACTCACATCTGATCTCAAAAATAAGAATGGATTGTCTGAGCTCCTGGGATCCGCCCATGAAGGGGGGTAGGGGTCAAACCTTTTGTTCAATGGTTGGGTCCACCAGAAGATTCTATTCTGGTCGGCTCCGCTTAGTCTACGTAGTATGTACATTTGACTAGCCACCTGCTGTGAGGAAGAATGGCTATTCCTTCACTAGTTGACAAAGCTTAATTACATTAAAGCTTAGGGCTGCAAGTATTGGGGGAAGGAGACATTGTTACAGGTGACTCCCAGCACAAGAAAATACATAAATTACAGCTAATAGAAACCAGAGAACAGTTGCATACATCAAATGGCATATTTTCAAATACAGGACAGGGCAAAAGTACATATCATGACAATCCCTTCCCCTCCCAATTTGTGTACGTACTAGGGACCTCTACAGGTCGCTGGTTAAGTACACACAGGCAGAGCGTAACTTACATGTGGCTTCATGCAGCCATGAATTGGCATCGTAGCTCTCCCACATCATTGCCCAGGAGAACATCTGCAGGCAGACCACCCATCACCCCAACCACACATCGCCTGAACCCAAAACCAAAGTTCAGATCCACAGTGGCTGTGGGAATAGTCCTCCATTGCCCACCAGCCAGTCTAATGACAATCCCAGGTCCTCTATGAACTGCCTCAGGCCGAACCACTCGGGGATCAGCCAGTGTGAGGAAAGCCCCCGAGTCACAAAATCCAATAAGTCTCTGCCCATCCAGCACGACCTCCTGCAAGTGCTTACCTCGATGAGCAGAAGTCATCATAGCTGCAGGTCGCACACCATAAACTCCTAGTGGTGCAACATGGGTGGGTGAGGCACTAGGCCAGTCCTCACGTAGTGGTGACACGTCTTCCTCCATGGCACTTGGCTGTACATAATTAATAATATGACTGGGTACAGGATCAATCCTCATTTGAACAGCTGGGCAGGAGGCTTGCAGATGCCCCTGCTGCCCACATCGATAGCATCTGTGCTGGGTCTCACTCCATCCAAGGCGTCCTCTTGGGCAAGGGGTAAGGGAACCTGGAGGCTGGCTCCCACCTGAAGGTGCTGGAGGGGTTTGAGGACGACTCCTCCATGAGCTGGCTGGGCATGAGGCCTGCAGATGCCCCGGATGCCCACAACCATAACACCTGCGCTCTGCTACTTCCTCTCCTCATCGTATTCCAGAAAATGCAGTAGAAGCAACTGAAGGCACATTTACACGGGTATCAGCATGAGGTGGTGGCTTAGAGGAACGGGGAACAATGGGGACAGAAGAACTGGGGGCCACCGGTGTTGTGGAGCTGGTAGGCCTCTCTTCATCCTCCAACAGAACCCTCCACTGAGGCTTGATGGTGAGAGCCTCATCAGCGAGAGATGCAGCTTCTTCCACTGTCGCTGGTCTCCTCTCATGCACCCATTCCCGGATCTGAACAGGGCACTTGAAGTAAAACTGCTCTTTTAGGATAACCTGGAGGAAGGTCTCCCAGGTTAAGGCCTCCTCTGCCTCCAGCCAGCGATGACATATTTGTTTGAGTCTATGAGCATATATCTTAAAAGACACTTCCCCATCACATGCTAAAGTACGGAACTGAGTCCTGTAAGTGTCTGGCGTCACAGCATAATGTTCTAGAATAGTCTGTTTAATCTCCGCATACTCACTGTAAGTGTCTGGCGTCACAGCATAATGTTCTAGAATAGTCTGTTTAATCTCTGCATACTCACGGTTCCCCCGAGGGTCCATAGCTCTATAGGCTTCGGCAGCTCCACCCTCTAAGAGCCCCACAAGATGTCGGACTCGCTCCCTTTCCGGGACTTCCATTAATCGACATTGATGCTCAAAGTCCTGAAAGAAGCCCTCAGTGTCGCCTGCAGCCTCATTAAATGGCTTGAAGTCTTTGCGGGACACTCTGGGGAGTTCCCTCATGGTGGGTGCTGGGGTTACAGTCTGTCTGGAGCTTCTAGCTGCTTCCAAAGCGATCTGCCTCTCCAGTAATGCCATCTCCTGAGCTCTGTCCTTGGCTCTGTGAATGGCCCCCCTCTCCTCGGCTCTGTGAATGGCCTCCCTCTCCTGAGCTCTGTGAATGGCCTCCCTCTTATCGTCTATGGTGGCCTCCTCTCCCAGCAATGCCAACTCCTCCTAGTACCACACAACACACTGAGTTTTTGGGGTATTTACCTCCGGCTGCAGTCTGTCCTCCATTTGCTGTGAGGATCCTTCCTCAGTGTCATCTTGCAGGCGAACTCCTTCCAAAGCCTCAATTAGCTGCTCCTTGGAGAGTCCTTTAAAACGGACTCCTACTTCATGGGCCTTTGATTGTAGGCTCCCCAAAGTCCAGTTCTTGTACTCTGCGGTGCTGGTTCCCGTTGTTGGGCCATTGTCCTCCATTCCTTCTGCTCTGATCCCGCTGCTTGCCACCAGTTTGTGACGGGGTGTACGGCAGAGCAAGAAAGGACAACAGGCCAAGGGATGATTCCACAGATTTATTATCCAGAACGCTGGAACAACACATGCAGGTAGATCTACAGAGTCCACAATTAGTCCACCGGAACCGGTTTGGGGGCACTTCCCGATAATCCTTGTGCCAGCTAACAAAACAATAGTCCACACGAGTCAAAGGGATCCCAAAACAATCCCACGAATGACGAGATATGTCCTCAGCTCAAGTCTCGCCCCGTTCGCTTCCGCAGTCACAGATGGACATGGGGTCTTGCCTCAGCTAAGAATCCCCACTCCTTCTCCTTCAAAGGTCAACTCACATCTGATCTCAAAAATAAGAATGGATTGTCTGAGCTCCTGGGATCCGCCCATGAAGGGGGGTAGGGGTCACACCTTCTGTTCAATGGTTGGGTCCACCAGAAGATTCTATTCTGGTCGGCTCCGCTTAGTCTACGTAGTATGTACATTTGACTAGCCACCTGCTGTGAGGAAGAATGGCTATTCCTCCACTAGTTGACAAAGCTTAATTACATTAAAGCTTAGGGCTGCAAGTATTGGGGGAAGGAGACATTGTTACAGGTGACTCCCAGCACAAGAAAATACATAAATTACAGCTAATAGAAACCAGAGAACAGTTACATACATCAAATGGCATATTTTCAAATACAGGACAGGGCAAAAGTACATATCATGACAGAGAGAACCCTGAAAGTTCGGGTTCGCATCTAACACTTAGTATTCAGTAGCGCACCCTGAACACGGACTACTTACTGTATGTCTGGTTTCCTATTCAGGTTTGGAAGTTTAATAAATCTTGCTGAAAGGCTGCAGAGCAGCCAATTAACATGCTTTAAACTGTGGGCATTTCCAGCACACTCATTCACTCACTATGGTGTCTGGCACACACTGACAGTAGCATGTAAATCTGGCTGCTGGGAAGAGTGCTGACGTCAGTCAGGTTATTGCAGTTCATAGACGAACTGCGGTAACCTTACTGAGACCAGCACACTCAGAGTGAGAAATTTCACTTTGACATCTTAGCACTGCGGGTACGACACCGTCACTGCATGGCTCCCGCTGCACTCAGATGTGTGGTGATTCAGAGCACCCATTGCAGAGACTGCAGCAGCAGGGAAATGAGGAAGAGAGGTGAGTATTGTGGTTTGTTTTTGGTCAGTGAGTACATTGTTGTTGCCTTAATGAAGTATGAAGGGGTGCATTACACTATATGGAGGACTATAGGGGGTGCATTATACTGTATGGAGGACTATCGGGACTGCATTATACTATATGGATGACTATGGGGAGTGTATCATAATATAGAGGACAATAAGGAGAGGATTATACTATATGGAAGATTATTGGGGAGGATTATACCATATGGAGGACTATGAGGAGTGCATTATATTTTATGGAGGACTGGACTATGAGAGTGTATTATACTATATGGAGGACTAAGGGGGTTCATTCTACTACATTGATGTGGATTATGCAGATCACTGTGAGATATCGCACCTGTGCAGTCAAATTGTTTCTTGCACGTGTGCACTTCTGCTTTTCGGCTTTGTCCGCAGTTGGGCAAAGCATACTGCACGTGCAAGAAACCATTTGACTGCGCGGGCGCACTATCTCACATCGATCTGCGCCATCCACATCAAGGACTGCGTGCAGCAGCCAAGGACAGGGGTGGAGAAAGTGAACCGAAGCCACGCCCATCGGACTGGACAGAACCTATTAGCTTACATCGTTGGAGAAATATAAGAGGTTTTTATGGGCGATACATGGGTACATGGGGAGTCAGGGGTGCCATAAGTATTTAGGGAATGCATAGCTGACACTGAATAAAATGATATTTTTAGCTGGTAGGATAGAAAATTGGTGACAGGTTTCCTTTAACTAGTGGGACAGTTTTATAGGATGGGCAGTCCTGGACCAGGCAAAACCAAATATGTGTACTTTTATTTTTTTATTATTATTTTGTGATTTTTTTTTATATTTGTACAACTTTTTTTTCACTTTTTTACTTATTCCCACTATACTTTCACTTTCTGCAGTCTGATCACAGTTATAAAGTGTAGCAATGCAGGATCATTGCTATACCTTATAGCCTGTCAGACCTGCAGACACAAGTTAGTTAGATCATGCACTGTGCATGGTCTAACTAACTTCCTAGTGCCTGGTGACTGAGATGTCATCATGACATCTGGGTCTAAAATGCCCAACAGGGTTCCACTCAGCACCAGGAGTGATGACTAGTGTTGAGCATTCCGATACCGCAAGTATCGGGTATCGGCCGATACTTGCCGTATCGGAATTCCGATACCGAGATCCGATACTTTTGTTGTATCGGGAATCGGTATCGGGACCATATTAATGTGTAAAATAAAGAATTAAAATAAAAAATATTGATATACTCACCTCTCCGACGCAGCCTGGACATCACCGCTGGTAACCGGCAGCCTGCTTTGTTTAAAATGAGCGCGTTCAGTACCTTCCATGATGTCACGGCTTCTGATTGGTCGCGTGCCGCTCATGTGACCGCCACGCGACCAATCAGAAGCCGTGACGTCATCCCTCAGGTCCTAAATTCCTAATTCTAGGAATTTAGGACCTGAGAATTACGTCACGGCTTGTGATTGGTCGCGTGGCGGTCACATGGGCAGCCGCGACCAATCACAAGCCGTGACGTCATCTAAGGCCCTGAACTTGCTCATTCTTAAGAAGGAAGGCTGCCGGAAAGAAGCAGGGCGCGTCCGAGGGTGAGTATATACCTAATAGGAATATACTCACTCTCTGCTTCTTTCCGGCAGCCTTCCTTCCTAAGAATGAGTGCGTTCAGGGCTTTAGGGCCTGAGGGATGACGTCACGGCTTCTGATTGGTCATGTGGCGGTCACATGAGCGGCACGCGACCAATCAGAAGCCGTGACGTCATGGAAGGTACTGAACGCGCTCATTTTAAACAAAGCAGGCTGCCGGTTACCAGCGGTGATGTCCAGGCTGCGTCAGAGAGGTGAGTATATCAATATTTTTTATTTTAATTCTTTATTTTACACATTAATATGGTTCCCAGGGCCTGAAGGAGAGTTTCCTCTCCTTCAAACTCTGGGAACCATCAGGGATACCTTCCAATACTTGAGTCCCATTGACTTGTATTGGTATCGGGTATCGGTATCGTATTAGATCCGATACTTTGCCGGTATCGGCCGATACTTTCCGATACCGATACTTTCAAGTATCGGACGTTATCGCTCAACACTAGTGATGACTAAAATGATGAATGCAAAGCAAAAAAGGTAAAGTTGTTATCCAGGACTTTTTTTTTATTTTTGTGCATGGTGCTAACTAGGGTTGAGCGAAACAGATCGGCCAATTTCAAAAGTCGCCGACTTTTGGCAAAGTCGGGTTTCGTGAAACCCGACCCGATCTCACTTTGGGATCGGGTCGGCAGTCGGCGATCTTCCCTCCAAAGTCGGGTTTCATTTTTTATATATATATATATATATATATATGTCATTGAGACACACATATATATATATATACTTATATTTACTTCAACGCGATATATGTGAAAAGCCGGTAATTCAATTGCCGGCTTTTCATTTTTCCTGCCTAAACCCGACATGATATGAGACATGGTTTACATACAGTAAACCATGTCATATCCCCCTTTTTTTTGCATATTCCACACTACTAATGTTAGTAGTGTGTATGTGCAAAATTTCGGCGCTGTATCTATTAAATTTAAGGGTTAAATCGTGGAAAAAATTGGGGTGGGCTCCCGCGCAATTTTCTCCGCCAGAGTGGTAAAGCCAGTGACTGAGGGCAGATATTAATAGCCTAGAGAGGGTCCATGGTTATTGGCCCCCCTGGCTACAAACATCTGCCCCCAGCCACCCCAGAAAAGGCACATCTGGCCAGCGAACTACAGGTTGCAAGGGACCAGAAAACCAGCGCATATAGGAAGGCTCCCAACCTGACCGGCCGAGGGAGATTACCACTTGTTTTCAGGCTGCCTGGACTCCTTCTGCACCTGTTGCCGGTACCCTGGATTGAGGCCTGTTACCATCAGTAAACCAGGTAAATCTCTGTTATCCGTTATTTAACAGCAACCCACCATCCCTGCCATACACTTTGGGAGCTCTGAGGACCCCGCTTCACCTGTGGGAAGTGTCACAATCTTGCTGCAACAACATCTCCCCAGAGGACCCCTTTAATCAGCATCGGTCCCTCTGACCGAGAACCACAGGTGGCGTCACGAATATACTTTATTACCAATTTCCCTTTAAAGTCTTTTCCCCTTTTATTGAGTGCCCAGAGCCCGTACCCGGTACCGAGTTTCCCCATTGCCCTGGTGGGCGACTCAGCTGGGGGCAGATGTTTTTAGCAGGGGGGGGCAATAACCATGGTCCCTCTCTAGGCTATTAATATCTTCCCTCAGTCACTGGCTTTCCCTCTCTGGTGGAGAAAATTGTGTGGAAGCCCACGCCAGTTTTTTCTGTGAATTAATCCTTTAATTTAACACCTACAGCTCCCAAATTTTACACACACACACTGCTAATATTATTAGGGAGGAATATATAAAAATATAATGGATATGCAATGGTTTACTGTAAGTAAACCATGTCTCATATCCTGTCGGGTTCGGTAATGATTTAGCAAAAGCCGACAATTGAATTATGGGCTATTCTGCTATCTATCTCTGTTTGAAATATAAATATATATATATATATATATATATATATATATATATATATATATATATATATATATATATATATATATATATATATATATATATATATCACCATACGGATGCCACATGGATGATTAGATGCGTAAAAATCACATCCTCGCATTGCACACGGATGACACACGGATCACTGTTCAGGGAACATTTCTGCAATTCTTGTCCGTGTAAAACGAACCAATTTTTTATACGTTGTGTGTGACTCCAGCCTTACTGTGACACACAAGCCTTGGTTTCAGGATTTTGGTTTAGTTGCAAAATTAGCACTGTGGAGTTTTATACTGCACTTCTTGCTTTTAGTGTATGAAGAATAAAAAAAAAGACTTTTGTTAATATATTGTTACTGCAGTATATCACAGTCACACTGAATAACTACACAGGTACAGTACTTCCCTATAACACTTGCATATTTGCATATTTGGAGTATTATTCACAGAATGAGACTACCACTCCCCTTTTACGTGTGATGTAGCACTGCAGTATTACTCTCTAATCCGATGACACCTTTATCTATCTCTATATGAAATGAGCTGTTTGCTCTTTTTGCTCTGAGCTATCCATATGATGAAAATGTCTAATATTGCACTGCTGGGCTGGCCTCCATTTTTCACACTGGATGTAATATTCTACCCTGGTTTGACCATTTTTTTTTGCAATTCTCAGGAATCATTTTTCAGAGTGTTCAAATTCAGGTGAACCTGTTAATTTTTGGAGATTTGAATCAAAGTCGATCCTCCACAGATCGATTTGCTCATCTCTAAAAGATCAGTTTGGGGACATTTGCCCTTCAGACAGCAGGGCCCTGGGGTGACTACTACTTCTGCTCGTACTAAAAGAAATAGACTTACAAAAATAGTGTATACACACACTGCACACTCATAACTACTTCAATCCAGTATTTACTCCTATAAGCACAATAAAAAGTATGAAAGGAAACTAGTTGAAATATTTATGAGCACTTGTAGCCAGTTGATTTGCAGTTTTAAATGCACAGTCCAGCAACATATGAGGAGGAAAAAAGTGATTTGTATTTGAAAGTGTATGAAACTACATATCAAATATATAAATCCCAATCTTTGCCAGAAATGTGCCTGGGGTTTTGTTGCATGCCTGCCTACCTGCCAGGGCACATACATAACAATAATTTTAAAACTGCAGCAATGACATAAAACTCTCATTCTATTTATCAAGAGTCAGATTCCACTCTTTCATGCTGTGCAGGTGTAAACACAACGATCAGTGTGCGGTATAGGGCCACACTGTAATATGCTCCAGAACCTCAAAATCATTTTCTGTGCTAATTTTTGTTCAGGAGATATAGAAATTTTTTTTCAATAGTACATCATTTATTGCGGGTTATAAGTGTAATGAAGTGTGATTTTTTTTTTATCTTTTAGCAGTATACTTGTATTGCCCGGCATATATTTTTCAACTCTATAATGTTTTTCCATCTTTCTCATTTGGATTCCACAACATAAAAAAATGTGAATTTTTGTGCATACATACAGTAAAATAATTTAGAAGATATGTGCATAAAGCTGACTGATCTGATTCCTTAGGCTTCTTTCACACTAGCGTCGGCACGGGGCCGTAGCTATGCGTCGGCCCAACATGCCGACGCGCGTTGTGAAAGTGATGCCCGACGTGGGCAGCGGATGCAGTTTTACAATGCTTCCGCTGCCCCATTGTAATGTCCGGGGAGGAGGGGGCGGTTTGCGGCCACGCATGCGCGGTCAAAAATGGCGGACACAACGTGCAAAAAAGTTACATGTAACGTTTTTTGTGCCGATGGTCCTCCAAAACACGACGCAACCGTTGCACGACAGTTGCGACGTGTGGTGCTCCATCGCAATGTGTCGCTAATGAAACTCTATGGAGAAAAAACGCATCCTGCGGGCAACTTTGCAGGATGCGCTTTTTCTACATAATGACGCATTGCGACGTGCGTCGAACGACGCTAATGTGAAAGTAGCCTTAGCTGTAACCTTTAGAAAAAAACACTGTAGTCAGATCGTGTTCACATTCCCACCATAGTGCCATCACATGTGATAAGTTCTTAGAGCACATGCTGCATCTGAGGCTACTTTCACACTAGTCCGTTGGTACGGGCTGTCGCAAACCGTCGGCCTGATGTACCGATGGACAGTGTGCTAATTAATCACAACGTGGGCAGCAGATGCAGTCTTACGATGCATCCGCCGCCCAGTGTGATGAGCGGGGAGGAGGGGGCGGAGTTTCAGCCACGCATGTGCAGTCGAAAATGGCGGACTCGACGCACAAAAAAGTTACATTGAACGCTTTTTTGTGCCTATGGTCCGCCAAAACACGACGCATCTGTCGCACGACGGTTGTGACATGTGGCCATATGTCGCAGTGCGTCGCTAATGTAAGTCTATGGGGAAAAAACGCATCCTGCAGACAACTTTGCAGGATGTGTTTTTTTCTCCAAAACAACGCATTGCGACGTATGCAAAACGATGCTAGTGTGAAAGTAGCCTTAAACTGTCATTGTGTTCACACAGCATCCTACATCAAGATAAAGGAGAGACATGTCCTCCAATAATGATGTACCATAGGGCTTTTCTTAGTACAAAAGGATTTTATTGTACGTACAGGATCATATGGTTGTGACTTGTGTATCGATGTCCACAGGTATCCTCATCGTGGGCGATGTGGTTGACAATTCTAGCTCTGTGTCTTCCGGAACTTGTAATTCCATCTAGACTGGGAGCTCAATAGTTAAATTATGTAAGTATTTGCTCCCTGTTGTGTGGTTTGGCCCAGGCTGTAAGTTATTTAATCTCCTGAAATCCTATTGTCCACTGTTAGGTATAATTTGACTAGCTTTAGTGAACACCTGTGTGTGTTGCTTGCATTCCCAGTGGATATTTCTGAATTTGATTTCAGCTCAGTTACTGAATTACTCTCCTGCTTGATTTTGATGATTTTGTCCCTATATTTGTCCCTATATGTACCTCCTGGTTCTGACCTATTCTTTCTTCGCACCAGCACCACCGCCCAGCAGTGGACACAGTGACCCAAACCATGGAGCACCTGTGAAATTAAATATTCCTGTGCAGGGGTTAAAAGGTGAAGACCAGGGCACCCCTTGTGATCTGGTAAACAGAGTGGCTTAGCCTGTCTGTGGTAGTCATATTTAGAAGTGCCAGCCGACCAGTGAGAAACCCACATTACAGTTGTTAAATCATCCATAATGAGGTCATCCGCCTAATTCAGATTTTAGTGTTCTGGCTTCAACCTTGTATGCCCCAGAACTATCTGGAATACAAAACTAAGTTGGGTGGATGACATCACTAAAGCTGTAATTTTATATGCAAAATTTTACAGCATGATTCTTTTGCATCACTATTTTGTCTCCCCACTTTCTTTTTGTCAGAAGAGTGGAGGTAAGAGACAAGACGACAGGGCTTTGAGCACATAATTTGAAAATTACTTACTTTTTTCAGTTTTTTCCTATTGTAAATATGATGCTGCTTGTGGGACTGATTACATTTTATGTTTTGACAGTTTATTACTCTATTTTCATTTGTGCACTCCCTCTTTATAATTCTTTACAAACAGTGCCATACTTTTTCATGATTATTGCATCACTCATAAGTAGTGAAGGCTTTATGGTTTGTGCAATGCAGCAAATTCTTGACCCGACTACCGACTTATGACCTGTAAAAACTGCTACATACCATAGACATACATGTTGCTAATAGTGCAGTCTTTACTGGAATTCTGGCTGTAACACAAAATGGTAAAATTGACTGATGTGAAGTTGTGTGATTAAGCCCTTAAACAGGCTGTCTGGTCTAAGTTTATGAGTCTGCAGTCACTCTGTGTAACTGCAGACTTATGAATCCCCCCAGCACAAGCACGGTTTCTGACCAGTGACCGGAGGATATGTTTGAGTTATGCATACTCCCAGCTCTTGGGCTTGGCCTTGCTCTATACACTTATGTGGAGCGAGGCCATGCCCTGTCTAGTGAAGCAGCTGACTAGATGGCGCGCCTCGCTCCATACAAGGGTATGGAAGTAAGGCCATGTTTCCTGGATGGAAGTATGTATAACTCATAGATAACCTCCGGTCCCAACTCAGAAACCGGCAAATCCCCACAGTGCAGAGTGCCTGCGCTGGTGGGATTAATACACACTCTCAGAGTGACTGCAGGATTATTTGAACTGGACAACCTCTTTAAGTATCGTTTAGCCCTTAGAGCAAGGTTGGCCTAACACGTCAATAGTAATAGGATCAGAAAAGTATGTATTCATTCTTGTGGGACCAGACCACTATTTATCAGTTTATGTAGTTCTCATAAATCTCCTCAGAAATAAGGATTGGGCAAGTTGAGTTTCAATATCTGACCATCTTGTGCTCCATGAAGGAGGTGTGTGGAAGCAGATTACTCCTCTCTCCCCATTTTTCAATTCTGCGAAGTACTGGCAGATACTTATCTATCTTTAAATATCATCAGAGAGGCATTTAATTGTCTCCATATTTATCCTCTAGCAGGAAGAAAACATTAAGAAGTATCTTTAGCATAAAAAAAGAACAAGGAGCCCTGGAGTCCTGGAAATGATTATATGGCCCCCGCAGAACCCTGTAGAGACTGAAGGATTTGTGCAGACCTACATCCACAGAAAATCTGTGGTTAGTACTCCAAGATCATTGGAACAGCTCCTTGCTGAGTTCATTCAAAAACTGTGTGTGTACTGATGAGTTGATGCTGTGATGCTTCTTTGAAGATGTCACACCAAATATTGATTTGATTTAGCTTTCTCTTCTGTTCATTTACTTTTCATTTTGTAAACTGGATAAAATAAACTATTAACAATTACAGTATATTTTTGGAAGTATTGTTATTGTCCAATAAACTATTAACAATTACAGTATATTTTTGGAAGTATTCTTATTGTCCAATAAATTATTAACAATTACAGTATATTTTTGGAAGTATTCTTATTGTCCAATAAACTATTAACAATTGCAGTATGTTTTTGGAAGTATTCTTATTGTCCACAGAACAATCCAACAGTACTTACCTCAGCAAATATGTCAACCTGAGCTTTCCAATGTATAATAAAGTACATTTATCTTGTCCATGGTGCTATAACACAAACCTATATATGAGCTGCAGTCACTTAAATATATGTCTTCTCATTCCAGACTCTGCAGTCAGAGATCATCATTTTACTAGACAAGTCAGGAGAAATGTTGGCAGACATCATTATGCTCTGGAACAGTATCAGGAATCCAAAATCTATCTTAATTAACTTTTTAAAATAATTTGTCACGGGAGTCAAGATCAACATGGGGGCTTGGAGTTAAATGTGGGTCCTAGTATGGCCACCCAGCGTAACTGATGGGCAAACAAAATATGTTTTTCCTTTGTGGATATAAAATATGTAATTGCAAATAATGTAAATGTGCTGATCTTCCAAAAAGAAAAATGAAAATATTGTAGTTCACAAGGCTTTCTTTGAAAAGTATTTTCTAACTCTTGAAATGAAGCATGAACATTATGGCTCAATGAAGATTGCCTCTTATAAAAATAAATAAGTAGTCTCTTCTTTTATGTTTATTCCTGGCCCGTGCTTCTTGCCGCCTCCAATTTTGAGCATGTTTAGATCCTTCTTTGATTGCATTTATTCTAGCTTTAGCTTTATGGAACTTACATTTCTTTGTTAATATTTTCTTGTTTTATATATTCATGGTTTTATGTTAATAGGCTTAATACATATTTCGCAATCCCTCTTTCAGGTATTGTCAAAAAAATAAGTAACTACAGTTCCAGCTACACATAAAAATAATATAAAATAATAAGTTATATATGACTCTTAGGGTAGTTAAGATGAACTTTTCCCAGAAGTCTATTAAAATGTTCAGAGTTCCGGAGTAAGTCAAGAGAGAGAGATATCCAGGTCGAAAGTTAGGATATCCATTGTTTTCAATGGGATTTGGGTTCTGGTTCAAGTTCAGGTACAATTCTGATTCCCGAACCAAACTTTGGAATAAAGTTTGGGTCGTGTATCAGGATCCAAGCTTCCAAGGGTCCGCTCATCCCTAATTGTCATGCCCGTGACTCGCATGATTAGTGGACGTGGTCCTACTTACTGTGTTCACTGTTCTGCTCCTCCCAGTATCAAGTCGTCTCACTGAGCTGCCTGTTGCAACATTCCCAGCATTACAGCATCCTCTTGTTGCTGTAGAGTCTCCACCTGACTATAGGGATGCACTGCCAGTCAAGAATTTAACCCACAACAATTTGTCAACAGGGGATATATTATTCAGTTAATCCCTACACATCTGGCCTGTACTTAGGTTCCTAGCTGCAGTTCCTTCCTAGTATCCTGTCTTGGTGCATTATTGTTTTGTCTCTCCTGCTACCTACTTGGCTTGTTAGCTCGTTTTTTTCTGACCTCTTCTACTCCTGAGCTTGGCTTACAATTATGACCCTGTGGTGTCTGCCACGACCCAGGACTGTTTGACCACGTGTCTGTCTCTGACCTCTGTGTTTTGTGTTCTGCATCTGATCTGTAGATCAGTTGCTGCAGGTCCGAGTAGTGCTCTGAAGTGGCACCTGGTTACTACTAATGGCCCTATTCTAACCATCAGATGCTCTAGGGAAGACCAGGCAATAACTTTGTTATGACCTTCCAGTGTTGCAGTGGGTCCAAAATATCCGCCGTCACAGCTATAGATTATCCATTAAGCTAACATTAATGTCTTTCTGCTTTAGACTACCAGAAATGCAAATTTTGACTCCAGACATTGACTAGACTGCCAGGACTACTGACATTAATGACAATACTGTGGTAGACCCCAGGATTTTATGATAAACCCATTAGATACCCTAGCTAATTGCTGTAAACTAATTGGCACTGTACAGCAATTCAAGGCAGAATCCAAGGCACCAGAACTTCCATAAAACTTATCTTGTTTCACTTTATCGCAAAAGGTAGTGTCATATTTTTGGCTAAGCAAGTACTTTCTCAAAGTATTACATGAAAAAAAAGCTATCAAACTTGAAAATTACTCACATATTAAAAGCGGCCTTAGCCAATGAAAACACAAATTTATGTTCAATTGTTGTAACAAAGTTTTTAAAAATATCATGAAAAACATGACATGATCAGACCATCATATGAACATGGTAACAATGGAATATGATCTCCATCATTGGCTCCCACACAAAGCTGTGAAACCCAGGCAAACAAAACCTGCCCCATTTATCATAAATCACATTTTTACTGACCTGAATTTTTTTGGCTTCATCCTGGAAATGCTATCAGAATATTTATTAGCATTTCTTAACTCTTGTCTTTCTTAGTAGGTAACCTATGGTAAAATAGCTGTATTGGTCTCACTTGGTCAAAAGATCTGGGGAATCAATATTTTATCTACACTAACCATATACAGACTGGTTAGGATATTGTATATTTGTTTTGTCAAATGTATATATTTAACCATTGGTTAGTTACCTACATTTCTTTGCTAAGTAGCTGGCCCCTGTGCATATAGGAAACTGGCCAGCCCAGCATAGTTTACATTCCTATAATGCATCAAAGTCATGATAGTGGGCTACCAATTAGACAATGCTTCTAGTGCGTAATAATTTGATAATTCAGTAACCAATGAAGCAATCTATGATTTCTTGCCTCGGTGTGTTTTCCAGTAAATTTGTAAGTGTGCAGAGGAAGAGAAAGGTCTCATAGACATCTATAAGTGACACAGAGTCATTGTAGTTTCATGTATGAAAGCAAGAGAAAGAGAAAAATCAAATATCTTTTTTTTTGCATCAAACATATATGTAACAAAGAATAGGGAATCTGATATTGTAACGTCTGCATAGAAAAATGTCTTATAAAATTGAAAATAATATTATCATCCAATAAAGCAATAAAATATGTGAATCTGAAGGTGTTAGAAATAAAACTGTCCACTTTAATGCTGCAAAGAATCAAAAGAATGCAATATAACTTACACCATCCATACAGCACAAATTATATATTAAGCTTCATTTGTAAGAAAACTGGGAATAGGTTTAATAAAGGCAAGTCCCTAAAAAGCACTGCACAGCACCTGTAAAATACACTATAAATGTACATAATAAGGACAGTTTAGTCCAGAAAACATTGTCAAATGGTTTTGAGTTACGTAACTGAAGATAATGTTTTCAGCAAAATAATAAAAAGTAGACATTCAAGCTGAAAATGCTGTTGTTTTGTGAAATGTCTCTAGCAACCAGTGCCAACATAAACATATCAACCAAAACTTGCAATTTACTGACATAGCGTAACTTTGGAATTGTCCTGTCCATAATCGCTAACTTGTGAGAATTAGACTTCAATTACACCATGTATTGCATCTAGGTGAAAACATTGTAAGCTTACTATGCACACATTTAGGTCCAGAAATATTTTGATAGTGACACAAGTTTGGGCATTTTAGCTGTTTAACCAAATATATTCAAGATACAGTTACCGTATATACTCGAGTATAAGCCGACCCGAGTATAAGCCGACCCCCCTAATTTTGCCACAAAAAAGTGGGAAAACTTATTGACTCGAGTATAAGCCTAGGGTGGAAAATGCAGCAGCTACCGGTGAATTTCAAAAATAAAAATAGATGCTCCATACCGTTCATTATGGCCCCATAGATGCTCCATATAAAGCTGTGCCATATATAATGCTCTGCACCGTTCATTATGGTCCCATAGATGCTCCACATAAAGCTGTGCCATATATAATGCTCTGCACCGTTCAGTATGGCCCCATAGATGCTCCACAGAAAGCTGTGCCATATATAATGCTCTGCACCATTCATTATGGCCCCATAGATGCTCCACATAAAGCTGGGCCATATATAATGCTCTGCACAGTTCATTATGGCCCCATAGATGCTCCACATAAAGCTGTGCCATATATAATGCTCTGCACCGTTCATTATGGCCCCATAGATGCGCCATAGAAAGCTGTGCCATATATAATGCTCTGCACCATTCAGTATGGCCCCATAGATGCTCCATAAAAAGCTGGGCCATATATAATGCTCTGCTCAGTTCATTATGGCCCCATAGATGCTCCACAGAAAGCTGCCCCATATATAATGCTCTGCACCATTCATTATGGCCCCATAGATGCTCCACATAAAACTGTGCCATATATAATGCTCTGCACCATTCAGTATGGCCCCATAGATGCTCCATAGAAAGCTGGGCCATATATAATGCTCTGCACAGTTCATTATGGCCCCATAGATGCTCCACATAAAGCTGTGCCATATATAATGCTCTGCACCGTTCATTATGGCCCCATAGATGCTCCATAGAAAGCTGTGCCATATATAATGCTCTGCACCGTTCAGTATGGCCCCATAGATGCTCCATAGAAAGCTGTGCCATATATAATGCTCTGCACCGTTCATTATGGCCCCATAGATGCTCAACAGAAAGCTGCCCCATATATAATGCTCTGCACCATTCATTATGGCCCCATAGATGCTCCACATAAAGCTGTGCCATATATAATGCTCTGCACCGTTCAGTATGGCCCCATAGATGCTCCACATAAAGCTGGGCCATATATAATGCTCTGCACCGTTCAGTATGGCCCCGTAGATGCTCCTTATAGAGCTGTGCCATATATAATGCTCTGCACCGTTCAGTATGGCCCCATAGATGCTCCTTATAGAGCTGTGCCATATATAATGCTCTGCACTGTTCAGTATGGCCCCATAGATGCTCCTTATAAAGCTGTGCCATATATAATGCTCTGCACCGTTTATTATGGTCCCATAGATGCTCCACATAAAGCTGTGCCATATATAATGCTCTGCACCGTTCATTATGGCCCCATAGATGCTCCTTATAGAGCTGTGCCATATAGAATGCTCTGCACCGTTCATTATGGTCCCATAGATGCTCCACAGAAAGCTGTGCCATATAGAATGCTCTGCACCGTTCAGTATGGCCCCATAGATGCTCCACATAAAACTGTGCCATATATAATGCTCTGCACCGTTCAGTATGGCCCCATAGATGCTCCATAGAAAGCTGTGCCATATATAATGCTCTGCACCATTCATTATGGCCCCATAGATGCTCCACATAAAGCTGTGCCATATATAATGCTCTGCACCGTTCATTATGGCCCCATAGATGCTCCATATAAAGCTATGCCATATATAATGCTCTGCACCATTCAGTATGGCCCCGTAGATGCTCCACATAAAGCTGTGCCATATATAATGCTCTGCACCATTCAGTATGGCCCCGTAGATGCTCCTTATAGAGCTGTGCCATATATAATGCTCTGCACCGTTCAGTATGGCCCCATAGATGCTCCTTATAGAGCTGTGCCATATATAATGCTCTGCACCGTTCAGTATGGCCCCATAGATGCTCCTTATAAAGCTGTGCCATATATAATGCTCTGCACCATTCAGTATGGCCCCATAGATGCTCCTTATAAAGCTGTGCCATATATAATGCTCTGCACCATTCATTATGGCCCCATAGATGCTCCATATAAATCTGTGCAATATATAATGCTGCTGCTGCAATAAAAAAAAATGACATACTCACCTCTCTTGCTGCCGGCAGCTCCTCAGCGTCCCGTCTCTCCGCACTGACTGTTCAGGCAGTGGCGCGCACACTAGTACGTCATCGCGCCCTCTGACCTGAACAGTCAGAGCAAGAGGACGCGGAAGACAGAGCGGTGCCCGGCGTGTGGAACGCAGACAGGTAACTATGACATACTTACCTGCTCCCGGCGTCCCTGGCTCCTTATCCCGGACAGATGGTCTCCGGGTGCCGCAGCCTCTTCCTCTGTCAGCGGTCACCGTTACCGTCATTAGAGGAATGAATATGCGGCTCCACCCCTATGGGAGTGGAGTCCATATTCATAACTTTAATGAGCGGTCCCACGTGACCGCTGAACAGGGGAAGAGCTGCGGCACCGAAGACCGTGGGACGGGCAGGGGGAGCGCCAGGAGGGCCGGGACTAGGTGAGTATGCGACAGTCCTCTCTCCCCCTCACCCGCCGACCCCACCGTCGATCATGACTCGAGTATAAGCCGAGAGGGGCAATTTCAGCCCAAAAATTTGGCTGAAAATCTCAGCTTATACTCGAGTATATACGGTATATAATCTATTTGGGCTTAAAGTGCAGACTCTCAGCTTTAACTTGAGAGTATTCACGTCTTGATTGGAGAAAGAGTTTAGGAATTACAGCTTTTTAATCTAGTAGCTGCCTCTTTATAAAAGGACCACACATAGTTGGACAATTATCTCAAAAGCTTTTTAATGGGCTGCATGAGCTATTCCCTAATTAATCAATCATCAATGGAAGCTGTTGCTGTGAACCCACAACAAGCGGTCAAAGGGGCTTTCAATGGAAGGGAAACAGACCATCATTAAGCTGGAAAAAAGAATAAAGCTATCAGTGAGATAACGGAAATGAGGATGGGCCAAATCAACAGCTTGGTATATTCTAAAAAATACACACTGGTGAGTTTGATACCGAAATATGACTGGACATCCACATAAGA
Source organism: Ranitomeya variabilis (assembly GCF_051348905.1). Classification (NCBI taxonomy): domain Eukaryota; kingdom Metazoa; phylum Chordata; class Amphibia; order Anura; family Dendrobatidae; genus Ranitomeya; species Ranitomeya variabilis. The sequence goes on along the minus strand of NC_135237.1, from coordinate 84,948,220 downwards.
CAACAGTAGTGGATGATCGCAGAATTTTTTCCATGGTGAAGAAAAACCCCTTTACAACATCCACTCAAGTAAAGAACACACTCCAGGAAGTAGGCATTTCAGTATCTAAGTTCAGTTATTTATGTTCAGCCCCTTTTATTAAACCTGAAAGTCTACACTTTAACTGCATTTCAGTTGTTTCATTTTAAATATAAAATAATTACACGCAGAGTCCAAATCATGAAGATTTGAACACTGTCCAAATATTTTTGGATCTATCTATATATAGTCTGTAGAAGCAGTGGTTTAGTTATGTTGTAACCCTTTAACAGAAACTATAATGAGCTTTACAGTCACTAAGCTAAATGCACTGGTTAATTAAAAAAAACCTGTTCCGTGTTTTTATTAGGAATACTGGGATATCACTTGAGTATCTGAGTGCTCTAATGTACTCATTACTCAGCGATACTTGGGCGGCGCGCTATGTAAAACTTCAATCCCTGTGCCGGATGTCTGACTAATCATTTGCTTTGCTAATTGTATAACATACATTCTGCATTTAGTGTAGGGAGAGAATTGAAGGAGCAGGGACAGTGGCAGAAGACAGTATGTAGACAGGGAATAGGGCTGTGCACTCTGTTGCCAAATATGTAGCATTAGCTTTGTTTTGAGGGGGCATGTGAACATTTTTGGTGGTGAAAAAAATTCCAAAGTTTGGAAAAAAAGTTGTTACTTTCCGAGACCCGTAGCATCTCCACTTTTTAGGATCTGGGGTTGGGTGAGGGCTTATTTTTTGCACGCCGATCTGACGTTTTTATTGATACCATTTTGGTGCAGATACATTCTTTTGATCTCCCGTTACTGAATTTTATTGCATGTTGAAGCGACCAAAAAAACATAATTCTGGCATGGATGGATGGAGTGCCATTTGACTTTTTGAACGCAACATTTGCTGGAACCATTAGCTGACACCATGTTGATATTGGAGAGCCCCTGATATGCCTAAACCATAGAAACCCCCCACAACTGACCTCATTTTGGAAACTAGACCCCTCAAGAACTCTATCTAGGTGTGCGGTGAGCACCTTAAATCCCCAGGTTCTTCACAGAAGTTTATAATGTAGAGCCATGAAAATACAAAATCACATTTTTCCCACAAAAATGTTATTTTGGCCCCAAATTTTGGATTTTTATAAGGCCAGCAGGAGAAAATGCACTATATAATTTGTTGTACAATTTCTCTTGAGTACACCAATACCCAATATGTGGAGGAAAACTACTGTTTGTGAGCAGGGCAGAACTCGGAAGAGAATGAGTGCCATTTTACTTTTTGAGCCCAAAATTTGCTGGAATCATTAGCAGACAATGTGTTTTGAGAGCCCCTAATATGCCCAAATAGTGGAACCCCACCAACAAATTACCCTATTTTTCAAATTAGATCCCTCGAGGAATGTATCTAGATATGTGGTGAACAACTTGGACACCCAGATGCTTCCCAGAAGTTTATGACACAGAGCTGTGAAAATAAAAAAAACACATTTTTTCCACAAAAATATTTCTTATCCCTAAATTTTACATTTTCACAAGGGTAACGGGAAAATGCACAATAACATTTGTTGTATAATTTCTTCTGGGTATGCTGATACCCAATATGTGGAGGAAAACTATTTCTTGGGTGCATATCATGGCCCGAAGGGAAGAAACGCCATTTGACTTTATGAATGCAAAATTTGCTGGAATCATTAGCAGACGCTATGTCGCTTTAGGAGAGCCCCTAATGTGGCTAAACAGTAAACTCTCTGACTTTATTTTGGAAAATAGGCCACTCAAGGAATATATATAAATGTGTGGTGAGTAAATTGATACCCCAGGTGCTTCTGCTTCACAGAAGCTTATAACATATAGCCATGACATTAAAAAAATCTAATTTTTCCCACAAAAATGTTATTTTAGTACAACTTTTTTTTAATTTTCAATAGAGTAACAGGAGAAAATGGACCCTCAATATGTGTTGCTCAATTTATCTTGAGCACATTGATACCCCACATGTGGGGGAAAACTACTGTTTAGATGCACAGCAGGCCTTTGAAAGGAGGGAGTGATGTTTTGGAAAGCTGACATTGATGGAATGGTTTGCGAGTGTCATGTCATGTTTGGAGAACCCTTGATTTGCCTAAACAGTGGAAACCCACCACAAGGGGCCTCATTTTGGAAACTAGACCCCACAAGGAATTTATCTAGATTTGTGGTGAGCACATTGATACCACAGGTGCTTCACAGAATTTTGCAATATTGACCTGTGAAAATGAAAAAAAAATATTCTTCCCACAAAAATGTTTTTAGCCCCAACTTTTTCATGTTCACACTGATATTAGGGGGAAATAGACCCTAAAATTTGTTGTGCAATGTCTCCTGAGTGCTCTGATAAACCATGCGTGGTCAAAAACTTTTTGAGGCACAGCTCAGAAGAGAAGAAGCACCATATCAGAGCTCAGGTTATGATGTAATGGTTTGAGGGTGCCATGTCACATTAGCTGAGCCCCTGAGCTTCCAAAAAAGCAAAACCCCTTCATAAGTGACCTGATTTTACAAACTATACCACCCAATGAATTCATTTAGGGTGCATTAATCATATTGACACTACAGATGTGTAACAGAATTTTATACCAATGAGCAGTGAAAAAAAACTGCAGCTCTCTGACTGGCAGTAATGATCTTACCACCATTCAGAGCCAGTGTTTGCTGCACGGTCATGCAGATAACAATGTGGCAAACAATGGACATTCGTTCTCCCCATTCTTCCGAATGGGGTCCGGATTTGGGTTTGGGTACTGTTCTGGTACCTGAACCAAACTTTTTTTTTGATTTTCGTCCAAACCCGCCAAACCCGAACATCCACGAATTCGCCCATTACTAACTACCAGGAATGTGGATGTCCTCTATATTTACATTAACAGATGATGGACCTGAGTAAGGACTTGCTTTCTTTGTGGATTGATTTCAAGCTTTTATTGGGACATTTTACAAATGTTTGGGGTCACCATTATCCGACACTCTAAATAGTAACCTGCAGATATGGAATTAATATGCATGTTAATAGCATTACTCACATGCCAGGAGCCTGCATGTAGTTGAACACTGAGTGAAGAAAACAAACTTCATACCCCTCACAGCATTCCGATTTTAGTCACAAGGGCAGTGCCAGTGTGGCATCAGTAACTGCTCATTCGGCACTGACTGATGGCTCCAATGCAGAGCCAGTGTCAGTCAATGCCGGGGGCACGGATACTGACGCTGCTATGTACAGTACAGACCAAAAGTTTGGACACACCTTTTCATTTAAAGATTTTTCTGTATTTTCATGACTATGAAAATTGTACATTCACACTGAAGGCATCAAAACTATGAATTAACACATATGGAATTATATACTTAACATAAAAGTGTGAAACAACTGAATTTATGTCTTATATTCTAGGTTCTTCAAAGTAGCCACCTTTTGCTTTGATGACTGCTTTGCACACTCTTGGCATTCTCTTGATGAGCTTCAAGAGGTAGTCACTGGGAATGGTCTTCCAACAATCTTGAAGGAGTTCCCAGATATGCTTAGCACTTGTTGGCCCTTTTGCCTTCACTCTGCGGTCCAGCTCACCCCAAACCATCTTGATTGGGATCAGTTCTGGTGACTGTGGAGGCCAGGTCATCTGATGTAGCACCCCATCACTCTCTTTCTTGGTCAAATAGCCCTTACACAGCCTGGAGGTGTGTTTGGGGTCATTGTCCTTTTGAAAAATAAATGATGGTCCAACTAAACGCAAACCGGATGGAACAGCATGCCGCTGCAAGATGCTGTGGTAGCCAGGCTGGTTCAGTATGCCTTCAATTTGGATAAATCCCCAACAGTGTCACCAGCAAAGCACCCCCACACCATCACACCTCCTCCATGCTTCACGGTGGGAACCAGGCATGTAGAGTCCATCCGTTCACCTTTTCTGAGTCGCACAAAGACACAGTGTTGGAACCAAAGATCTCAAATTTGGACTCATCAGACCAAAGCACAGATTTCCACTGGTCTAATGTCCATTCCTTGTGTTCTTTAGCCCAAACAAGTCTCTTCTGCTTGTTGCCTGTCCTTAGCAGTGGTTTCCTAGCAGCTATTTTACCATGAAGGCCTGCTGCACAAAGTCTCCTCTTAATAGTTGTAGAGATGTGTCTGCTGCTAGAACTCTGTGTGGCATTGACCTGGTCTCTAATCTGAGCTGCTGTTAACCTGTGATTTCTGAGGCTGGTGACTCAGATAAACTTATCCTCAGAAGCAGAGGTGACTCTTGGTCTTCCTTTCCTGGGGCGGTCATCATGTGAGCCAGTTTCTTTGTTGCGCTTGATGGTTTTTGCCACTGCACTTGGGGACACTTTCAAAGTTTGCCCAATTTTTCGGACTGACTGACCTTCATTTCTTAAAGTAAGGATGGCCACTCATTTTTCTTTACTTAGCTGATTTTTTCTTGCCATAATACAAATGCTAACAGTCTATTTAGTAGGACTATCAGCTGTGTATCCACCAGACTTCTGCACAACACAACTGATGGTCCCAACCCCATTTATAAGGCAAGAAATTCCACATTAAACCTGACAGGGCACACCTGTGAAGTGAAAACCATTCCCGGTGACTACCTCTTGAAGCTCATCAAGAGAGTGCCAAGAGTGTGCAAAGCAGTCATCAAAGCAAAAGGTGGCTACTTTGAAGAACCTAGAATATAAGACATATTTTCAGTTGTTTCACGTTTTTTTGTTAAGTATATAACTCCACATGTGTTAATTCATAGTTTTGATGCCTTCAGTGTGAATGTACAATTTTCATAGTCATGAAAATACAGAATAATCTTTAAATGAGAAGGTGTGTCCAAACTTTTGGTCTGTACTGTATATTGCGAGCCATAACTGAACTCACTCCACCACCTCCCCCTGCGACTTAAACTGAATGCTGATGGGGAAAATAAAGTTAATTTTCTCCCAACAGCTTTCTGCTGGGCAGGTTAGTAACGTTATTAACCTGCAGATTAACTGTATATCTGCATATTAATAGTGTTTTTTTCTGATGACAGGTTCCCTCTATTGCTGTTTATGAAATTTTTAGCTGTGTATCAGAATGATAAATCTAAGACCATTACACAGATATAGTAAGAAATAAATTTGAATTCAAACAGAACTGTGATCATGATACACCCAAAAAAGGCATTAACAGCCTCCTAATACCTCTTTAATGATGCTTGTGTTAGCCCAAAATGTTAAAAGAATTTAAAAACTAATTTTAATTGTTCCTACTCTCCATGGCAGTGGTTTCCTAACTAATCTAGAATCACCGTCAATAAAAGCCACTTCATTATGAGGGCTTACCCACAGTAGTATAACTGACATGTACAAGAAGAGCAGGAAAGGCGGAGAAGTGATCCCTCTTTCCTCCTTCCTGCTCTCCCCGCACATGTTAGAATGTCAGTCACATTGTTTTGAGCATGCACTCATAGAAAAGTGGTATTTATTGAAATCAGTCCGAACTAGATAGAAACAGCAGGCTGGGAGAGCAGGTACAATTAAATTTAGTTTTTCAACACTTACATTAAGGGCTAATTCAAGCATCATTAAAAAAGAGTATTAGCAGGATGATAAAGTGCTCCTAAGACCTTCTAGAGCTAAATCTTAAAAATAGGTTCCCTTCAAGACGTAAAAACAACATGGTATTAAAAGGTGAAAAGGTGAATATTCACTTCAAGCTTTATAAACTTCAGATTGTTTCGAAGGCACATTACTTATTATCATAAAATCATCAACAAATATCTTTACTTTAATTAGACTGTAATTATGATGAAATCTATTATAATCCTAATGAAAGACCACAAGACAAAAAGCTCTATTCCAGATGTTTTTATTTATCTTTGTCATTTGCCAAAACCATTAATTTGTGACAACACAGCTGGGCACCGATACAGAGCACCAGCCAAGAAAATCTCAAGACTGGATGGCTTAATTTTCTGCAAATGGACAATTTATTTAGTTAAATGGTCCAATCTATTCAGAGCTCGTAACCAGCTATAATAAACTCCCATCATCCTCTTTACCAGTGTACAACATTCAGCACAATTTCATTAAAACGATCAAACAAGAATGTTATCTATTTCCATTAAACAAATGGAGTCATTTTATTTCTCACCATTTTCCATTTGTTTATCTGATTTGATTTTTGGCATTTGCTAGCTTCCCTTCAGGAGAGGAAATGTATTTCTTTTACCATGATGATTAAGTAGTAGTTTAATAATACTAAGTGATTTTCCAGAAATGTTTAAAAATCTGTCAGTGACACATTTTAATGGAAGTTGGCCTTCAAAAACCTTTATATTAATGATTGTACAAACCTGTAACAAAAGAAAACAAAGTTTTAAGATTTTCCCCGCTTGCTATTACTTTTTCTTTCCTTTTAGGTCTTTCATGTAATTATTTCTTGATAAAAAAATACTCACTAGACTTGACTTAAAAAAACAGTTTAACCCCTTAATGACCCCAGCTTTTTTCGGTTTTGCGCTTTTGTTTTTCACTCCCCTTCTTCCCAGAGCCATAACTTTTTTATTTTTCCATTAATATGGCCATGTGAGGGCTTATTTTTTGTGGGACGAGCTGAGCTTTTGAATGACATCATTGGTTTTAGTATGTCATGTACTAGAAAACGGGAAAAAAAATCCAAGTCAAGTTAAATTGCAAAAAAAGTGCAATCACACACTGGTTTTTTGTTTGGCTTTTTTGCTAGGTTCACTAAATGCCAAAACTGATCTGCCATTATGATTCTCAAGGTCATTATGAGTTCACAGATACCAAACATGTCTAGGTTATTTTTTTATCTAAGTGGTAAAAAAAAATTTCCAAACTTTGCTTTAAAAAAAATTGCGCAATTTTCCGATACCCGTAGCATCTCCATTTTTTGTGATCTCGGGTTGTGTGAGGGTCAGCATGATGCAACCATGAAATCATATTGCCCAATGTTTCCTGTGCTGTGCCGGCCTCTTGAGGGAGCATGTGGTGCATCAGGGATCCGAAAGCTCTTTTCTACTCTGAAGCTGTTAACAGAATTGGTATCCTGAACCCCACTGCCAGACCAGTGCATCTGTAATTTTGCCAGAATTGCCAGATGGCTTTGCCTCAAAGGTAAATAAATCATGGCAATGGTACTCCAAGCACCATCTTTAATTATATTATTCTTCTATAAGACAGAGTGTTGCCAATGGCAGCACTTTGTATTGATGCGAGAGACTAGCCCGAGTTTCTCACATCATACTTGTAAATGTGACCTCGGCCATAGAGCCAGTATGTCAGTAAATTGCAGAAAAAAGATACTAAATTGTTTAGTTATATATATATCATGTCATACAGTGATGACCAAAACCACATATTTTATGTTTTTGCATGACTTTATTATATATTTCCTATGGACTACAATACTACTGCACATTGGGTTCCATGTTTTACACCTCCGTGTTCAAAATATATACATTAATGGTAAATAATGCAGTTGACAGCTATTAAAAATATAACAATTGTGATAGGTGGGTAAGATAAAATCCATGTTCCGGTTCTACATGGTGTGATGCAGCGGTAGGACCATACACAGTGAAACGGCAGTGACCCAAGCAAGTTCAAACAAAACGTTCTTTTATTGTGTTACTTCACACAGTCAATATAGTATACAGCTTCTTCATACAGTCCATTAATAATGCATGGCTATATGACGCAGTCAATACACAGGCCGAACTTCCCTCTGTCCAGTTTCCCTGGGTGACCGCATGCCGGTAACAAGTCTCTGCACTCACTCAGCACAATGCACTCTTTATCCTCTGGAGTGCAGCCGGGTACACATAAGACAGCCCAAGATGCAGGGTGTTAGTCTCTCTGGTTCCTTTAACCTCTGTGTTACTCCACACAGAGAGAGCTCTGCAGACAATTGCCCTGTCTACTTCCAAGAACACACTGACACACTTCCCCCACTACTACAGGGCTTTTTAATCAGTCACTGCTTCACTATTCTAATTACAGCCACACCTGTGTCTGTAGTATGCCCTCATGGCCTCACTACGCTTCCATGCACATTCTGCAGAGCACATACAGCGCCCCCTAGCTGTAACAGGGGTCACTGCCTCACAATGGAAACAGTGAATGTAAGATATATGGACATGTATCTGTGATTCCTTGCTTTATGTTTGCATCTTGGCTACAACCACTACTGTAGGTACAGTGGTTGGCGAAAGTATTCACGCCCTTGGCATTTTTTTGTGTTTTGCTACCTCACAATCTGGAATTTTACAGTTTTTTTAGGGCTTGCATCAATACATGTAGAGAACATGCCTACAACTGTGAACATTTGTTTTTCTTTTCATTGTGTAGCTCACAACAAATAGGGCAAAATAGCTGAAAACTTTAGTGTGCATAACTACTTACCACCCTAAAGTTAGTACTTTGTAGAGCCTCCTTTTGTGGCAATTACAGCTGCAAGTCGCTTTGGATAAGTCTCTATGAGATTTCTACATTTTGCTACTTGGATGTTTCTCATTCCTCAAGGCAAAACTGCTCCAGCTCCTTTAAGTTAGATGGCTTCCTCTGATGAACAGTAATACTGTATTTAAGTCTTACCACAGATTCTCAATTGGATTTAGGTGCTGGGCTCTAAATAGGCCACTTCAAAACATTTACACGTTTTCCCTTAAACCACTCAAGATTTGTTTTATCAGTATCCTTTGGGTCATTGTCTTGTTGGAAGGTGAACCACCGTCTCAGTCTCAAATCACTGACAGACTGAAAAAGGTTTTGTTCAAGAATATTAAGGTATTTCACACCATTCATTTTCAACTTGACTTGGACCTTTTTCCCTGTCCCTGCTGCTGAAAAACATCTTCACAACATGATGCTGCCACCACCATGTATCACTGAGGGATGGTGTTCTTGGGGCAATGAACTGTGCTGGTTTGGTGCCAGACATAGTGTTTACTTTGGTGGCCAAAAAGTTACTCTTTGGTCTCATCTAACCACAGCACCTTCCTCCATACATTTGGGGAGTCTCTAACATGTCTTTTGTCAAACTCAAAATGAGCCATACAATTTTTTGTGTAAGTAAAAGCTTTTAAAAGCCCAACTCTATGGAGTGTATGGCTCATTGTGGCTGTATGGATAGATAGTCCAATCTCTGCTTGGGAACTCTGCAGCTCCTTCAGGGTTACCTTTGGTCTCTTTGCTGCCTCTCTGATTAATGCATGGTGGACTTCTCTTCACTAAGCATGTGACTTACGAAGGTAATTGCTTGAACCAGAAATTTTTAGGGGCTTCATAGCAAAAGGGGTGAATACAAATGCACATGCCAATTTTTAGCTATCTGATCCCATAAATTTATGCCTATATTTTTTTCACTTCACCAGCTTAGACTATTTAGTGCTGATGTGTCACACACAAATCAGATTAGAAAAATATTTAAACACAGGTTGTAAAGAAACAAAGTAGGTAAAAAGCCAAGTGGGGTGAATACTTTCACAAAGTAAAACTGGCTAAGGATCAAAGGTTAGACTTGCTCAAACTCATTCATATATTTGTTATCCTACCAAAGTTTGGTCTCCTTTACTTGACTAGGGGGTGATGTTAAATAAGAGTTTGGGGATTTATCTGTTTTTGAGCCAATGTGTAATATGAACCATTTGGCAATGAGCATGCATAAGTCAGATTTTCAGTATTTCAATGGTAAAGGTAAAGCTTTGCTTTAAACACAAGCATCTCACCCCTGAGGAATTCATCTAAAATCTGGTTTAAGTCACAAATATAAAAGGCAGCTTCTCAGTTTCATCAATTCACATACAATTCACATGTAGGAAAGGTTAAAATATGGTCAGAGAGGTCAAAACTTAGAGCAATAATCTAAATTGTATTGTAATTACAATGCTTAAATAAGCGTAATCAAATCCTGTGCATTGCAAAATGTACACTAAAAAGGCAGAAAACAAGGTAAAAAGCAATTTAATATACATGTTGTTTATTAATAAATTTGACTCTCAAATGACTCCTAATGTTGAGTCATCTCTTTTCAATTTCTTGGAAGAATAGTTGCTCTTGGACTTGATACTCGACAATGTAATAATACCAGTGTGGCTCAATAGCAGGATCTCAATAAAATAAGTTATTTCAGCTAATCAGGAGACTCTGCTGTTTAGTGTTTTACTGCATGTATATAATATTGCAGTCTGACATTAAATAGGCTTTGTCCAGTTTTATCCTAAAAAAGTAGCTTATGTTAAATGATGAAATATATAGAATATTTAGGATTAAAAATTTAGCATATTGATAACGTTGGCTCAACCAACCCATGTTGTGCTAAATATTACTTTGACTCTAAGATTTTGAAACACTGTTTATCCAACTTTATATGTATGAATAGGTTAACTATAAGAATCACTTAGATCGAGACCACTCAGAGTATAGTTCTCACTTAGAATATAATACATAGATTCAATGGTATAGCATCCGCGAAGATAGATGAAGTCGTCATCTAAGGCCCGTACAGATGGTGGGGCATGCTCAGAGTCGCATATCACACCCATACAGTTAAACTCTGGACACAGGACTACTTCACCGCATCAATGAGAGCCATGGAGCCATGTACTGTAAAGTCCTGAGTGACAACCTCCTTCACTCCGCCAACACATTAAAAATGGGTTGTGGCTCAGTCTTCCAGCAAGACAATGACCCAAAACATACAGTCAAGGCAACAAAGGAGTGGCTCAAAAAGAAGCACATGCAGGTCATGAAGGGGCCTGGCCAGTATCCAGACCATAATCCTATAGAAAACTTATGGAGGGAGTTGAAGCTCCATGTTGCAAAGCGACAGCCTCAAAATCTTAATGATATAGAGATGATCTGCAAAGAGGAGTGGACCGAAATTCCTCCTGACGAGTGCAAACCTCATCAACTACAAAAAATGTTTTGCCACCAAGTATTAAGTCTTGTTTGCCAGAGGGATCAAATACTTATTTCTCACTGCAAAATGCAAATAAATGTATATAATTTATACCAAGTGAATTTCTGGATTTTATTTTTGATATTCTAGCTTTCAATGTTAAAATTAACCTACCCATAAAATTATAGACTTTTCCTGTCATTGGGCAAACTTACAAAATCAGCAAGGGATCAAATGATTATTTCCTTCACTATATACCTTAAAAAAAATATAAAAAGCAAAGACACAATACTACTGTATGTATTCGATTGAAAGAACTTAAAACATTCCTGTCTTTCAGACCTAAATTACCCAGCACCTCAGTATGAAATATGCACTGTGTTTCTTTTTGGTGTAAATACTTATTATGATTGCCCTCTTGTGATGGTAAAGAAACCTGAGCTAAAATCGCAAAGCGTAGTATAGGCGGATCTGCAGGATCCAAGAAAGTAATAGGTTGGATTCCACTGAAAAAATGTGAACAATTTTACGGCATCTTTATTGGATGAGACTCCCTTTTTACATTAGTGCATAAAAAACTTCCTAATACGTTCTAATTTTAACCAATTCGTGAAAGAGCCAATTTTGTCCTTCATGACCAAGCCAATTTTTACAATTCTGACCACTGTCATTTTATGAGGGTATAGCTCTGTAATGCTTCAACGGATCCCACTGATTGTGAGAAAGTTTTTTTGTGACATATTGTACTTCATGTTAGTGTTAAAATTTCTTCGATATGACTTGCGTTTATTTATTAAAAAATAGAAATTTGGCAACATTTTTTTGTGCCCTTAAATCAGACAGCCATATCACACAAAATAGTTAATAAAAAACATTTTGCACATGTTTACTTTACATCAGCACAGTTTTGGAAACTTTTTTTTTTTTGTTAGAAAGTTTTAAGGGTTAAAAGTTGTCCAAAGATTTCTCATTTTTCCAACGAAATTTACCAAACCATTTTTTTAGGGGCCACCTCACATTTCAAGTGAGTTTGGGGGTTAAAATGACAGAAAATACCCAAAAGTGCCACCATTCCAAAAATTGCACTCCTCAAGATGCTCAAAACCACATTCAAGAAGTTTATTAACCCTTTAGGTGTTTCACAAGGACTAAGGCAATGTAGAAGGAAAAAATGAACATTTGACTTTTTTCACAAAATTTTTTTAATTTAGACCCAAACTTTTTTAATTTCAGAAGGGTAAAAGGAGAACATGGACCACAATATTTGTAGTGCAATTTCTCCTGAGTACACCGATACCCTGTATGTAGGGAAAAGTCACTGTTTGGGCACGTGGCAGGGCTCAGAAGGGAGGGAGCACCGTTTGACTTTTTGAATGCAAAATTGACTGGAATCAATGGCAGGCACCATGTCATGTTTGGAAGCCTCCTGATGTGCCTAAACAGCGGAAACACCCCAATTCTAACTCCAACCCTAACACAGCCCTACCCCTGATACTAATCCCAACCCTAATCCCAACCCTAACTCCAACCACAACCCTATCCCCAATTCTAACACCACCCTAACCCCAACACCCCAACCGTAACCCCAACACAACCGTAACCTTAACACAACCGTATCCCCAACACAACCATATCCCCAAATACCTAATCCAAACAGTACACCCATAATTCCAAGACCTCAACCGTAACCCCAACCGTAACCCCAACACAACTCTAACCTTAACACAACCCTAACGCTAGCTCCAAACCTAACCCTAACCCCAAACCTAACCCTTGCTCTAACCCCAGCCTCAACCCTAACCAAAGCTCTAATCCCAACCCTAGCCCATCCCTAACCATAGCCTCAAACTTAACCCTAGCTCTAACCCCAACCCTAACCCTAGCCCCAATCCTAACCATAACTGCAAAGAATTGAAAAAACACATTTTTTTAATTGTATTATTTTTTACGTAACTAAGGGGGTGATAAAGTGGGGTTTGATTTACTATTTATTTATTTTGATCACTGTGATAGACCCTATCACAGTGAGCAAAATGAAGCAATAGGAAAAATCTCCTATTGTTGCCAGGTGCTGGCTGGCAGATCTTGGCAGGCTCACTTCCAGGAAGAAGACAACAAGGGCCAGGGGACAGAGCCGGTGGATACCGGAGGTAACGGGGGCTCGGGGGACCCCATTGTTCTCCTCTGGTATGCTAGATCGTATCAGAGGAGAGAGAAATGAATAAGAAATCGGTCTTTTTTTAGATCACCATTATACAGTGAATAACGGCAATCAGAAAACTGGGGACGGTAAAAAAACGACCTGAATCATGTTCTCTGGGCTTTCGGCTACCCCCTGGAGATTTTCCGAAGCTGGGGGGTGCTATAACCTTATTTCTCAGCGCCGTTGAAAAGTATTTGGAATAAGTACTCTTAACTGCCGCCATTAAAAGGCATATCGGCGGTCGTTAAGGGATTAAACCTAGAATCATCTCCCAACCTGATATAAATATTGGTATTACTCAACTGCCTCTTAGCCTCAGCCAAATAATAGTAACTTTAAAGGAAACTTTAAAGGGATCTTGTCAAGTCGATGATGCAATTAACCTGCATATAGTGAGTTAATCATGGTGGTGTGGTCACTACCTGGGTCATTCCAGATCAGTGATTTCCAGTGGAGCACAGTTTGTATGGCAGAATTGTTTTCCATCTACAGAAATACTTGGTAAGTCTCTTTCTTTCATGTAGAGTGTCAGCTCTTATGGTCAGTGGGGTCCTTTCTCTCTTTCTCCTGTAAAATGTACACTCTTATGATCAGTATGGTCCTCACTGTCTCCTTCCTGTAGAATGTAAGCTCTTCCGATTTGAAGGGTTCATTTTTTCTCTTGTAGAGTGTAAGCTCTTCCAAGAGTATCTAATCGATTATGTTAATGACACTGATGAAACTCCAAGCCAAGTTTGATCAGAGCATCAGCTTAGTGAGATCCATCTCTCCTGGATGAAAGAATCATATCATAGTTGTGGAGAAGATGGAGAACTTAATTTCTCCATCTTCTCCATTGTCTGTGTCCATGGAAATTGGACAGCAGTCAAAGGAAATCTGAGTGCAGGTCGATGTTTTACACACATCCATAGACTTAATTGGGTTTGCATGATCCAATTTGTGGAGCCACTAAGGGTACCGTCACACAGTGAAATTTCCATCGCTACGACGGTACGATTCGTGATGTTCTAGCGATATCGTTACGATATCGCAGTGTCTGACACGCAGCAGCGATCAGGGACCCTGCTGAGAATCGTACGTCGTAGCACATCGTTTGGAACTTTCTTTCGTCGCTTGATCACCCGCTGACATCGCTGGATCGTTGTGTGTGACAGCGATCCAGCGATGTGTTCGCTTGTAACCAGGGTAAACATCGGGTAACTAAGCGCAGGGCCGCGCTTAGTAACCCGATGTTTACCCTGGCTACAAGCGTAAACGTAAAAAAAACAAACAGTACATACTTACATTCCGGTGTCAGTCCTCCAGCGTCTCAGCTTCTCTGCACTGTGTGAGCGCCTGCCGGCCGGAAAGCGAGCACAGCGGTGACGCGGTGACGTCACTGCTCTGCTTTCCGGCTATGGCGCTTACACAGTGGAGAGAAGCAGAACGCCGGGGACAGACACCGGAATGTGAGTATGTACTGTTTGTTTTTTTTACGTTAACGCTGGTAACCAGGGTAAACGTCGGGTTACTAAGCGCGGCCCTGCGCTTAGTAACCCGATGTTTACCCTGGTTACCCGGGGACTTCGGCATTGCTCCAGCGCCGTGATTGCAAAGTGTGACCGCAGTCTACGACGCTGGAGCGATATTCATACGACGCTGCGACGTCACGAATCGTGCCGTCGCAGCGATGGAAATTTCACTGTGTGACGGTACCCTAACAGGCTGCAATCGGCATGATAAAAAAGCACAGATCTGCACCGCTCCATAATATCACATTGGTCCGAGTGCTATCATATAAAACATCAGATAGCACTTTTCTGAGTTATATGCTTGTGTGAACAAATCCTAAGAGAGGTTATCTATCCTTTCCCCAAGTGTATTTTCCAAGCAATTCCAAGCTTTCCAGATGAGATTATTGAAACCTAACCTAACCTAAAAAGCTCCCCAATTATTTATTTTATATGTAATATTAGAATGCCAGTCATCAGTTTGTCTTCTTATGCCACATAATTTGAAATGTAGCTTTTCTTAAAGGAGCAAATCCTACTGCCATTGAATATTCTAGTTTTACTAATTTAGTTTAAAACCTGCCAAACGTCTTGCTCTTCGGTTTTGCTTTACTTTTAAAACATTTTCCTTATAAACAATAACATCCTTCTCATCACTTCCACCATCTTTCCTCATGTTGATTGAAAAAAGTGTTTCATTTTAAAATACCAATGATGTGACATTCATCTATGAACCATCTGCTTTCAGATAAACTAAACACAGAGTAATCTAAATAAGCAAACCGGGAGTGAATTCTGTCGATGTATCATTCTAAGCAAATATTTCTCTCTCCTTGTATATTATGATGTCTAGCTTCGGCAGTACCTGTAACAAGGAGCTAATATTATAAAAGCATTTTTACATGTTAAATTTTAGACATAATGATGATTTATATGGTTGATTTAGATAACACAAAGGCTGCTGATAAAGTAAACAAAGATTTTTATTGAAAAATATGTGAGCAAAGAGAAACCTTATAATGCCAGTACAGGGTGTCACAAGCATATAACAGCTCCTCTGGAAAAATTATTAATTAGAATACTTTTTATCACTATTTGATTTTTTTAAGGTTTTCAATTTACTAAAAACAGTTACAAGACCAAAGGTAGTTTTTGGTACAAATTTTTAAAGGTACCAGTTCAAAGGACAATTTTAATGGGGTAAAAATATGATCATTCATAAGCATGCTGTTAGCTTTTATCTGTACATATAAATATACCTACGACCAGTTGACGAAAAGGTAAAGAAGGAAAGCAAAAAGGAAAGAAAATGGAGCCAGGAAATGACAGACCAGTGAGCCTTACTTCTATACCAGGAACGATATTTGAACAATTATTACCCCTTTCCGACATCAGATGTACATTTACACTGATGTCGGACTCCCTCCCTTTGATGTGGGTTCCGGGGGTGAGCCCATATCTTTCCAGGTACATGTCATTTGCTTTGAACAACTGACATGTGCCTGAAATTGTGATCCACCATTCAGCTATTAACTTGCTAAATGCTGCTGTCAAATGCTGACAGCGGCATTTAAGATACATATCTGGCAATCGTGCCGGAAATCTGCTCACCGGTGACCCCGTCATGTGATCAGGGGTCACCGATGGGTTGGCATGACAACCAGAGGTCTCCTGAAGACATATATGGTTGTAACTGCCAGCTTGCTATGAGCGCCACCTGGTGGTCGGCGCTCATAGCAAGTGAGTGATTCTGCTACATAGAGGTGATCAGATCATCACCTGCGTGTAGCATAGCTGATCGGGTTATGGCAGATTTAAGTCCATGGAGACATGCCAAAAGTGCCAAAAAAGTTTTTAAAAATGTAAAAAAATAAATAAATAAATAAAAGTTCAAATCACCCCCCTTTTGCCCTATTCAAAATAAAACAATAAAAAAATCAAACATACACATATTTGGATGACGAAGAAAAAAGGCAGCACTCACCGATCCTCCGAGTCAGGTAGCTTTATTAGCTTACAACAACATCTTCACAGCCGGGGTTGTAGAGAGTGTGCAAAGCCAGACGACAGCCGTTTCGTGCCTGTAGGGCACTTCTACGGGTCAGTGAGTGAATGGCCATGTTGCTGAGGGAAGTAGGTGTCCGGTGCAAAGCCCCTCCTCCCATCCACTCCCCCCACACACACCCATGGCACTCCACTCCTTGATAAAATACATAAAAACATGTTAAAAACAATAATGTTAACCAAACGCTGAATACAACAATACATCTTCACCATGTTAAGCAGCCTTTTCTATTAATATTTAAGTAAGCACGAGCCCACTCTCTTGTTTCTATGGGAATACTTAAACGATTAAGCCTTGCTAAATTGTAACTCCTACTTAATCCAGCAGGGGGGATAAACCCGGGGATAGGACTGGATTACTGTTTTACATGTTTCTCTTATTAAGGCCACTCTGCTATTTTGCCTTAACATGTAGAACTGTTTTACGGACAATTCATTACTCTGCTTCAAATTACTACTGATACATAACAATATGGTCGTACACCACCTATAGAAATATTGACATATCGACTCTATCGTTGAACCCTAATGGGCCCATTGCTTTAGTCTGCATGATCCATCTTGCTTCTCTCCTAAGCAGCGTGTTGTGCAAATCCCCCCCTCTTACGGGTAATGACACCCTCTCGATACCTGCAAATGTCAAAATGTTAGGGTCTCCCCCATGCATGTCATGAATGTGACCAATCAATCTGGGTACCTGTTATGACCCCAATGGCAGAGGGTCTCAGAATTTATTACCAAGTCTGCAAACACAAAAAACCAGCTCATAGGGCAGTGGTAACTAGGCTGACCGTATACCTGAACCTAGCACCACAAATAGCAGCAGCCGGGGAACGTACCTACGTTGGTTCTAGACGTCTCGCGCCAGCCGGAGAACTAACTAACCCTAGAAGGGAAAAGATAGACCTTTCTTGCCTCCAGAGAAAAGACCCCAAAAGTTGAATACAAGCCCCCAACAAATAATAACGGTGAGGTAAGAAGAAAAGACAAACGTAAGGATGAACTAGGTTTTTAGCAAAGAGAGGCCCACTGACTAATAGCAGAATATAGGAAGATGACTTATACGGTCAGCAAAAACCCTATCAAAATTTCCACGCTGGATATTCAAGAACCCCCGAACCGTCTAACGGCACGGGGGGAGAATATCAGCCCCCTAGAGCTTCCAGCTATATCAGGAATCACATTTGGTACAAGCTGGACAGAAATAAGAGCAAATGCAAATAACCAAAAAATAAGGAAGCAGGACTTAGCTTATTTTGCAAGAACCAGGACCAGCAGACAGGAGCAAACAGAAAGGAACTGATTACAATGATGCCAGGCACCAGACTGAAAATCCAGGAAGCTTAAATAGCAACACCCCTGGACTAACGAGCCAGGTGGGTACCAAGCTAGAGAAAGAAGCTCAAAGTGTCATGTCGCTAGTGACCACAAGAGGGAGCCAAAAAGTCCAATTCACAACAGTACCCCCCCCTTAAGGAGGGGTCACCGAACCCTCACCAAGACCACCAGGACGATCAGGATGAGCAGCGTGAAAGGCACGAACTAAATCGGCCGCATGAACATCAGAGGCGACCACCCAGGAATTATCCTCCTGACCATAGCCCTTCCACTTGACCAGATACTGAAGCCTCCGTCTGGAGAGACGAGAATCCAAGATCTTCTCCACCACATACTCCAACTCGCCCTCAACCAACACCGGAGCAGGAGGCTCAACAGAAGGAACCACAGGCACAACGTAGCGCCGCAACAAAGACCTATGGAACACGTTGTGAATGGCAAACGACACCGGAAGATCCAAGCGAAAGGACACTGGATTAAGGATTTCCAAAATCTTATAAGGACCGATGAAGCGAGGCTTAAATTTAGGAGAGGAGACCTTGATAGGAACAAACCGAGAAGACAGCCACACCAAATCCCCAACACGAAGTCGGGGACCCACACCGCGGCGGAGGTTGGCAAAACGCTGAGCCTTCTCCTGTGACAACTTTAGGTTGTCCACCACATGATTCCAGATCCGCTGCAACCTATCCACCACAGAATCTACCCCAGGACAGTCAGAGGGCTCAACATGTCCCGAGGAAAAACGAGGATGAAAACCAGAGTTGCAGAAAAATGGTGAAACCAAAGTAGCGGAACTAGCCCGATTATTAAGGGCAAACTCAGCCAATGGCAAGAAGGTCACCCAATCATCCTGATCTGCAGAAACAAAACACCTCAAATAAGCCTCTAGAGTCTGATTTGTTCGCTCCGTTTGGCCATTAGTCTGAGGATGAAAGGCAGACGAAAATGACAAATCAATGCCCATCTTAGCACAAAAGGATCGCCAGAACCTGGAAACAAACTGGGATCCTCTGTCAGACACGATATTCTCAGGAATGCCGTGCAAGCGAACCACATTCTGAAAGAATAAAGGAACCAGATCGGAAGAGGAAGGCAGCTTAGGCAGAGACACCAAATGGACCATCTTGGAAAAGCGATCACATACCACCCAGATGACAGACATGCCCTGAGACACCGGAAGATCTGAAATGAAATCCATGGAAATGTGTTTCCAAGGCCTCTTCGGGACAGGTAAAGGCAAGAGCAACCCGCTGACACGAGAACAGCAAGGCTTAGCTCGAGCACAAGTCCCACAGGACTGCACAAATGACCGCACATCCCGTGACAAGGATGGCCACCAAAAGGACCTAGCCACCAAATCTCTGGTGCCAAAAATTCCCGGATGCCCTGCCAACACCGAGGAATGAACCTCGGAAATGACTCTGCTGGTCCATTTATCAGGAACAAACAGTCTGTCAGGTGGACAAGAGTCAGGTCTACCAGCCTGAAATCTCTGCAACACACGTCGCAAATCCGGAGAAATGGCTGACAAGATTACTCCCTCTTTAAGAATACCAGCTGGCTCTGAAACTCCAGGAGAGTCAGGCACAAAGCTCCTTGAAAGAGCATCAGCCTTCACATTCTTTGAACCTGGTAGGTACAAGACCACAAAGTCAAAACGGGAGAAAAACAATGACCAACGGGCCTGTCTAGGATTCAGGCGTTTAGCAGACTCGAGATACATCAGATTCTTGTGATCAGTCAAGACCACCACACGATGCTTAGCACCCTCGAGCCAATGACGCCACTCCTCAAATGCCCACTTCATGGCCAACAACTCCCGATTGCCAACATCATAGTTCCGCTCAGCAGGCGAAAACTTCCTAGAAAAAAAAGCACATGGTCTCATTACAGAGCAACCAGGGCATCTCTGTGACAAAACGGCCCCTGCCCCGATCTCAGAAGCATCCACTTCAACCTGAAAGGGAAGTGAGACATCAGGCTGGCACAAAACAGGCGCCGAAGTAAACCGGCGCTTCAGCTCTTGGAAAGCTTCCACGGCTGCAGGAGCCCAGTTAGCAACATCAGAACCTTTCTTGGTCATATCCGTCAAAGGTTTAACAACGCTAGAAAAGTTAGCGATAAAACGACGGTAGAAGTTAGCAAAACCCAAGAACTTCTGAAGACTCTTAACTGACGTGGGTTGAGTCCAATCATGAATAGCTCGGACCTTGACTGGGTCCATCTCCACCGCAGAAGGGGAAAAAATAAAACCCAAAAAGGGAACCTTCTGTACTCCAAAGAGACACTTTGAGCCCTTAACGAACAAAGCATTCTCACGCAAAACCTGAAACACCGTCCTGACCTGCTTAACATGGGAGTCCCAATCATCAGAAAAAAACAGAATATCATCCAGATAAACAATCATAAATTTATCCAGATACTTCCGGAAGATATCATGCATAAAGGACTGAAAAACTGAAGGAGCATTAGAGAGCCCAAAAGGCATCACCAAGTACTCAAAATGACCTTCGGGCGTATTAAATGCAGTTTTCCATTCATCTCCTTGCTTAATGCGCACAAGGTTGTACGCACCACGAAGATCTATCTTGGTGAACCACTTGGCACCCTTAATCCGGGCAAACAAGTCTGACAACAGAGGCAAAGGATACTGAAATTTAACAGTGATTTTATTCAGAAGCCGATAGTCTATACAAGGTCTCAAAGATCCGTCCTTCTTGGCCACAAAAAAGAATCCCGCACCAAGAGGGGAAGAGGATGGACGGATATGCCCCTTCTCAAGAGACTCCTTGATATACGAACGCATTGCGGTATGCTCAGGTACAGACAGATTAAATAATCTTCCCTTAGGAAATTTACTACCTGGAATCAAATCTATAGCACAGTCACAATCCCTATGAGGAGGAAGAGCACTGGACCTGGACTCGCTGAAAACATCCTGATAATCATACAAATACTCAGGAACTTCCGAAGGAGTAGAGGAAGCAATAGACACTGGCGGGGAATCACCATGAATTCCCTGACAGCCCCAACTTGACACTGACATTGCCTTCCAATCCAAAACTGGATTATGGGTCTGTAACCATGGCAGACCCAAAACGACCAAATCATGCATTTTATGCAGAACAAGAAAACGAATCACCTCCCGATGTTCAGGAGTCATGCACATGGTTACCTGTGTCCAAAACTGCGGCTTATTTTCCGCCAATGGCGTAGCATCAATACCTCTAAGAGGGATAGGATTTACCAACGGCTCAAGTACAAAACCACAGCGCTTGGCAAACGACAGATCCATAAGACTCAGGGCAGCACCTGAATCCACAAACGCCATAGCAGGGTAGGAAGACAATGAGCAATTTAAAGTCACAGACAAAATAAATTTAGGTTGCAGATTACCAATGGCGACAGGACTAACAACCCTTGTTAGGCGTTTAGAGCATGCTGATATAACATGTGTAGAATCACCACAGTAAAAACACAACCCATTCAGACGTCTATGATTTTTCCGTTCATTTCTAGTCTGAATTCTACCACATTGCATTAAATCAGGTGTTTGTTCAGACAACACCACCAGAGGATTAGCGGCTTTGCGCTCCCGCAAACGCCGGTCAATCTGAATAGCCAGCGCCATGGAATCATTCAGACTTGTAGGAATGGAGAAACCCACCATCACATTCTTAATGGCTTCAGAAAGGCCATTTCTGAAATTTGCGGCCAGAGCACACTCATTCCACTGAGTAAGCACGGACCATTTCCGAAATTTCTGGCAATACACTTCAGCTTCATCCTGGCCCTGAGAGATAGCCAGCAAGGCTTTTTCTGCCTGAATTTCAAGATTGGGTTCCTCGTAAAGCAACCCGAGCGCCAGAAAAAACGCATCAATATTTGCCAATGCCGGATCTCCTGGCGCTAACGAGAAAGCCCAATCCTGAGGGTCGCCCCGCAAGAAAGAGATAACAATTTTAACTTGCTGAGCTGAGTCTCCAGACGAACGAGGTCTCAGAGATAGAAACAATTTACAATTATTCCTGAAATTCCTAAACTTAAATCGGTCTCCAGAAAACAGTTCAGGAATAGGTATTTTAGGTTCTGACATAGGACTACTGGTAACAAACTCTTGAATACCCTGCACACGAGCAGCAAGCTGATCCACACTAGTAATCAAGGTCTGGACATTCATGTCTGCAGCAAGCTCAAGCCACTCTGAGGTAAAGGGGAGGAAGAAAGAAAAAAAAAAAAAAACTCAGAATTTCCTTTCTTATTATCCCACTTCTGCAATGCATTAAACATTCACCTTTGGCCTAGCATACTGTTATGACCCCAATGGCAGAGGGTCTCAGAATTTATTACCAAGTCTGCAAACACAAAAAACCAGCTCATAGGGCAGTGGTAACTAGGCTGACCGTATACCTGAACCTAGCACCACAAATAGCAGCAGCCGGGGAACGTACCTACGTTGGTTCTAGACGTCTCGCGCCAGCCGGAGAACTAACTAACCCTAGAAGGGAAAAGATAGACCTTTCTTGCCTCCAGAGAAAAGACCCCAAAAGTTGAATACAAGCCCCCAACAAATAATAACGGTGAGGTAAGAAGAAAAGACAAACGTAAGGATGAACTAGGTTTTTAGCAAAGAGAGGCCTACTGACTAATAGCAGAATATAGGAAGATGACTTATACGGTCAGCAAAAACCCTATCAAAATTTCCACGCTGGATATTCAAGAACCCCCGAACCGTCTAACGGCACGGGGGGAGAATATCAGCCCCCTAGAGCTTCCAGCTATATCAGGAATCACATTTGGTACAAGCTGGACAGAAATAAGAGCAAATGCAAATAACCAAAAAATAAGGAAGCAGGACTTAGCTTATTTTGCAAGAACCAGGACCAGCAGACAGGAGCAAACAGAAAGGAAGTGATTACAACGATGCCAGGCACCAGACTGAAAATCCAGGAAGCTTAAATAGCAACACCCCTGGACTAACGAGCCAGGTGGGTACCAAGCTAGAGAAAGAAGCTCAAAGTGTCATGTCGCTAGTGACCACAAGAGGGAGCCAAAAAGTCCAATTCACAACAGGTACCCCCTTGCCCGTGGCTACTGACTTGTAATGCTCACGGAGCCGTACATGCAGGCGATGTATAGTTTTACCTATATAAAACCGTCCACAAGGGCACTACACTACATACACTACTTACTCAGTTTTGCAAGATGTGAATGTGGTTATAGTATGTCTAATGGGGCCTATAGTTAACCCCTTCACCCCCAAGGGTGGTTTGCACGTTAATGACCGGGCCAATTTTTACAATTCTGACCACTGTCCCTTTATGAGGTTATAACTCTGGAACGCTTCAACGGATCTTGGCGATTCTGATACTGTTTTCTCGTGACATATTGTACTTCATGATAGTGGTAAAATTTCTTTGATATTACCTGCGTTTATTTGCAAAAAAAATGGAAATTTGGCGAAAATTTTGAAAATTTAGCAATTTTCCAACTTTGAATTTTTATGCCCTTAAATCACAGAGATATGTCACACAACATACTTAATAAGTAACATTTTTCACATGTCTACTTTACATCAGCACAATTTTGGAACCAAAATTTTTTTTTGTTAGGGAGTTATAAGGGTTAAAAGTTGACCAGCAATTTCTCATTTTTACAACACCATTTTTTTTTAGGGACCACATCTCATTTGAAGTCATTTTGAGGGGTCTATATGATAGAAAATACCCAAGTGTGACACCATTCTAAAAACTGCACCCCTCAAGGTGCTCAAAACCATATTCAAGAAGTTTATTAACCCTTCTGGTGCTTCACAGGAATTTTTGGAATGTTTAAATAAAAATGAACATTTAACTTTTTTTCACAAAACATTTACTTCAGCTCCAATTTGTTTTATTTTACCAAGGGTAACAGGAGAAAATGGACACCAAAAGTTGTTGAACAATTTGTCCTGAGTACGCCGATACCCCATATGTGGGGGTAAACCACTGTTTGGGCGCATGACAGAGCTCGGAAGCGAAGGAGCGCCATTTGACTTTTCAATGCAAAATTGACTGGAATTGAGATGGGATGCCATGTTGCGTTTGGGGAGCCCCTGATGTGCCTAAACATTGAAACCCCCCACAAGTGACACCATTTTGGAAAGTAGACCCCCTAAGGAACTTATCTAGAGGTGTGGTGAGCACTTTGACCCACCAAGTGCTTCACAGAAGTTTATAATGCAGAACCGTAAAAATAAAAAAATCATATTTTTTCACAAAAATTATTTTTCGCCCCCAATTTTTTATTTTCCCAAGGGTAAGAGAAGAAATTGGACCCCAAAAGTTGTTGTACAATTTGTCCTGAGTACGCTGATACCCCATATGTGGGGATAAACCACTGTTTGGGCACATGGGAGACCTCGGAAGGGAAGGAGCGCCGTTTGACTTTTCAATGCAAAATTGACAGGAATTGAGATGGGACGTCATGTTGCGTTTGGAGAGCCCCTGATGTGCGTAAACATTGAAACCCCCCACAAGTGACACCATTTTGGAAAGTAGACCCCCTAAGGAACTTATCTAGATGTGTTTTGAGCGCTTTGACCCACCAAGGGCTTCACAGAAGTTAATAATGCAGAGCCGTAAAAATAAAACAAACATTTTTTCCCACAATAATTATTTTTTTAGCCCCCAGTTTTGTATTTTCCCGAGGGTAGCAGGAGAAATTGGACCCCAAAATTTGTTGTCCAATTTGTCCTGAGTGCGCTGATACCCCATATGTGGGGGGGAACCACCGTTTGGACGCATGGAGCGCCATTTGGAATGCAGACTTAGATGGAATGGTCTGCAGGCGTCACATTGCGTTTGCAGAGCCCCTAATGTACCTAAACAGTAGAAACCCCCCACAAGTGACACCATGTTGGAAAGTAGACCCCCTAAGGAACTTATCTAGATGTGTGGTGAGTGCTTTGACCCACCAAGGGCTTCACAGAAGTTTATAATGCAGAGCCGTAAAAATAAAACAAAAATTTTTTCCCACAAAAATTATTTTTCAGCCCCCAGTTTTGTATTTTCCCGAGGGTAACAGGAGAAATTGGACCCCAAAAGTTGTTGTCCAATTTGTCCTCAGTGCGCTGATACCCCATATGTGGGGGAAACCACCGTTTGGATGCATGGGAGGGCTCGGAAGGGAAGGAGCGCCATTTGGAATGCAGACTTAGATGGAATGGTCTGCAGGCGTCACATTGCGTTTGCAGAGCCCCTAATGTACCGAAACAGTAGAAGCCCCGCACAAGTGACCCCATTTTGGAAACTAGACCCCCCAAGGAACTTATCTAGATGTGTTGTAAGAACTTTGAACCCCCAAGTGTTTCACTACAGTTTATAACGCAGAGCCGTGAAAATAAAAAATCCTTTTTTTCCCACAAAAATTATTTTTTAGCCCCCAGTTTTGTATTTTCCCAGGGGTAACAGGAGAAATTGGACCACAAAGGTTGTTGTCCTATTTGTCCTGAGTACGCTGATACCCCATATGTTGGGGTAAACCCCTGTTTGGGCACACGGGAGAGCTCGGAAGGGAAGGAGCACTGTTTTACTTTTTCAACGCAGAATTGGCTGGAATTGAGATCGGACGCCATGTCGCGTTTGGAGAGCCCCTGATGTGCCGAAACAGTGGAAACCCCCCAATTATAACTGAAACCCTAATCCAAACACACCCCTAACCCTAATCCCAACAGTAACCCTAACTAGGGTTGAGCGAAACGGGTCGATCATTTTCAAAAGTCGCCGACTTTTGGCTAAGTCGGCGTCTCATGAAACCCGATCCGACCCCTGTGCTTGTCGGCCATGCGGTACGCGACTTTCGCGCCAAAGTCGCGTTTCAATGACGCGAAAAGCGCCATTTCTCAGCCAATGAAGGTGAACGCAGAGTGTGGGCAGCGTGATGACATAGATCCTGGTCCCCACCATCTTAGAGAAGGGCATTGCAGTGATTGGCTTGCTGTCTGCGGCGTCACAGGGGCTATAAAGGGGCGTTCCCGCCGACCGCCATCTTACTGCTGCTGATCTGAGCTTAGGGACAGGTTGCTGCCGCTTCGTCAGAAGCAGGGAGAGCGTTAGGCAGGGTCCACTAACCACCAAACCGCTTGTGCTGCAGCGATTTCCACTGTCCAACACCACCTTCGGTGTGCAGGGACTGTGGAAGCTATTTTTTTTTTTTTTCCCCTCAGCGCTGTAGCTCATTGGGCTGCCCTAGAAGGCTCCGTGATAGCTGTATTGCTGTGTGTACGCCACTGTGGAAACCAACTGCTTTTTTCAAAGCACATATCCTCTTGTTCCTTCCTTTCTGCACAGCTATCTTTTTTGTTTGTCCACACTTTTTTTTTAATTTGTGCATCAGTCCACTCCTATTGCTGCCTGCCATACCTGGCTTAGATTACTGCAGGGAGATAGTAATTGTAGGACAGTCCCTGTTTTTTTTTTGTTTTTTTTGTGGGAGATTAAGATTGGCATTTCTGCTACAGTGCCATCCCTGTGTGTGCCATCTCTCACTGAGTGGGCCATAGAAAGCCTATTTATTTTTTCCGTGATTTGTGTTCTAAATTCTACCTCAACACAAAAACACTACATCAATCAGTGGGAGAAAAATATTGGCCTCAGTCAGGGCTTGTGTGCCACTGCTGTGTGTGCTATCTCTCATTCAGTGGGCTATAGAAAGCCTATTTATTTTATTTTTTTTTTTTAATATTATTTGGTTTCTAAAGTCTCCCTGAAAAAAAAAAAAAACCTAAAAAAACAGTGGGAGAGTAATATTGCCCTTTCAGCTTGTGTGCCAGTCTTGACTCCTGGGTGTGCCACCTCTCTCTCATTCAGTGGGCCATAAAAAAGCATTTTTTTTTTTCCTTGATTTGTGTTCTAAAATCTACCTCAACACAAAAACACTACATCAATCAGTGGGAGAAAAATATTGGCCTCAGTCAGGGCTTGTGTGCCACTGCTGTGTGTGCTATCTCTCATTCAGTGGGCTATAGAAAGCCTATTTATTTATTTATTTTTTTTCTTATTATTTGGTTTCTAAAGTCTCCCTGAAAAAAAAAAAAAAAAACCTAAAAAAACAGTGGGAGAGTAATATTGCCCTTTCAGCTTGTGTGCCAGTCTTGACTCCTGGGTGTGCCACCTCTCTCCCTCTCATTCAGTGGGCCATAGAAAGCCTATTTATTTTTTTTTTTAAATATTATTGGGTTTCTAAAGTCTCCCTTAAAAAACAAAAAATACATAAAAAAACAGTGGGAGAGTAATATTGCCCTTTCAGCTTGTGTGCCAGTCTTGACTCCTGGGAGTGCCACCTCTGTCTCTCATTCAGTGGGCCATAGAAAGGCTATTTTTTTTTTTGGTTTTTTTAATATTATTTGGTTTCTAAAGTCTCCCTGAAATAAAAAAAAAACTTAAAAAAACAGTGGGAGAGTAATATTGCCCTTTCAGCTTGTGCGCCAGTCTTGACTCCTGGGTGTGCCACCTCTCTCTCTCTCTAATTGTGGGCCATAGAAAGCCTTTTTTTTTTTTTTTTTTTTTAATATTATTTGGTTTCTAAAGTCTCCCTGAGAAAAAAAAATAAATAAATTAGGTGGGAGATTAATATTGACATTAGTGCTTGAGTGACAGTCCTGCGTGTGTGTCATCTCTGTGATTTTGTGCCACAGAAAACAGAGTGTGTAACATTGTGCCTGATTTTCCTTGTGGTCTCACCAACCTGTTAAGGGATATTGAAATCATACTGAAGTTATAGCTCACCGTGTAAGTTGTTTGACAGCAACAAATAAAGTTACTTTGGTTAAGATTTTAAAACAATGAGGAAGTCTGGTGCAAGAGGTCGTCGTGGGCGTTCATTGTCAGCTGGTAATGATGGTAGTGTTAGTGGAGCATCAGGTGGTCGTGGGGATAAAAATATTCCACCTAAGTCTGGAGCTGTGGAGCCAGTTTCGTCGTCAGGCTACACAAGGCCTCGAACGCTCTCTTTTCTGGGAGTAGGAAAACCGCTTTTAAAGGCGGAGCAGCAACAGCAAGTTTTGGCTTACATTGCAGACTCAGCCTCTAGCTCTTTTGCCTCCTCTTCCGAAACTGGTAAATGTAAAAGCAGCGCGTCGCTTGTGGATGTTCACGGTCAGGGACAAGTCGCTTCCTTGTCCTCCTCAGCAAAAACTACAACAAGAGAGAAGGATGCAGCAGGCGACACAACGGGTCACTCCATGGAGCTCTTTACACATACCGTCCCTGGCTTAGAAAGTGAAACATTTAACAGGCCATGCCCATTACAAGTATATTCTGACATGGAGTGCACTGATGCACAGCCACAGCCAGAGTACTATGCTGCTCCTTTGACTCAGACCACCACATTGCCCTCTCAGGGTACAGATCCACAATCAGACCCTGATGAGACTATGTTGCCCCGCCACGAACGCTATACCACCGACCGACACAGTGACACAGACGAAGTTGCACACGAGCTCGAAGAGGAGGTAATAGATGACCCAGTTATTGACCCCGATTGGCAGCCATTGGGGGAACAGGGTGCAGGCGGCAGTAGTTCAGAAGCGGAGGTGGAGGAGGGGCCGCAGCAGGCATCAACATCGCAACAGGTTCCATCTGCCGGGCCCGTATCTGGCCCAAAACGCGTGTTAAAGCCAAAACCTGTTGGAGCACAGCGTTGCCATCCGGTTAAAGCTCAGTCTGCAATCCCTGAAAAGGGATCCGAGTCTAGGAAGAGTGCAGTCTGGCATTTTTTTAAACAACATCCAACTGATCAGCGCAAAGTCATCTGTCAAAAATGTTCAACTAGCTTAAGCAGAGGTCAGAATCTGAAAAGTCTAAATACTAGTTGCATGCATAGACACTTAACCACCATGCATTTTCAAGCCTGGACTAACTACCAAACGTCCCTCAAGGTTGTAGCACCCTCGGCCAATGAAGCTAGTCAGCAACGCAACATCCCTTCCGTCACTGTAAGGCCACCATTTTCCGCACCACCGGCAGTATCTGTGCAGGTTTCTTTGCCAGCCAAAAGCAGTCAGGGTCAGGGAATCACCAGTTTTGTAGGAGGAAATATTGCATCTAGGGCACCGGCGGAAACAATACCGTCTCCAACCGTCTCTCAGTCTGCCATGTACACCGGCACACCCGAAAGTTCCACGATCTCCAGCTCTCCAGTCCAGCTCACCCTACATGAGACTCTGGTTAGAAAAAGGAAGTACTTATCCTCGCATCCGCGTACACAGTGTTTTAACGCCCACATAGCTAGACTAATCTCGTTAGAGATGATGCCCTACCGGTTAGTTGAAAGCGAAGCTTTCAAAGCCCTGATGGAGTACGCTGAACCACGATACAAGCTACCCAGTCGACACTTTTTTTCCAGAAAAGCCATCCCAGCCCTGCACCAGCATGTTAAACAGCGCATCGTCCATGCACTCAGGCAATCTGTGAGTACAAAGGTGCACCTGACTACAGATGCATGGACCAGTAGGCATGGCCAGGGACGTTATGTGTCCATCACGGCACACTGGGTGAATGTGGTGGATGCAGGGTCCACAGGCGACATCAATTTAGGGACAGTTGTGCCTAGCCCACGGTCTAGGAAACAGTTGGCTGTAGGCGTTCGCACCCCCTCCTCCTCCTCCTCCTCGTCCTCCTGCAGAAGCTACAGCTCTTCCACAGAACGCAGTCTGCCAACCACTCCATCGGCAGATGACACTGTTGCACACCAGTTGTCCCATTATGGGCCAGCTACTGCCAAGCGTCAGCAGGCTGTATTGGCTATGAAGTGCTTGGGCGACAACAGACACACCGCGGAAGTTCTGTCCGAGTTCTTGCAACAAGAAACGCAGTCGTGGCTGGGCACAGTAGATCTTGAGGCAGGCAAGGTAGTGAGTGATAACGGAAGGAATTTCATGGCTGCCATCTCCCTTTCCCAACTGAAACACATTCCTTGCCTGGCTCACACCTTAAACCTGGTGGTGCAGTGCTTATTGAAAACTTATCCTGGGTTCTCCGACCTGCTCCTCAAAGTGCGTGCACTTTGCTCACATATCCGACGTTCGCCTGTACACGCCAGCCGTATGCAGACCTATCAGCGGTCTTTGAACCTTCCCCAGCATCGCCTAATCATAGACGTTGCAACAAGGTGGAACTCAACACTGCACATGCTTCAGAGACTGTGCGAACAGAGGCGTGCTGTTATTTATTTGTGGGAGGATACACGGGCAGGCAGTAGGATGGCAGACATGGAGTTGTCAGGTGTGCAGTGGTCTAAGATACAAGACATGTGTCAAGTCCTTCAGTGTTTTGAGGAATGCACACGGCTGGTTAGTGCAGACAACGCCGTAATAAGCATGAGCATCCCCCTAATGCGTCTGCTGATGCAAAGTTTGACGCACATAAAGGAGCAGGCGTCTGCACCAGAGGAAGAGGAAAGCCTTGATGACAGTCAGCCATTGTCTGGTCAGGGCAGTGTACAGGACGAGGTAGCGGGCGAAGAGGAGGTGGAGGACGAGGAGGATGATGGGGATGAGTATATTTTTAATGCCGAACCTTTCCCGGGGGCACAGGAAATTGGTTGCGTGTCACGGCCGGGTTCTGGTTTTTTGAGGGACACAAGTGACGTAGATTTGCCTGCAACTGCCCCTCAACCAATCACAACCGGAGATTTGACAACTGGAACTTTGGCCCACATGGCGGATTATGCCTTACGTATCCTAAAAAGGGACACACGCATTACGAAAATGATGAACGATGACGATTACTGGTTGGCCTGCCTCCTTGATCCACGCTATAAAGGCAAATTGCAAAATATTATGCCACATGAGAACTTGGAACTAATATTAGCAACCAAACAATCAACTCTTGTTGACCGTTTGCTTCAGGCATTCCCAGCACACAGCGCACGTGATCGTTCTCACACGAGCTCCAGGGGGCAGCAGACTAGGAGTGTTAGGGGTGCACACATCAGAAGTGGCGTTGGACAGAGGGGTTTTCTGACCAGGTTGTGGAGTGATTTTGCTATGACCGCAGACAGGACAGGTACTGCTGCATCAATTGAAAGTGACAGGAGACAACATTTGTCCAGTATGGTTACTAACTATTTTTCATCCCTTATCGATGTTCTCCCTCAACCGTCATTCCCATTTGATTACTGGGCCTCCAAATTAGACACCTGGCCAGAATTGGCAGAATATGCATTGCAGGAGCTTGCTTGCCCGGCAGCAAGTGTCCTATCAGAAAGAGTATTCAGTGCTGCAGGTTCAATATTAACCGAAAAAAGGACTCGTCTGGCTACCCAAAATGTTGACGATCTAACATTCATTAAAATGAACCACAACTGGATTTCGAAATCTTTTGCCCCACCTTGCCCGGCCGACACCTAGCTTTCCTATGAAAAGCTCTTGCCTGTGAATTACTTTTCTAATGTCTAATTTGCTGCAGCTGATTGTACAGCATACGACATGTTTACACCTCCCTAAATGGCAAAACTCCCCACACGGGGCCGTGGTATCGCGACTTGGCGCAAGCACCCGTGAGACTGCTGTTTGTCTGAAGAGGTGGGTGTGCTCGCTTTTGGTTGACGGCATTGCTACTGGGTCCCTCATAGTACAATGTAGTGTCTCTGGCGGTGGTGGTGCGCACCCAACGTCAGACACACCGTTGTAACATGAGGGGCCCTGGGGCGGTCCCGCCGGCCTCAAGAGAGTTCCCCCCTACCCCAGCTCAAAATGTGCTCTACCACGTCCAAAATTATGTCGCACAGCTCCACCAATCTTTAGTCTATTCGCTGACATCATTCAATGTCTGGCACTGACAATACAAATTTGTAGACATCTATGATGCAACTTAAAGTAGTCTGTGTCTGTGTCCTATATTGGCACCATTAAATAGTTACTGCCAAATTACTATGTCAGAAACTCAGCAGATGAGCCCACCCCTGTACCTAAGTATGCCACCTTTTTTTTTGTTTTGGTTGTTTTGCGAGACATTAACATCTATTTATATTTTGGGAGTACTGGGACAGACACTCCTTGCACTACTCCTCCACTCACCACCAAGCTGCCCGTGTATCCATGTAACCGCTGTAAAACTGCCATGAGCCTATTGTTTGTTATTTTAGGCCTTTGAAGCCTGTCTGCGGTCCCTCCTTCCACTAGTCCTCCACTGACCAGACCACTGCTGCCCGTGTACCCCTGGAACCAATTATAAAGTGCCTACAGCCAGCCCATTTTTTTATGTTAGGCCTTTGAAGCCTGTCTGCGGTCCCTCCTTCCACTAGTCCTCCACTGGCCAGACCACTGCTGCCCGTGTACCCCTGGAACCAATTATAAAGTGCCTACAGCCAGCCCATTTTTTTATGTTAGGCCTTTGAAGCCTGTCTGCGGTCCCTCCTTCCACTAGTCCTCCACTGGCCAGACCACTGCTGCCCGTGTACCCCTGGAACCAATTATAAAGTGCCTACAGCCAGCCCATTTTTTTATGTTAGGCCTTTGAAGCCTGTCTGCGGTCCCTCCTTCCACTAGTCCTCCACTGACCAGACCACTGCTGCCCGTGTACCCCTGGAACCAATTATAAAGTGCCTACAGCCAGCCCATTTTTTTATGTTAGGCCTTTGAAGCCTGTCTGCGGTCCCTCCTTCCACTAGTCCTCCACTGACCAGACCACTGCTGCCCGTGTACCCCTGGAACCAATTATAAAGTGCCTACAGCCAGCCCATTTTTTTATGTTAGGCCTTTGAAGCCTGTCTGCGGTCCCTCCTTCCACTAGTCCTCCACTGACCAGACCACTGCTGCCCGTGTACCCCTGGAACCAATTATAAAGTGCCTACAGCCAGCCCATTTTTTTATGTTAGGCCTTTGAAGCCTGTCTGCGGTCCCTCCTTCCACTAGTCCTCCACTGGCCAGACCACTGCTGCCCGTGTACCCCTGGAACCAATTATAAAGTGCCTACAGCCAGCCCATTTTTTTATTTTAGGCCTTTGAAGCCTGTCTGCGGTCCCTCCTTCCACTAGTCCTCCACTGACCAGACCACTGCTGCCCGTGTACCCCTGGAACCAATTATAAAGTGCCTACAGCCAGCCCATTTTTTTATGTTAGGCCTTTGAAGCCTGTCTGCGGTCCCTCCTTCCACTAGTCCTCCACTGGCCAGACCACTGCTGCCCGTGTACCCCTGGAACCAATTATAAAGTGCCTACAGCCAGCCCATTTTTTTATTTTAGGCCTTTGAAGCCTGTCTGCGGTCCCTCCTTCCACTAGTCCTCCACTGGCCAGACCACTGCTGCCCGTGTACCCCTGGAACCAATTATAAAGTGCCTACAGCCAGCCCATTTTCTTATGTTAGGCCTTTGAAGCCTGTCTGCGGTCCCTACTTTAAATACTCCTCCACTCACCACCAAGCTGCCTGCCCGTGTATCCATGTAACCGCTGTAAAACTGCCATGAGCCTATTGTTTGTTATGTTAGGCCTTTGATAGCCTGTCTGCGGTCCCTACTTTAAATACTCCTCCACTCACCACCAAGCTGCCTGCCCGTGTATCCATGTAACCGCTGTAAAACTGCCATGAGCCTATTGTTTGTTATGTTAGGCCTTTGATAGCCTGTCTGCGGTCCTTACTTTAAATACTCCTCCACTCACCACCTAGCTGCCTGTGTATCCATGTAACCGATGTAAAACTGCCATGACTGCCTACTGTTTGTTATTTTAGGCCTTTGATAGCCTGTCTGCGGCCCCTACTTGCAATACTCCTCCACTGACCACAATGCTGCCTGGAGTGCCTGCCTGTGTATCCATGTAACCGATGTAAAACTGCCATGACTG
This sequence comes from Ranitomeya variabilis, assembly GCF_051348905.1. Classification (NCBI taxonomy): domain Eukaryota; kingdom Metazoa; phylum Chordata; class Amphibia; order Anura; family Dendrobatidae; genus Ranitomeya; species Ranitomeya variabilis. Next base: position 84,914,342 of record NC_135237.1, on the reverse strand, counting down.
CCTACTGTTTGTTATTTTAGGCCTTTGATAGCCTGTCTGCGGCCCCTACTTGCAATACTCCTCCACTGACCACAATGCTGCCTGGAGTGCCTGCCTGTGTATCCATGTAACCGATGTAAAACTGCCATGACTGCCTACTGTTTGTTATTTTAGGCCTTTGATAGCCTGTCTGCGGCCCCTACTTGCAATACTCCTCCACTGACCACAATGCTGCCTGGAGTGCCTGCCTGTGTATCCATGTAACCGATGTAAAACTGCCATGACTGCCTACTGTTTGTTATTTTAGGCCTTTGATAGCCTGTCTGCGGCCCCTACTTGCAATACTCCTCCACTGACCACACCAATGCTGCCCGTGTACCCCTGGAACCTATTTAAAAGTTCATAGAGCCTAGTTATATATTTTATTTACTATTAATAAGGCCATGATGGACTACGCTGTACCACGCTACAAGCTAACCAGTCGACACTTCTTTTGCGAGAAAAGCCATCCCAACCCTCCACCAGCATGTAGAAGACCGCATTGTCCATGCACTCTGGCAATCTGTGAGTACAAAGGTGCACCTGACAACAGACGCATGGACCTGTAGGCATGGCCACGGAAGATTACGTGTCCATTACGGCGCAATGGGTTAATGTGGTGGATGCATGGTCCACAGGGGACAGCCTACTAAGTCTGTCTGCAGTCCCTAATTCAAATTGTCCTCCACTGTCTAAATTGGAGCTTCCACCTTCTGGCTTTCGGCCTATAGTATAAGAAATTAAACTGCATTTGGCCTTCAACTTTGGTTAGGGCCTACTAACGGCTTCTGCCCCTCCCTGGTGTTGCCCTCAACTAAATAAAGCTGAGCTTCAACCTTCCGGCTCTCATTAAGTGGTTTTTAAAAAAAAAAATGGTGGTTAGGGCCTACTAACGGCTTCTGCCCCTCCCTGGTGTTGCCCTCAACTAAATAAAGCTGAGCTTCAACCTTCTGCTCCAAATTACCATTTTAAAAAATGCAATAGGCTTTTCCGGCCTACTAAAGGTGTCTGTCTGTGTGCCCCTGCCTGGTGTTGTCCTCAACTAAATAAAGCTGAGCTTCAACCTTCTGCTCCAAATTACCATTTTAAAAAATGCAATAGGCTTTTCCGGCCTACTAAAGGTGTCTGTCTGTGTTCCCCTGCCTGGTGTTGTCCTCAACTAAATAAAGCTGAGCTTCAACCTTCTGCTCCAAATTACCATTTTAAAAAATGCAATAGGCTTTTCCGGCCTACTAAAGGTGTCTGTCTGTGTGCCCCTGCCTGGTGTTGCCCTCAACTAAATAAAGCTGAGCTTCAACCTTCCGGCTCTCATTAAGTGGTTTTTAAAAAAAAAAATGGTGGTTAGGGCCTACTAACGGCTTCTGCCCCTCCCTGGTGTTGCCCTCAACTAAATAAAGCTGAGCTTCAACCTTCTGCTCCAAATTACCATTTTAAAAAATGCAATAGGCTTTTCCGGCCTACTAAAGGTGTCTGCCCCTCCCTGGTGTTGTCCTCAACTGAACAAAGCTGAGCTTCCACATTCTGGCTTTTGCCCTATACTATCAGATATTAAACTGCATTTGGCCTACTAGTGTGGTTAGGCCCTTGAAACAGTGTCTGCTGCTCTTGGGTTTGCTACTCCACTGAACAAAGCAATGCCGCCTGTTTAGTCCTGTTACCAATTTTGAACTGCATTTAGCCTACTTTATTCTTTGGCCCTATATCTGTTTCCTCCTCATCCTGCCCATTGCCCAGCCACTGCTAAATGAGTCTGCTGGTACATTGACCTAGACCACTACATTCCCCTTGTACTCTACACAGCCAGAATCTGACCCTGCTGAAAGTAAGGTTCCCCTTCCCGCATGTTATACCACCTTACACAGGGACAAAGAGGAAGGTGCAGATGAAAGTGCAGGTTCCTTCATCAGGTGGGGGGGTATACTCGTTGGCGACGTCACTGGCACAGGGCCCCTCAGAGTACGCAAAAGTGTCGCTGCTGGTGGGAGGCGCCCCCGCCATGCAAACACACCGCCGTACTTTGAGGGGCCCTGTGCCAGTGCCAATGCGAACGAGTGGGCCCCCCCCTGCTTGCTCAGGATCACAGCACTTGCAACGTTTAAATACTTACCTTTCCCTGCAACATCGCCGTGACGTAGTCCGCATTTCCTGGGCCCACGAAAAACTTGAGCCAGCCCTACTCCCCCCACAACTTTCCCCCAATTCCCTATGCCCAACTATTATTATACAGTTAATTAAGATTGGCAAGCTTCAGAAACAAGAATGGATGTTTTTGGCATTAAAATGGGCACTGTAGGTGTTTTCCTGGCCTCCACTCACTGCCGACTATGCTTCCCCATTGACTTGCATTGGGTTTCGTGTTTCGGTCGATCCCCGACTTTTAGCGATAATCGGCCGACTGCACTCGACTCGACTCTGGACAAAATCGGGTTTCCCAAAACCCTACTCGATCTTAAAAAAATGAAAGTCGCTCAACCCTAACCCTAACCACACCTCTAACCCTGACACACCCCCTAACCCTAATCCCAACCCTATTCCCAACCGTAAATGTAATCTAAACCCTAACCGTAACTTTAGCCCCAACCCTAACCCTAACTTTAGCCCCAACCCTAACTGTAGCCTTAACCCTAGCCCCAACCCTAGCCCTAACCCTAATGGGAAAATGGAAATAAATACATTTTTTTTATTTTTCCCTAACTAAGGGGGTGATGAAGGGGGGTTTGATTTACTTTTATAGCGAGTTTTTTAGCGGATTTTTATGATTGGCAGCCGTCACACACTGAAAGACGCTTTTTATTGCAAAAAAATATTTTTTGCGTTACCACATTTTGAGAGCTATAAATTTTCCATATTTTGGTCCACAGAGTCATGTGAGGTCTTGTTTTTTGCGGGACGAGTTGACGTTTTTATTGGTAACTTTTTGGGCACGTCACATTTTTTGATCGCTTTTTATTCCGATTTTTGTGAGGCAGAATGACCAAAAACCAGCTATTCATAAATTTCTTTTGGGAGAGGCGTTTATACTGTTCCGCGTTTGGTAAAATTGATAAAGCAATTTTATTCTTCGGGTCAGTACGATTACAGCGATACCTCATTTATATTATTTTTTTATGTTTTGGCGCTTTTATACGATAAAAACTATTTTATGGAAAAAATAATTATTTTTGCATCGCTTTATTCTCAGGACTGTAACTTTTTAATTTTTTTGCTGATCATGCTGTATTGCAGCTCGTTATTTGCGGGACAAGATGACGCTTTCAGTGGTACCATGGTTATTTATATCTGTCTTTTTGATCGCGTGTTATTCCACTTTTTGTTCGGCGGTATGATAATAAAGCGTTGTTTTTGGCCTCGTTTTTTTTTTTTTCTTACGGTGTTTACTGAAGGGGTTAACTAGTGGGCCAGTTTTATAGGTCCGCGGCCATCTTGGATCCGGGTCTGGAGCAGGCAGGGAGGGAGGTAAGACCCTCGCAGCAACGCGATCACATCGCGTTGCTGCGGGGGGCTCAGGGAAGCCCGCAGGGAGCCCCCTCCCTGCGCGATGCTTCCCTGCACCGCCAGCACATCGCGATCATGTTTGATCGCGGTGTGACGGGGGTTAATGTGCCGGGGGCGGTCCGTGACCGCTCCTGGCACATAGTGCCGGATGTCAGCTGTGATAGGCAGCTGACACCCGGCCGCGATCGGCCGCGCTCCCCCCGTGAGCGCCGCCGATCGCGCTGGACGTACTATCCCGTCGGTGGTCATACGGGCCCACCCCACCTCGACGGGATAGTACGTCCGATGTCAGGAAGGGGTTAAAGTTTGTCCTATAACATGATATCTGCAGTATGAACAATGCCCACATTGGTGGTTACCCCTAGGAGCACTTTGTTCTAACCAATTACTTTTTTTTTTCGATACGCGGTTACGGACCAGTACATCTCTCAGTCTTGTGCTGCGCCTGTTGGATATTAGTGGGCCTCTAGATACAGTACTCGCTAGGTCTTTGTCCTTTTCTAAAATGTGCCAATTCTTCCTAATTGCGGCCCGTATCTGTTGGTCCATCGGGCCGTACTGGAAGCAGAACGCAAACCGTTTATCGCTGGGATTCCCTATTTTTCGTTCTCCACTACCTAAGGTTGTATTAGTTCTTTCTATAGCTTCATGCAACAATGTGTGTGGATACCCTCTTCTTTCCAACCTTTGGCATAACTCTGATAATTGTGACTCGAACCCCTCCTGTGTATTGTTCACCCTGCGTACTCGTAAGAGTTGACTATACGGCAATGACCATTTGGTATGGGATGGGTGATAGCTATTATAGTGCAAGACTGAGTTAGAAGCTATTGGTTTTCGGTACAACACTGTACATATGGCCCCTTCTTTTACTTCTACTGTCACGTCCAAGAAGTCAAGTCGTGACCCCCCAAAAAAAGATGTAAACGACATGTTCATCGTGTTGTGATTAAGATAGGCGACGAACTGAGTAAAACTATCCTCTGGTCCATCCCACACGAAGAACATGTCATCCACCTATCTGCAATATAATTTTATATGCTTCAAAAATATGTTAACGGTCAAATACACATACTGCTCTTCAAAAAGGCCTAAAAATAAATTTGCGAATGTACATGCTGCTGGAGTCCCCATGGCAGTCCCGGTTGTCTGCATATACCACAAATCCATAAATGTAAACACTAGGGTTGAGCGAAACGGGTCGTTCATTTTCAAAAGTCGCCGACTTTTGGCTAAGTCGGCGTCTCATGAAACCCGATCCGACCCCTGTGCTTGTCGGCCATGCGGTACGCGACTTTCGCGCCAAAGTCGCGTTTCAATGACGCTAAAAGCGCCATTTCTCAGCCAATGAAGGTGAACGCAGAGTGTGGGCAGCGTGATGACATAGGTCCTGGTCCCCACCATCGTAGAGAAGGGCATTGCAGTGATTGGCTTGCTGTCTGCGGCGTCACAGGGGCTATAAAGGGGCGTTCCCGCCGACCGCCATCTCACTGCTGCTGATCTGAGCTTAGGGAGAGGTTGCTGCCGCTTCGTCAGAAGCAGGGAGAGCGTTAGGCAGGGTCCACTAACCACCAAACCGCTTGTGCTGTAGCGATTTCCACTGTCCAACACCACCTTCGGTGTGCAGGGACAGTGGAAGCTACATTTTTTTTTTTCTCTCAGCGCTGTAGCTCATTGGGCTGCCCTAGAAGGCTCCGTGATAGCTGTATTGCTGTGTGTACGCCACTGTGCAAACCAACTGCTTTTTTCAAAGCACATATCCTCTTGTTCCTTCCTTTCTGCACAGCTATCTTTTTTGTTTGCCAACACTTTTTATTTAATTTGTGCATCAGTCCACTCCTATTGCTGCCTGCCATACCTGGCTGAGATTACTGCAGGGAGATAGTAATTGTAGGACAGTCCCTGTTTTTTTTGTTTTTTTTTTTGTGGGAGATTAAGATTTGCATTTCTGCTACAGTGCCATCCGTGTGTGTGCCATCCCTGTGTGCGCCATCTCTCACTCAGTGGGCCATAGAAAGCCTATTTATTTTTTTGCTTGATTTGGGTTCTAAAATCTACCTGAAAAAAAAACACTACATCCATCAGTGGGAGATTAATATTGTCCTCAGGGCTTGTGTGCCACTCCTGATCCTGACTCCTGTGAGCGCCATCTCTCACTCAGTGAGCCATAGAAAGCCTATTTATTTTTTTGCTTGATTTGGGTTCTAAAATCTACCTGAAAAAAAAATCACTACATCCATCAGTGGGAGATTAATACTGTCCTCAGGGCTTGTGTGCCACTCCTGATCCTGACTCCTGTGCGCGCCATCTCTCACTCAGTGGGCCATAGAAAGCCTATTTATTTTTTTGCTTGATTTGGGTTCTAAAATCTACCTGAAAAAAAACACTACATCAATCAGTGGGAGATTAATATTGTCCTCAGGGCTTGTGTGCCACTCCTGATCCTGACTCCTGTGAGCGCCATCTCTCACTCAGTGGGCCATAGAAAGCCTATTTATTTTTTTGCTTGATTTGGGTTCTAAAATCTACCTGAAAAAAAAACACTACATCAATCAGTGGGAGATTAATATTGTCCTCAGGGCTTGTGTGCCACTCCTGATCCTGACTCCTGTGAGCGCCATCTCTCACTCAGTGGGCCATAGAAAGCCTATTTATTTTTTTTGCTTGATTTGGGTTCTAAAATCTACCTGAAAAAAAAAACACTACATCAATCAGTGGGAGATTAATATTGTCCTCAGGGCTTGTGTGCCACTCCTGATCCTGACTCCTGTGAGCGCCATCTCTCACTCAGTGGACCATAGAAAGCCTATTTATTTTTTTGCTTGATTTGGGTTCTAAAATCTACCTGAAAAAAAAAAAACACTACACCCATCAGTGGGAGATTAATGCTGTCCTCAGGGCTTGTGTGCCACTCCTGATCCTGACTCCTGTGAGCGCCATCTCTCACTCAGTGGGCCATAGAAAGCCTATTTATTTTTTTGCTTGATTTGGGTTCTAAAATCTACCTGAAAAAAAAACACTACATCCATCAGTGGGAGATTAATATTGTCCTCAGGGCTTGTGTGCCACTCCTGATCCTGACTCCTGTGAGCGCCATCTCTCACTCAGTGGGCCATAGAAAGCCTATTTATTTTTTTGCTTGATTTGGGTTCTAAAATCTACCTGAAAAAAAAATCACTACATCCATCAGTGGGAGATTAATACTGTCCTCAGGGCTTGTGTGCCACTCCTGATCCTGACTCCTGTGCGCGCCATCTCTCACTCAGTGGGCCATAGAAAGCCTATTTATTTTTTTGCTTGATTTGGGTTCTAAAATCTACCTGAAAAAAAAATCACTACATCGATCAGTGGGAGATTAATACTGTCCTCAGGGCTTGTGTGCCACTCCTGATCCTGACTCCTGTGAGCGCCATCTCTCACTCAGTGGGCCATAGAAAGCCTATTTATTTTTTTGCTTGATTTGGGTTCTAAAATCTACCTGAAAAAAAAACACTACATCAATCAGTGGGAGATTAATATTGTCCTCAGGGCTTGTGTGCCACTCCTGATCCTGACTCCTGTGAGCGCCATCTCTCACTCAGTGGGCCATAGAAAGCCTATTTATTTTTTTGCTTGATTTGGGTTCTAAAATCTACCTGAAAAAAAAACACTACATCCATCAGTGGGAGATTAATATTGTCCTCAGGGCTTGTGTGCCACTCCTGATCCTGACTCCTGTGAGCGCCATCTCTCACTCAGTGGGCCATAGAAAGCCTATTTATTTTTTTGCTTGATTTGGGTTCTAAAATCTACCTGAAAAAAAAAAAACACTACACCCATCAGTGGGAGATTAATGCTGTCCTCAGGGCTTGTGTGCCACTCCTGATCCTGACTCCTGTGAGCGCCATCTCTCACTCAGTGGGCCATAGAAAGCCTATTTATTTTTTTGCTTGATTTGGGTTCTAAAATCTACCTGAAAAAAAAACACTACATCCATCAGTGGGAGATTAATATTGTCCTCAGGGCTTGTGTGCCACTCCTGATCCTGACTCCTGTGAGCGCCATCTCTCACTCAGTGGGCCATAGAAAGCCTATTTATTTTTTTGCTTGATTTGGGTTCTAAAATCTACCTGAAAAAAAAATCACTACATCCATCAGTGGGAGATTAATACTGTCCTCAGGGCTTGTGTGCCACTCCTGATCCTGACTCCTGTGCGCGCCATCTCTCACTCAGTGGGCCATAGAAAGCCTATTTATTTTTTTGCTTGATTTGGGTTCTAAAATCTACCTGAAAAAAAAATCACTACATCGATCAGTGGGAGATTAATACTGTCCTCAGGGCTTGTGTGCCACTCCTGATCCTGACTCCTGTGAGCGCCATCTCTCACTCAGTGGGCCATAGAAAGCCTATTTATTTTTTTGCTTGATTTGGGTTCTAAAATCTACCTGAAAAAAAAACACTACATCAATCAGTGGGAGATTAATATTGTCCTCAGGGCTTGTGTGCCACTCCTGATCCTGACTCCTGTGAGCGCCATCTCTCACTCAGTGGGCCATAGAAAGCCTATTTATTTTTTTGCTTGATTTGGGTTCTAAAATCTACCTGAAAAAAAAACACTACATCCATCAGTGGGAGATTAATATTGTCCTCAGGGCTTGTGTGCCACTCCTGATCCTGACTCCTGTGAGCGCCATCTCTCACTCAGTGGGCCATAGAAAGCCTATTTATTTTTTTGCTTGATTTGGGTTCTAAAATCTACCTGAAAAAAAAATCACTACATCCATCAGTGGGAGATTAATACTGTCCTCAGGGCTTGTGTGCCACTCCTGATCCTGACTCCTGTGAGCGCCATCTCTCACTCAGTGGGCCATAGAAAGCCTATTTATTTTTTTGCTTGATTTGGGTTCTAAAATCTACCTGAAAAAAAAACACTACATCCATCAGTGGGAGATTAATATTGTCCTCAGGGCTTGTGTGCCACTCCTTATCCTGACTCCTGTGTGTGCCATCTCTCACTCAGTGGGCACTGGGCCATAGAAAGCTTTTTTTTTTTATTATTATTATTTGGTTTCTAAATTGTCCCTGAAAAAAACAATTTATCTTATTTGGTTTCTAAAGTCTCCCTGAGGAAAAAAAAAATAGGTGGGAGATTAATATTGACATTTGTGCTTGAGTGACAGTCCTGCGTGTGTGGCATCTCTGTGATTTTGTGCCCCAGAAAACAGAGTGTGTAACATTGTGCCTGATTTTCCTTGTGGTCTCACCAACCTGTTAAGGGATATTGAAATCATACTGAAGTTATAGCTTACCGTGTAAGTTGTTTGACAGCAACAAATAAAGTTACTTTGGTTAAGTTTTTAAATCAATGAGGAAGTCTGGTGCAAGAGGTCGTGGCCGTGGGCGTTCATTGTCAGCTGGTAATGATGGTAGTGGTAGTGGAGCATCAGGTGGTCGTGGGGATAAAAATATTCCACGTAAGTCTGGAGCTGTGGAGCCAGTTTCGTCGTCTGGCTACACAAGGCCTCGAACGCTCTCTTTTCTGGGAGTAGGAAAACCGCTTTTAAAGGCGGAGCAGCAACAGCAAGTTTTGGCTTACATTGCAGACTCAGCCTCTAGCTCTTTTGCCTCCTCTTCTGAAACTGGTAAATGTAAAAGCAGCGCGTCGCTTGTGGATGTCCACGGTCAGGGACAAGTCGCTTCCTTGTCCTCTTCAGCAAAAACTACAACAAGAGAGAAGGATGCAGCAGGCGACACAACGGGTTACTCCATGGAGCTCTTTACACATACCGTCCCTGGCTTACAAAGTGAAACACTTAACAGGCCATGCCCATTACAAGTTGATTCTGACATGGAGTGCACTGATGCACAGCCACAGCCAGAGTACTATGCTGCTCCTTTGACTCAGACCACCACATTGCCCTCTCAGGGTACTGATCCACAATCAGACCCTGATGAGACTATGTTGCCCCGCCACGAACGCTATACCACCGACCGACACAGTGACACAGACGAAGTTGCACACGAGCTCGAAGAGGAGTTAATAGATGACCCAGTTATTGACCCCGATTGGCAGCCATTGGGGGAACAGGGTGCAGGCGGCAGTAGTTCAGAAGCGGAGGTGGAGGAGGGGCCACAGCAGGCATCAACATCGCAACAGGTTCCATCTGCCGGGCCCGTATCTGGCCCAAAACGCGTGTCAAAGCCAAAACCTGTTGGAGGACAGCGTGGCCATCCGGTTAAAGCTCAGTCTGCAATCCCTGAAAAGGGATCCGATGCTAGGAAGAGTGCAGTCTGGCATTTTTTTAAACAACATCCAATTGATCAGCGCAAAGTCATCTGTCAAAAATGTTCAACTAGCTTAAGCAGAGGTCAGAATCTGAAATGTCTCAATACTAGTTGCATGCATAGACACTTAACCACCATGCATTTTCAAGCCTGGACTAACTACTAAACGTCCCTTAAGGTTGTAGCACCCTCGGCCAATGAAGCTAGTCAGCAACGCAACATCCCTTCCGTCACTGTAAGGCCACCATTTTCCGCACCACCGGCAGTATCTGTGCAGGTTTCTTTGCCAGCCAAAAGCACTCAGGGTCAGGGAATCTCCAGTTTTGTAGGAGGAAATATTGCATCTAGGTCACCGGCGGAAACAATACCATCTCCAACCGTCTCGCAGTCTGCCATGTCCACCGGCACACCTGCAAGTTCCACGATCTCCATCTCTCCAGTTCAGCTCACACTACATGAGACTCTGGTTAGAAAAAGGAAGTACTTATCCTCGCATCCGTGTACACAGGGTTTTAACGCCCACATAGCTAGACTAATATCGTTAGAGATGATGCCCTACCGGTTAGTTGAAAGCGAAGCTTTCAAAGCCCTGATGGAGTACGCTGAACCACGATACGAGCTACCCAGTCGACACTTTTTTTCCAGAAAAGCCATCCCGGCCCTGCACCAGCATGTTAAACAGCGCATCGTCCATGCACTCAGGCAATCTGTGAGTACAAAGGTGCACCTGACTACAGATGCATGGACCAGTAGGCATGGCCAGGGACGTTATGTGTCCATCACGGCACACTGGGTGAATGTGGTGGATGCAGGGTCCTCAGGGGACATCAATTTCGGGACAGTTGTGCCTAGCCCACGGTCTAGGAAACAGTTGGCTGTAGGCGTTCGCACCACCTCCTCCTCCTCCTCGTCCTCCTGCAGAAGCTACAGCTCTTCCACAGACCACAGTCGGCCAACCACTCCATCGGCAGATGACACTGTTGCACACCAGTTGTCCCATTATGGGCCAGCTACTGCCAAGCGTCAGCAGGCTGTATTGGCTATGAAGTGTTTGGGCGACAACAGACACACCGCGGAAGTTCTGTCCGAGTTCTTGCAACAAGAAACGCAGTCGTGGCTGGGCACAGTAGATCTTGAGGCAGGCAAGGTAGTGAGTGATAACGGAAGGAATTTCATGGCTGCCATCTCCCTTTCCCAACTGAAACACATTCCTTGCCTGGCTCACACCTTAAACCTGGTGGTGCAGTGCTTAGTGAAAACTTATCCTGGGTTCTCCGACCTGCTCCTCAAAGTGCGTGGACTTTGCTCACATATCCGATGTTCGCCTGTACACTCCAGCTGTATGCAGACCTATCAGCGGTCTTTGAACCTTCCCCAGCATCGCCTAATCATAGACGTTGCAACAAGGTGGAACTCAACACTGCACATGCTTCAGAGACTGTGCCAACAGAGGCGGGCTGTTATGTTTTTGTGGGAGGATACACATACACGGGCAGGCAGTAGGATGGCAGACATGGAGTTGTCTGGTCTGCAGTGGTCCAAGATACAAGACATGTGTCAAGTCCTTCAGTGTTTTGAGGAATGCACATGGCTGGTTAGTGCAGACAACGCCGTAATAAGCATGAGCATCCCCCTAATGCGTCTGCTGATGCAAAGTTTGATGCACATAAAGGAGCAGGCGTCTGCACCAGAGGAAGAGGAAAGCCTTGATGACAGTCAGCCATTGTCTGGTCAGGGCAGTGTACAGGACGAGGTAGCGGGCGAAGAGGAGGTGGAGGATGAGGAGGATGATGGGGATGAGTATATTTTTAATGCGGAAGCTTTCCCGGGGGCACTGGAAATTGGTTGCGTGGCAAGGCCGGGTTCTGGTTTTTTGAGGGACACAAGTGACGTAGATTTGCCTGAAACTGCCCCTCAACCAATCACAACCGGAGATTTGACAACTGGAACTTTGGCCCACATGGCGGATTATGCCTTACGTATCCTAAAAAGGGACACACGCATAACGAAAATGATGAACGATGAAGATTACTGGTTGGCCTGCCTCCTTGATCCACGCTATAAAGGCAAATTGCAAAATATTATGCCACATGAGAACTTGGAACTAATATTAGCAACCAAACAATCAACTCTTGTTGACCGTTTGCTTCAGGCATTCCCAGCACACAGCGCACGTGATCGTTATCACACGAGCTCCAGGGGGCAGCAGATTAGTAGTGTTAGGGGTGCACACATCAGAAGTGGCGTTGGACAAAGGGGTTTTCTGACCAGGTTGTGGAGTGATTTTGCTATGACCGCAGACAGGACAGGTACTGCTGCATCAATTGAATGTGACAGGAGACAACATTTGTCCAGTATGGTTACTAACTATTTTTCATCCCTTATCGATGTTCTCCCTCAACCGTCATTCCCATTTGATTACTGGGCCTCAAAATTAGACACCTGGCCAGAATTGGCAGAATATGCATTGCAGGAGCTTGCTTGCCCGGCAGCAAGTGTCCTATCAGAAAGAGTATTCAGTGCTGCAGGTTCAATATTAACCGAAAAAAGGACTCGTCTGGCTACCCAAAATGTTGACGATCTAACATTCATTAAAATGAACCACAACTGGATTTCAAAATCTTTTGCCCCACCTTGCCCGGCCGACACCTAGCTTTCCTATGAAAAGCTCTTGCCTGTGGACTACTGTGAATTACTTTTCTAATGTCTAATTTTCTGCAGCTGATTGTCCGGCATATGACATGTTTACACCTCCCTAAATGGCCAAACTCACCACACGGGGCCATGGTATCGCGACTTGGCGCAAGCACCCGTGAGACAGCTGTTTGCCTGAAGAGGTAGGTGTGCTCGCTTTTGGTCGACGGCATTGGTACTGGGTCCCTCATAGTACAATAAAGTGTCTCTGGCGGTGGTGGTGCGCACCCAACGTCAGACACACTGTTGTAACATGAGGGGCCCTGGGCCTGTACCGCCGGCCACAAGAGAGTTCACCCACCCCCAGGTCAAACATTGCTCTACCACTTCCACAGTTATCTCTCACACTTCCACCAATGTTTAGTCTATGCGCTGACATCCTTCCATACCTGCCACTGACAATACCATTGTGTTGACATGTATGATGGTACATAACATAGTCAGGGGCAGTGTCCTCTATTTACCACAGTAAATATTTTGCGCTAAATTAGTAGGTCTGAAACAACGCAGAGGATCCCACCCCTGAACCTAATGATTGCACCCTTTAGTGTCTTTGTTTTAATGCGAGACATTCACATTTATTTGTTGTTTTTTGACTACTAACTGGCAGACACTCATTACAATCGGCCTCTGTTGACCACACCACTGCTGCCCGTGTACCCCTGGAACCTATTTTACAGTGCCTACAGCCAGCCCATTTTATTATGTTAGGCCTCCGAAGCCTGTCTGCGGTCCCTCCTTCCACTAGGCCTCCACTGACCAGACCACTGCTGCCCGTGTACCCCTGGAACCAATTATAAAGTGCCTACAGCCAGCCCATTTTATCATGTTAGGCCTTCGAAGCCTGTCTGCGGTCCCTCCTTCCACTAGGCCTCCACTGACCAGACCACGGCTGCCCGTGTACCCCTGGAACCAATTATAAAGTGCCTACAGCCAGCCCATTTTATCATGTTAGGCCTTCGAAGCCTGTCTGCGGTCCCTCCTTCCACTAGGCCTCCACTGACCAGACCACTGCTGCCCGTGTACCCCTGGAACCAATTATAAAGTGCCTACAGCCAGCCCATTTTATTATGTTAGGCCTTCGAAGCCTGTCTGCGGTCCCTCCTTCCACTAGGCCTCCACTGACCAGACCACTGCTGCCCGTGTACCCCTGGAACCAATTATAAAGTGCCTACAGCCAGCCCATTTTATCATGTTAGGCCTTCGAAGCCTGTCTGCGGTCCTTCCTTCCACTAGGCCTCCACTGACCAGACCACTGCTGCCCGTGTACCCCTGGAACCAATTATAAAGTGCCTACAGCAAGCCCATTTTATCATGTTAGGCCTTCGAAGCCTGTCTGCGGTCCTTCCTTCCAGTAGGCCTCCACTGACCAGACCACTGCTGCCCGTGTACCCCTGGAACCTATTTTAAAGTGCCTACAGCCAGCCCATTTTATTGTGTTAGGCCTCCGAAGCCTGTCTGCGGTCCCTCCATCCACTAGGCCTCCACTGACCAGACCACTGCTGCCCGTGTACCCCTGGAACCTATTTTACAGTGCCTACAGCCAGCCCATTTTATCATGTTAGGCCTTCAAAGCCTGTCTGCGGTCCTTCCTTCCACTAGGCCTCCACTGACCAGACCACTGCTGCCCGTGTACCCCTGGAACCAATTATAAAGTGCCTACAGCCAGCCCATTTTATTGTGTTAGGCCTCCGAAGCCTGTCTGCGGTCCCTCCTTCCACTAGGCCTCCACTGACCAGACCACTGCTGCCCGTGTACCCCTGGAACCAATTATAAAGTGCCTACAGCCAGCCCATTTTATCATGTTAGGCCTTCGAAGCCTGTCTGCGGTCCTTCCTTCCACTAGGCCTCCACTGACCAGACCACTGCTGCCCGTGTACCCCTGGAACCAATTATAAAGTGCCTACAGCCAGCCCATTTTATCATGTTAGGCCTTCGAAGCCTGTCTGCGGTCCTTCCTTCCAGTAGGCCTCCACTGACCAGACCACTGCTGCCCGTGTACCCCTGGAACCTATTTTAAAGTGCCTACAGCCAGCCCATTTTATTGTGTTAGGCCTCCGAAGCCTGTCTGCGGTCCCTCCATCCACTAGGCCTCCACTGACCAGACCACTGCTGCCCGTGTACCCCTGGAACCTATTTTACAGTGCCTACAGCCAGCCCATTTTATCATGTTAGGCCTTCAAAGCCTGTCTGCGGTCCTTCCTTCCACTAGGCCTCCACTGACCAGACCACTGCTGCCCGTGTACCCCTGGAACCAATTATAAAGTGCCTACAGCCAGCCCATTTTATTGTGTTAGGCCTCCGAAGCCTGTCTGCGGTCCCTCCTTCCACTAGGCCTCCACTGACCAGACCACTGCTGCCCGTGTACCCCTGGAACCTATTTTACAGTGCCTACAGCCAGCCCATTTTATCATGTTAGGCCTTCGAAGCCTGTCTGCGGTCCCTCCTTCCACTAGGCCTCCACTGACCAGACCACTGCTGCCCGTGTACCCCTGGAACCAATTATCAAGTTTATAAGCGTGTCCCGAGGAACACTCCGGTATAAAACATCAGAAAATATAAAAATAAGTATTTTGCTTATAATAACCCCTTAATCCCTATGACGTACTATACCGTCGAGGTGGGGTGGGCCTTAATTCCCGGTGACGGTATAGTACGTCATACGCGATCGGCCGCGCTCACGGGGGGAGCGCGGCCGATCGCGGCCGGGTGTCGGCTGCATATCGCAGCTGACATCTGGCACTATGTGCCAGGAGCGGTCACGGACCGCCCCCGGCACATTAACCCCCGGCACACCGCGATCAAACATGATCGCGGTGTACCGGCGGTACAGGGAAGCATCGCGCAGGGAGGGGGCTCCCTGCGGGCTTCCCTGAGACGATCGGTACAAGGTGATGTACTCACCTCGTACCGAACGTCTTCTCCCTGCAGGCCCCGGATCCAAAATGGCCGAGGGGCTGTATCCGGGTCCTGCAGGGAGCACTTCCGGGTCGGAGCAGGCTGCAGATGAAAGCTGCAGCCTGCTCCGATGAAAGTATGATCGCAGATCTGATAGAGTGCTGTGCACACTATCAGATCTGCGATCTGTGATGTCCCCCCTGGGACAAAGTAAAAAAGTAAAAAAAAAATTTCCACATGTGTAAAAAAAAAAAATAATAATTCCTAAATAAATAATAATAAAAAAAAAAATATTATTCCCATAAATACATTTCTTTATCTAAAAAAAACAAACAAAAACAATAAAAGTACACATATTTAGTATCGCCACGTCCGTAACGACCCAACCTATAAAACTGGCCCACTAGTTAACCCCTTCAGTAAACACCGTAAGAAAAAAAAAAAAAAACGAGGCAAAAAACAACGCTTTATTACCATACCGCCGAACAAAAAGTGGAATAACACGCGATCAAAAAGACGGATATAAATAACCATGTTACCGCTGAAAACGTCATCTTGTCCCGCAAAAAACGAGCCGCCATACAGCATCATCAGCAAAAAAATAAAAAAGTTATAGTCCTCAGAATAAAGCGATGCCAAAATAATTATTTTTTCTATAAAATAGTTTTTATCGTATAAAAGCGTCAAAACATAAAAAAATGATATAAATGAGGTATCACTGTAATCGTACTGACCCGACGAATAAAACTGCTTTATCAATTTTACCAAGCGCAGAACGGTATAAACGCCTCTCCCAAAAGAAATTCATGAATAGCTGGTTTTTGGTTATTCTGCCTCACAAAAATCGGAATAAAAAGTGATAAAAAATGGTCACGTGTCCGAAAATGTTACCAATAAAAACGTCAACTCGTCCCGCAAAAAACAAGACCTCACATGACTCTGTGGACCAAAATGTGGAAAAATTATAGGTCTCAAAATGTGGAGACGCAAAAACTTTTTTGCTATAAAAAGCGCCTTTTTTTAGTCTGGTTTCACACTTGCGTTTTTATCTGCATGCGTTTTTTAAAAAAACCGCATGTGTGAAAAAATGCATGTAAACGCGGTAAAACGCATGCGTTTTTATAGAAAAACACAAGAAAACAAGAAAAAAACAAAAAACCCTAACCCTACCCCTAACCCTACCCCTAACCTGAAATACGTGGCACTGAAATACGTGGCACTGAAATATACGTTTAAATACGTATATACGTATATAAGTGCCACGATATTTCAGTGGCCACGTATATAAGTGCCACGTATTTAAGTGCCACGTATTTAAGTGCCACGTATTTACGTGCCACGTATTTACGTGCCACGTATTTACGTGCCACGTATTTTTCAGTGCCTGAAATACGTGGCACTGAAATACGTGGCACTGAAATATCGTGGCACTGAAATATCGTGGCACTGAAGTATTTACGTGCCACGTATTTTTCAGTGCCTGAAATACGTGGCACTGAAATACGTGGCACTGAAATACGTGGCACTGAAATACGTGGCACTGAAATATTGTGGCACTGAAATATCGTGGCACTTAAATACGTGGCACTTAAATACGTGGCACTTAAATACGTGGCACTTATATACGTGGCACTTATATACATGGCACTTATATACGTGGCACTTATATACGTGGCACTTATATACGTGGCACTCATGACTGTCAGAAAATGTTCAGTAAACGGTTAGGGGTAGGGTTTCAGGTAGAATTGGGGAGTTTCCACTGTTCAGGCACATCAGGGGCTCTCCAAACGCGACATGGCGTCCAATCTCAATTCCAGCCAATTCTGCGTTGAAAAAGTAAAACAGTGCTCCTTCCCTTCCGAGCTCTCCCGTGCATCCAAAAAGGGGTTTACCCCAACATATGGGGTATCAGCGTACTAGGGACAAATTGAACAACAACTTCTGGGGTCCAAGTTCTCTTGTTATCCTTGGGAAAATAAAAATTTGGGGGGCTAAAAATCATTTTTGTGGGAAAAAAATATGTTTTATTTTCACGGCTCTGCGTTGTAAACTGTAGTGAAACACTTGGGGGTTCAAAGCTCTCAAAACACATCTAGATAAGTTCCTTAGGGGGTCTACTTTCCAAAATGGTGTCACTTGTGGGGGGGTTTAATGTTTAGGCACATCAGGGGCTCTCCAAACGCAACATGGCATCCCATCTTAATTCCAGTCAATTTTGCATTGAAAAGTAAAATAGCGCTTCTTCCCTTCTGAGCTCTGCTATGCGCCCAAACAATGGTTTACACCCACATATGGGGTATCGTCGTACTCAGGACAAATTGCACAACAACTTTTGTGGTCTAATTTCTTCTCTTACCCTTGGGGAAATAAAAAAATGGGGGTGAAAGGATCATTTTTGTGAAAAAATATGATTTTTTATTTTTACGGCTCTGCATTATAAACTTCTGTGAAGCACTTGTTGGGTCAAAGTGCTCAACACACATCTAGATAAGTTCCTTAAGGGGTCTACTTTCCAAAATGGTGTCACTCGTGGGGGGTTTCAATGTTTAGGCACATTAGGGGCTCTCCAAACGCAACATGGCGTCCCATCTCAATTCCAGTCAATTTTGCATTGAAAAGTCAAATGGCGCTCCTTCCCTTCTGAGCTCTGCCCTGCGCCCAAACAATGGTTTACACCCACATATGGGGTATCAGTGTACTCAGGACAAATTGCACAACAATTTTTGGGGTCCAATTTCTTCTCTTACCCTTGGGAAAATAAAAAATTGGGGGTGAAAAGATCATTTTTGTGAAAAAATATGATTTTTTATTTTTACGGCTCTGCATTATAAACTTCTGTAAAGCACTTGTTGGGTCAAAGTGCTCACCACACATCTAGATAAGTTCCTTAGGGGGTCTACTTTCCAAAATGGTGTCACTTGTTAGGGGTTTCAATGTTTAGGCACATCAAGGGCTCTCTAAATGCAACATGGCGTCCCATCTCAATTCCAGTCAATTTTGCATTGAAAAGTCAAATGGCGCTCCTTCCCTTCCGAGCTCTGCCCTGCGCCCAAACAATGGTTTACACCCACATATGGGGTATCAGCGTACTCAGGACAAATTGCACAACAATTTTTGTGGTCCAATTTCTTCTCTCACCCTTGGGAAAATAAAAAATTGGGGGTGAAAAGATAATTTTTGTGAAAAAATATGATTTTTTATTTTTACGGCTCTGCATTATAAACTTCTGTAAAGCACTTGTTGGGTCAAAGTGCTCACCACACATCTAGATAAGTTCCTTAGGGGGTCTACTTTCCAAAATGGTGTCACTTGTGGGGGGTTTCAATGTTTAGGCACATCAGGGGCTCTCCAAATGCAACATGGCGTCCCATCTCAATTCCAGTCAATTTTGCATTGAAAAGTCAAATGGCGCTCCTTTGCTTCCAAGCTCTGCCATGCGCCCAAACTGTGGTTTACCCCCACATATGGGGTATCAGTGTACTCAGGACAAATTGTACAACAACTTTTGGGGTCTATTTTCTCCTGTTACCCTTGGTAAAATAAAACAAATTGGAGCTGAAATAAATTTTGTGTGAAAAAAAGTTAAATGTTCATTTTTATTTAAACATTCCAAAAATTCCTGTGAAACACCTGAAGGGTTAATAAACTTCTTGAAAGTGGTTTTGAGTACCTTGAGGGGTGCAGTTTTTAGAATGGTGTCACACTTGGGTATTTTCTATCATATAGACCCGTCAAAATGACTTCAAATGAGATGTGGTCCCTAAAAAAAAATGGTGTTGTAAAAATGAGAAATTGCTGGTCAACTTTTAACCCTTATAACTCCGTCACAAAAAAAAATTTTGGTTCCAAAATTGTGCTGATGTAAAGTAGACATGTGGGAAATGTTATTTATTAAGTATTTTGTGTGACATATGTCTGTGATTTAAGGGCATAAAAATTCAAAGTTGGAAAATTGCGAAATTTTCAAACTTTTCGCCAAATATTCATTTTTTTCACAAATAAACGCAAGTTATATCGAAGAAATTTTACCACTAACATGAAGTACAATATGTCACGAGAAAACAGTGTCAGAATCGCCAAGATCCGTTGAAGCGTTCCAGAGTTATAACCTCATAAAGGGACAGTGGTCAGAATTGTAAAAATTGGCCCGGTCATTAACGTGCAAACCACCCTCGGGGCTTAAGGGGATAAAGAAAATACTGGAGAGATATCAAATGCATACATTTTAACATTAAAAACAAAAACACATACAACCAAAAACTGGTACAGTACCAAAATTGGCCACCAGCTACAAAAACTTTCTCCTGCAAGTAGTTAACTGAAAGGTTTTTTTCCATTGAAAACACAGATATGGCATCCACCGAGTGTTGTCCTGTCGCGTCTTCTTTATATTATTGCAAAGAAGCTGCAACTGAATAAAGCTGTGCTTCAACCTTCTGGCTTTCGGCCTATAATATCAGATATTAAACTGCATTTGGCCTTCAACTTTGGTTACGGCCTACTAACGGTGTCTGCCCCTCCCTGGTGTTGCCCTCAACTGAATAAAGCTGTGCTTCAACCTTCTGGCTTTCGGCCTATAGTATCAGATATTAAACTGCATTTGGCCTTCAACTTTGGTTACGGCCTACTAACGGTGTCTGCCCCTCCTTGGTGTTGTCCTCAACTGAATAAAGCTGTGCTTCAACCTTGTGGCTTTCGGCCTATAGTATCAGATATTAAACTGCATTTGGCCTTCAACTTTGGTTACGGCCTACTAACGGCGTCTGCCCCTCCCTGGTGTTGTCCTCAACTGAATACAGCTGAGCTTCAACCTTCTGGCTCTCATTAAGTGTTTTTTAAAAAACAAAATGGTGGTTAGGGCCTACTAACGGTGTCTGCCCCTCCCTGGTGTTGCCCTCAACTGAATAAAGCTGAGCTTCAACCTTCTGGCTCTCATTAAGTGTTTTTTAAAAAACAAAATGGTGGTTAGGGCCTACTAACGGTGTCTGCCCCTCCCTGGTCTTGCCCTCAACTGAATAAAGCTGAGCTTCAACCTTCTGGCTCTCATTAAGTGCTGTGTTTTTAAAAATTGGTGGTTAGGGCCTACTAACGGTGTCTGTCCCTCCCTGGTGTTGCCCTCAACTGAATAAAGCTGTGCTTCAACCTTGTGGCTTTCGGCCTATAGTATCAGATATTAAACTGCATTTGGCCTTCAACTTTGGTTACGGCCTACTAACGGTGTCTGCCCCTCCCTGGTGTTGTCCTCAACTGAATACAGCTGAGCTTCAACCTTCTGGCTCTCATTAAGTGTTTTTTAAAAAACAAAATGGTGGTTAGGGCCTACTAACGGTGTCTGCCCCTCCCTGGTGTTGCCCTCAACTGAATAAAGCTGAGCTTCAACCTTCTGGCTCTCATTAAGTGCTGTGTTTTTAAAAATTGGTGGTTGGGGCCTACTAACGGTGTCTGCCCCTGCCTGGTGTTGTCCTCCACTGAACAAAGCTGAGTTTCCACCTTCTGGCTCTTTTTTTTTTTTTTTAAATTGCTGGAAGGGGCCTAATAGCTCTGTTTGCTCCTCCCTGGTGTTTGTCCTCAACTAAAAAAAGCTGAGCTTCAACCTTATGGCTTTCGGCCTATAGTATCAGATATTAAACTGCATTTGGCCTATTAGTGTGTTTGGGCCCTTAAAACAGTGTCTGCTGCTCCTGGGTTTGCTACTCCACTCAACAAAGCAATGCCGCCTGTTTAGTCCTGTTACCAATTTTGAACTGCATTTAGCCTACTTTATTCTTTGGCCCTATATCTGTTTCCTCCTCATCCTGCCCACTGCCCAGCCACTGCTACATGAGTCTGCTGGTACATTGACCTAGACCACTACATTCCCCTTGCACTCTACACAGCCAGAATCTGACCCTGCGGAAAGTCAGGTTCCCCTTCCCGCATGTTATACCACCTTACACAGGGACAAAGAGGAAGGTGCAGATGAAAGTGCAGGTTCCTTCATCAGGTGGGGGGGGCATACTCATTGGTGACGTCACTGGCACATGGCCCCTCAGAGTACGCAAAAGTGTCGCTGCTGGTGGGAGGCGCCCCCGCCGTGCAAACACACCGCTGTACTTTGAGGGGCCCTGTGCCAGTGCCAATGCCAACGAGTGGGCCCCCCTGCTTGCTTAGGATCACAGCACTTGCAAACTTGACATACTTACCTCTCACTGCTCCACCGCCGTGACGTAGTCCATGTTTCCTGTGCCCACTAAAACCTTGAACCAGCCCTACCCCTCACAACTTTTGCCAAATCACCCCCAATTTCCAGTGCCCAACTATTATTATAAAGTTAATTTAGATTGACAAGCTTCAGAAAACAAGAATGGATGTTTATGGCATTAAAATGGGCACTGTAGGTGTTTTCCTGGCCTCCACTCACTGCCGGCTATGCTTCCCCATTGACTTGCATTGGGTTTCGTGTTTCGGTCGATCCCCGACTTTTAGCGATAATCGGCCGACTTCACTCGACTCGACTCTGGACTAAGTCGGGTTTCACAAAACCCGACTCGATCTTAAAAAAATGAAAGTCGCTCAACCCTAGTAAACACGTTATGCATCAAAATGAGCCTTAATCCATCACACAAAGTCAATAAAAGTTTTACTTCGGTCTGTCATACTCAATATGTGCCTTACTGCTTCCACCCCTTCTTCTTGGGGAATTCGTGTGTACAAATTGACCACATCCACTGATGCCAGTGCAAAACCCGGTTGCCACTGAAATTGTTTGATATTCTTCAAGAAAGCATCAGTGTCTTTTATGTATGATGGAATGCTTGTCAGCATAGGTCGTAATAGCCAATCAATATACTGTGAAAGTGGTTCAGTTACCGACCCCTTCCCGGACACTATTGGTCGTCCGGGAGGGTCGGTTATCGATTTATGTATCTTAGGGACATAATACCAATGTGGTTTAAGGGTGAACTCCGGCAGCAATTTTTCTGCCTTTCTTTGTATGATGACACTTGATTCTACTGCTTGCCTCAAAAAGGATCGCAGTTCAACCTTAAATTTTTGTGTAGGATCTCTTTCCAATTTTGTGTCTAAAAAAAGTCTAAAACGCCAGAATTAAGTTTTTTTGGTCACAGCGACATTGAATTAAAATGCAATAATGGGCAACCAAAAGAATGTATCTGCACCAAAATGGTATAATTAATGTCAGTGTGTTGCGCAAAAAATAAGCCCTCACCCAATCCGAGATTATGAAAAATGGAGACGCTACTGGTATCAGAAAATGGCGCCATTTATTTTAACAAAGTTTAAAAAAAATGTTCACCACTTAGATAAAAAAAACCTAGACATGTTTGGTGTCTATGGACTCAAAATGACCTGGATAATCATAATAGCAGGTCAGTTTTAGCATTTAGTGAACCTAGTGAAAAAAGCCAAACAAAAACAAGTGTGGGATTGCATCCTACACCCTAAGCACACTTGGAATTTTTTTCCCGTTTTTGAGTACACAACATGGTAAAAACCAATGGTGTCATTCAAAGTTACAACTCGTCCTGCAAAAAACGAGCCCTCACATGGCCATTTTGACCAAAAAATAAAAAAGTTATGGCTCTTGGAAGAAGGGGAGCTAAAAATGAAAATGCAAAACCAAAAATACCTCTGGTCATTAAAAGGTTAAACAGCATGTATGCAAGTACTTGGATAAGAATACAGTAATTAACCAGATCCAGCATGGGTTTATGGCAAACAAGTCATGCCAGACTAATCTAATTTCCTTCTGAGTTATGGCAAGTCAAAAGATGCACACTCAAGATGGTGCTGTGGGACCGGACCAGCGCCGAAAAACAGAGAAGAAGACGCCGGAGGGTGAGTGACCTGAGGCAGGAGACTTACATTTAAATCACCACTCCAGCAGTGAAAAAAAATGCTGGAGTGGGGCTTTAAAAAAATTAGCTCATTATGTACCAACTATTTTGAATTCTAATGTCTCCGCAATGGAAAGGTGAAACAGAAAAGAAAAAAAGTATTCCACTCTGCAGCCACTATTATATTGTTTGTCTAGTTCAACACTAAAAACTTGGTGAAAGGTCCTCTTTAAATGTCTCCTATGGGGCTGCAGTCTCTTGTATCATTGGCATTCTGTTGGGCTTACTCTATGAGAAATGCAGTGGCCAAATAAATAATTATTACATAATGCATGAATCCTTTATAGATTAGGTAACAATGACATGATTCAGCATCTGTATAATGCTCCCAGCACTTGATGGAGGACATGAACTTTCTGCCATATGTGCTGCATCAGAAAATTGTGTACATGCTCCTTCTAAAAAAAACAGGTATCATATAGATATTTCTATTAATTAGATTTTTTCTAAAGTCATTTTGGCCTCATACCTATGTTTGTTGGCTGTATTTAGTGCTTAAATAATTAAATACAATGCACAAATTATGACCCCCCAACTCCAGAAAGGATTTTTTTTAAACACTATGGAGTAATATCATTGGGAACTTTTATATACCTATTAGGTACATTTCTATACAGATGCTGATCTGGTCTGGAGTTTACTAGCTGAAATTTAATTTGATTTTTATTTATTTTCTATTTTTTTTTTTACATTGTTATAGTTGTCGTTTAAATGTCTGCAATCCTTCAAGAACACCTATTAGGCTGTCATTGTCCTTTTTTTTCTTTTTTTTAACATTCCTTCCAAATCCCACATCTATACTTTTTTTAAAATTGTTTAGAATTTTTCGTTTTCAGGGACTGAGCTTGTTGGCAAAAATCCCAAAATCATCAGAATTAGTTGAATAGTATGGGGCTACGATATTATGTAAATTACTCGCTCGTTTTACTGCCTTTTCATTATCAGCAACCACTGCACCAATTATTTCGTCCTAATCATTTGATTAAAACTAATGCAATGTAAATCAAAAATAAAGAAACAAAGCCTAACAAACTCTGTTAATTCCCATGACGCACAAAATGCAACACAACATATCTAATCAGTCAGGATTTGTCTTTGCTATTAATATGCATCTAGACCAGTGTTTCCCTAATCCCATTCTTACGGCCCCCAACACATTGTGTTTTATGGATTTACAGAGTATTGGACAGGTGAGAGAATCTGTGGCAGTTTCTCATGCCTTAATAGTAATTCTATCCCCTGTACAATATTGAGGAAATCCTGAAAACATGACGTGTTGGGGCCCGTGAGGACTGGAGATTGCGAAACACAGATCTAAACAATGGCGGACACAGACAGCAAAGGCCCCTGTGCAATAACAATATATGGGCCCAATAGCTCATCATAATGTACAATTCCACCTACTTTGGAGATAGAAGTGGCCCCAATCCCCCTTGGCCCAGTGCGGCTGCACAGTTTGCACCAATGGTATGTCCACCACTGCATCTAAACATATGTAAATAAATAAATAAAATAAATAAAAGATGTAGTAGATTTTACTATACACTGGTTTAACAGCTAGACAACAATAGGCTATCCACATGTTTTTTGTGCCTTGCTGTGACACTGTTGATGCTTTATTTTTCAACTAATTTTTAAAAAAGTGCAATGTTACTAAAAGCAAAATGTTGGAAAAAGGCAAGTACAGTACAATAAAAGCAAACTAAGTTTTTTTCTATATTTCATGCAGAATTATTAATAGTTAAATGTTACTTCAAAATTTAGTCTTAAAACTAGTTGCAAATTGCAACTGTCACTTTTATATATTTCCGAAACAGTTTTAAATGTTTGGCTAGATTGACAAAATACTCTAGAAGCCACATTTGAGAACAAGTCTCATGGTGCAGCGCTGACCACACCAAGGTCCAAGCAGCTCAGAGGCCCTGCTGGGAACGCAGCCTCACTGACCAGCGGTAACCTCGATGTCACTGCTAGTCACTGATGCTGTGCTCGCAGCAGCTCATTCCTCAGTGGTTCTCAGCCTGGACGGTCGGATCTTGGCACTGTTCAGGTTGAAAATTGTTTATCCTCAGAAATGGATAACAGCATGGAGCAGAACAATGGACAGATGAGAGATATGGTTGTTTTTTATTTTTGCTTTATTACAGGAAACCATGGATTCAGTGAAATGGGTGATGACATGAGAATGGTTTAATTTAGATTCAGCGGGCTGCTATTTTTAGGCTGGGGGGCCCACCTCAGTGAGTTGATCTGAGTTCACAAGCTGTGAACTCCCAGGACCTTTCTGATGGCAGCGTGACCGTGAGAACTTTCTCATGCTAGCGGTGAAGTCAGTCAGGTCATAGAAGGTCACCACAAGATGCTGAGCAGTGGTAGCACACACTGATCAGTGTCTCTGCTGGATGGCTTGCTGTATAGTCACATCATGCAGCAATGCTGCCTGCTATCTAGATCTAGCAGAGATAGATCCATAATGGAACAAATGAATTATTACCTTCTCAGCGGACAGGTAAGAAATATTGTGGTCTATTATTTTAATTCTGTTACAGGAGACATTGGCTTCTGTGGACTGGGTGTTGAGGTGAGTATGGTTTAATTTAGATTAATTAAGGGAGTCTGTGTCATTCTTTCAATTCCAGCGATGTATCATTAAGATTACTGGGTGCAGTAGTTCTGACACAATCAGAGCTTTTAGATTTATGCAGCAGAGCTGAGAAAGCTAACTCCGCCCACACCAGGCTCTCTACATCCAGTAGCTAATAACGCTGAGCTGCTTTTCACAGGGTGGAGGGAACTTGGTCAGACTAGTGTAGTTTGGCAATGCTAATCACAACATCACACAGGATAATAAATGACACATCAATCATCTCTGTGTCTCAGCCCCCTACCTCATGCTGTCTTCAGTTTACATCGCAAAAACCTGCTGACAGATTCCCTTTAAAGCTAATTATAATATGTTTTTCACTGTTAAGGAAGGTTCACAAGAGCATATAAATAATCATTCATCCAGAAAAGTGGAAGCTAGGTGAAGCCATCTCTGTATATAACAAACAAATAAAGTACAGATGGCTACTCCTTGCTGACAGTTGTACACACCAGTTTTCTGATTTGGAAGTGCCAGTCAATTTTTTGTTATTTGTATATTAGCTCTCTAATGGAGAACTGCACCCTCCAGCCCGTGGCAGGATCCTACCTACCCATAAATTCAGGCTTTAACCTGAGAGAAGTATTCACACTAGATACATATGATACATATGTTCCCAGCAAACTGGAGACCGCCTTGTCATTGGCAACTGGGCATGCATGAATGGGTCAAATTGTGTGCTAAGTATCTCAATTTATTCTTACTAGCTAGAGCAGTAATGCTATTTCATATTTCATTTATTTCATATTTACATGCTTTAGCACTACAGAGTGCAACTTTATTTGTTTGTTAAACAGAAGATATTATAAAAGTAAGAGAGACTTAATTACAGCTCTATAAATATATATTCCACATGCACGTGGCAGTGATTAATAAAACAATTACTTCCTATTATCTGTTGTTTAGCTTTATAAATCAGAGTTTAATGGAGGAGCGGAGCGTTAAACATTGGCAGGACGAGCTTTGGCTCTCTAAACACTGCACATGCAATTGAACTTCAATTACGGAGGTCAGGGAAGGCCCTTGTAAGGTACTCTGCAGTTTGTCAGATGTATTTATTCATGTGCTGGAGATTAGAATTCATAAATATTTTGCACTTCTTCAAGTTCTGTGCCGTAGCCTTTGTTTTTCTTGGCACTTACAAATCAATAGAGCAATAGGCTGCTTTATATGTCCCATTATCAGCAAAATATTAGCTACAACAAAAACGTAATTGTAAAGCTTGCAGCAATTTTCGATTCCCAGGGGGAGTCAGGCGACATAAATGTATTAACATTAACTGAGATTGGGGAATGTTTAGCTCTTCTAAAATATGTTACTTGAGAAAAGACACGCAACAGTTAGCAGCCATAGTCAGCGTTCTTCATTTACAGATATATTACATAAAACGGACCAATCTGAAGTCTTTCCTTTAATGTAACTGACCCATAAAAATATTCAGTTTGCAATATTATTTAGTTTCAAATAATAACAATGATTATTCGGGAAAGGCGCAGGAAATTCCTGAATCCAATTGCCGATTTTGTTGATTTTGACAATAAACCAAAGAAATATCTCTTGTTATGTTTTCCTTTTCTTGGAAAAGGACTAAAAAAAATCTTGTTTTGTTTTCCTTTTCTTGGAAAAGGACTAAAATAATAGCTGGCAACAGGAACAGAATAGTCAGTCTCAGGAGCACAGAGGGAGAACACAGACACCAGTTAGGGTAAAACCAAAACGCGTTTCAACGGCATGCGCCGTCTTCTTCAGGTGGATATTTACACCTGAAGAAGATGGCGCACGCCATTGAAACGCATTATGGTTTTACCCTAACTGGTGTCGGTGTTCTCCTTCTGCGCTCCTGAGACCGGCTATTCTGTTCCTGTTGCTAGTCTTTCTCCTCTGTTGTGGGGTATCCGGCTGGAGCTGCGGGGACCTGCGCACTTATTTCCTCCTCATTGGGACGGCCGCTAGCGCTCCTTCTACAAACTGCCATTTGTTGTTCTAAAAAAATAGCTGTTCATTGGTCCAATCAGTGAAGTATTTCATGATTTTAAAGATTGTGGTCAACAATTGTTTATGGTTTTAATTAATTAAGAATTTTTGCTAAAACTTAAAATGCTGGTATATGTGCAGTGGCACTATGATTGTAGCTGTGCGATATGTTCAGAACTGCAAACCAAAGGCCAATACATGAAGGTGTTTTGACCAGAATACCAGAGTAAGAGGCACACACATTGGTATGAATAAAAGGTATGTGCTGCTTAATTAGTCACAGCTTACTTACTCCCATCATTAATACTGGCATAAAAAATGTCAGTCTTAAAGGAGTTGTCCACTGCAAGGTCAACCCCTTCTCAATCTGAATGTTTGCCGCCGTTAACATAAGAATACTTATACTCACCTTCCGTTTTGGTGCCGTAATAGCGGTGTTGGCACTCATGTTAGTTTGTTAACATGAGTCCTGCACTCAGTCAGCTCTGGTGTTGCTGTCCCAGTCTTCGAATGTACAAGAAATCAACAGGAAGTGAGACCTGCAGTTGGCCGCTCACTTCCTGTAGATTACTTATATGCAGGTTCAGACTGACTCATATGGGAACAGGGGAATCCCCCAGTGGACCCCTGTGCAAATCTGGACCCCCAACCGTAGTGTATAGACAGTACTTGTCATAATTCACTTGAATCACTCTGTACAGAAAAAAGCAGCATCTCATTCATTAGTTAAACTACCTAGTTTATTATTATATAGTGATATAGGTACATTTGTGAACCAGTGCTGTGTAATATTTGTATGCAGGCGAAAAATGGGCCCCCAAAGTCAATGATACTGGTGGACCCTTGGCACCCCAGTCTGACACTTCTTATATGTCTAAAGGACAGTGACACCAACGCTGATTGGGCACATGTGTCATAACAACATCATGTGAGCCCCGGGCCCAATCAGTACTGGAGTCCAGTTATGCTTCAACTTTTGATGAATTTATTAGGCATTCTTCTACACTCCCTATTTTATGCCAGCAGTGCTTACTAAAAATGCCAAAACTCACATTTTGTTTTGTGCAAGTTGCACTTTGAAGGTGTTTTACTTCAGTATTCTGTCAGCATGCAGAATATCCCACAAGTTTTTTCTGTTTCACAAATGTAACTTCACATGGGAACACAAGTGCTGAGACCGCTTGAATAGCACTGGGACAGGAGGTGAGAATAAGTGTTTTTATTTTAATGGGGCAAAAGCTCAGATTGCGAAGAGGATTTTCTTGTAGCGGACAACCTCTTTAATGAATCAGACCCTGAATATCTGCCAGTTTTTTTATTTATAATAATTGGTGATGACTAAATTATTGACAACCACAAAATAAGAATTCTTTTTTTCCTTCAAGACTTACACAATAGCCTTTAGGACACACCATTTTTCTAGTTTATAACTATTCTTTTACTTTTGTACAATGAATACTTTGCTAGGAAAGAATCCTTTGTTTTTGTCACAACATATACTGAGAGCCATAAGTGTTGGAAGTTTTTATCAATCATGATGAGCAACAGAGCTGCAGATTTGTTTTAAATATTGTGCTGTATTGCTTCTATTTTCTAGTGCATTAAGAATAAAAAGAAAAACGTGCAAGTGTAATTCAAATTCAACAGGATAAATGCAAGCAGGACCATATCACTGATCAACCACACTGAGTCCTGGCACCTCTCCTATATTTTTCTCCCTATATCAATTGAATCTACATGAATTATTCACAGACTACTTCACTTTTCTTAATTGTTACTATTGTACAACACATTGTTGTCTGAAGTATTTGCCCATTGTTTTAGGACTTACTGTTCCTAGCTCTATTGCTGAGGTGTGAGCTCTGATGTCCTCTAAGCATTCTAAAGTATCCAAAAAATGGATTTTGCATTCATTCCCGAGGCTTTTATCCAGACAATGATAGCCCCTCCTGATTAGCTCTACCATGTGATATGACTATGGGTAGCCTGCATGACTTTGCCTAAGGTTATGTCAGCCTTGTGTGGCTAAGGTAGTCTTCTGCAATGTGTAAAAAAATAGCAGCCATTTCTTTTGTGATTTGCATGAAACAAATTGCAAATTGTTTGAATCTGCCGGGATCTGCAAATTCCTTATAATTGTACTTGAATTGATATTTTCATCACATTGATTCCCTCATCTTTATCATCTCTATGGTTAAGATACAGAAAATGTATTTGGTATTATGTGCAGAACTGTTAAGTTACAATATCTGAAGCTGGTATGATGGGAAGTATCAAAATATACAGAATATTAATTTGGTACTATGGTCTGTTAAGATATAATATATTGATTTGGTACTGTAGTTAGTTCTCTTGGCCTTTAGGTTAACCTATAAAACATATGTGGGTGTATTAAAAACAGTAACTACTAAGAAAATGACACCTCCTCTTATTCACTTTAACCATACAGCAAATTCTCAGTCTATCGCCAAAAACGAAACACCTGCACAAGCTCACAAAACTAATATTATATACTTAAATAGATGGAACACGTGCCTATGAACAATGCAACAGAACAAGCATAGTATGTAATAAAACAAATTCTGTGGACAACTCAAATTCTTCATTGTGCTCATTGGGTGATTATAAAGATTTTGCTATAGCAAATCCGGTGACCCCTTCATTTTCAAACCACCTGATACACTTGAGGTAATATAGTTTTCATTGCCAAGTACACCCAAGGAGAGGCTGAATAAAAATAAAGCAAGCAAACAAAAACTGCTGGGTACTCATTACAGAGTGGAGAAATCCTGCTATTGTGTGGAGCAGTAAACTTTTATCCAACACTTTAGTGTGAATTAAAACAGCTGTGTGTTTTATGACTGTCCCCGTGAACTATTTTGCTTTGTACTCTGGGACTAGGTTAAATATTCTATAAATATTCTACAAACTGCCAGAAAAATAGAGCAGATTCAGCTGAGCACTATGGGTTTCAGTGAGAATTTAGACATAGCTTGTGGAAAGCCTATTTACACATTTACTGCAATAAAAAGCAAATTCAATTTCTTGAAGAATAACACAGGAAATCACCTGATATAAACTAGACTTCCAAAATCAACTGGGGAAAAATAGGGGTAGCAATGTAAATATAGCATAAATTTAAACCTCACAATTCACAATAATGCTTCAAATTGGTAGCTTGAAAGTCTGTAAATTGATATCATCCCCATTGACTTCTGGTAAAGCTCATATTTACTGGAAAACAGCTAAAATGCCAAAAGGTAAAGTTTAATATCCACATCTTTTAACCCCAAAACGACCAATGATGGACAATGATGGACATAGCACGCCATGAACGTGTGTCAGTTTTAATTTAAAACTGTCACAGTGTGCAAAATTGTATAATTGACTTTGGTTGTCCAGCCAGCACCTTCCTGATTTTGACAGAGTGCACATCATACTTCTCTGGATACAGTGTGCAAAAAACACAGTGACAGTTCCGTGCCGACTTCTGTTCATTTGTTCATTCTGCCTCCCAAAAATCACAGTAAGGCTAGGCTCACATTTATTCTGCGCTCTACAATGAGCGATTACATTGGGGTTTCAGCGTCAATCTCTGAAATATGTGATTCAGTCGGAACCCTCATCAGAAGATCCCCTATAACGAGAATGGAGACACTGTGAACACCGTCTGGCCTATGATACGGCTGTGCCCGTCTTTTTGGGTGTGCATAAAAGCACGGTTGGCCATAGTTTTGTGCATAAAAAATAGAACACCATTGAACAGAGGACAGACAGAGTCCAGAGTAACTCTGCCACCTCATTAAGGAATGGATCCCTCCGGGCTTTCATCTGAATCTTTTATTTTGTAGATTTAGATGGAAACCCCAATGTAAGTGCTCATAGTAGCGCACAGGCTAAATGAAATCCAAAATGTTCTGTACACTAAAATGCCACCAATAAACCAATAAAAGCTTCTACTCAACCCACACAAAACAAGTCCACACTCAGGTTCGTCATCTGCAATATTGGGGGTGTCCACATTACTGGTAGCACAAAGGTCTGAAAAAGTGACATGGCTGCCACCAAAGAAATCCTGCAGAATCTGTGCTCCCGAATCCAAATGCCCCCTCCTCCTGAGCCACACAGTGTGTCTAATCCATAGTTAGAGTCCACATGTATGGCATTAACTGGAGCGATGGGAGCTTGCATAATTTCTGGGGTACGTGTCTCTAGAAGCATGCACTGGGCGCAAAGTACTGGGCGCTACAATAGATGTTGCTAAGTGAAAATGCAATTGAGCCAATTGTAGTGTCCAGTAAATTGTAGCGCCCAGTACTTTGCGCCCAGCTCATGCTTCTAGAGACACTCAATCCAAATCTAGCAAAATCATCATTACACCTGAAGATGAATTCCCAGAGGGGTGCAATTTACAAATTGGGGTCAATTGAGGAAATATTCTGCTGTTCTGGCACGTAGGGGCTCTGTATGTGGAGTCTGCAAACAATTATAAGAAAATGTGTTCTCCAATAGTCTAATAGTGCTCCGTTCCACCCTAGTCTCACTGTGTGACTAAGAAGTACTGTACAGCCACATATGGGATATTGCCATATTGATGTAAAATCTGGATCTGAAACAACAGTATATGGTAATAATGTAATTTTTTTTCTTCACCACTCAATGGTAAAAAATGTTGTGCAACACATGTGATGTTAATTATTATTATTATTATTATACATTTTTATAGCGCTTTACATGTGAACGGGGCAAATATAGACAAGTACAATAAACATGGGTAAAACAAGGCACACACAGGTACAGGAGGAGAGAGGACCCTGCCCGCGAGGGCTCACAGTCTACAGGGGATGGGTGAGGATACACTAGGAGAGGGTAGAGCTGGTCATACGGTGGTTCAGTAGACTGGTGATCACTGCAGGTTGTAGGCTTGTCGGAAGAGGTGGGTCTACTCTTCAAGTTCCTTTTGAATGTTTCCGTGGTAGGTGAGAGCCTGATGTGTTGGGGTAGAGAGTTCCAGAGTATAGGGGAAGCACGGGAGAAGTCTTGGATGCGGTTGTGGGAGGAAGAAATGAGAAAGGAGTAGAGAAGGAGTTCATGAGACGATCGAAGGTTGCGTGTAGGTAGGTAATGGGAGACCATGTCACAGATGTATGGAGGAGTCAGGTTGTGAATGGCTTTGTATGTCATTGTTAGTGTTTTGAACTGTAGCCTCTGGGCAATAGGAAGCCAGTGAAGGGCCTGGCAGAGAGGAGAGGCGGGGGAGTAACGGGGAGACAGGTGGATTAGTCGGGCAGCAGAGTTTAGGATGGATTGGAGTGGTGCCAGAGTGCTAGAGGGGAGGCCAGAGAGTAGGAGGTTGCAGTAGTCGAGGCGGGAGATGATAAGGGCATGTACTAGTATTTTTGTGGTTTCATGGTCAAGGAATGCACGGATCCGGGAAATGTTTTTGAGTTGGAATCGGCAAGAGGAGCCAAGGGCTTGGATATGTGGCTTGAAAGAGAGGGTAGAGTCAAGGATCACCCCGAGGCACCGAGCGTGGGGTCCGGGGAAAATGAGCAGCCATTGACATTGATGGATAGGTCAGGTGGAGGGGTAGAGTGAGGTAGGGGAAAGATGATGAATTTTGTTTTGTCCATGTTCAGTTTTAGAAAATTAGCAGAAAAGAAGGATGAAATAGCAGACAGACATTGTGGGATTTTGGTCAGTAAGGAAGTGAGGTCGGGTCCAGATACGTAGATCTGCATGTCATCAGCATAGAAATGATATTGTAAACTGTGGGATTCTATGAGCTGTCCCAGGCCGAAGGTGTAGATGGAGAAGAGTAGGGGTCCTTGAACTGAGCATTGGGGAACACCGAAAGACAGGGGGCGAGATGAGGAGGTGGTGTGGGAGAGGGAGACACTGAATGTCCGGTCTGTTAGATATGATGAGATGCAGGATAGGGCCAAGTCTGTGATGCCAAGAGATGAGAGAATCTGTAACAGGAGGGAGTGGTCCACAGTGCCGAAGGCAGAAGACAGGTCCAGGAGGAGGAGGACAGAGCAGTGTCGCTTGCTCTTGGCAGTTAGTAGGTCATTGGTCACTTTAGTTAGGGCAGTTTCAGTTGAGTGATGTGGTTGGTAGCCAGATTGTAACCGGTCATAGAGGGAGCAGGAGGAGAGGTGGGAGGACAGTTCAAGATGGACATGCTTTTCCAGTAGTTTTAAAGCATAAAAGAGAAGGGATATCGGGCGATAGCTGGACACAGAGGATTGGTCGAGGGAGAGTTTTTTGAGGATAGGTTTGATTGATGCATGTTTGAAGGATGAGGGGAAGACACTGTTTGTAAGTGAGAGGTTGAAGAGTTGTGTTAGGGTTGGGATGAAGACTTTTGCGAGGTTGGGGATGAGGTGGGACGAAAGCGGGTCAAGCGTGCAAGTGGTGAGGTGTGATCTTGACAGAAGGATGGAGAGCTGATCATCTGTCATGGTGGAGAAGCTGGCTTCGGAACAGGGCTTTGAAGTCAAGAGGAGGGGCATTGGGGGCTGCGGGCCAAATCTTTGTCTGATGTTATCGATCTTCTGCTTAAAGAAAGAGGCAAATTCTTCAGCCGAAATGAGATGGGTGGGAGGAGATGCTGGGGGACGGAGTAGAGAATTGAAAGTGTTGAAGAGCTGTTTAAGGTTGTGAGTCAGGGAGGATATGAGAAATGAGAAGTAAGTTTGTTTTGCGGCAGTGAGCGTGGACTTGAAGCTGGCGAGGGACGGCTTGTATGCAGTGAAGTGCTCAGCAGAACGAGATCTCTTCCATCGCCGTTCAGCTATCCTGGAAGCCCGTCTCAGTTCTTTGGCCAGGCTGGTAATCCAGGGCTGCCTGTTGATTCTACTAGTTTTGCTATGCATGAGTGGGGTGGCCGAATCGAGTGTTGCTGTTATTGCGGTGTTATAAAAAGTGGCAGCAGCATCTGTGTCATGGAAGGAAGCTATGTCTGTAAGAGGGAGAAGGGACTCAGAGAGTGAGTGTAGATTGAGATGTTTCTGCAAGGGAGAGTGAGTTTGTGGAGTAGAGGTTGCGCACTAGGAGGGAAGAGGGAAGAAAATGTCAGTAGGTTGTGGTCAGACAGGGGGAGGGGTGAGTTAGTGAGATTAGTAAGGGAACAGAGGCAGGTTAAGATGAGTTCCAATGTGTGGCCATCTTTATGGGTGGCTGCGGATGACCATTGAGTGAGACCAAAGGAGGCAGTGAGCAATAAAAGTTTAGAGGCGGCTGAGGTGGAAGTGTCAATGGGGATATTGAAGTCACCCATGATGATAGTGGGGATGTTGGCTGAGAGAAAATTAAGTAGCCAGGTGGTGAAGTAGTCAAGAAAGGTGGAGATTAGTGTTGAGCATTCCGATACCGCAAGTATCGGGTATCGGCCGATATTTGCTGTATCGGAATTCCAATACCGAGATCCGATACTTTTGTGGTATCGGGAATCGGAATCGGAAGTTCCCAGTGTCTGGTTCCCAGGGTCTGAAGGAGAGGAAACTCTCCTTCAGGCCCTGGGATCCATATCCATGTAAAAAATAAAGAATTAAAATAAAAAATAGGGATATACTCACCCTCGGACGCGCCCTGGTAGTAACCGGCAGCCTTCTTTGCTTAAAATGAGCGCATTCAGCACCTTCCATGACATCACGGCTTCTGATTGGTCGCGTGCCGCTCATGTGACCGCCACGCGACCAATCACAAGCCGCGACGTCATCCCTCAGGTCCTAAATTCCCTTCTAGGAATTTAGGACCTGAGGGATGACTTCATGGCTTGTGATTGGTTGCGTGGCGGTCACGTGAGCGGCACGCGACCAATCAGAAGCCGTGACGTCATGGAAGGTACTGAACGCGCTCATTTTAAGCAAAGAAGGCTGCCGGTTCACAGCGGTAAGGTCCAGGCTGCGTCGGAGAGGTGAGTATATCAATATTTTTTATTTTAATTCTTTATTTTACACATTAATATGGATCCCAGGGCCTGAAGGAGAGTTTATCAGGGATACCTTCCGATACTTGAGTCCCATTCACTTGTATTGGTATCGGGTATCGGTATCGGATCAGATCCGATACTTTGCCGGTACTTTTAGATAGGTAATTTAGGCTGGATAATTTCTGGAGGAACTGAATTTATTGGCAGCGTCTCAAATGAACTGCTATTCAAGCATACATAGTTGGAATCATTGTGCTGGGATCTGCAGCACAGTCCCATATACTGAAATCAGCATCAGACTGTAGCACCTTGGGCCCACCTGAGAAAATTATTCTTGGGGCCCACTATGTAGCTACATAGAAATAAATACAAGACCACCAATTGGGCGGTAAAACACGCTATATCAGGGTATAATGTAAGTTAGTACTGTACATGTCTTAATTATGTAGCAGAGGTTGGGGTAGCCCCTCATAGAATATAAAGTAGCCCCCTCATAGAATATAATGCAGCCCCCTCAAAGAATATAATGTAGATCCCTCATAGAATATAATGTATCCCCCATAAAATATAATGTAGCCCCCTCATAGAGTATAATGCTGACCCCCCACAGAATATAAAGTAGCCCCCTTATAGGGTATAATGCAGACCCCCTCATAGGGTATAATGCAGCCCTCCATAGAATATAATGTAGCCACTTCATAGGGTATAATGCAGCCCCCCTCATATAGTATAATGCAGCCCCCAGAATATAATGTAGACCCCTCAGAGTATAATGCAACCCCTCATAAGGTAAAATGCAGCCTTCCATAAAATATAATGTACCTCTCCTCTTCATTTCCTCATAGCTCTCGGCTCTGCCCCGGTATCAGCAGCTGCACTGCCATCTGCCGACACACAGTGGGTACACGATGAAGTGAAGTCATCGCACACCTGGTGTGTCAGAGGCAGAGGGGAATGACGGGAGAGGGAGCATCAGATGATGCCCTCTCCTCCATTGCTGTTTTCAACTGTATCAACATCTACGATTCCAATACAGTTGAATGCGGAGCGCACTAGGGGGCGGCGCTGGTGCCGGGTCCCTCTGACTTATGGACCCAATAGCAGTCTCATGGGCTAGGGCCCCTTGGGTAGCGGGAGCACTGGTTTGCCGGTACTGATAGCCGGCAGTGTTAGTCGCAGCCTGCAGCTAACACTGCTCGCTATTAAAGTGACATGAATATTCACCCCTCTCCACGTCCATGGTGGTGTGGGGAAAAGTGAATATTCATTTCTCTTTAGCAGCGGGGACTGGCTTTAGCCGCAGCAGCTGGCTTCTTCCTCCTGTCACCCGCTGCTGCTCAGCTGGCACGGGGTGGGTCCCCTTGACTCATGGGCCCCATAGCAGCTGCATGGTGTGCCTATTAGTGACACGCCACTGACTGAGGGCCCCTGGAGTAGTGAGGACCCTAGGCAGCTTCCGGCCCTGTATGCCAGCAGGTGTCAGTGCCTGGGCCCACCAGAGAATCCTCCGGTTGGCCTTCGGTTGGCCTATCTGACCCTGACTGGAACAAATTGGTGCAACTGTTCCCTACACACTGAGTGACTGGGATTGGCGTGCTGCAATAATTTGATGATAATATATTTTTTTATTTCTATAGCATCAACATGTTCTGCAGCAATTTACAATTCAGAAGGGACATGTAAAGACAATTTCAGGCATTACAGAGCAACACACAATTCAACATATACCAAGAGCGGTGAGGAGCCTGCTTTCAAGCTTACCGTCTTTGAGTAAATAGGGGGAACGCAATAGGTGAATGGAAGAAAAGTGCTTGTATCATGTGGTCCAGCCATCAATATAACAAATAGGGTAATATAATAAATAGGGCAGTCAACTAATGCTGCATGAAAAAGTCATCAGTCAGTATCTGTACAAGTACAGATACAGAGTGCTATTAAGTGCATGAAGGATGTGTAAATAGATGATATGAGGAACCAGGGCAAGAAGGGAATAGTCATATTAGTTACATGTAGCGATAGGACAGTCTAAATGAATAAAACCTAAAGAAATGAACTGGGATACAAGCTGGTATGCATGCAGGGTCTGTCTACCTGCGTGTGTATATGTAGTGCAGTGCTTTATGTGTGAGTGTGAGAGAGTGATGCAGTGCTGTGTGTGTATCTGTGCGGTGCTTTGTGTGTGTGTGATTGTGTGTGTGAGAGAGAGTGGTGCGGTGCTGTGTGTGTGTATTGGCAATAATGGGAGTGGTGGGGAAGGAGGCAATGATGGAGGTGGTGAAATGGGCAATGATGGGGTGGTGGGGGAGAACGCAATGATGGTTGTGGTGTAAAGGACAATGATGGTAGTGGTGAAAGGACAATAGTGGTGGTGGGGGCGAGGCAATGATGGAGCTGGTGGAATGGGCAAGCAATGATGGGGGTTGTGGGGGAGAAAGCATTGATGGAGGTGGTGATGAGGATAATGATGGGGTGGAGGGGGAGAACAATGATGAAAGTGGAGAGGGGCTGCATTATACCATATGAGAGGGGCTGCATTATACCCTATGAGAGGGGCGGCATTATACCTTGAGGGGATACATTATATTCTGTGGGGGAACTGCATTATTCTCTCAGGGGACTACATTATATTCTGAGTGGGCTACATCATACTATATGAGGGGGCTACAGTATACTCTATGGGGGGCTGCATTATATTCTGTGGTGGGGCTGCATTATTTTCTCAGGGGACTACATTATATTGTGGGGGGCTACATCATACTATATGAGGGGGCAGCAGTATACTCTACGGGGAGCTGCATTATATTCTGTGGTGGGGCTGCAATATACTATATGAGGGGGGCTGCATTATACCCCATGAGGGTGCTACATTATATTCTATGGTGGGGACTGCATTATACCTTATGAGGGGGTTGCATTATATTTTGTGGGGTGCTGCATTATATTTTATGAGGTGGGTGCATTATATTCTATGAGAGAGGCTACATTATATTCTATGAGGGGGCTACATAATATTCTATGAGGGAGCTACATTATATTCTATGAGGGGGCTACATTATATTCTATGAGGGGGCTACCCCAACCCCTGCTACATACTTAAGATGTGTACTACCTTATATTATACCCTGATATTAGCGTGTTTTACCACACAATTGGTGGTCTTGTATTTATTTCTATGTAGTTACATAGTGGGCCCCAAGAATAATTTTCTCTGGTGGGCCAAAGGTGCTCCAGTCCGACACTGTGTGCATACTGCATGTTAGCGCACGTTCACACTGACCACTGAACAGAAAAAAAAGTCAGAAACATAATAAGTAAATAACCTGCAGTAAATAAATAAGCAGCAATGTTGCAAGAAAATAATATAGATTCTCTATGGGTTAAGGTCAGGCGAGTTTGCTGGCCAATCAAGTACAGTGATATTCTTGTTTTTAAACCAGATATTGGCACTTTTGGCAGTATGGACAGGTTTCAATTTCTGTTGGAGAATGAAATTTCCATCTCCAAAAAGCTTGTTGGCAGAGGGAAATGAGTGGCATGACAAAAGGACACTTATAGCCCATGTCCTGGATATGTCTGTGTGTGGTGGCTCTTGAAACAATGACTCCAGCAGCAGTCCACTCTTTGTGAATCTCCCCCCAATTTTTGAATGGCCTTTTCTTAACAATCCTTTCAAGGCTACGGTTATCTTGGTTGATTGTGCACCTTTTTCTACCACACTTTTTCCTTCCACTCAACTTTCCATTATTATGCTTGGATACAGCACTCTGTGAACAGCCAGCTTCTTTAGCAATGAACTTTTGTGGCCTACCCTCATTGTGGAGTGTGTCAGTGACTGCCTTATGGATATCTGTAAAGTCAGCAGTCTTCCCCATGATTGTGGAGCCTACTGAAATAGACTAATGGACCTTTTTAAAGGCTTGGAAAGCCTTTGCAGGTGCTTTTTGCTAATTATTCTAATTTATTGAGATAATGACTTTTGGGTTTTCACTGGCTATAAGCCATAATCATCAACATAAGCAGAAATAACCACTTAAAATAGATCACTCTGTTTTTAATGACTATATAATATATGAGTTACTGAAATATTTTTATACATGGATTAATAAATTTTGTATTTTAATGGAAGTACCTGTTCCCCGCTGCATTACTTTTCATGTGTGGATTATCTTGGACTAGCTGCTCATCTTTTTTCCATGCTGGGCCGGATGTGGAGCCCGCATTCAGGTGAGCTGACTTTTCTTTCATTTTTTGCATTTTAAAGAAATAAAGGTCCCGGATACGGGGTGGACTTCCCCAGGAAAAAAAGCGCCAAACCAGGACCAAGTATTATCTAAAGTAAGCAGTTTGTGTTTTTATTGGTCCTTCATAAAACCTAAAAAGTGCATGAAAAAATGAACACTTGTCTTAGTTTTGCTAAGAACTATTTTCTGCAGTCACATAGAATATTTTGCTTATATACCTGGCAGGCTGTGTAAGAAGCTAAGTTTAAGTTTAATTACATTTAAGACGATTGTTATATTTTAGAGTATACAATGTAATACCAATTCAGTATAATTCAGCTTATTTCACATCTGCACCATGAACTTCTGTTACTCTGCAAATAAATACTTTATGATATATGGTTTTTAAATTGGGAGCATATTGTATAGACTTCATTCACTCTGTTTTTAGCACATTGAGGAATGCCAATATTTTTTTTCTTTTCCATTTTAATGAATCAATCCTACAGTTTAAAGGCTATTATTAATTTATGGAATTTTTACAGCGTTTACGTGAACTCACTTGGTTATGTTTTATAAATTCTTATTAATCCAAATCTCAAGATTAAAGTTCTTGTAATTATTCCACACAACGATATTACCTCTTTTACTCTTACAGGGCCCTATTCATCAAGGCTTTTTCTCCAGAATTCTGGCATAAAATAGAAATATCCCCAAATTTTTGCACAACTTAAAATTGAGAAATTGTGCGTTTTTACACTAACTTTGGTCTACTTTGGCACAGCTAGAGTGAGACGGGATGTAGAAAAGCCTGCTCTGTAAATTCATCATTATTTATGCCACTAAACTCACCTAAAATACACCAGAAATCTACATTAGCTCCTGAATGTAGTAACATTTCTAGCAAAGGCTCATGGCAGTTGTAAGATGTGACAGATTCATTATTTAGACACATCTTACTCCAGCGCTGCATTCATTAAGACTAGTGTACATTCGCCTTAACAACCAGGGGTGTCTCCGTTTTTGCATTTCCATTTTTTGCTCCCCTTTTTCCCAGAGACATAACTTTTTATTTTTCTGTCAATATGGCCATATGAGGGCTTGTTTTTTGTGGAACGAGTTTTTCTTTTGAATGACACCATTGGTTAAACCATACTGTGTACTGTAAAACAGGAACAAAATTCTAAATGTGGTGAAATTGTAAAAAAAAGTGCAATTCCACAATTGTTTATTCAGGTATTTTTTTGAGCATGTTCACTAAATGCTAAAACTGACCTGCAATTATGATTCCCCAGGCCATTACGAGTTCATATATACCAAGCATAGTATATGTTAGTATAGGTTCTTTTTTAATTAATTGGTGAAAAAAAATTATCAAAAGAATAAAATAAAAAATGGCACCATTTTCAGAGACCCATAGTGTCTCCTTTTATCGGGATCTGGGACTAAACAAGGGCTTACTTTTTGTGCATCGAGCTGACTTTTTTATTGATACAATTTTGGGATAGATACGATGTTTTTATCATCCGTTATTGATTTTATTGCAATGTCACAGCGACCAAAAAAACTTAATTCTGGCGTTTTTATTTTTTCTCGTTACTCTGTTTACCGATCAGATTAATTATTTTTAGATTTGATATAATGGGCATTTCTGAATGCCGCGATACCAAATATGCGTATTTTCAACTTTTTTTTATTGTTTTATTTTGAGTGGGGCCAAAAGGGAAGTGATTTGAACTTTTATATTTTTTTAATATTTAAAAAATATTTATATCATTTGATCGCTTGTGTTACACTTAGCAGGGATGCAGCCCTACTGTGTGTAACAAAAATGCACATAGCAGTTGGGCAATAACAACCACATGGGTTTCCTGCAGACCTCGGGTTGTCATGCCAAATCATCAAAGATTGGCAGCGGCATTTAACTAATTAACAGCTGTGGGTAGATTATATCAGATTAGCTGTCATGTGCCAGAAATGGTCAGCGCCGGAGCCACCACCAAAAAGAGTGAGGCGTCCTATGATGGATATACACATAATAAATCGTTAAGGGGTTAATGAATCAGGTAATAGTGTCACTCCTATAATTGTGGTCCTTGATAGAGATTAGCAAACTTAATTGGAAAACGTTCGCCAATCTCAAATTAAGCACGAACGTAGCAAATTCGGATTCGGGTTTGGTTTCCTGAGCCTTTTTAATCGAAGTCAGCAAATTCACTCACAGTTCGGTAAATCATTGCATTTCCATTAATGCTTTTGTTTTGAAGCTAAGCTAGCTAGGATAGTGGTGCTTTATAATGAGTGCTAGAGAGGGAACGGGAAGAGGGAGGGACATGTTTGATGAGGTGCCTAGGTCAGAGGAGATGCAGAGTGTTTTATTTTTTTTTCTTTAATAACTTAATGTGTGTACATTCCGGCAGCCAATCAGGGCACAGAAACCATCCACAACATCATGACACAAGGTGTTCTGTGACTGACTGCTAAAGTCACATGTCCCTGTCCATATAAAAAGCAGATATCTTGTTTTGCTGGCTCCATTTTCTCAGTGTCACAGTGCAGAGAGCTGCTCCTGCTAGTGATGCTGCTGAAAGTGAACTTCTCAGTTAGCTAGATAGGATCCTGTCCTTTGTGAAGTTGATCTTCCAGCATCGAACTAGATTGTGCTTAAACTGTGTTGCAATCTCAGGAAGTCCCATTTGCTAGTCCAAATAATTTCTGATAAAACCATGTTGCAGTGAGAAATCCAAAGGCCATATTTCCATTCGCTAAGCCTAATATCGTTATTCAGCCAGGAGACCCAATTTGCTAATCCACACAGTGTGCATCCCAGTTCTAGACGTCCAACCCCGGAATTGTCAAGACCTTATTGTAAATACATTAGCAGCAGCAGTGTAAGTGGCATAAGCAATTTCTGCATCTGTGAGTCATTTCACGCATTTTATAGACCAGCCCATTCACCAGCAGAGTAGATTACAAGTCTGACACATTGTGAACGACTGGAGAGGATGGTGCAGGAGTATCTGGAGCTCAATATCAATGCCATTAGGGGAAAGGTTGGACCCTTTTGCATTTTGGTCTTCAAAAATGTCACGTCATGGATGTTTTATCATGCCTGGCAGCCAGCATTCTCTCAGAACATGTCTTCAGCGCTGCTGATAGTGTCCTGATGGATAAGCACATCTGACTGTCTTCTGAAAGTGTAGACCACCCAACTTTCATCAAAATGAACAAGTCATAGATCTCTAATTACTATTGCACCCCAGCCTCAGACTGGGCATACTAGGCGATGGTGTCATTTTTAGTGTCATACATTGATCTCGCGTTATTGCAATCTGTATCATCTTTGTGGTGTCTTCTGTGCCTGATGTTGCTTGCTACTGTTGCAGATGTTACAAACATTTTTTTGAAATGTGGAGATTCCAAGTTGGCTCTCCATCTGGTGAATTGCCTGTAGTGGAAGGTGTGTCAGAGGCCTATTATACTATTTCTACTCTGTGGAAATAGATGCCACTTTTGTGGTGTGTGACAATAATTTTTTGAAATGTGGAGTCTCCAAGTTGGGTCTCCATCTGGTGGGTTGCCTGTAGTGGAAGGGATGTCAGAGGCCTATTGTACTGTTTCTTCTGTGTGGAAATCGATGGCACTTTTGTCGTGTGTGACAATAATTTTTTGAAATGTGGAGACTCCAATTTGGGTCTCCATGTGGTGGGTTGCCTGTAGCGGAAGGTGTGTCAGAGGCCTATTATATTGTTTTGACTCTGTGGATATTAATGTCACTTTAGTGGTGTGTGATAATAATTTTTAGAAATGTGGAGAATTCAAGTTGGGTCTTCTTCATGTGGTGCGCCTGAAGAAGTAGGGTTCTCAGACAGGCAGGCCTGCACTTAGTTTCATTCAACTACCTGTTTTACTTTCCTTACATTTTTCTACCAATAGTACTGTATGAAACTGATGTTTGTACCACCTGAGTGTGGCTGGAAAAAAAATTGGAGGTGCTGCATGAGGTATCAGAACTCCCAGCAAAGAAGACTTACATCACTTCCTTAACCACCAGGTCCTCATTGAAACTTCAATTCCAAGCTGTTAATAATGGCACAAATCGTGATACCTCATGCATGGCCCATGGCTGACTGCTTCTGTGTCATTTGAAAATGTCTTCGGTGGGTCAATTGATGCCATTTTTCTTGATGTCTGCCCCTAATTTTAGCTATTTGGGAAGCTTTTTGTCCCCCGTTAAGGTGTTGTATATACTTTTGGTTTGGCCTCCCATTGAATTTAATGGGGTTCAGGTACATTCAGTAAACCGGCAAACATCTAAATATTTGGCGAATTAAACTGAACCCTAAAAGGTTTGCTGATTTCTACTTCTCGACAGCCCCACCATTAGATTACACTGACGGATTGCAATATACTTTAGTAGCACGAGAATATGTATGTCCTTTTGAACCATATAATTTACTGAAATCTATTTTTAGAAAGGGAAATTGTAGAAACATAGTTTTTTTTATTTGCATCTTGTTTCCGTATGTATACCTATTTTTTTACATATTAATACTTCTGATTATAGAGGAGCAGATCCAACAAAATTAAAATTCACCAAATTGCATAGATTTTCCAGGGGAATTCGATCCACAGCAAAGATATTGACTGCAAATTGAATGTCCCTTATTATGCTTAGGGGTCTCACAAAACTATCCCCCATCCGGTCCTCAACGTATCATCTTTTTTTCTACCAAATGCTGAATCTCAGCTTCTTCTCACTAGGCAGGGACTTCTGGCTTTGTTGAGACACAGTATGTTTCTGTGCAAGCGTGTGTAA
This sequence comes from Ranitomeya variabilis, assembly GCF_051348905.1. NCBI lineage: Eukaryota > Metazoa > Chordata > Amphibia > Anura > Dendrobatidae > Ranitomeya > Ranitomeya variabilis. The sequence goes on along the minus strand of NC_135237.1, from coordinate 84,869,481 downwards.
GGTCACAATGCCATGACATGCGTTGTGAGCTTCTGCATGCATACATGGAAACATTATCAGAGCCAGAAGTCCTGGCCTAGCATCAGACAGGGAAGGGTGCAGAGCGGAGCCGCTGAAGAGGTGAGTATAACTTTTTTTTATCCTTTTGATGGCCCATTATGGTTCAGTAAAACAGTAGGCAGCTGGCTGTAATAAATTAGAAAACATCTGCATTTTGTTGAATGCAGATTTTGAAAAAAATCTCAATAATCTAATAATTATAATTCAATTTCATTCAAATATATTTGCTCATCTCTGCTTTTAATATTACAAGTAATATGCCTATAATTAAAACTTTTCTAACTAAGAATGCACTGTAAACAATAGTTTGGGTACTTTTTTTTTTTTTATTAGATGCGTTACGCCTCCCATACAGCTTAGATATTTGTCAGCTTTTTGATCAGTCCCACCAAAACTATTAAGGCTCTGACAACATTAGTCTAACATGTATGTAGGCTTTTACCTAGCTACTGCTTACTTTTCCTATTCCAGACTTAGTTTTCAAAAATTCCTTGTTCTATAAGAAGGCCAGCACCCATAGACAAATAACCATGTATAGGCGTAGATTCAAACAACCTATTTGAGATGACAGTGAAAATTATATACAGTAGAAACAAGGCTGTTCTTTGCTAGACAAATTGTCTAGTCCATACAATAGAAGCTGCTGTACTATGCAAACCGCATTAGTGGCGCAGTGTGGCACATGATGCTTCTAAAGTGACATGGTACCTATCAATGTGGTGAGTGGTGACATAAAAAAAAAAGAGATCTAATACAGTGTCTTGTGAAAGTATTCGGCCCCCTGGAACTTTTCAATCTTTTCCTATATATCATGCTTCTAACATAAAGATAGATGGTAGAGCATTGAACAGCAAGGTGGATTGTTGCTGAGGGGAAAAAAAAAATCTTTAAATCTTCAGCTTAACGAGTGTGAGCGAGCTGAGTGTGACCTGAGCGTAAGTGTGAACGGCGGTAAGGCCTCTTTCACACGTCAGTGTCTCCGGTACGTGTAGTGACAGTTTTCTCACGTACCGGAGACACTGACACACGTAGACCCATTTAAATGAATGGGTCTATGCACATGTGCGTGTTTTCACACGGCCCGTATGTCCGTGCTGAAAACACGTCGACATGTCCGTTTTCTACCGGCAGCATGGACCACAATACGGACAGCACACGTGCACACGGAGAACAGGAGCCCGCAGGAGAGACAGCGCTACAGTAAGCGCTGTCCCCCCCCGCTGTGGTGCTGAAGGCGGAATTCATCTCTTCTCCCCCGCTGGAGAGAAGAGATGAAAGATCTTTTTTTTTTTTTTTTGTGAACAATAAAGTTTTCATGTGCCCCCCGCCTCCCCCCTCAGTGCGCCGCCTGGTCCCTTGCCGCAGAAATACTCACCCGGCTCCCGCGATGTCTCCTCTGTCCTCTCAGCGCTGGCAGCTTCTCCTGTGTGAGCGGTCACGTGGGACCGCTCATTACAGTCAGGGAATATTCCCTGACTGTAATGAGCGCTCCCACGTGACCGCTCACACAGGAGAAGCTGCCGGTGCTGAGAGGACAGAGGAGACATCGCAGGAGCTGGCCGGGTGAGTATTTCTGCGGCAAGGGGGCAGGCGGCGCACTGAGGGGGAGGGGACGCGGACGCACATGCAAACTTTATTCCCCCCCCCCCAAAAAAAAAAAAAAAAGATCTTTCATCTCTTCTCTCCAACGAACGCTGGGGGAGAAGAGATGAATTCTGCCTTCAGCACCACATGCGGGGGGGACAGCGCTTAGTGTAGCGCTGTCTCTCCTGCACGGTCCGTGTGGTCCTCAGGCGGCACACGGGCGGCACACGGATGCCGCACGTATGTGCCACTTGAGCACACGGACATACGGACACGGATATCTCCGGTACCGTTTTTTTCCGGTACCGGAAATATCAGGACGTGTGAAAGAGCCCTAAGTGTGACTTGTGATTCAGTGAAGAGGTATTTGGAAAGCCTTTAACAAATACCTGTGTGAATTGGTGTAAGTTGCTGAATTGGGAGTAGCTATATTCACAAGGGGTTAACTTAGGGTGGGGGCTCATAATTAAGGGGTTATAAGGGGCAGCTGTTTGGGAATCAAGTCCTTTTTGGTAGAGCATTGAACAGCAAGGTGGATTGTTGCTGAGGGGAAAAAAAAATCTTTAAATCTTCAGCTTAGCGAGTGTGAACGAGCTGAGTGTGACCTGAGTGTAAGTGTGAATGGCGCTAAGTGTGACTTCTGATTCAGTGACTTTGGATTCAGAGAGTTTCCAAGGGAGGAATTGCTGAATTGCTGTCTGTATTTTATTAATACTTTGTATTTATTTTTATTTAACGTTTCTGTCTGGTGCAATCTCCATTAGGAAATGTGCTCCACTATTGTTAATGCCATCCAGTGCATGTCTTGCCACATGTATGCAGTCCTTGATCAGCCGGTCGAGGGTGCATACTGCTGTGCGAGATGTGAGCACGTTGAGCATTTGGAAGCCCAGATTCTGGATCTAAATGTGCAGCTGGCAACACTGAGATCCATAGACAATATGGAGAGGAGTCTTCTGCTCACTGAGCAGACTCTCAATGGGATAGATGAGGGGGGGGATGGTAGGATGGAGCTGCAGGACAGTGAAGTAGCTAGCTGGGTGACATTCAGAAAGCGGGGTAGAGGGAAGAGTGCCAGGGAGGCTAGTCCTGATCTGGCACACCCCAATAAGTTTGCTAAGTTGGCGGATGAGGGGTGTGCCAGTACAGGGGTAGCACTGCTGCAGCCAGGCATGTCCTCTGAAAGCCGGAGGAGTGACTGCTACAGTAAGGAGGGAAATAGAAGAGCAGTACAGGCCAGACAGGTGCTGGTACTGGGAGACTCAATTATTAGGGGAACAGATAGGGCAATCTGTCACAAAGACAGGGATCATCGGACGGTGTGCTACCTACCTGGCGCTCGAGTCTGACACATCGCTGATCGGGTGGACAGATTACTGGGAGGGGCTGGTGAGGACCCAGTGGTTATAGTGCACATTGGCACAAATGACAAAGTTAGAGGTAGGTGGAAGGTCCTTAAAGATGATTTCAGGGAATTAGGCTGCAAGCTGAAAGCAAGGACCTCCAACATGGTATTTTCCGAAATACTGCCTGTACCACGTGCCACGCCAGAGAGGCAATGGGAGATTAGGGAGGTTAATAAGTGGCTAAAGAATTGGTGTAGGAAGGAGGGGTTTGTGTTCCTGCAGAACTGGGCCGACTTCTCAGTGGGCTACAGGCTCTACGCTAGGGACGGGCTGCACCTCAATGGGGAAGGTGCAGCTGTGCTGGGGGAGAAAATGGCTAGAAGGTTGGAGGAGTGTTTAAACTAGGGATTGGGGGGGTGGGTATTCAATTTATAGGAGGGGAAGATAGGGCAGATAGAGACCTGGGCACAAATAAGGAAGTTGGGGGTGGCAGTGGCATGGGGGGTGGGGTTAGAACAGTTAATAATTTAAGAAAGAATAGAGGTACAGAGAGGAACATCAAGTGCATGTATGCTAATGCCAGAAGCCTTGCCAACAAAATGGACGAATTAGAATTAATGTTGTTGGAGCATAATTATGACATGGTGGGGATATCTGAAACATGGCTGGATGAGAGCCATGACTGGGCTGTTAACTTACAGGGCTATAGCCTTTTCAGAAATGACCATACAGATAAGCGATGGGGAGAGGTGTGTCTATATGAAAAATCGTCCTTAAAACCCATCCGGCGTGATAATATAGGTGAATTTAATGAAAATGTAGAGTCCCTGTGGGTGGAGATAAGGGGAGGGGGGAAAAATAATAAATTACTGATAGGGGTTTGTTATAAATCTCCAAAAATAATGTAAGCAATGGAGAATATCCTCGTAAAGCAAATAGATGAAGCTGCGACTCAAGGAGAAGTCATTATTATGGGGGACATCAACTACCCTGAAATAGATTGGGGAACAGAAACCTGCAGTTCCAGCAAAGGTAATCGTTTTTTGACAACTATGAGAGACAATTACCTTTCACAACTGGTTCAGGACCCAACAAGAAGGGGGGCACTGCTAGACCTAATATTAACCAACAGGCCAGACCGCATATCAAATATAAGGGTTAGGGGTCACTTGGGGAATAGTGAACACAAAATAATAAGTTTTCGTGTATCCTTTAATAAGATGTGTAGTAGAGGGGTGACAAGGACACTAAACTTCAGGAGGGCAAATTTCCAACGGATGAGAGATGATCTTGGTGCAATTAACTGGGACGATATCCTGAGACATAAAAATACACAAAGAAAATGGGAGACGTTTATTAGCATCCTGGATAGGACCTGTGCACAGTATATACCGTATGGGAATAAACATACTAGAAATAGGAGGAAACCAATGTGGCTAAATAGAGCTGTAAGGGGCGCAATAAGTGACAAAAAGAAAGCATTTAGAGAACTAAAGGAAGTAGGTAGTGATGAGGCATTAAATAAATACAAAAAATTAAATAAATTCTGTAAAAAGCAAATCAAGGCAGCAAAAATTGAGAGAGAGAGACTCATTGCCAGAGAGAGTAAAAATAATCCCAAAATATTCTTTAACTACATAAATAGTAAGAAACTAAAAAATGAAAGTGTTGGCCCCCTTAAAAATAGTCTGGGGGAAATGGTGGATGAGGATGAGGAAAAACCCAATATGATAAATGACTTTTTTTCATCAGTATTTACACAAGAAAATCCCATGGCAGACAATATGATCAGTGATAACAAACATTCCCCATTAAGTGTCACCTGCTTAACCCAGCAGGAAGTACGGCGGCGTCTAAAAATCACTAAAATTGACAAATCTCTGGGCCCGGATGGGATACACCCCCGAGTACTGCAGGAATTAAGTACAGTCATTGATAGACCATTATTTTTAATCTTTAAAGAGTCCATAATAACAGGGTCTGTACCACAGGACTGGCGTATAGCAAATGTGGTGCCAATATTCAAAAAGGGGACAAAAAATGAACTCGGAAATTATAAGCCAGTAAGCTTAACCTCTACTGTGGGTAAAATCCTGGAGTGCATTCTAAGGAATGCTATACTGGAGTATCTGAAGAGGAATAACCTCATGACCCAGTATCAGCACGGGTTTACTAGGGACTGTTCATGTCAGACTAATTTGATCAGCTTCTATGAAGAGGTAAGTTCCGGACTGGACCAAGGGAACCCAGTAGATGTAGTGTATATGGACTTTTCAAAAGCTTTTGATACGGTGCCATATAAAAGGTTGATACATAAAATGAGAATAATGTGGATAGGGGAAAATATGTGTAAGTGGGTTGAGAGCTGGCTCAGGGATAGGAAACAAAGGGTGGTTATTAATGGAGCACACTCGGACTGGGTCGCGGTTAGCAGTGGGGTACCACAGGGGTCAGTATTGGGCCCTCTTCTTATTAACATATTTATTAATGACCTTGTAGGGGGCATTCAGAGTAGAATTTCAATATTTGCACATGACACTAAACTCTGCAGGGTAATCAATATAGGGGAGGACAATTTTATATTACAGGATGATTTATGTAAACTAGAAGCTTGGGCTGATAAATGGCAAATGAGCTTTAATGGGGATAAATGTAAGGTCATGCACTTGGGTAGAAGTAATAAGATGTATAACTATGTGCTTAATTCTAAAACTCTGGGCAAAACCGTCAATGAAAAAGACCTGGGTGTATGGGTGGATGACAAACTCATATTCAGTGGCCAGTGTCAGGCAGCTGCTACAAAGGCAAATAAAATAATGGGATGTATTAAAAGAGGCATAGATGCTCATGAGGAGAACATAATTTTACCTCTATACAAGTCACTAGTTCGACCACACTTAGAATACTGTGCACAGTTCTGGTCTCCGGTGTATAAGAAAGACATAGCTGAACTAGAGCGGGGGCAGAGAAGAGCGACCAAGGTTATTAGAGGACTGGGGGGTCTGCAATACCAAGATAGGTTACTACACTTGGGGCTGTTTAGTTTGGAAAAACGAAGACTAAGGGGTGATCTTATTTTAATGTATAAATATATGAGGGGACAGTACAAAGACTTTTCTGATGATCTTTTTAATCATAGACCTGAGACAGGGACAAGGGGGCATCCTCTACGTCTGGAGGAAAGAAGGTTTAAAGGGAACCTGTCACCACGTTTTTGGAAGATGGGATAAAAATAGCGTTAAATAGGGGCAGAGGTGGGCATTACATTAGTGTGTTTGTTATGCGTTTATTACCCACCTAAGTTGCCGAAATACCTTTGCAAAGTCTCCGTTTTCGCCTGTCAATCAGGCTGGTCTGGTCAAAAGGGCGTTGTCTTCCCCCAGATTTTGCGTAGTTTTCCGTTGGTGGCGTAGTGGTGTGCGCATGCCCAAGGTCCCGAATCCTCTGCCAGGGGATTTAAAAGAGCGCGCTGTTCGTTTTCATTGGTGATCGGTGGGCGCGGCCATCTTCCTTTGGCCGCGCGTGCGCAGAAGCGGCGCTCTGCTGGCCGCGGCTTCAGGAAAATGGCCGCCGCGATATCCATCTGCGCACGCGCGGCATCCCGCGGCCATTTTCCTGAAGCCGCGGCCAGCAGAGCGCCGCTTCTGCGCACGCGCGGCCAAAGGAAGATGGCCGCGCCCACCGATCACCAATGAAAACGAACAGCGCGCTCTTTTAAATCCCCTGGCAGAGGATTCAGGACTTTGGGCATGCGCACACCACTACGCCACCAACGGAAAACTACGCAAAATCTGGGGGAATACAAGACGCCCTTTTGACCAGACCAGCCTGATTGACAGGCGAAAACGGAGACTTTGCAAAGGTATTTCGGCAACTTAGGTGGGTAATAAACGCATAACAAACACACTAATGTAATGCCCACCTCTGCCCCTATTTAACGCTATTTTTATCCCATCTTCCAAAAACGTGGTGACAGGTTCCCTTTAAGCATAATAACAGACGTGGATTCTTTACTGTAAGAGCAGTGAGACTATGGAACTCTCTGCCATATGATGTTGTAATGAGTGATTCATTACTTAAATTTAAGAGGGGACTGGATGCCTTTCTTGAAATGTATAATGTTACAGGGTATATACACTAGATTCCTTGATAGGGCGTTGATCCAGGGAACTAGTCTGACTGCCGTATGTGGAGTCGGGAAGGAATTTTTTTCCCCAATGTGGAGCTTACTCTTTGCCACAAGGGTTTTTTTTTACTTCCTCTGGATCAACATGTTAGGGCATGTTAGGTTAGGCTATGGGTTGAACTAGATGGACTTAAAGTCTTCCTTCAACCTTAATAACTATGTAACAAATGTAAATTTGTGGTAAAGAATCAACAAGTGGAACACAATTATGAAGTTGAACGAAATTTATTGGTTATTTTAAATTTTTGTGGAAATTCAAAAACTGAAAAGTGGGGTGTGTGATATTATTCAGCCCCTTTAACTTAATACTTTGTTGCACCACCTTTTGCTGCGATTACAGCTGCAAGTAGCTTGGGGTATGTATCTATCAGTTTTGTACATCGAGAGACAGAAATTCTTGCCCATTATTCCTTGGCAAACAGCTCGAGCTCAGTGAGATTTGATGGAGATCGTTTGTGAACAGCAGTTTTCAGCTCTTTCCACAGATTCTCTATTGGATTGAGGTCTGGACTTTGACTTGGCCATTCTAACACCTGGATACGTTCATTTGTGAACCATTCCATTGTAGATTTTGCTTTAGGTTTGGGATCATTGTCTTGTTGGAAGACAAATCTCCATCCCAGTCTCAGGTGTTTTGCAGACTCAACAGGTTTTCTTCAAGAATAATCTTGTATTTGGCTCCATCCATCTTCCCATCAATTTTAACCATCTTCCCTGTCCCTGCTAAAGAAAAGAAGGCCCAAAACCATGATGCTGCCACCACCATGTTTGACAGTGGGGATGGTGTGTTCAGGGTGATGAGCTGTGTTGCATTTACGACAAACATATCTTTTGGCAATGTTGCCAAAAAGTTCAATTTTGGTTTCATTTGACCAGAGCACCTTCTTCCACATGTTTGGTGTGTCTCCCAGATGGCTTGTTGCAAACTTTAAACAACACTTTTTATGGATATCTTTGAGAAATGGCTTTCTTCTTACCACTCTTCCATAAAGGCCAGATTTGTGCAGTGTACAACTGATTGTTGTCCTATGGACAGACTGTCCCACTTCAGCTGTAGATCTCTGCAGTTCATCCAGAGTGATCATGGGCCTCTTGGCTTTAGAGAGATGGCCGGGTCTTGGTAGACTTGCAGTGGTATGATACTCCTATTTCAATATGATTGCTTGCACAGTGCTCCTTCGGATGTTTAAAGTTTTGGAAATCATTTTGTATCCAAATCTGGCTTTAAACTTCTCCACAACAGTATCACGGACCAGCCTGTTGTGTTCCTTGGTCTTCATGATGCTCTCTGTGCTTCAAACAGAACCCTGAGACAATCACAGAGCAGGTGCATTTATACGGAGACTTAATTACACACAGGTGGATTATATTTATCATCATTAGGCATTTAGGACAACATTGGATCATTCAGAGATCCACAATGAACTTCTGGAGTGAGTTTGCTGCACTGAAAGTAAAGGGGCCGAATAATATTGCATGCCCCACTTTTCAGTTTTTGAATTTCCACAAAAATTTAAAATAACCAATAAATTTTGTTCAACTTCACAATTGTGTTCCACTTGTTGTTGATTCTTCACCAAAAATTTACATTTGGTATCTTTATGTTTGAAGCATGATATGTGGGAAAAGGTTGAAAAGTTCCATGGGGCCAAATACTTTTGCAAGGCACTGTATGTGATAATGGTAGCTGTCAAGAAGCTACGTCCTGTCTCAAATACTAGAGTCAATTGGAGACTGGAGCACAAATGTCAAAGTGTAAGAGAAACACAACAAAAAGGCCCTGATTCTATTTTGGAGTGTTTTGTGCCTCTCTTTCATTTGCACCCATTTTGTTATTCTATTTGCACATTTTGTGAAATCTAATTTTTATATCCTTGCCTGTTTTTTGTTTTTTTATGTTCCAGAGTTGTGGGTGGAGTCTTACAATTCCATACGTTTTTACCTCATTCAATTGCAACTTTTTAAAAGTCATAAAATTTGGCGCAACTTCAGTCCAGTCCCCAATTTTGGCTGGAGGCACAAATAGGTGAATCTATCTGGAGGCACTAAAACATATGTAACCATTAACTGGAAAAAATATACAATGAGGGTTTGAGATGATCAACCAAAATAGTATTGAAAAAATATCTTGGTTGGTCTTCTAAAAGGAGATAGCCACTAAATATAATATATGGTGAAACTAACAATCTGTCAAAATAAATCTGGTCTGGAGCAGGGTTGCCATCTATTCAGAAATTCCTGGACAGTCCATAAAAATAGGTCACTTTTCCCCTGTTGGAAAAATTATTTGATGAGTCAGTGATTTTTCTGAAGCTGGAGAAACGTGTACAGATTTTAATAACTGTAGTTATCTCCCTTTTACTGTTCATAGTCAAGGCAGTTAATGTCCTCATATATGCAGTGGCGTAACGACCGCAGTTGCAGCATTATTATGGTCATCCAATGTGTTTGCACAAAAAGTTGTCAGATTTTTGGGGGCAGCTCTCCAGAAAAAAATAAAAAACAAGGATGGCTACCCTGGTCTGGATAATGGATATTGGTCTACAAGTGTGGTGTTTTTCAGAGGTTTTACTGTATTTTAGATTGATATTTGCTGTGATCGGCAAGTGTTTTTTTTACTTTTAAATATAAACTTTTAAAAAATGCCACGAAAAAGAATTCACAATTTTTATGACTTGAAGTTTTTCTTAATTGAAGGTGTATGAAGAAAGTGTGAATGGAATTTTAAAAAGTTCTGATTAATTGCATTGTACTTCTGCAGGAAACAACTAGAGAATGATCCAGTGTAAACTTGGCCTTAGGACCAATGGGTCCCAACAGTCTGGATAAAATATTGCAATTAGAAACTGTGAAACAAAATGCTAGATGAAAACCTATAATTGATCATGTTGTTTGATAAAATAAATGGTAACAGTAATAAGACATAAACAGTGCATTTATAAGAAGGAAAACAAACTAAAAACGGCAAACCTTTTCAACCATGGCCAGAATATCTTAAGAATGTTATTAGTAACGGTTTTCATACTTGTAAAATTGTATTTGTACAGCGGGCCACTTATAATAATAAAATAATAATTGATTCTTCCTGAATCTGCTTATTAAATTAAAACCACATATTGGTCTGTTTTCATTTAAATAGAAAAAAAAGGTAACTTATTTTAGGCTGTGAAACATTTTTTTTTTGTACATTTTTTTTATTTTGTGCAAGCAATGCTGACTGAAACATAGAGATCACAAATGTAAATACATTATCAATGTTTACCAAGCAGTCTCTGTCCACACAACAAACTAGAAACATTCAAAAAGTGTTTTTCTGAAATCGATTTTTTATCTCCATAGGCTTACCTAATGTAAAAATAACAAACTGAACATTTCTCACCCATTGCAGCTTTAGTGCTGCCTCCCTGCTGCTGCCCTTGGTTTTTCTTGACAGTTTGCAGTAACATAATATCTACAGCTTTTGACTGACTGCTTCAGCCAATCATTGAGCTCAGTAGTAGTTGGCACAAGACCACTGTGCCCAGTGATTAGATGTAGCGGTAACATGCTGTAGTAGTAATGTCACCATTGCTGTCTGTTAACAATAACCATGGCAGCAACAGAGAGAAAGTGCTGAGGGAATATTACCTTTTTTATTTTTTCACATTGGGAAGTTTGTGGACAGATGGAAAGGCGATCGGTGAGGTATTTTTTAACCTTTGCTGGCAGCTTACTTCTTCACCCACATGCACTGCTCCCTGCCCGTTGTTCAGTTACCTATGGCTCCATTGAACCACATGCTCAGCCCTCTATTAACTCTCTAACTGTGCATTTTCCGGGGCCTACTCATAGCTGAAGCTCCGGCCCTAAAGTAAACTCCCACCTGGAGAAGCAAAGCTTGGAGCAAGAGGTGGATGGAGCAGAAAGAGAGGAGAGCTTTTTCTATTTAATCTTTTGCACGATGCTTACATTTTTGGCTGCCCCTTTTTCTTCCTGCCTATGCTCCGGTCACCTGTGCTTTCATCACATCACATTTCTGGTGCAGTGTTCATTGTAGGCCTGGGTTTCTGGCGGCTAGAAGACCCTGGAGTTCATTACTCATTCTCCAGGGCCTACTTGTGCCTAGAAAACTAGACCTAGTGTGAGCACTGAGCTGGAAAAGCAACTCACTTGAGGTACAGAGGAAAATTGGAATTTTGTCAGATCAGCTCATCAAATCCTGTTAGCATGTTTGTTGTAATCGACCAACACCAATGGGATATCTGGGCACAAGATGAATGTTAAAGACATTATTGTCTAAGGGGTAACATCTCTCCTTATGGAAAGTGACATGCCTAACATGCTCAGTCTCCCTAAAGAGGCAATTTGCATAAAGATATTATGGTGCAGTAAAGGTTTTGAGCTCTTCTGTTTCCGAATTTTTGGGTCCAATTGCTAACTATTAGCCCATAAACAAGTCTCTGAGGGAAGTCAGTTATTCTCTATGGATGTTAGGTTCATGGGCCAACTGTAGATGTGCAACAAACAGGGGGATATATCTTGATATACATTAGTAAATTATATTTAGCATATGTAATGTTTAAATACAGCTCTGTAATGTGTTAAATGGAAGCCCGGGGCCAAAAATGATAATTCAGCTATTGGCAGCAACCATCTAGTTTAACTTATGGAAGTGCTACTAAGTTATTAAGTTTTTATCTACTGGCTTCAGAAGTAGGAGCTCTGGTCATGTTTTCCCCAGATAAGAATGTAGAAAATATAGTAGCATCTTTAGAAGCTGTAATCACCAGACATAATCAAGATGGTTGTTAATTTTACCAACAACCAATTCCTCCATCGTACATGTCAAGAAAACTCTCTAGATTGCAGAAACAAGGGAACCCATTCAAAGGGGTTTTGCCACAAATACAACTTATTAAAATCATTAGGGACTCCACCAGTTATAAGACCAAAGATCCTTTGTTTCTTATTTCATCATAATGGACAGTTGTCATGCATAAGAGACGCTGGTTTATATATTGTCTATGGAACAGATGGAGAACTCATAGACAATCGCATGAATCTGCGCTGTTGATATGGGGGACACAGCAGTGGAACTGAAAGAGGAGATAGAAAAAAATATACATATAAAGGAGGTGTCAGGAGTCGAGTTCCCGCCCCTGCACAGGGGGAATCTTGAGCCATGTCTGTCGGTCCCAGCGTCTCACTCAGTCTGATACTGTGCAAAGGATTACTACTGCCTATCCAGGCTCTGCTGTTGTAGCCTGCACTGGTCAGCGGCGAGCAGGCTTTTCTGGGACTAAGTCCTGCTTTGCACACACTGAGCATGCCCAAGGTAAGACCTCTAGGAAGGTCCTGAAGTTGCTCAGGTACTGTAGCAACTTCCATTGGTTCCCTAGGAAGGTCCTAAAGCTGCTGCAGCTATAAAAGATTTGCATGGCCGCACGGCCATGCGCTAGTATCACCTCATGTCATTAGCTTGTTATTTGTGGTCGAGCCTGTATGTGTGTATTCAGGGACCTGGCTGAAATAAGCCCCTAGAATACCAGCACCTCCGGTGAGGAGTTTGCATATATGTATTCAGGGACCTGGCTGAAATAAGCCCCTAGAATGCCAGCACCTCTGGTGAGGAGTGTTTGTGTGCTTTTCTGGGTGCGTGACCACTGACTGCCATCAGCTCAGCAGTTAGCTGTGTTCCCCTGTGACGCTAACAGGGCACAGCATCTTTTTTCTAGCGACTCTGTGGAGTTAACAGAGTTCGCTTATACCGCCATATAGTGCCATTTGCCAGCAGTAGGTTCCTCTCCTGTACGGTCGACCCCGGGTTGCGAACGCACCTAATTATACATATATATATACTCGGTGCATTCCGCCAACCCTAACAGGAGGACCACTGAACAGTTTAACAGCACAAATTTTAGAAAATTGCTGTCCAGATGAAGTCACTTGTCTACACCACCAGATATGAGAGTGACCGTCCTTTTTCATCTGAGATCTTCAATATACCTCAGAGAATTGAGAGTAAAGTTTATGTAGGGTTACTGGCGTCATGTAGTAATGGGGCAACAGCTAGTACTTTTCATAGTTTCATAGGTTTTAAGGTTGAAGGTACACTTAAGTTCATTGAGTTGAACCTGTAACCTAATATGTCAATCCAAAAGAAAGCAAAAACCCAAAGGGGCAGATGCTAATAGCTCCCTATTAGGGGAAATATTCTTTCCCTACTCCCTACACGAAAATCAGTCTATTTCCCTGGAACAACATCCCATCACAGAATTTAGTATCCATAACCTGCAATATTATATTTTTCAAGCTAGGCATGCAGGTCCTCCTTGAACTTTAGTAGTGCATCAGGAAAAAAATGGGAAGGATCCTCCAGCGATGAAACCAGTAGAGCCGGCATATAAAAATGTAGAAACTTTATTGGAACAATTGCAAGGACATAAATCATACCATGAAAAAGGCTCTTTGGTGAAACGCATGGGTTGGTACACCCAGGTGTCCAGCATTTATGCCTTGCAATTGTTCCAATAAAGTTTCTACATTTTTATATGCCGACTCTACCGGTTTCATCACTGGGTGATCCTTCCCTTTTTTCCTGATTCATTGCTGACATCCAAGACTGAGACAGCTCAGTGGGATTTCTTCACCCAGCAAGGTCCATCTATTTAGGGTGCGCTGACTACTTCCCCTCCCTTCTCCCTCATTTCTATTTAGTAGTGCAATGACCATTACAACATCATGTGGTAGAGAGTTCCATAATCTCACTGTACAGATGTACAGTCAAAGATGTACATCAAAGAATCTTTGTCTGCGATGATGATTAAATGTTCTTTCCTCTAGACATATGTCACCATCGCAAGCCTAGGTATAAAGAGATGATTGGAAAAAATCTCTGTACTGTCCCCATCATTTTTTAGGCAAATCCTTTAAAGATGATATCATCAAAATATAACTGGGGCTATCTCACAGGAACCCTTGAAATGCTTTTTTTTCTCAATAAGAATTTTCCAAGTACTTATAGATTGTAGTCACACTATATCAGAGAGATGAGGAGTGAAACTTACATTTTAGCTCTTCACAAAGACTTATTTCTGACCTTTTTATTGAGACTAAGACTTGTATGATGACAGATCCCATACCACCAACCTTTACGTGACCTGTAATCTACAGAAGAAATAAAAAAAACTTGGACAGCACTAAAATAAGTTATACTATAAAGTAAAATGTGCAGATTTACAAGGCTATTTTAGTATTTTAGTCAGATGTAGAATAATAGAAATTACTTAAGTTTTAGCTCAAGGTATCTGTGGAATGTAATTGTGTATTTGATGTAGGTAAAACTGTTCAGTTATTTTTCCAATTCCTTACTAATCACATATTACGAGGATTTAAAGCAAGGCTAAAGGAATATGGTGGTAGAATGTATTTTCATATGCTGCCAAGAAAATCAGTTTTACATAATATGTGGCAAGGCTCCAAATATATCCAGAACTCATATAAAGGTTTTAAATAAATGATTGTTCAAGGGTACACCCATAAGGTTGTGGAGTAAGAACATCCAGAGCTAACAAACATTAGCATTCTGGCAGCTCACTGTGTAATTCATGGCTGGTATTTGTGTTTAGTTATATATATTATTTCTAAATGTATCTTCAGAAATTTAATTGTATTATTATAAATTTCCTTTAAGAGAATAAGAGGACTTGAACTCTAGTGCCACCTATTGGACATAGCAATCCTAAATGTGAAGACTGACTCTGTAACAAGACTTGCCACATGACTTAGCATAAATACCAAACCAATCACTTTATTTGCAGACATGTTTTTGGGGGGTTCAGACTTCTTGTTTTGCACTGATGAGGGGCATACACCCGAAAACACTTCTCTGCAAATAGAGTGACTGGTTTGGCTTTTATCCAAAGTCAAGTATCAAGTCTAGTTAAAGTGTTGATATTGACGTTTAGGATTTCCAATAAGTGGCACTAGGGTTCAAGTCCTTTTCCTCTTTGAAGAGGCAATTTGCATATATAATTTCCTAAAGAAGCATTACATGCCAATGAGTCACTGGCTTGGCATTGTGCACAAGGAAAGACCCTATCACTTAAATTTTGTTTCTGAAGCATTATATTGAGCATATTTCCAAGTAACATCACATATAGTACAAAAATTTAATACTGAAATACTATAGAGGCCATGTGCTAGTATTAAACTTAAGGAATATATTACAATGCTCCTGACACTTTTCTAAAATGTGGGCAGGAATTAGCATCAAAAGAGCAATAATTTACAGCATAACCGGATTTAAATTTTAGGTTAAATCTATTTCTGGTAAAATCTGGTGAACATAGATTATGGCACATGCACATCCTGAGATATGCCAAATTAATCAACAAGATAGTCTAAACTTGGCACATTTTGAAAATTTTTTAAGACTGGTATGAAATGCCACTCTTTAATTTATTATCATGGAAAATTTAAACTTGTGAAAAAGTGACTATGAGATTATGCATGTTGCAATATTATGATAAACTATTAGAAATTATCAAATCTTTTGAAATTCAAAATTGCCATGTTTGTCAAATTTTTCATAAAATGCACTTCTTACTCAAATTGCAGGTACTCCAATTGCCCTAAAATATGTGCGTACATGTGATGCAATCACAGTCTTAGCAATGTCAAGGTGACCTCATCATAGGAAAGGATAGAAACTTAGTGGTAACCAACAGACCATTTAATAACATAGTGCCTCGACAGACTTTTCATGTTTTTTATTAAAAAAAACTGTCCAAAAATTATCCCTCTTAGTTATTTGTAATCCGTCCCTGACTCAAACTATTGGTATCACTTTTAGAGTTGGCATCATACTGCTATAACTGAGATGAATGATGTATCATGTGTTCCATAATCTACTTTCTCATTACTACCATGATTGACGAAGGCAATGGAAAGCAATTGTGACAGTACTACTATCCGGACAGTGATGATGGTGCTTCTGTTGTTGCTTTTTCTCTTTTACACTACCCTATCCATTGCCACTTTTATATCTTACATCTTGTAGAACACTATAGTTAACTTTTGACAATCTTTTTGACCTCCGTTAAACAACCCCTGCAAAAAAGGCTTTAACAAGAAATGCTAGGTAGGTACACTGACTTTTAGGGAATCTAACAGCAGGTTTTTGCTATTTAATCTGAGAGCAGCATAACATAGAACATACCATAGAAGATAGGAAGATAGCCTAATTTTATGGATGTGACACTTTCTCATGAAGCTTGCTTTAGTTTCAATACAATCAGTGTTTTATCAGCAGGAAGTTATGACTACAGGATTAAGTGTCTCCTGCCAGGTAGTCCGGTAAATCTGTATAACTCTGCCCCCACCACTGATTGGCAGCTTGCTGACTATATACAGTATACACAGAAAGCTGCCAAACAGAGGTGTGATCGCGGCTATGCACAGCTAAGCACTCGTAGCATTGCTTCATCTGCAGCAAAGAAATTAGGGATTTTATCAAAATTTTACCAAGCAGTCCAGTAAATGATGCAACACTGGAAAAAGGCTCTTATCCCCACATCATGCTGCTGTCAGACTACACAGAAAAAGCTGCTGACAAATTCTCTTGAAAGCAAAGTTTGTCAGCATCCCTCAGCATATGTATGATGTGTATGGGTTTCATTAGACTAGTAAAGATGTGCAAAAATAGACATGCACAGTTAAATGTCTACATTTTCTTTTCCATTTTTCAATAAAGTTCAACACCCTTCCGAAAGTTACTTGTTAGGGCTAGCGGATCGCACCGAGTATTGAGAGATAGATACGAGGTGCGTTTGCAGCCGGGGTCCACCGTGCAGAGATACCTGCTGCTAAGTAATAGGGGATGGACACTGAGCTCACACGTAGGTTAACCTCACCCCGTGTGAAATGTAAGCGACCTCTGTTGATTCACAGAGTCACGCTGTACACAGAAAACTATTACCCTAAGGCCGGCCTCACACTCAACGTAGAAAAATACGGTCCGTTTTTTACGGCCGTAATACGCCTCAAGCTTCGAAATACGGTTATCCGTAAGAACTCCGTAGGCAAGGTGTGGTCGCGTATTTTGCGCAGGTAATGTTGCGTATGTAATCCGTATGCCCACCGTAATGCATATTTTTCATGCAACATGACAAAATGGACATTTAACGGTTTTGGAGGCTGAACTTGATTGCAATTACCGTCATCAACCCTATTTAAGGCCCCTACAACAGGTGGCTCCCTCCCATATGGTCATTTTGTGGTTTGACATCTGTTGTAGTGTTGTGGTAACATTTGTACCATGTCTGACCACTTGCAGTTCACCCCAACGCAGCGGGTTTTGTTTAACTGGGTCTTGTTGCATCGGTTTGGCCAGCCATACCCTGTGATTGTGGATCCGCGAAGGAGGAGCAGAAGAATGTGGGTGCATCCTCTTTTGACCCAACGCCTCACTAAAGGCCATTTTCATAGGCTATATACAGCTCTGCGTGAACATCCTGAAAAGTTCTATCTCTACTGTCGCATGACAATCCAAACATTTGACAGATTGTTGGAGATATTACGCCCAGGAATCACATTTCAGGACACAAGAATGCGCAAAGCCATCTCCGCCGAGGAACGTCTTCTCCTTACATTACGGTATGTATTCTACATCCTCACATACTGTATGTTGATGCTTTTTTTTTTTTCTGTGTTTGTTTCTTTTTTTTACCCAGAATATGTGTACATTAGGTCACAAGCAGATGTGACAAAGTTACAAAAATATTATAGTTAAGCACCCTTTGGAAATTTGTATTTTTCCAGCGTGCTTTTTTGTTTCTTACAAAGCAAATATGATTGTGCTTATTCATGTTTTGTGTGCACTCGTGAAACCTACATAATTTTGTTTTGGGTTTCTCTTTCAGATTCCTGGCCACTGGATTGTCCTTTGCGGGACTCCACCTGGAGTTTTTGATTGGCCAATCAACAATTTCTGGCATTGTGCGTTTAACCTGTCGGGAAATATGGGATAGACTCAAGGACCTTGTGATGCCTGAGCCAAAACAGGCTGTTTGGCTCAAAATAGCCCGTGGGTTTCAGGTCAATTGTGACTTTCCAAACTGCATTGGAGCGGTGGATGGGAAACATACCAGGGTACGTAAGCCGCCGAACTCTGGCTCCCAATTCTACAACTATAAGCAGTTTTTCTCTGTAGTTCTGTTAGCTGTAGTTGACAGTAACTACAGGTTTATAATTGTAGACATTGGGGCCTATGGCCGAACTGGAGACTCTAGGGTCTTCAATTCGTCTATAATGGGTCGGCGGCTACATGACAACCAGTTACATCTCCCACCACCACAACAACTCCCAGGCTCCACTGCAGAAGCAATGCCTTTTTTTTGGTTGGTGATGAGGCGTTCCAACTGACCAGACACGTCATGAGGCCTTATCCCCGGCGCAACCTGGACCACCGTCGGAGGATCTTTAATTTGCGCCTTTCTAGGGTGCGGAGACTGGTGGAGTGCGCCTTTGGTATTCTGGTGGCCAAATGGCGTGTCCTCCAGACTTCCATACAGCTCAGTGAGGCTACAGTCAATGAAGTTATCAAAGCCTCAGTAATTTTGCACAACTATACCCGCATACATGATTGCTTCTCAGATGGTAATGATGAACACATGTTGCGTAGTGTAATTAGGCCAACACCACATGGCCCTCCTCCGCGCCGTCCCCTTTCTGGCATCAAAGTTAGGGATGTTTTGTCAAATTATTTTGTTTCTCCTCAGGGTTCTACTCCCTGGCAAGATTATGCTGTTTCTCAGTTGTGATTTCCTTATTTGATAGATTGCTTGTCAAAATATACTATTTTCTGCCCCTGAAACAGTACTGTGTGTGTTGTGTTTCCTTACTGACCATATGTTTATGTTTATAGAATATGTGTGTTATGCAATAATGATTTTGCCACAAACATCAATTGGCTTTTTTCATCAAATTTTAGTTAAATACCAAGCCTTTTTTGGTTTCCTTGATAACATATTTTTTTCATATGTTAGATTTCCTTTTTTTTGTTATTTATAAACAAGAAAACACAACAAAGTGGAAATGGTGCCCCAAAAAATAACAAACATGGTAGGCAGCTCACAAAAATAAAGATTATGAATAAAACACAAAAAAATATTACAGATCCCTGTAAGTTGGCGGGGGAGATGGTGGCAGCTCCGGGTCCTGGTCAGGGGGCCTTTGTTGGGCCAATGGGACTTCATCCTGTGAGGATGCAGTGGCTTGTGGCCCAGAATTCTGGCCTTGTCCATATTGGCCAGTTGGGTGGTGTCCATAAGCCAATTGTCTCTGTGCCTCATGCTGACGGATATATTGGCTTGCATCATACCCAACCCCAAAATGGCCATGTTGTCCAAACCCAGGTTGGGACCAGCCTACATCACTGGGTCTGGAAAAGTGGCCATATTGGGATTGGGGGTTGTAGGCTGCCATTTGGTAGACTGATGGCCTTTGTATATTTGGTGGTGGGAGGGGTTGAGGTGTAGGCATACGTGGAGTAGGTGCAGCAAATCCTGATTGATCCTGCTCCTGTTGAGGGAATTGAAGGCGCAAGAGGTTGGTTTGGGAAAGCTGCCTTCGCTCAAGATATTCAAACACCTCATAGGGGTTATTTGGAGGTGTGCTTAAATCAATCAGGATTTGCATACACACTCTCACACGTAGCCTCACCTCACGGGGAAGGGGTCTAAGGTAACGGGCAAGGCTGCGGGCAAAGGCCTCCTCTCCATCATCTGTTGCTGCCCTGGCCAAATGATTGAGGACCCCAGGGTCAACATCATTTCTTGTGGCTTTCAGCTCTCTCCTTCGGCGGGCTCTCCGTAAAGGCCCAGCTGCCTGTGGGGATGACACCAGTGGGCGTGGAGGGCTGCTGCTCTGGGCATGTTCCTCATGCCTTTCAGCATCATGTGCTGCTGATGGTGGTGGTGCTGCATCTTCCTCACTTGCTGCTGCCTGCAGTGATGATGATGCTGATGGGTCCTCAAGGATGGATGCGGAAGATTGAAAAGATGGGCCTGCCACCTCTTCATCCACACTTACAGGATCGATCACAGCCTCCGATTCCGACCCGGTCTCCCTCTCTGTGAGGTTAGACTGTGTCCTGTTAATAAAAGGCAAAAACTAAAATTATAATTTTAAGTGCCATTGTTTAATTACACATCTGTGAGATATATTCACAAAAAATACATACACACAACCTCAGATCAGCACAACATCTCCTTCTCTACTCCACTCTTATCTCAGATTCACACAAGAATATACAAGATTTTTCTTGGGGAGCACCCCAAATGTTAACAACACTATCACAACACATCATAATGTCGCATACCATTTCAAGCTACCACAAAACCATGAAGACCCACCTCTTCAAACAATCACAGAACTTCCAGTACCAACCCATCGAACAAACCACTGCATGAACATCTCTAATCTCGCCTACTACATTCTCACCCATCCCTTGTAGTAGGTAGTGATGCTTGGCGGCCAGGGTCCTCTCTCCTCCAGGACCCTTTTTGACTTTATGCTTGTTTACATTCTTGTTTGAACTATATTTACACATCCTTACATGTAATTCGCAATGTAATAACCCTAACAAAAAATAATTACTATGATTGCTTATCACTAAAAATGTGTTGAGAGGTTATTACTTACTGCCTAAGATTCATACTGACATCCAAAAATGAAAGACGGTGATAGTAGATATATTTCCGCTTCTTGAGTGGGGCTGATGACCCACTTCTTGCCCGCTGCTGTCTTTCACGCCGGTATTGGTCCCGGATGCTGCGCCATCGTGTCATGACATCATCCACTGCAATTACATGGTCACAAATATTGGTCAATATCATTCTGAACATAGCTTATTCCAGTTGGCAGTGATATATTATTCTTAGTTTAAATATTTTTTGCTCTTGCACCATTATTTCCATGGTGCTGCAGATGTTAAAGGGGTTACATGCAGTGGTCTATATATCGATCACAATTGGAAACTTTACAGTCACAGACTGGTACAGAGGGGAGAGAACCCTGTTCTTGCAAACATACATTAGGTCAGATTTTGAATGTGAAATAAAAATGCCTTCTGCAATAATTAGCCTAATGTGACAATTTATGACAAATAAAGACAAGGGTCAACACCCCTCTGGACGAGGTATGAGTCCAAAGAAATATTTAGCAGCGCAACATCAAGATTGCCTATGTACATAAACACTTTGGCATATTAATCAGCTTTTGGAATTGGCAAAAATGGCCCTAAATGACATAGATATATGAAAATGATTGGTCAAGTAATCATGTAGGGAAAGCATCTTGTAAAGTAAAATCTTGGGAATACATGAGTGTACTTACATAGACTTGTCTGCTCCGCACGTGGCCGTTGGGCATAATCAGGGAATAGAAGACCACAGATGGCCCTCCAAGCTGCCTCTTTCCTGGCCCGATTTGAGTAGTTGGGATCCCGCTGGTCCCATATTTCTGGCCTTTCTTGGACCAGGATGAGGAGCATGTCAACATTAATTATCCTGGCCATGATGCATTCCACTCTGTGGAGGCGACCACCAGACTTCCGGGATGTCTGTGTGGCTTTTTCAGCTAATTAGCATGTCTGGGATTCATGTTTGAGGGCTTGTCTCAATTCCTTGCACCTGGCGATGTCTGGAGATGTCTGGTGTATTTCACGCAAGTCACACTGCTGGTCCGTGTGTAATCCGTATTTTTTGCGCCCCCATAGACTTTCATTGGCGATTTTTATGCGCAATACGGTGACAAACGCAGCATGCTGCGATTTTGTACGGCCATAGAAGACTGTATAATACGGATCAGTAAACTACGGCTGATAGGAGCTGGGCCATAGAGAATCATTGGGCTGTGTGTTATGCGTTTTTTACGGATGTATTTTCTGCGCTCATACGTCCGTAAAACTCGCCAGTGTGAGGCCGGCCTAACTAGGGTTGTGCTTGCTCTGGAACTCTTCTGTGCTAACCGCACACATGAAGGAACCAGATGCTAAGCCAAGGCTAATTGCCCCCACTGACACTAGCTGCCTGCCTGAGTGTACAGCCCCAGAGCTAAACAGATTCTCCACATATGACTGAGTGGTAGAGTATCCACTGGCAACAGCCAAACACAATTGATACTAGCGCATGGCCATGCGGCAATGCAAACCTTTTATAGTTGTAGCTTCTTCAGGACCTTCCTAGTGGACCAATAGGAGCTGCAACAGGACCTGAGCATGTGACCACCGACCTCCAATGAGAGGTCTTCCTTTGGGCATGCTCAGAAGGAGAAAAGCAGGACTTAGTCCCAGAAGCGTCTACTCGCCGCTGACCAGTACTGGCTACAATGGCTGAGCCTGGAAGGGCAGCAGTAACCAAGTGCACAGTATCTGCCTGAGAAGGCTCCACTGCGGCTGGAGAAGAATGGGAGACCATAGCGGAGGTGATTCGAGATTCCCCCTGTGCAGTGGCGGGAACTCGAGACCTAACATTACTAAATACAAATGGTATTTCTTTTATTTAAAAAATACACAATTTTTCCAGCCTTTCACAAAAATGATTGCACAAGAAATGCAAAAACTCAGTACAATTGGTTATGACAAGCAAGCACAATATCTGACAATGATTTCAGAATTTTTTTTCTTTGTAAAAATTATTATTATTATTATTATTTATTATTATAGCGCCATTTATTCCATGGCGCTTTACATGTGAGGAGGGGTATACATAATAAAAACAAGTACAATAATCTTGAACGATACAAGTCACAACTGGTTCAGGAGGAGAGAGGACCCTGCCCACGAGGGATCACAATCTACAAGGGATGGGTGAGGATACAGTAGGTGAGGATAGAGCTGGTTGTGCAGTGGTTTGATCGGTGGTTACTGCAGGTTGTAGGCTTGTCGGAAGAGGTGGGTCTTCAGGTTCTTTTTGAAGGTTTCGATGATAGAATTATTGTGCTTTCTTGCTGCAGCTTTCTAATGCATTGTGATACAAGAACAAAATATTATATTTGTAATTCAAATACAGCAGAATGATGCAGCTACACTATATTAATGAAAATCCACACTGAGTTTGAAACTCCTGCTGGCTCCGGTCCTATGTATATCTCTAACCCCCTATCAATTGAATTTCTGTATTATGCCACGTTCATACGTTCAATATTTGGACAGTATTTAACATCAGTATTTGTATGCCAAAATCATTGGTGGAACAATCAGAGGAAAAGTATGGAGTCACACTGGAGTATGGTGTCCGATATGAGATCATTGAATGCGATATGCTAATGACCCTCGGCTCATGCTCTGCTGAAAGTGGGAGACGAGTGTCATGCTACTGTACTCTGATCCTCTTGCTCAGACTAGTTGGAGAAAGTAATTTTTCCATCTCCTCCGATGCTGGCGTCGGCGTATATTGCACCGTATTCGAGTGATATCCGAGTGCTGTGCATTGTGTCACTCGCACCCATACACTTATAAGGGTGCGAGTGAGCCGAGACTAAGATGAATCTCGGTGCCAATTGCAGCATACTGCAATTTCACACACAAGCAGAATACAACAGAGATAAAATATGCTGCTCGGGATTGCCCCATAGAGTAACACTGGGCCGAGTGCTATGCGATGTTTTATCCCATAGCACTCGGCCATATGGTACGGTAGTATGACTCAAGCCTAATAGAAACATGTGCACTACTTCTACATTTTTCACCCACTTCTGATTTTGGCTTACAAATACTGGTGTAAAATACTGACCAAATACTGAACGTGTGAACTTGGCCTTATTCTCACATTACTACTCTGATCTTCTTCACTGCTGCAGTTATACAATACTTTACTATCTGAAGTATTTAACCAATATTTTAAGGTTTTCTCTTCTTATCTATGTTACTGAACTATGATCGCTGGAGTGTTTGACCTTACCACATTGGTCAAACACTCCTGACAATAATGTATTGAATAAAAGCAGCAGTGAAAAAGATGAAAGTAGTAGTCTGGGAATAGCTGACAGGTTCCCTTTAAGTCACAGTAAAATGGCTACTGCATTCCCTGCCTAGGCTTTTATATGGGCTATGATAGTCACTCCTGATTGGCTGCGCTATACTATGTGATGTGACAGCTGCAATGCATTAGAGAAAGTCCACATGGTCACACTTTATATCATGTCAGTCTTCTGTGACTGATGCAATCTGCTGCAATGTGTAAAAAGGCGACAGCAAATTAGCGCAAATTGAATAGCACATTGCTTGAATTCTCAGGGACCTGCAAAGTTCAAAAGTTGACTCAAATTTCATATACACGATATGGACAAAAATTTTAGGACACACCTCTTAATCACTGAATACAGGCTCACCATTCCATCACATTGCCACAATTGGAAAAAATCTAGACCTTAGCCACATTGTCTGCCTGAATTCTCGAATAGACTTGAAACAGGATACCACTGATGGATTAAGTCAGTTCACAAAATTTCTTCACTCCTAAATATCTCACTATAAATTGTGAAAGATATTATATAAAATAGGAAGCGTTTAGGAACCGCAGCAACTCAGCCACGAAGTGACAGAACATGTAAAATTACAGAGCAAGGTCACTGAGTACTGAGCATTGTGTATGCTCTGCTGACTCAACAGCTGCAGATTTCCAAACCTCTGCTAGCATTACAACACAGAGACCGCCCTGGGAGTTTTATGGTCTGGGTTTTCATGGCAATGCAACTGTATTTTAGTGTTACATCCCCAAGAACAATTTCAAATGTCGGGTAGTGTACAGCACACCATCACTAGACCAGTGGACACATGTTCTGTGGAGTGAAAAATCACACTGCTTTATCTGGCAGTCTAAATGATGAGTCTGGGATTGGAAATTGCCCGTGGAATCTTGTCTGCCTGATTGCACTGTTTTAACCATTGAAACAAGGCAAAATTGATTCAGCTCAACCCTAGTCGGTCCCGATGTAACTCGGATAACTGAAGCGGGGATCGCGTCTCTGCCAGACACCGTGGAGAACACTTGCAAGTAAAGAGATCCAGCTTCAGTAGGTAAAATGTAAATGCTTTATTTCAATCCATTTAAAATAGTAACATGACTGCCAATTGCATACCCAGCCGGGATTACCGGAGGAAGAGTGCCGAGTGAGGACTGAACGCGTTTTGAACACGCAATGTGTTCTTAGACTTGGCACCGAGATCTTGTCTCCGGAGATCTCAGCTCCTGAAATCTCAATTGCATATGCGCCGCCTCCAGCATAGTCCCACTCCTACCTCTGTTAAACACCACCTTCTGCAAGCCTGGGGCCTCCTGCCTCGGCTGCTGCCTGCTTCCTGCAACGGAGACCCTGCCACTTGGGTTCCCGCTCAACCGCCACTCCCAGATAAGCTAACGAAAAAGTGCATTATAAGATGCACCATCATTTTATTAAAACATTTTTTCCTATTTTCCCCCTCAAAATTTGGGGTGTCTCTTGTAATCTTCAAAATATGGTATTTATTTTTTACCACTAAAATAAAAATAAAAACCTTACCCCATAAAATAATGAGTGGTGTTTCCCATGTGACTAAATTAAGAATTTTTTCTTGCTTTTTTTTGTACAATATCTGGTAAAATTATGCCATATAAAATTATAATTTGTGTCACAAAAAAAAAGCCTTCATATGGCTATGTTGAATAAAAATGTAAGAAAAAGGTATGAGTTTTGGAGGAGGGCCAAGAAAAAAAAGAATACTCAAACATGAAAATCCCCCTGTAATGAAGGGGTTAAGCCATACTAGAAACAGAATAAAATAAGACCCCCAAAAATGGGAGGCAGAGACCTTAGAAGATTATCAGTAATATTATATTCTGTAAGCATGTATTAATGATCGTCTTACTTTCTTTCCTGAGTGGAGTCATGCAGGCAAATGACAGATGTGAATGTAATAACGCAGAAATACAACATGAGACATATCAATGAGGTTACAAACAGATTGTATAGACAGTAGAAATGTGCTTAGAAAAGGCAACGCAAAAAGCCCATATGACAAAGCAAGTATGTGCCATGAAAGTGGAAGAAAGGGGAGAGTCATTGACAAACTTAATGGTGTGCTAAAGAAGTGTGAGCAAGTCTCTGAGATCCAATTCATGAAGTTGACTGTAAATTCACTTTAGTTTTACAACCCAGATCAGCAGACTTAAATCTTACATTGCAGCAGCAGGGATAATTTTGAACTTATATTTACCTTAGCAGATGGCAAATCAGATAATATTTGCTATTCATATATAGTACATAAATATAGCATTTGTGGCAGCTGAACATAAAGATTTACTGAGCAAAGCACAAATGAGTAATGTATGGTTACGTGCACTTTCAGCTACAGAAGTGTATATCTATATACCTGCTGACAATGCACTAAATTTAGCCATCTTATAGACTGTAAGCTTGCGAGCAGGGCCCTCACTCCTCCTGCAACTGATGAACTATGTGTTACTTTGTGATGTCTTTTTTGGCGTTATATGAATAAAATTATTATTATTTTTTATTAGCATGCAAAAAATGTTGCCTAAAATGGTTTTAGAATAAATTACCTCAATTCTGTCTATTTGATCAAATCACCTATGGCTCCATACCACCTCTTGTTTTTAAATATATACTGTGGTCATTTTCCTGAAGCCGCAAGGAAATGAATGGGAAAGGGGTTTTCGCTCAATGGTGCCAACATCTAATGTGCACCCAGACACCGCAGCATCACCCCACTCCAGCCGCCGGCCTCCTGAAGCAGGGTCCCTGCCACCTGAAGTAGCGACTCTGCCTCCTGTGACCCCGCTCCCCTGCCAACGACCCCTCCGGTAAGCTATCAATAAAACAGATTATAAGATGCATCACCATGTTATATTACATAAAATTAAATAAAATTCCATCCCAAAATTTGGGGTGTGTCTTATAGTCCAGTGCATCTTGTAGTCCGCAAAATACGGTATACATACACTGCTCAAAAAAATAAAGGGAACAATTAAACAACACAATGTAACTCCAGGTCAATCACAATTCTGTGAAATCAATCTGTCCAGTTATGAATCAACGATTGTGAATCAATTCCTAGTGCTGTTATGCAAATGGAACAGACAAGTAGAAATGATAGGCAATTAGCAAGACAACCCCCATAAAGGAGGTTCTGCGGGGGGGTGACCACAGACCATTTCTCTATTCTCATCCTTTTTGCTGTTCTTTTGGTCACTTTTGCATTTTGTCGTTGCTCTCACCCCTACAGGTACTATATAGTAGCATGAGGCGGTGTCTACAACCCACAAAGTTGCTCAGGCAGTGCAGCTCATCCAGAATGCAACATCAATGCAAGTTGTGGCAAGAAGGGTAGCAAGGAGAAACAGGATAAGCAGTGCCAGGCCCCTGCAAAATGACCTCCATCAGGCCTCTAACATCCATGTGTCTGCTCAAACTGTCAGAAACAGACTCCATGAAGGTGGTATGAGGGCCCAAAGCCCACAAGTGGGTGTTGGGCTTACACCTCAACACCATGCAGGGTTATTGTTATTTGCCAGAGAACACCAAGATTGGCAGATTTGACATTGGAGCACTGTGCTCTTCATGGATGAGAGCAGGTTCACACTGAGCACATGTGACAGACATGACAAAGATTGGAGATGCCATGGAAAACGTTCTGTTCCTGCAACATCCTCCAGCATGACCAGTTTGGCAATAGATCAGTAATGATGTGGGGAGGCATTTCTTTGGAGGACTGCACAGCCCTCCACGTGCTAGTCAGAGGTACCCTGACTGCCAATAGGTACCAGGATGAGATCCTCAGATGCATTGTGAAACCATATGCAGGTGCAGTGGGCCCTGGGTTCTTCTCATGCATGACAATGCTAGGCCTCATGTGACTGAAGTTTGTCTGCAGTTCCTGCATGATGAAGGCATTGATGTTATGGACTGGCCTGCCCATTACAAAGACCTGAATCCAATCGAGCACATCTGGGACGTCAAGTCTCCTTCCATTTACCAATGCATCATTGTACCACATACTC
Organism: Ranitomeya variabilis; assembly: GCF_051348905.1. Taxonomy (NCBI): domain Eukaryota; kingdom Metazoa; phylum Chordata; class Amphibia; order Anura; family Dendrobatidae; genus Ranitomeya; species Ranitomeya variabilis. The sequence goes on along the minus strand of NC_135237.1, from coordinate 84,841,264 downwards.
TGCGAGAGTTGACTGATGCTTAATCTGCAGTACAGACCAAAAGTTTGGGCACACCTTCTCATTTAAAGATTTTTCTGTATTTTCATGACTATGAAAATTGTACATTCATACTGAAGGCATCAAAACTATGAATTAACCTATGTGGAATTATATACTTAACAAAAAAGTGTGAAACAACTGAAATTCTATCTTATATTCTAGGTTCTTCAAAGTAGCCACCTTTTGCTTTGATGACTGCTTGCACACTCTTGGCATTCTCTTGATGAGCTTCAAGAGGTAGTCACCGGGAATGGTCTTCCAACAATCTTGAAGGAGTTCCCAGAGATGCTTAGCACATGCTGGCCCATTTGCATTCACTCTGCGGTCCAGGTCACCCCAAACCATCTCGATGGGGTTCAGATCTGGTGACTGTGGAGGCCAGGTCATCTAGTGTAGAACCCCATCACTTTCCTTCTTGGTCAAATAGCCCTTACACAGCCTGGAGGTGTGTTTGGGGTCATTGCCCTGTTGAAAAATAAATGATGGTCCAACTAAACGCAAACCGGATGGAATAGCATGCCGTTGCAAGATGCTGTGGTAGCCATGCTGGTTCAGTATACCTTCAATTTTAAATAAATCCCAACAGTGTCACCAGCAAGGCACCCACGCACCATCACACCTCCTCCTCCTCAATGGTGGGAATCAAGCACAAAGACATGGTGGTTAGAACCAAAGATCTCAAATTTGGACTCATCAGACCAAAGCACAGATTTCCACTGGTCTAATGTCCATTTCTTGTGTTCTTTAGCCCAAACAAGTCTCTTCTGCTTGTTGCCTGTCCTTAGCAGTTGTTTCCTAGCAGCTATTTTACCATGAAGGCCTGCTGCACAAAGTCTCCTCTTAACAGTTGTTGTAGAGATGTGTCTGTTGCTAGAACTCTGTGTGGCATTGACCTGGTCTCTAATCTGAGCTGCTGTTAACCTGTGATTTCTGAGGCTGGAGACTCGGATAAACTTATCCTCAGAAGCAGAGGTGACTCTTGGTCTTCCTTTCCTGGGGCGGTCCTCATGTGAGCCAGTTTCTTAGTAGCGATTGATGGTTTTTGCCACTGCACTTGGGGACACTTTCAAAGTTTTCCCAATTTTTTGGACTGACTGACCTTCATTTCTTAAAGTAATGATGGCCACTCGTTTTTCTTTACTTAGCTGCTTTTTTCTTGCCATAATACAAATTCTAACAGTCTATTCAGTAGGACTATCAGCTGTGTATCCACCAGACTTTTGCACAACACAACTGATGGTCCGAATCCCATTTTTAAGGCAAGAAATCCCACTTATTACACCTGACAGGGCACACCTGTGAAGTGAAAACCATTCCCGTTGACTACCTCTTGAAGTTCATCAAGAGAATGCCTAGAGTGTGCAAAGCAGTCATCAAAGCAAAAGGTGGCTACTTTAAAGTACCTAGAATGTAAGACATAATTTCAGTTGTTTCACACTTTTTTGTTAAGTATATAATTCCACATATGTTAATTCACAGTTTTGATGCCTTCAGTGTGAATGTACAATTTTCATAGCCATGAAAATACAGAAAAATCTTTAAATGAGAAGGTGTGTCCAAACTTTTGGTCTGTACTGTATGTCTGGGAGGAGATTCTTCAGGAGAACATCCGACCCTTTATCAAGAGCATGCCCAGGCATTGTAAGGAGGTCATGCAAGCACATGGATGCCACACACATTACTGAACATAATTTCCTTGTCTTGAGGCATTTCCACTGATGTTTGATCAGCCTGTAATTTCATTTTCCACTTTGATTTTGAGTATCATTCCAAATGCAGACCTCCATGGGATATGAATTTTGATTTACAATGATCATTTTTATATCTTATTGTTCTCAACGTATTCCATTATATAATGAATAAAGATTTGCAACTGGAATATTTCATTTAGTGATATCTAGGATGTGATATTTTAGTGTTCCCTTTAATTTTTTGAGCAGTGTATATATATTTTCATACATATGTATGTGAACAGTTAAGCAAACTGAAGATGAAATGATGTCTAAAAGGCCTAAAGTTAAAGTTAATCATAATAATAATAATCTTTATTTTTATATAGCGCTAACATATTCCGCTGCCCTTTACAGTTGACACATTTCATTTGTTTTTTAGAGACATTTTTTTTAAATATTTTTCTTTTTAAAAATTACAAAATGGAAAATGGGTCCATGAAAAGGTTTGGGTACCCTGCACTGTTAGTACCTAGTAGCATTCCCTTTTCAAAGTATGACAGCTTGTAAATGCTTTTTGTAGCCTGACAAGAGTCTTTCAATTTTTGTTTGAGGGATTTTTATCCATTCTTTCTTGGAACATTCTTTCAGATCCGTGAGATTCCTGGGTCGTCTTGCATGCACTGCTATTTTGAGGTCTAACCACAGATTTTCAATGATTTTCAGATCAGGGGACTGTGAGAGCTATTGTAATGCATTCAGCTTGTGCCTTTTGATGTAGTCTATTGTGGATTTTGATGTCTGTTTAGGATCATTATCCAGCTTCCACTTTTTACAGATGGTGTTATGCTTGCATCAAGAATTTGTTGACATTTCATTGAATCCATTCTTCCCTCTACCCGTAAAATATTCCTAGTGTCATTGGCTGCAACACAACTCCAAAGCTTGATTGATCCACCCCCATACTTAATGATTGACGAGATGTTCTTTTCCTGAAATTATGTGCCCTTTTTTTCCACCCTGTAATAATTATAATTAGGGGATAACTCAGGAGACTCTTTGCATGGAACAAGACAACTACAGGACACAGTTTTATAAGTGGTAAAGTCTATATTATCACATGGTGATTCAATGGTGCAGAGAGAAACTCAAGTCCACAACACTTGGTGTAAATATTAAACGCAGCTTAGCAGTCTATAGGAAACTTCAGAGGAAAATGCCATCAAGCAGAAAGTCTATGAAGTACAGTTATTCTTGAGGATGCTTGACACGAATAAATCCTTGTCTTAGTCCAAACACAGATAGATAAGCTTATAAGGCAGTTCAAATCATATCTTAGCTCAACCAGGGAGGCCTGGTCAATAGTCTCAGCTTTTTGCAGAGCAGAAACAGCTTACATGTCCAGCAAATGCAGATGGAAGTAACCACGAGCAGCAGATGAAGGAGGATTACTGGAAACTAGTGTATGCAGCAGGAACTCAGAGCAGAGTAGCAGGATCACCACACAGGTTCACAGGAGCAGGTATATAGCCAGGGAGTAATCAGAGGTCAGGAGCTGGATGCAAGGCAGAATACTCTAGCACAGACTGAAGGCTGGGGTGGAGTTTTATAGCAGGAAGACAGTGCACATGAGACCAAAGACGCCATCTTGGAAAAGGGCAGTAACGCACAAAAGGTTGAAAATGTTCAGAGTCCTGACACACACATACCTTTGATCATTTGGACAAAAGAGTTCTATTTTAACCTCATTGTTAGACAGGACTTGTTTCCAAAATGCCTCAGGCTTGTTTAGATGTTCTTTTGCCATACTTCTGACACTGAATTTTATGATGTGGACACAGGAGAGGTTTTCTTCTGATGTCTCTTCAATAAAGGCCCTATTTCAGAAGAACAGTGTACCAGAACTCCAGACTCTGCTAAGTCTTTCTGAAGGTCTTTTGCAGTCAAGCAGGGGTTATTATTTGCCTCTATAGCATTCCTATGAGCAACTCTAACTTAAATTTTGCTTGGCCTTCTAGACCTTATCTTGACCTCATCTGTTCCTGTTAACTGCAATTTCTTAATTGCATTTATAACTGAGGAAAGGGCAACTTGATGTCTTCTTATAGCATTATCGTTCTTTGTGAGCCTCCACCATTTTTATTTTAACCAGTGCTAAGCAACTGCATGGAAAAACCCTTGGCTGCCGTTTTTTGACACAAGGTTAGAGGAGGCTGGGTTTTTATAAATCTGGTAAATTTGCATCACGTGGCCTTTCCTAATGATGATCATGAACAAACCAATGCCCTAACAGTCTCAGTAGGTGTAGGACCTGCGATAACGTCGCGGTCTTGTGATTGGTGGCGTGACCGCTCATGTGACCGCTCACGTGACTGCGACGTCATCGAAGGTCCTTCACTCTCTGCATTCTTAGGAACGGAGGCAGACGCTTGCAGCGGTGACAGCCAGGGCTCGTCCAAGGGTGAGTATATCCATATTTTTTATTTTTATTCTTTATTTTTTACATGAATATGGATCCCAGGGCCTGAAGGAGAGTTTCCTCTCCTTCAGACCCTGGGAACCATCCAGGATCACTTCCGATATTTGTGTCCCATTGACTTGTATTGGTATTGGGTATCGGCGATATCCGATATTTTTGGGATATCGGCCGATCCAATCCGATACCGATACTTTCAAATATTGGAAGGTATCGCTCAACACTAGTCAGAGCAATTTTGATGGAGTGGTGGGGACAGAAGCCAGACTGCAGGTCATCAAAGAGTGAGATGCGAGACGGGAGGAAAGTCCAGCATGGACATGTTATGCAAGTAGTTTGAAGGTGAACAGTAGCAGCAATATGGGATGATAGCTGGACGTAGAGGTCATGGCGATGGATGAATTCTTCAGGGTAGGTGCGATTGTGGCGTATTTGAAAGCAGAAGGGAAGGTACCAGAAGTTAATGATAGGTTGAAGAGATGGGTTATAGCAGGGACAATCATTGTGGTGAGTTTGGAAAGGAGGTGGGATGTCATGAGGTCAAATGCACAAGTGGTGAAATGGGGTTGGGAGAGGAGATAAGAGAGTTCTCCTTCAGTGATGATGGGGAGGAAGATTATAGAGAAGGGGCAGTTGTTTGTTATATGTAGCAGTTGTGGTGGTTGTGCAGTAAACACTTTTCTTGTTTGGTCAATTTTATTTTTGAAATACCGTATTTTGTGGTTTCTAAGATGCCCTGGATTATAAGACGCACTCCAAATTTTGAGGATAAAAATAGGAAAAAAAGCTTTTTTTAATAAAATGGTGGTGCTTCTTACAATCCATGCATCTTATTGCTTACTGGAGGTGGTGGCTGCGGTGAAGCGAGGTCCTAGTGTTGCTGCTGGCGGAGGCAGGAGTGGGGCAGGGCTGTGGACCCCAGACTGGGAGAAAGGGGCATTAGGATGTGCGATGCTGCGGGTGTTCAGTGGTGCAGGGGTTCTGCCAACATTTTGTGAAAGCCCGAAGCCCCCAAACTTCCATGGTTTACTTTGCAGTGGACTCTAGAAAAATGGCCCCCGGGGGTGGCACATGCGCAGATGGAGATTTTGGCACTAAGATCTTGGTGCTGAGATCTCCATCTGTGCATGCGCTGCCCCCGGCAGTCATTTTCCCGGAGTTCACCGCAATGTAAAACATGGAAGTGCGGGGGTTCCAGGCTTTCACAAAATGTCGGTGGAGTCCCCGCACCACCGAACACCCATAGTGTCTCACGTCCAAACACCTCCTCTTCCCAGCCTGCGGCCTGCAGCAATGGGCCACTCTTTCCTCCTCCAGCAGTGACCCTGGGACCCTGCTCCACTGCGGCTGGTAAGGTATATTCGAATTACAAGATGCACCCCACCATTTTCCCCCCAAATTTTGGAGAAAAAAATTGTGTTTTATAATCTGAAAAATGCGGTGTGCAGCAAAGTCTTCTGCAGAAATGAGAGAGGTCGGAGATGGTGGAGTTGGGCAGAAGAGGAAGTTAAAGGTTAGCTGTTTGGAGTTGTGGGATAAAGAGGATACAAACGTGGTGAAGCAATCTTGTTTAGTAGAGGTGAGGGTTGACTTGTATGCAAGAGTTGCATTTTTAAATGAGGTGAAGTCTTCTTGTAAGTGCCTTTTCTTCCAGCACTGTTCTTCAATCCTGGACTCCTGCTAAAGCTTTTTAGTGAAGTTGTTGTGCCAGAAATGTCTATTGATTTGTCCCACTCTGCCATGCATGAGAGGGATGACTGAGTCAATAGCTGATGTGAGTGTGGCGTAAATGTAAAGTATGTACATATTTAAATATACTATATACAGTATGAGCCTCACATAGCCCCCAACATGCAGGGATAATTCAAATACAAATATAAAAAAAAGTCCACAACACATACTCACCTTGTTCCCATTTCCCTTGTGCTCTGCTCTTGTCTTCAGTGCACTGACTCTCCACACAGCTGATGTAGTGATGTCATCGCGTCTGCGATCTCAGTTGCAGATACTATTTGGTAAAAGAAAGAGGCAGCGGCTTTGTTCTCCACCATTGTATTCATCACTACAGCAGAGATATTCGGACACTGGCAGCGGAGGGCATGGTGTGGCCTGTGGGTCAGTGTTTCCAGCCCTTCTGCTATCTCGGCCGCATTATGCCCAGGTCTGATCCTAGTCAAATAAATATTTGTTGTTACCAACCTTTGCCTTCAAAATTTCATCAATTCTTCTAGGTACACTGGCACACAGTTTTAGAACAATCTCAGCAAGGAGGTTGCTACCAACATTTTGCAGAACCAAGCACAAATCTTCTGCAGATGTAGGCTTGGGCAAATCCTTCTGTCTCTTGCAATTGCACACAGACTCAATTTTGTAGGTTAGATTACTTTGATGCCATAACATCTTTTCCAGGCTTCTTATTCTTTTAGTAATTCTTAATGACATTGGCTGAATGTTTGGGTTCATTGTCCTGCTGCAGAATAAATGTGGAGACAGTCAGTCAACTTTCTAACAGAACTGCATGATGGATAAAAGAGATGAGCTGATCAAGTTTGAGTAAAATTTGAGTAAAATTTCCTGAAATTTGCAGTTTCACTCAAATTTGAACATTTTGAGATTGAATTCATGGTTTGCAAAAATGAAAACTTGCACTGCACTATTTCCCACTCTGCTGAAGCATCAGAGAGCAGGTTAACATAATCTGATGTTGTCTCCCATAATGCCCTGCAGCTATGACATCAAACGGAATATCATACCTTCTACAGTGGTGATCAGTACCTGGGCCATCTGAGATCAAAATTTTGTGCAGCAGAGTCATTTTCAATCTCCAGAGTAACTTTGTAAGTCTCTTTCTTTCACTGGTAGAATGTAAGCTCTCCAGGTCAGCAAGTTGTGGGATTATCTCTCTCTTTCCAGTAGAGTGTAAGCTCGTATGATCAGTGGGGTCTTCTCTCTTTCTTTTCTGTAGCGTGTAAGCTCTTATGGTCAGCATGTACTTTCTCAAGCTCATAGAATGTAAGTTATTATGGTCTGGACAGTCCTTTCTTTCACTATCTTGTAGAGTGTAAATCAGCGGGGTCCTCTTGCTCTAGCTCTCCTAGAATTTAAGCACTTATGGTCAGAGGGGTTCTCTCTCTCCTCTCCCCCATGTGTATTTTCCAAACAATTACCAGCTTTCCATTATTGAGATTTGTGCAAATTAATTTGTGGTGAATTAAATTTTAATGGGAAATTCAGTGAAGTAAGAAAATTTGAATTTAAAAAGATCTGCTTATCGTCAATATCAATAAATCAATAAATATCTGCCTGTATTTTTCAGCATTGAGGAATGCAACAATACTAACCAAATGCCCAGCTCCATTAGCTCCAATGAATTCACAACCTTGAAAGGAACCTCCACCATGCTTCATTGTTGCCTGTAGATACTCAATATTGTACTTCTTTTCCAACCCTTTAGTAAATAGAATGCATTCTGATACTACCAAATATTTCACGGTTTGACTCTGTCCTGAGAACCTGCTGCCATTTTTCTGCACCCTAGTTCCTGTTATTTGCGTGCATAGTTGAGACACTTGGCTTTGTAAAATGCATAGATTATTGGTAACAATACTTCCACAAAGACCACTTCTGGTCTGACTTCTCTGAACAATAGATGGGACTAGCAGAGTTTTGATGTTTGCTGCCAGTTCTGGACTGATGGCACTGCTGGACATCTTCTGATTTTGTAGAGAAATGTGTCCTTCATCTGCTGCACTAAATTTCCTTGCCGACCACTGCATGTATGGTCTGCAATGTTGCCCATTTCTTCATGCTTTTTCAAGTTTGAGCAACACATTTTGAATCTACAGTCTGAATTTAAATATTTGACTGGAAGAGTCCTTGCTGATACAGTATAACTATAATATGTTTTGTTTCTGTGGTCATTCAGGACAATGACGACCCTTGACGTGGTTGCGAGCTTGTGTATTGTGGCCAAAATATTGACTAATACCTCATATATACTATATTTATTTCTGCATATTATATTTATTTTTAAGCAGGCTTCAGCCAAGCTCATCTGTTTTGGTCTTGTAAACTACGGTGTCTGTCCTGATGGGGTGCACTTATACAGCACTGGGAAGCCTGCCTAATCTAACAGTTTGGGTTTCACTAATAGGCTGTAAGGCAGACACTGTGTACTATATATGTGTGACCGGCACCATATAAAACCATTTTAGTGTGCAATTTTATTACTAAGCAACCACCCTCCCCCCCATGAATTGATAGATTGTTATAGTCTGTCTCATCAGTATTTTGCACCTGTGTTGGCTCCATTTTTAGCAAAGAGCATCCTATTAGTGCATGAGTTTCTGTGACCTTGGCAGTTAAATACTGTTGCTATTTTTCTGCTATTTTAATTACTTTTAAAAAGTGAATTGTCAGTTCTATACAAAATTTGTAAAGATGAGCCGAATTTCAGAAACATCGTGGAACACTTTGTCAAATTTGGCTCAAATTACAGCTTGCTGCCACAAGCAAAGCAGAATTTAAAAATTTGACTCAAACTAACTTCCTCTCATAATGTCTGCCCAAGCTTGAATAAAGCTGTATTGGCCCATAGAACAGGTAATGTAGGTACAGATATGTAATGAACATTCTGTTTATAAATATCCCACAATTTTTTTTTGTGAAAAAGCATCTTCACATTGTTTATGAGAAATATAACTGCTATATACCATTAAATCACACAAAAAAATCTACCAGCATCCTTTATTGCAATACCTCGTTAGTTGTTCTTAAAGGGAACCTGTTACCAGGTTTGGCCTATATGAGTTATGGCCATCACCTTTCAGGGCTTATCTACAGCATTCTATAATGCTGTAGATAAGCCCCCGATCTGACCTGCAAGAGAAGAAAAATAGCTTTCATTATACTCACCTGGGGGGGCGGTCCGAGGGGTGTTGCAGGTCTTGGTCCGGCGCCTTCCATCTTCTTGCGATGCCATCCTCCTTCTTGGTTCATGTGGATGATGCGTCCCTGCATCATCCACACAGGCTCCCTAGCATTGTGCTCCTGCGCAGGCATACTTATCTGTCCTGTTGAGTGCAGAGCATAGTACTGCAGTGCGCAGGCGCCAGGAAAGGTCAGAGAGGCCCGGCGCCAGCGCACTGCAGGACTTTGCTCTGCCTTCAACAGGGCAGATAAGTACACCTGCGCAGGAGCGTGAGGCCGAGGAGATTGTGTGGATGATGCAGTGATGCGTCTTCCACATGAACCAAGAAGGAGGATGGCATCGCAAGAAGATGGAAGGCGCCGGACCAAGACCTGCAACACCCCTCGGACCGCCCCCCCAGGTGAGTATAATGAAAGCTATTTTTCTTCTCTTGCAGGTCAGATCGGGGGCTTATCTACAGCATTATAGAATGCTGTAGATAAGCCCTGAAAGGTGATGGCCATAACTCATATAGGCCAAACCTGGTAACAGGTTCCCTTTAAGAACAACTAACGAGGTATTGCAATAAAGGATGCTGGTAGATTTTTTTGTGTGATTTAAGCATCCAAGCAGGAGGACGGCATCACAAGAAGATGGGAGGCACCGGACCAAGAAGAAAGACACCCCTCGGAACGCTCCGCGGGTGAGTATAATAAAAGCTATTTTTCTTCTCTTCCAGGTCGGGTTGGGGGCAGATATACAGCATTATAGAATGCTGTACAGTATATCAGCCCTGAAAGGTGGTGGCCATATCTCATATCGGCCAAACCTGGTGACAGGTTCCCTTTAAAATTCTACTATTAAATACGGTGTGGACATACCTCATTGAAAGAGGATGGTAGCACCCAACTGACAATTTATTTCTATGTTTCCATGGGGAATAGAAGAGAAATTACACAATTAAAACTGATATGAAAAGATGCACCAAAATTATTATTTTATGGTGAATGCATACATTTGTTTAATTAGAAATATCATGAGCAGACTGATTCTTTTAAGCTCGTAAGATGGGAGAGCTGACTTAACATTACACAACTGAGATAAAGACAGGAAAATACTTAAGCTATCACTAAAACAAGCCATCATATTCATTTTTTCTGCTTATTTCACATAATTTTGAGCTTTTAGTGGTTTTATGAGTCATCATGAGTTGAGATGTTATTTTTTCATTAACTTGTAAGATATTTTTTTTGACATGATGGAAATTTCTGAGTATCTCTCTTTAAAATAGAAACTGTATAATTGCTTTAAAGAGAAACCAGAATCAATTCATGAGTGCCATTAATGAGCACCCCCCAAAAAATTTCAGCTTACTGTGAGATATATGTTTGGACTAGGGTATAGAACTTAGTAGTTAAATAGAGGGCTATATGAGATTAGAAAAAAACACCATCTTTTTTGTCCATGGACTGTGTCTTTTATTGCAGCTCAGTCATTGGGCAAAAGGGCGATTGGTTCTAGTATCTGTTATACATTGATTGCTAGAGGCTCAACCTCCCACAGACATGCATGGAGAACACACAGTAATACCACATTATTCAATATCTATCAATAGGGAGGAAGAATGTGTAATAGAGTGCAGGGTTGAGTATGTCACCACGGAACAGACAGACCAACTGTTGAGGGGAATTTATTAACAGGAGTAAGATTCTCCTCGCAGGGAGTAAACAGGGGGTTAATAAAGGTAAATCAAACAGTAAACAGTTAAGCAAAAACAAAAGGGTTAACAAGTGTTCTTGTAACTTATCAGTCCAGGGAGGTCCTGACTAGACGGTCCTATTTCCAGCGTGGGTACAGTCACCAGCAGAGTCCGCTTTCATGTACTCACACAGTCAGGAATCAGGGGCTCCGCACTGTTAAGTCTCTCACCAAGAATCACAGTCTCTGTACTGATACTGCGGGGACCAGGGGATCGAAGTCTCTTCTCTGTTTCCTGGAAACTGGAAACTCCGGGGTTAAGACTTTTCTCCCAGTGAAGCTGCAAGCAGGAAATCACACAGCCACTTTGCTGCCAGTCTCTGTGCACCAGGCTGACAGTCTCTCTCTTTCTGCAGGAAGAATACACACACTGAGCAGTTTCCTTAGTCACACTCAGGGGTCCTGGCTTGTCAGTGCGGTCACAGGGGCTGCGCGCTCAGGTCACTGTAAGGGGATACGTCGTCTCTTATTATGGAGCCTTCCAAGTCCCCACTCTCACTCCAGTCTTAGTGCCCTCACGGGGAGCACTCTATCATGGGGAGTGCGGCACTGCAGCTTGCTTTCTCCCTGGCATGCTGTCCCTTCTGTCTCACGTGCTCTGCTCTCCCGCACTTTTCTTACACACCCCCCTCTCTTCCTCTCTCCCCCTGCAGTCACATGGTCCCTTCTGTCCAGGGCAGAAAGTCTTCCCCCCGACAACCCAGCTGTCTGACTAAGTGGTTCCAGGTAAGGAGCAGGGAAAGCAACCTCCTTACAAATGGATTCCCAGGACTACTTCTTAAGTAAGGCCTAAGTGATCAGACAAATTTCACCTATTAAAAATAAACGTCATTTGTGGTCCAGCCATTTTTAGCATCCAATATTTTTACAGTGCTCAGCATAAATGAGTACATCCCCTTTGGAAAGTAAGATTTGAATCCATACCTCACTGAACACAACAACAATTTCCAAAATAGTGACAAGACTGAGTTTAACAAAACATTTTTTAACCCATAACATAAAAGTAAGGTTAATATAACTTTAATTTCAAAAATCTTCAGTTTTGGTCAAATTAGTTGATGAAAAAATTAATACACCCCACATCAAAATCAACTGCATCTACTATTTTTTATGACTGCCGTGATGGACGGCATCAAGTCTTTTGGGCATGTAATGAATAAGTTGGAGACATATTGCAACATCTATCTTTTTCACTAATCACTTTTAGCCCGGTGTCACACTACTGTATAACACAGCCAAGTTCTATGTGATAAAACATCAGAAAACACTTGGCCCAGTGCTATTCTATGGGGCAGATCACATCTGATTCGGCATGAGAACAATCAAAGCATGGTGTGATTGGCAGCAAGACTCGGTTCATTCGCACCTATACAAGACTATGGGTGTATGTGAAGTATCGGACTACACTCGGATGTTATCCCAGTGCAGTGCGATATACAGCGAGTCAGGCCATGAGAGAGATGACAAAATTACTTTCTCTGTCTCCTCCGCACCTGTGCTGCAATTCTCTCATGCAAGAGGATCGGACCAAAGTAGCTCTGAAACGTGGATCACATTCGAGGCAGAGCTGGAACCGAGTGTCATTAGCATCTTGCATCGGATGTCATATACTAGTGTGATTCTAGTCTTAGAGTCTGGATGCTGGATGAAGAGTGATGCTCTACTTGTCTCTTCAGAATTCCCCATAGGTGTTTTGGTTGAGGAGACATACTTAGCCACTGAATCACTTTCACTTTACAGTGGGCTTAGATTTGTGTTTTCGATCGTTGTCAGGTTGCAAATGTGCATATCTTCCAAGGGCATAGAGTGTTGGTAGCATCTTCTCCTTCAATACAGAGCAGACCATCTGTGATTTCATGATATCATCAATGAAATGGAGCTCCCCAAAACCAAAAGAATTCATGTAGCCTCACATAAGAACACTGCCACCATCATATTTCACTGTATACACTATGCAATTATAAAAATGCATTTAGAAAAGTTGCATGGTGACTACTGTGAAACATGTTAGTGGCAGCGTCCTTATGTGGGCCTGCATGATTGCTTCTTGTATCAAGGAGCTAAATTTCATTGATGATACCATGAATTCACAGATGATGCCATCACTCAATGCTCATGGTAGATGTTAATGTTTTGGATCTGCATTGTGTCCTTTTACTGTTCTTGCACAGGGGCCCACTACTGCCTGTGTCCGCTCCTGCATCACAACCATCTGTGATCCAGATGATAGAAGTCTCAAGATAACTAGCTGGCACTGACCAGTATGAGGAAATGTTTTTTCCTATATTATTCTTGCTCAGTCCCTCAGTAAGCTGTATCACAATGTGATCACATTGTTCTTTAATAAAACCTGTCAGTTCATACTGTATATTCCAGGAATAGGTGTAGAGCTATGCTGCCATATAACGCAGCTAACAGGGTGGCACAACAAGAATAATTGCACCTGGAGATCATGGAAGACACAGAATCTCTGTCGTATTCTGAGAGAGAAGTCAGTAGAGCTCTTTGCAGTCTTCTACTAAGAAGGTAAAAGAGCGCTAAAATAATTCAGAATTTCAAATACAGCTATATTGCAAAGGTCATTTTTATAACATTTGATGTTGGTTTATTAACAGCTTGTGTTCCCAAACTCCCGTAAAGTTACTTCTATGGTTATCTACTGTATTTCCCAGCAGTAATTTAAGGGGTATCTGACAGAATGATCCACCCTGCTCCCAAACTATTTATAAGGTCATGTTGCTCCCTGAAAGTTAACTGAAAGTTAATGTCTTCCAACCTTTATTTATGCACTCTTTAGATCCCTCACTGAAAAAAAGTCACTGTTTTCATATGCAAAAGAGGCTGAAGTGCTCAGGAGTAGTGTTGAGCGATACCGTCTGATACTTGAAAGTATCGGTATCGGAAAGTATCGGCCGCTACAAGCAAAGTATCGGATCTAATCCGATACCGATACCCGATACCAATACAAGTCAATGGGACTCAAGTATCGGACGGTATCCCTGATGGTTCCCAGGGTCTGAAGGAGAGGAAACTCTCCTTCAGGCCCTGGGATCCATATTAATGTGTAAAAGAAAGAATTCAAATAAAAAATATTGATATACTCACCTCTCCGACGCAGCCTGGACCTTACCGAGGGAACCGGCAGCGTTCTTTGCTTAAAATGCGCGCGTTTACTGCCTTCCGTGACGTCACGGCTTGTGATTTGTCGCGTGCCGCCCATGTGGCCGCGACGCGACCAATCACAGCAAGCCGTGACGTAATTTTCAGGTCCTGAATGCCTAATTCTAGGCATTCAGGATTTGAAAATTACGTTACGGCTTGTGATTGGTCGCGTCGCGGTCACATGGGCGACGCGACCAATCACAAGCCGTGACGTCACGGGAGGCAGGAAACGCGCGCATTTTAAAATTACATCACGGCTTGTGATTGGTTGCGTGCCGCCCATGTGACCGCGACGCGACCAATCACAGCAAGCCGTGACGTAATTTCAGGTCCTGAATGCCTAATTCTGCATTCAGGACCTGAAAATTACGTCACGGCTTGCTGTGATTGGTTGTGTTGCGGCCACATTGGCGGCACGCGACCAATCACAAGCCGTGACGTCACGGAAGGCAGTAAACGCGCGCATTTTAAGCAAAGAACGCTGCCGGTTCCCTCGGTAAGGTCCAGGCTGCGTCGGAGAGGTGAGTATAGCAATATTTTTTATTTTAATTCTTTCTTTTACACATTAATGTTGTTTCGATACCGAAACCCGATACCACAAAAGTATCGGATCTCGGTATCGGAATTCCGATACCCGCAAGTATCGGCCGATACCCGATACTAGCGGTATCGGAATGCTCAACACTACTCAGGAGTAGTAAAGCACTCCACAAGCCTTTGCCTTCCTGGCTTCATTCCCGGTCCAGATCCACCTTCATTTGCTTGACTGACAGGTCACTGGCTATATATAATGTGATCTATTAATTTAATTATTCAAAATAGATACTGTGACTAAGCTCAGGGTGCCATGTATGCAGACACTAGAGCAGGGATGTCAAACTCAAATACACTGAGGGCCAAAATTAAAAGCTTGGACAAAGTTGTGCGCTAACCTCGATATCTATTGAAAAAATGTCTACTGTTGAGGAAGTTTTTCCTTATCATCAAATATGATGAAGCTTTTCATATGGAAACAAACCTAAAGAGGTTGTCCAATGACCAAGTACTATTTTAATTAATAGATCTTAGCATATTGGAATAATATAATATGTGTTATGTAAAAGCAGTAAAAATCATATGGCCCAATGGACTAATTTAAATGAGTGATAACAAAGGATAAAAGAAACCTTGAGTAATGCAGATAGTAAAGTGTTATACAAACAAAAGTGCCCCCCCAAACACAGTGAGACACCCCCACAGTAAATTCCTCCACAGTTCCTTCCACATGCACGGTATGATGACAATAGTGTACCCCTCTCAACCCACCCGGAAAAGTATTGTGACCCCATCAGTGTCATTCCACAACTGTAATTCCCATGTAGTCCTCTACACAGTATAATGAACCCCACATAGTCCTCAATACAGTATAATGGGCACCACATAGTTCTCCATATCTAATTCTTTCTTGGACACCCACTGCTTCACATTTAAAATCAGAGTACAAGATTGCTACCTACTGAATAAGTGACATGGATGGTACATTTTGCAAAAATAATGGCATTCCAACCAGACAGAATCTTCTTGTAGTCCAATAGAGATAAGGTAGCTGAATTCTGGAATAGGTTTAAATGGAATCTGTCAGCAGGAATTTGCTATGTAATCTGAGGACAGCATGAGGTAGCAGTTTAAACACTGTGTCCCATGTCCAACTGTGTGCTGCGGTTTACTTAGAGTCAAGCTTTAATTACCTTGCGATTTACATTGCTGTGACGAGATGGCCATGTGCCTGCAAGTCTTACTCCACCCCCTAATGTGATAAGCAGATCACTGTCTATAGACTGTGTACACTGAGAGTCTGGTGTGGGTGGGGTTAGCTTGCTCAGCTCCACTGCTATGCTATATTTAAGAACTCTGATTGTGTCACAATGGCTGCGCACAGAAAACTAAATGATACATGATTGGATTCAGGGTCTTTTTCCTACATCACGCTGCTCTCAGATGAGGTAGCAAAAACTTGCTGACATATTCACTTTAAGATTGCACATCATAGCAACACATGCCTACAAATCCTTCTCAAATCCTAAGCACATATATCACAAAAAAAACAAGTTTGTTCTGTGATTTAAAGTCTATATAAATACACAAATGTAACTGAAGAAACTGAAGGTAGAGATTAGGGGTGAGTTTAAATGGAATCAATGGTGCTATATAAATAAATAATAATAATAAATAATAATAAAAATGTTCAGTTTGTGATCCGTTAGGATCAGGGGCGTAACTACCGCGGTCGCAGGGGTCGCAATTGCGACGGGGCCCGCAGTGCTTAGGTGTCCGCCCAGTCCAGCAGACTGGGCGGGCCCCTAAGAACTCTGAGCTACAAAATGGGCCTCCGGCCCTTTAAATAAATCTTCTTTACAGGCCCTGGTGTGCGTGCACTCTCTCAGTGCATGCGCGATCACGGGTGGGACTGCACTTGTCCCGCAGCAGAGCCCCTCCACCGCAGAGAGCCTCACACCACAACTATGGCTGCAGCTGCTCTGTGCGCACAGGACCTGTGATGAGGTCACAGGAGGGGAGGAGTCGGAGTCACATGATCAAGGGCTTCCGTGTAGTGCAGGACAGTAGTGCAGTGCTGGTTGTCATTGTGCTGGAGGAGGGTAAGCTTTTGTGTGAGGTCAGGAGGGGTTTGTGTGGATGTAGAAGAGCAGTGTGTGTATGAGGTGTACAGAGCGGAGCCGTGTGTGTATGAGGTGTACGGAGCGGAGCCATGTGTGTATGAGGTGTACGAGGCGGAGCTGGGTGTGTGTGAGGTGTACGGAGCGGAGCCGGGTGTGTACGAGGTGTACGGAGTGGAGCAGGGTGTGTAAGAGGTGTACGGAGCGGAGCCGGGTGTGTACGAGGTGTACGGAGCGGAGCCATGTGTGTATGAGGTGTACGGAGCGGAGCCGGGTGTGTATGCAGTGTACGGAGCGGAGCCGTGTGTGTATGAGGTGTACGGAGCGGAGCCGGGTGTGTACGAGGTGTACGGAGCAGAGCTGGGTGTGTATGAGGTGTACGGAGCGGAGCTGGGTGTGTACGAGGTGTACAGAGTGGAGCTGGGTGTGTATGCAGTGTATGGAGTGGAGCCGTGTGTGTATGAGGTGTACGGAGTGGAGCCGGGTGTGTACGAGGTGTACGGAGCAGAGCTGGGTGTGTACGAGGTGTACGGAGCGGAGCTGGGTGTGTATGAGGTGTACGGAGCGGAGTCGGGTGTGTATGCGGTGTATGGAGCGGAGCCGTGTGTGTACGAGGTGTACGGAGCGGAGCCGTGTGTGTACGAGGTGAACAGAGCAGAGCCGTGTGTGTACGAGGTGTACGGAGCAGAGCCGTGTGTGTACGAGGTGTACGGAGCAGAGCCGTGTGTGTACGAGGTGTACGGAGCAGAGCCGTGTGTGTACGAGGTGTACGGAGCAGAGCCGTGTGTGTACGAGGTGTACGGAGTGGAGCCGTGTGTGTACGAGGTGTACAGAGCGGAGCCGTGTGTGTACGAGGTGTATGGAGTGGAGCCGTGTGTGTATGAGGTGTACGGAGCGGAACCGTGTGTGTACAAAGTGTACAGAGCGGAGCCGTGTGTGTACGAGGTGTACGGAGCGGAGCCGTGTGTGTACGAGGTGTACAGAGCGGAGCCGTGTGTGTACGAGGTGTACGGAGCGGAGCCGTGTGTGTGCGAGGTGTACAGAGCGGAGCCGTGTGTACGAGGTGTACAGTATGGAGCATCATGTGTGGCCATTGTACAGTATAGAGCACTATGTGTGGCCATTGTACAGTATAGAGCACTATGTGTGGCCATCTGGACAGGGGCGTAACTACTGCGGTTGCAGCGGTCGCCATTGCAACCGGGCCCGGCAGGTCAGGGGGCCGGCAGGTCAGAGCAGGGCCGGACTGGCCATCGGGCACTTCTGGCAAATGCCAGAAGAGCCGGTGCCAGTCATGGGCCCCTCGATCCGCCTCCCCCCGCCACCGCCGACTCACCTCCCCTGCCGTCGCATTCAACTATACCAGCGTCTATGACGCCGGTACAGTTGAATGCAATTACGGAGGAGAGAGCGTCTACAGACGCTCCCTCCCCATCATTCCCCGCTCTGCCTCTGACACTGCGGGTGCGCGATGACGTCATATCATCGCGCACCTGCTGTGTCCCGGGCAGACTGCAGCCGAGCCTGAGACTGGAACAGGAAGCAACGCTGGCAAGAGGAAAGGTAAGGAGAGTGTTTTTTTCTTTTTTTTGTTTTACTGGACTGTGGGGGCATTCTCGGGGGGGGCGAGAGATGCGGACTGTGCTGTATATACCACTGTGCGGGCTGTGCTGGATATACCACTGTGCGGGCTGTGCTGGATATACCACTGTGCGGGCTGTGCTGGATATACCACTGTGTGGGCTGTGCTGGATATACCACTGTGCGGGCTGTGCTGGATATACCACTGTGCGGGCTGTGCTGGATATACCACTGTGCAGGCTGTGTTGTATATACCACTGTGCGGGCTGTGCTGGATATACCACTGTGTGGGCTGTGCTGGATATACCACTGTGCGGGCTGTGCTGGATAGACCACTGTGCGGGCTGTGCTGGATAGACCACTGTGCGGGCTGTGCTGGATAGACCACTGTGCGGGCTGTGCTGGATAGACCACTGTGCGGGCTGTGCTGGATAGACCACTGTGCGGGCTGTGCTGGCACCCAACACCATGTTGCAGTGCAGGAGATTCCTCCTGCACGGCAACAGTCCAAGGTGTATCTAGGGGAAGGGGGCAGCCGGGGCACGTGAGAGACAGGAAGCAGCTCCAGTCATCACGATGAGACAGCTTCTCAGTCTGTATTTTTCCCCCCTCATACATCTCATGTACGTCTGAATGAGATTGTATTTAAGAGAAAGCCAAAATAACCCTGGGACAGAAGGCGACAGCAGGGGGGAGGTGCGGGACAGAGCCGCTTTAGTCAGGAGAAGCTGAGGAGCTGCAGCAGGATTACATCAGCCACCCCTGTACCAGAGGGAAGATTGTGAGTTGTGTATATGAGCTGGTATCTCTGGTGTGTGTGTGTGTGTGTGATATCTGTAGTGTGTGTGTGATAACTGTAGTATGTGTGTGTGTGATATCTGTAGTATGATGTGTGTGTGTGATATCTGTAGTGTGTGTGTGTGATATCTGTAGTATGTCTGTGTGTGTGTGTGTGTGTGTGTGTGTGTGTGTGTGATAACTGTAGTATGTGTGTGATATCTGTAATATGATGTGTGTGTGTGATATCTGTAGTGTGTGATATCTGTAGTGTGTGTGTGTGTGTAATATCTGTAGTGTGTGTGTGTGATATCTGTAGTGTGTGTGTGTGTGTGATAACTGATGTGTGTGTGTGATATCTGTAGTATGATGTGTGTGTGTGATATCTGTAGTGTGTGTGTGATATCTGTAGTATGTGTGTGTGTGAGGCAGCAGCGTAACTACCACGGTCGCAGCTCCAAGTGGCTCTGGCACGTCAGGGGGCCGTGTGTCCCCTTGAGCCTGTCTCCCTTATGCTTGTGTCCCCATGTGCCAGTCTCCCTTGCCCATTAGTCCCTGTGTGTCCCCATGTGCCTGTCTCCTATGTCCCCTTGTGCTTGTGTCAGTCTCCTTTGTCCCCTTGTGCTTGTGTCAGTCTCCTTTGCCCACTAGTCCCTGTGTGTCAGTCTCCCTTTCCCACTTGTCCCTGTGTGTCCCCTTGTGCTTGTATCCCTTGTCCCCTTGTGTCAGTCTCTTGCCCACTAGTGTTATGACCCCAATGGCGAGGGTCTCAGAGATATCAGCAAGTCTGCAAAGTACAAAAATCCAGCTCATAGGGCAGTGGTAACTGGGTTGACCATATATCTACTCCTAACGCCAACCCTAGAAGTAGCCGGGGAACATGCCTACGTTGGTCGCTAGATGTCTCGCGCCAGCCGGAGAGCTAACTACCCCTAGAAGAGGAAAACAAAGACCTCTCTTGCCTCCAGAGAAAAGACCCCAAAAGTAGGATACAAGCCCCCGACAAATAATAACGGTGAGGTAAGAGGAAATGACAAACACAGAGATGAACTAGGTTTAGCACAGAGAGGCCCACTTACTAATAGCAGAATATAGTAAGATAACTTATATGGTCAACAAAAACCCTATCAAAAAATCCACGCTGGTGATTCAAGAACCCCCGAACCGTCTAACGGCCCGGGGGGAGAACACCAGCCGCCCTAGAGCTTCCAGCAAGGTCAGGATACAGATTATATACAAGCTGGACAGAAAATGCAAACAAAAACGAATTGCAAAAAGCAAAAAAGCAGACTTAACTTAATCAAGCAGGAACCAGGATCAGTAGACAAGAGCACTACAGATTAGCTCTGATATCAACGTTGCCAGGCATTGAACTGAAGGTCCAGGGAGCTTATATAGCAACACCCCTGACCTAACGACCCAGGTGAGCATAAAAGGAATGACTGACATATCCAGAGTCAAATCACTAGTAGCCACTAGAGGGAGCCAAAAAGTAAATTCACAACAGTACCCCCCCCTTAGTGAGGGGTCACCGAACCCTCACCAAGACCACCAGGGCGATCAGGATGAGCGGCGTAAAAGGCACGAACTAAATCGGCCGCATGCACATCAGAGGCGACCACCCAGGAATTATCCTCCTGACCATAGCCCTTTCACTTGACCAGGTACTGAAGCCTCCGCCTGGAGAGACGAGAGTCTAAGATCTTCTCCACCACGTACTCCAACTCGCCCTCAACCAACACCGGAGCAGGAGGCTCAGCAGAAGGAACCACAGGCACAACGTACCGCCGCAACAAGGACCTATGAAATACGTTGTGAATGGCAAACGACACCGGAAGATCCAGGCGAAAAGATACAGGATTAAGGATCTCCAATATCTTGTAAGGACCAATAAATCGAGGCTTAAATTTGGGAGAGGAGACCTTCATAGGAACAAATCGAGAAGACAGCCATACCAAATCCCCAACGCGAAGTCGGGGACCCACACCGCGGCGGTGGTTGGCAAAACGCTGAGCCTTCTCCTGTGACAACTTCAAGTTGTCAACCACATGATTCCAGATCCGCTGCAACCTATCCACCACAGAATCCACCCCAGGACAGTCAGAAGGCTCCACATGTCCCGAGGAAAAACGAGGGTGGAAACCAGAGTTGCAGAAAAATGGCGAAACGAAGGTGGCAGAACTAGCCCGATTATTAAGGGCAAATTCAGCCAACGGCAAGAAGGTCACCCAATCATCCTGATCAGAAGAGACAAAACACCTCAAATACGCCTCCAGAGTCTGATTAGTTCGTTCCGTTTGACCGTTAGTCTGTGGATGAAAAGCGGACGAAAATGACAAATCTATGCCCATCCTACCACAAAAGGATCGCCAGAACCTGGAAACAAACTGGGATCCTCTGTCCGACACAATATTCTCAGGAATGCCGTGCAAACGAACCACGTTCTGGAAGAACACAGGAACCAGATCAGAAGAGGAAGGCAGTTTGGGCAAAGGAACCAGATGGACCATCTTGGAGAAACGATCACATATCACCCAGATGACAGACATGCCCTGAGACACCGGAAGATCCGAAATGAAATCCATAGAGATGTGTGTCCAAGGTCTCTTCGGGACAGGCAAGGGCAAGAGCAACCCGCTGGCACGAGAACAGCAAGGCTTAGCTCGAGCACAAGTACCACAGGACTGCACAAATGACCGCACATCTCTTGACAAGGAAGGCCACCAAAAGGACCTGGCCACCAGATCTCTAGTGCCAAAAATTCCCGGGTGCCCTGCCAACACAGAGGAATGAACCTCGGAAATGACTCTGCTGGTCCATTTAGCAGGCACAAACAATCTGTCAGGTGGACAAGAGTCAGGCCTACCAGCCTGAAATCTCTGCAACACACGTCGCAGATCTGGAGAAATAGCTGACAGGATAACTCCTTCCTTAAGAATACCCACAGGTTCAGCGACTCCAGGAGCATCAGGCACAAAGCTCCTAGACAGAGCATCGGCCTTCACATTCTTAGAACCTGGTAAATATGAAACCACAAAGTCAAAACGGGAGAAAAACAATGACCAGCGGGCCTGTCTAGGATTCAGGCGTTTAGCAGACTCGAGGTACATCAGATTTTTGTGATCAGTCAAGACCACCACACGATGCTTAGCACCCTCGAGCCAATGACGCCACTCCTCAAATGCCCACTTCATGGCCAACAACTCCCGATTGCCCACATCATAATTTCGCTCTGCCGGCGAAAACTTCCTAGAGAAAAAGGCACAAGGTCTCATAGTAGCACAACCAGGGCTTCTCTGCGACAAAACGGCCCCTGCCCCAATCTCCGAAGCATCCACTTCAACCTGAAAGGGAAGCGAGACATCAGGCTGGCACAAAACAGGCGCTGAAGTAAACCGGCGCTTCAACTCCTGGAAAGCCTCCACGGCAGCAGGAGCCCAGTTAGCCACATCAGAGCCTTTCTTGGTCATATCCGTCAATGGTTTAACAACGCTAGAAAAATTAGCGATAAAACGACGGTAGAAGTTAGCAAAACCCAAGAACTTCTGAAGACTCTTAACTGACGAGGGTTGAGTCCAATCATGAATAGCTCGAACCTTGACTGGGTCCATCTCCACAGCAGAAGGGGAAAAGATGAACCCTAAAAAGGGAACCTTCTGTACACCAAAGAGACACTTTGAGCCTTTAACAAACAAAGAATTTTCACGCAAAATCTTGAAAACCATCCTGACCTGCTCCACATGCGAGTCCCAATCATCAGAAAAAACCAGAATATCATCCAGATAAACGATCAAAAATTTATCCAGATACTTCCGGAAAATGTCATGCATAAAGGACTGAAAAACTGAAGGTGCATTAGAGAGCCCAAATGGCATCACCAAGTACTCAAAATGACCTTCGGGCGTATTGAATGCGGTTTTCCATTCATCTCCTTGCTTAATGCGCACAAGGTTGTACGCACCGCGAAGGTCTATCTTGGTGAACCACTTGGCACCTTTAATCCGGGCAAACAAGTCTGACAACAACGGCAAAGGATACTGGAATTTGACAGTGATCTTATTTAAAAGCCGATAGTCAATACAAGGCCTCAAAGATCCGTCTTTTTTAGCCACAAAAAAAAATCCCGCACCAAGAGGGGAAGAAGAAGGACGGATATGCCCCTTCTCCAGAGACTCCTTGATATATGAACGCATCGCGGTATGTTCAGGTACCGACAGATTAAACAGTCTTCCCTTAGGAAACTTACTGCCTGGAATCAAATCTATTGCACAGTCACATTCCCTATGAGGAGGCAATGCACTTGACCTAGACTCGCTGAAGACATCCTGATAATCAGACAAATACGCCGGAACTTCCGAAGGCGTAGAAGTAGCAATAGACACGGGCAGGGAATCTCCATGAATTCCATGACAGCCCCAACTTGACACTGACATTGCCTTCCAGTCTAAGACTGGATTATGGGTCTGTAACCATGGCAACCCCAAAACAACCAAATCATGCATTTTATGCAGAACAAGAAAACGTATCACCTCCTGATGTTCAGGAGTCATGCACATGGTAACCTGTGTCCAAAACTGCAGTTTATTTTCTGCCAATGGCGTAGCGTCAATACCCCTAAGAGGGATAGGATTTTCTAATGGCTCAAGAACAAAACCGCAGCGCTTGGCAAATGACAGATCCATAAGACTCAGGGCAGCACCTGAATCTACAAACGCCATGACAGGATACGATGACAGTGAGCAAATCAAAGTTACAGATAGAATGAACTTAGGTTGCAAATTACCAATAGCGACAGGACTAACAACCTTAGTAAGGCGCTTAGAGCATGCTGAGATAACATGTGCAGAATCACCACAGTAGTAACACAAGCCATTCTGGCGTCTATGAATTTTCCGCTCATTTCTAGTCAGGATTCTATCACATTGCATTAAATCAGGTGCCTGTTCAGATAACACCATGAGGGAATTTGCGGTTTTGCGCTCCCGCAACCGCCGGTCAATTTGAATTGCCAGGGCCATGGAATCATTCAGACCTGTGGGAATGGGAAAACCCACCATCACATTCTTAATGGCTTCAGAAAGGCCATTTCTAAAATTTGCAGCCAATGCACACTCGTTCCACTGGGTCAGCACGGACCATTTCCGAAATTTCTGGCAATACACCTCAGCCTCGTCCTGGCCCTGAGACATAGCCAGCAAGGCTTTTTCTGCCTGAATCTCAAGATTGGGTTCCTCATAAAGCAAACCGAGCGCCAGAAAAAACGCATCAATATCAGCCAATGCCGGAATTCCTGGCGCCAGCGAGAAAGCCCAATCCTGAGGGTCGCCCCGTAAAAAAGAAATAACAATTTTCACTTGCTGAGCGGAGTCTCCAGAGGAACAGGGTCTCAGGGACAAAAACAATTTACAATTATTCCTGAAATTTCTAAACTTAAATCGATCTCCGGAAAACAGTTCAGGAATCGGTATCTTAGGTTCTAACATAGGATTTCTGGTAACATAATCTTGTATGCCCTGCACACGAGCAGCAAGCTGGTCCACACTTGTAATCAAGGTCTGGACATTCATGTCTGCAGCAATCACAAGCCACTCAAAGGTAAAGGGGAAAAGAAAAAAAAATGAGAGAGAGAAAAAAAAACTCAGAGCTTTCTTTCTTATAATCCCACTTCTGCAATGCATTTAACATTTAATACTGGCCTGGCAAACTGTTATGACCCCAATGGCGAGGGTCTCAGAGATATCAGCAAGTCTGCAAAGTACAAAAATCCAGCTCATAGGGCAGTGGTAACTGGGTTGACCATATATCTACTCCTAACGCCAACCCTAGAAGTAGCCGGGGAACATGCCTACGTTGGTCGCTAGATGTCTCGCGCCAGCCGGAGAGCTAACTACCCCTAGAAGAGGAAAACAAAGACCTCTCTTGCCTCCAGAGAAAAGACCCCAAAAGTAGGATACAAGCCCCCCACAAATAATAACGGTGAGGTAAGAGGAAATGACAAACACAGAGATGAACTAGGTTTAGCACAGAGAGGCCCACTTACTAATAGCAGAATATAGTAAGATAACTTATATGGTCAACAAAAACCCTATCAAAAAATCCACGCTGGAGATTCAAGAACCCCCGAACCGTCTAACGGCCCGGGGGGAGAACACCAGCCGCCCTAGAGCTTCCAGCAAGGTCAGGATACAGATTATATACAAGCTGGACAGAAAATGCAAACAAAAATGAATTGCAAAAAGCAAAAAAGCAGACTTAACTTAATCAAGCAGGAACCAGGATCAGTAGACAAGAGCACTACAGATTAGCTCTGATATCAACGTTGCCAGGCATTGAACTGAAGGTCCAGGGAGCTTATATAGCAACACCCCTGACCTAACGACCCAGGTGAGCATAAAAGGAATGACTGACATATCCAGAGTCAAATCACTAGTAGCCACTAGAGGGAGCCAAAAAGTAAATTCACAACACACTAGTCCCTGTGTGTCCCCTTGTGCCTGTCTCCCTTGTCCCCTTGTGCTTGTCCCCGTGTGTCCCCTTGTGTCAGTCTCCATTGCCCACTAGTCCCCTTGTATCAGTCTCCCTTGCCCACTATTCCCCGTGTGTCAGTCTCCCTTGCCCACTAGTCCCTGTGTCCCCGTGTGCCAGTCTCCCTTGTCCACTAGTCCCCGTGTGCCCTTTGTGTCAGTCTCCCTTGCCCACTTGTCCCTGTGTGCCCCTTCTGTCAGTCTCCATTGTCCCATTGTGTCAGTTTCCCTTGCCCACTAGCCCCCTTGTAACCTTCTCCCCTGCCTCCTAGCCCCCATGTGTCCCCTTATGCCTGTCTTCCTTGCCCCCTTGTGCCCTCTCCCCTGCCCCCTCGTCACCATTTGCTCGTGTCTTTCTCACTGCCCCTGTATGGAGGGGCTGCATTATACTATGAGGGAGGCTGCATTGTATTCTATGGGGGTTAGATTGAATTTTATGGCAGGGGGCCCCATTTGGAAGTTTGCACTGGGCCCATAACTTTGTAGTTACGCCACTGGTTAGGATGCAGGTTGGTTGTACAAAAAAAATGCAGTCGGCAGCTCACTTGCACGTTCTCTGCACAGGCCAGTCTTGGCACACGGTTTAGTGCAGAGAAACTTTAGAAGTAGGGCCAGCATTGGATAACGTAAGAACTTTAAGCTTTATTTTTACATCCAATTATAATCTATATCAGAAAAACGGCAAAAATATCCTTAGGCAGAATATCACATAATACACAGCATTACTCTTGACATGGTAAGAACAATCAGTGATGGAAAAAATTAAAAATGCTTATTCTGCTAATATTCTAAACTAAGACTTGACACATGGATAATTTAGTAGTAGGAAAACTAGAAGCTGTTGGAGCACACTAGTAGTAGTTTGGCAGTAGGTATGGACATCTACTACACTTTTCTCTTGCACTAGAGAACTGGCTTGTTCTAAGAGCATTAGACACCTTTTGAAACCCTTCCCTCTTCTTTTCCTTTTTGATTAAAGAAAACTGAAGGTGTGATTGCAATAAATCATCCTTCAGTATATAATATTTATCTGCACCAGGAAAGATGTGTGTGTGTGTATAGCAGTTGAAATAAGTATTGAACACATCACCAATTTTCTAAGTAAATGTATTTGTAAAGATGCTATTGACAATAATTTCTCACCAGATGTGGTAACAACCCTTCCAATCCCCACAGGCAAAGAAATCAAATCATAGATGTCCAAAAATAAAGTTATGCGTAATAGTGAGAAATGATACAGGGAAAAAGTAATGAACACCTGAAGAAAGAGAAGTGCAAAAAGCCATGGAAAGTCATGACACTAGCTGAAATCTATCTGTAGTTAGAAAGCAATCCTGCCACTTAGTGAAAAACAATATCAGTTGTTTCAACTGATAGAATATAAAAAGGTGTCTCATTACCAAGGTGCCACACAAGAAACAACTCATGATGGGTAAAACCAGTGAGCTGTCTCAAGACCTTCGCAACCTTATTGTTGCAAAGTATACTGATGTCACTGATTACAGAAGAATTTCTAAATTTCTGACGGTTCCAATGAGCACTGTTGGGGCAATAATCCAGAAATGAAAAGAACATCATTTCTCCATAAACCGGCCATAACCAGATGTGTTATGGTTCTGGTGGTAAGAACACATGAACTGACCTGATAGGTAAACCAAAACATAGGACAAGCTCTGGGGATGTGGGAACTTCACTGACCGCAATCCTGATCCTATCAACACACACTATAGGCAGCCGTGGAGCGTTCCTAACTCAGCCTAGACACCTCTGCACAGCCTGAGAAACTAGCTACCCCTAGAGAGAAACAAAGCCTCACTTGCCTCAGAGAAATTTTCCCCAAAGTGAGAGCAGCCCCCACAAATAATGACGGTGAGTTAAGAGGAAAACACAAACATAGAAATGAAAATAGGGTTTAGCAAATGAGGCCCGCTAATAACTAAATAGTCAGAGGATAGCAAGGAATCTGTGCGGTCAGTATAAAATACTACAAAAATTATCCACGCAGAGAATACAAAAAGACCCCCACACTGACTCACGATGTGAGGGGCGCAACTCCGCACCCCAGAGCTTCCAGCTAGCAATCAAATAGCATATAAGCAAGCTAAACTGAACTCATAATATACTGAGAAACATTTTCAAATAGCAATGAGCAAAAATAGACTAGCATGAACTTAGCTTCTCCACGAGGAGACAGGTCACAAGGGAAGTCCCAGAGAGATATGAACCAGTACTGAATACAACGACAGCAGGCAACAAGTAAAGGTCCAGGTGGAGTTAAATAGGCAGCAAGCCTAGCAGGAAACGAGGTAGCTGGAGTCCAGCTACAGACCAGCCGTAACACTAAAAGCCACCAGAGGGAGCCCAAGAACAGAACTCACAAAGTACCACTCATGACCACAGGAGGGAGCCCGAGAACGGAATTCACAACAGTACCCCCCTTGAGGAGGGGTCACTGAACCCTCACCAGAGCCCCCAGGCCGATCAGGACGAGCCAAATGAAAGGCAGGAACCAAATCGGCAGCATGGACATCAGAGGCAACAACCCAGGAATTATCCTCCTGACCATAGCCCTTCCATTTAACCAAGTACTGAAGCTTCCGTCTCGAAATACGAGAATCCAAGATCTTCTCCACCACATACTCCAATTCTCCCTCGACCAACACCGGAGCAGGAGGATCAACAGAAGGAACCACAGGCACCACATACCTCCGCAACAATGACCTATGGAACACATTATGAACGGCAAAAGATGCTGGGAGGTCCAAACGGAATGACACAGGATTGAGGATTTCTGACATTTTATAAGGACCAATGAAACGAGGTTTAAACTTAGGAGAGGAAACCTTCATAGGAACGTAACGAGATGACAACCATACCAAATCCCCCACACGAAGTCGGGGACCCACACAGCGACGGCGATTAGCAAAGCGCTGAGCCTTCTCCTGTGATGTCAAATTGTCCACTACGTGGTTCCAAATCTGCTGCAACCTATCCACCACAGAATCCACCCCAGGACAGTCAGAAGGCTCAACCTGACCTGAGGAAAAATGAGGATGAAAACCAGAATTACAAAAAAAAGGCGAAACCAAAGTAGCAGAACTAGCCCGATTATTGAGGGCGAACTCAGCCAATGGCAAAAAAGTCACCCAATCATCCTGATCAGCAGAAACAAAACATCTCAGATAAGCTTCCAAGGTCTGATTAGTTCGTTCGGTTTGGCCATTTGTCTGAGGATGGAAGGCCAAAGAAAAAGAAAAATCAATGCCTATCTTAGCACAAAAGGACCGCCAAAATCTGGACACAAACTGGGATCCTCTGTCAGACACAATGTTCTCCGGAATACCATGCAAACGAACCACATTCTGAAAAAACAGTGGAACCAAATCAGAGGAGGAGGGCAACTTAGGGAAGGGCACCAAATGGACCATTTTAGAAAAACGATCACAAACCACCCAGATGACAGACATCCTCTGAGAGACTGGAAGATCCAAAATGAAATCCATGGAAATATGCGTCCAAGGCCTCTTCGGGACAGGCAAAGGCAAAAGCAATCCACTGGCACGAGAACAGCAAGGCTTGGCCCGAGCACAAATCCCACAGGACTGCACAAAGGAACGCACATCCCGCGACAAGGAAGGCCACCAAAAGGATCTGGCCACCAGATCCCTGGTACCAAAAATCCCAGGATGACCCGTCAACACCGAAGAATGAACCTCGGAAATAACTCTACTGGTCCATCTATCCGGGACAAACAGTCTCTCCGGTGGACAATGGTCAGGTCTATCGGCCTGAAATTCCTGCAGCACCCGCCGCAATTCAGGGGAGATGGCAGACAAAATCACCCCCTCTCTGAGGATACCAGCCGGCTCAGAAAATCCCGGAGAGTCAGGCACAAAACTCCTAGAAAGGGCATCAGCCTTCACATTCTTTGAGCCCGGAAGGTACGAAACCACGAAATCAAAACGGGAGAAAAACAGCGACCAACAAGCTTGTCTAGGATTTAACCGCTTGGTAAACTCGAGATAAATCAAATTCTTGTGATCCGTCAAGACCACCACGCGATGCTTGGCTCCCTCTAGCCAATGTCGCCACTCCTCGAATGCCCACTTCATTGCCAACAACTCCCGATTACCAACATCATAATTCCGCTCGTCAGGCGAAAACTTTCTAGAAAAGAAAGCACATGGTCTCATCACCGAGCCATCAGAGCTTCTCTGTGACAAGACAGCCCCTGCTCCAATCTCAGAAGCATCAACCTCGACCTGAAAGGGAAGAGAGACATCAGGCTGACGCAAGACAGGAGCCGAAGAAAACCGACGTTTCAGCTCCTGAAAGGCCTCAACGGCCGCAGAAGACCAATTCGTCACATCAGCACCCTTTCTAGTCAAATCCGTCAAAGGTTTAACCACACTAGAAAAATTAGTGATGAAGCGACGGTAAAAATTAGCAAAGCCCAAGAACTTCTGAAGACTCTTCACCGATGTAGGTTGAGTCCAGTCATAGATGGCCTGGACTTTAACTGGATCCATCTCGATAGTAGAAGGGGAAAAAATAAAGCCCAAAAAGGAAACCTTCTGGACTCCAAAGAGACATTTAGAGCCCTTCACAAACAAGGCATTGGCACGCTGGACCTGAAACACCATCCTGACCTGCTTCACATGAGACTCCCAATCATCAGAAAAGACCAAAATATCATCCAGGTACACAATCATAAATCTATCCAGATACTCTCGGAAGATGTCGTGCATGAAGGACTGAAACTCGGAAGGGGCATTAGAAAGCCCAAAAGGCATCACCAAGTACTCAAAATGACCTTCGGGCATATTAAATGCTGTTTTCCATTCATCGCTCTGCTTTATACGCACACGATTATAAGCTCCTCAAAGATCTATCTTGGTGAACCAACTAGCCCCCCTAATCCGAGCAAACAGATCGGACAGCAGAGGCAAAGGGTACTGAAATTTGACCGTAATTTTATTTAGAAGGCGATAATCTATACAGGGTCTCAGAGAACCATCCTTCTTGGCCACAAAAAAGAACCCTGCACCCAAAGGTGACGAGGACGGACGAATATGCCCTTTCTCCAAAGACTCCTTTATATTAGTCCGCATAGCGGTATGTTCTGGTACAGATAAATTAAAAAGTCGACCCTTAGGGAACTTACTACCAGGAATCAAATTTATAGCACAATCACAATCCCTATGAGGAGGTAGGGCACTGGATTTTGGCTCATCAAATACATCCTGGTAATCCGACAAAAATTCAGGGACTTCATAAGGAGTAGAAGAAGCAATTGACACCAAAGGAACATCGCCATGTACCCCTTGACAACCCCAACTTGACACAGACATTGCTTTCCAATCCAGGACTGGATTATGAACCTGCAGCCATGGCAGACCCAACACGACAACATCATGCAAATTATGTAACACCAGAAAGCGAATAACCTCCTGATGTGCAGGAGTCATGCACATAGTCACTTGAGTCCAGTACTGAGGCTTATTCTTGTCCAATGGCGTAGCATCAATTCCCTTTAGTGGAATAGGGAATTGCAATGGCTCCAAGATAAAACCACAGCGCCTGGCAAATGACAAATCCATCAAATTCAGGACAGCGCCTGAATCCACAAAAGCCATAACAGAGTAGGATGACAGAGAGCAAATCAAAGTAACAGACAAAATGAATTTAGGCTGTACAGTACCAATGGTGAAAGACTTAGCGAACCTTTTTGTGCGCTTAGAACAGTCAGACATAACATGAGTGGAGTCACCACAGTAAAAGCACAACCCATTCTGACGTCTGTGATTTTGCCGTTCAATTCTGGTCAGAATCCTGTCACATTGCATAGACTCAGGCTTCTGTTCAGAAAAAAACGCCAGATGGTGCACAGGTTTGCGCTCCCACAAACGCCGATCAATCTGAATGGCCAAAGACATTGACTCATTCAGACCCGCAGGCGTGGGGAACCCCACCATAACATCCTTAAGGGCTTCAGAAAGACCCTTTCTGAAAATCGCTGCCAGGGCACACTCATTCCACTGAGTGAGCACAGACCACTTCCTAAACTTCTGACAGTAAACCTCTGCCTCATCCTGACCCTGAGAGAGAGCCAGCAAAATCTTTTCTGCCTGGTCCACTAGATTAGGTTCCTCATAAAGCAATCCAAGCGCCAGAAAAAACGCATCCACATTTAGCAATGCAGGATCTCCTGGTGCCAGGGAGAATGCCCAATCTTGAGGGTCACCACGTAACAAAGAAATAATAATTTTAACTTGCTGAGCAGGGTCACCAGAGGAACGAGGTCTCAGAGAAAGAAACAATTTGCAATTATTTTTGAAATTCAAAAACCTAGACCTATCTCCAGAGAACAGCTCAGGAATTGGTATTTTAGGTTCTGACATAGGACTGTGAATTACATAATCCTGAATGCTTTGTATCCTTGTAGCGAGCTGATCCACACAAGAGGACAGACCTTGAATGTCCATATCTGCAGCTGAGTCCTGAACCACCCAGAGATTAAGGGGAGGAGAGAGGCTAAACACACTGCAGAGGAAAAAAAAAAAACCTCAGAGCTTCTCTTATCCCTCTTTTGTGATGCATTAACACTTTACTGGCCTGCTGTACTGTTATGGTTCTGGTGGTAAGAACACATGAACTGACCTGATAGGTAAACCAAAGCATAGGACAAGCTCTGGGGATGTGGGAACTTTACTGACCGCAATCCTGATCCTATCAACACACACTATAGGCAGCCGTGGAGCGTTCCTAACTCTGCCTAGACGCCTCTGCACAGCCTGAGAAACTAGCTACCCCTAGAGAGAAACAAAGCCTCACTTGCCTCAGAGAAATTTTCCCCAAAGTGAGAGCAGCCCCCACAAATAATGACGGTGAGTTAAGAGGAAAACACAAACATAGAAATGAAAATAGGTTTTAGCAAATGAGGCCCGCTAATAACCAAATAGTCAGAGGATAGCAAGGAATCTGTGCGGTCAGTATAAAATACTACAAAAATTATCCACGCAGAGAATACAAAAAGACCCCCACACTGACTCACGATGTGAGGGGCGCAACTCCGCACCCCAGAGCTTCCAGCTAGCAATCAAATAGCATATAAGCAAGCTAAACTGAACTCATAATATACTGAGAAACATTTTCAAATAGCAATGAGCAAAAATAGACTAGCATGAACTTAGCTTCTCCACGAGGAGACAGGTCACAAGGGAAGTCCCAGAGAGATATGAACCAGTACTGAATACAACGACAGCAGGCAACAAGTAAAGGTCCAGGTGGAGTTAAATAGGCAGCATTCCTAGCAGGAAACGAGGCAGCTGGAGTCCAGCTACAGACCAGCCGTAACACTAAAAGCCACCAGAGGGAGCCCAAGAACAGAACTCACAAAGTACCACTCATGACCACAGGAGGGAGCCCGAGAAAGGAATTCACAATCAGATGGTCCCCAAAAGATTTCAGACAGATGAGTCTGGTCTGGTCCCATGAGACCAAAATTAAACTCTTTGGCTGCCATAGTACACACCATGTTTGGAGGCAAAAAGGCACTGCATATCACCCCAAAAACATAATACCAACAGTAAAGTTTGGAGGTTGAAACATCATGGCGTGGGACTGTTTTTCATGGCACTGACAAACTTCATGTGATTAAAGGAAGGATGAATGGACAATTATTGACAACATTCTACTGCCTCCTACTAGGATGATGAAGATGAAACAAGGGTAGACATTTCAGCAAGGCAATGATCCCAAACACAAAGCCAAGGAAACTCAATTGGTTTCAAAAAATGAAAATAAACCTGCTAGAATGGCCCAGCCAATCACCTGACCTGAATCCAATGGAAAATATATGGAAGGAACTGAAGCTCAGAGTTCATAGAAGAAGCCCAAGGAACCTTAAGGATTTGAAGAGTGTTTGTGTGGCAGCATAGGCCAAAATTACATCTGAGCAATGCAAGCAACTAGTTTCTCTATACAGGAGGCATTTGGAAGCTGTCATCACCAAGAAAGGCTTTGGTAGGAAGTGTGTCATTTCTCATTATTGCACATAACTTAATTTATAGACATCTACAACTTGATTTCCTTGCCTGTGTGGATTAGCTGGGTCATTACTGACATCTGGTGAGAATTTCATTTCAATAGCACCTTTGAAATATATCTACTTAGAAACTTGTTTCAATACTTATTTCTCCTGCTGTGTGTGTATATGTGTGTCTTTGTGTATATACTGTATGTGTGTGTATGAGCGTGTGTGTACTGTATATTAAGTGGGAAATTAAAAACCATGTAAAACATTTTCCCTATTAATTGAACATTTCACGCTTTATCCAAAACCTTTGGCAACATACAATAGTACCCTGCCTGTTGTAAAATGTACCTGCTTTTGCAAAGAGGTAGTCATGCAACCTTCAGTATACTTACAAAGAGAAAATTCTACAGATCATAAGTGCCAAGTTCTTAGCAGAAAATAAAAGACAGCACTGGTTTTCCCAGAGTATCATTAATTTAGTATATTAGAAACTTTGTGTAGTAAAAGAGGGGAAATTATGAAGTTCATAACTATTCAGGAAATAAATATAAGATTTATTTTTTTTTAGAAATGGTAATGTTTTGCCAGTTATATTGGAAGATATATTGTTGCTTGGAGTGAGATGACTCATTTTTCGCTCAGATTTTGGGCAAAGCAGTTCCTTTTCTTGCCAATTCAGATCTGACTCATTACCACTGGTGAATCAAGAATAAAATACTTCTGGCTTTCACCATTATTAGATGTTTTTGTTCTTCGCTTCCCTAAAAAGACAAAAAAAAATAGAGCAAAAAACAATCTTTCTTTGTTTATTTTCAGTTGAAAAATCTAGACGAATGTATAACAAAGTCAAGAGAAAATAAAGAAAAGTTTCAGAACGAATCATGCTACATTAAAGACGTTATCGGTGACGGCTATAAAGAGGTTACATGAATCAATGGCTAATATGTAACTTCTCAGTGCCTCTAACACTTTGTTTTAGCAATTGCAGATATCAAAAAACATCTTGACATTGATGCTATAGGATACGACTTTGTATTTTAATGACCAAGCCTCATTTTGCAATTCTGACCAGCATAACTCTGTGTGGTAAAACTCTGTAACACTTTGACATATACGAGTGATTCTGAGATTAATATTTTTGTGTTATATTGTACTTCATGATAGTGGTAAATTTTTGCAATATGATTTGTGTTTATTAGGGAAATATCGAAAATTGACAAAAATTGTAGAAAATTTTGCAATTTTAAATCATTGAATTTTTATGCCCTTGAAACAGTTAGTTATACCTCACAAAATTTCCCATATATCTGCTTTGCATGAGCAACATTTTTTAAACATTTCTTTTGTTAGAAGAGTTAAAAGTTAATCAGCAATTTTTTAATTTTCCCAACGAAATTTGCAAAACCCATTTTTTTTTAGGGACCACAGCAAATTTGAACTGACTTTGTGGCACCTATCTGGAAGAAAATACCCTAAAGGTTACACATTTTAAACATTTCACTCCTCAAAGTGCTCAGAAGCACATTCAAGAAGTTTATTAACCCTTTGTGTGCATCACAGGAAATAAAGCAATGCAGAAGAAAAAATGAAAAAAAAATTTTCCCACAAGGATGTTGCTTTAGCCCCCAAATTTTCATTTTTACAAGGGTAACTGGAGAAGATGTACTTAATAATTTGTTGTGCACTTTCTCCTGAGCACACTGATACCACATATGTAGTGGAAAACTACTGTTTAGGCACACGGCAAGGCTCGGAAGGGGAGGCGCACCATTTGATTTTCAGACACCAAAACTGGCTAGAAGAGATAGCAGACCCCATGTTACGATTGCAGAGCCCCTCATGTGTCTAAACAGTGGAAACCCCCACATGTGACACAACTTTGGACACTACACCACTCAAGAAATATATCTAGAGGTGTGTTGAGCATCTAGAAACTTTAGGAATACCCCATATCTGGTCAGAAACCACTTTTCAAGTACAATGCAAAGCTTAGAAGGGAAAAAGCGCAGTATTGGAGTGAAGATTTGCCCTTAATGGTTTGTGGGTGCCATCAATTTTCTATATTTTTTGCCAACAGATTCAAGTGAGGGCTTGCTTTTTGTGGGATTCATTGAAGTTTTTATTGTTAGTGTTTTCGGGCATATAATATTTTTTGATCGATCACTATTCCAATTTTTGGGAGGCACAATGAACAAAAAACAGCAATTCAGGAGCAAATATTTTTGGAGGGGGGTTTAATGCCGTTCACGGTGTGGTAAAAATGATAAGACAGCTTTATTTTTCAGGTTGGTACGATTATAGCAATACCCCATTTATACGATTTTTTTAGACGATAAAAAGAATTTTATAATAAGAATATTGGTATTCCATCTCTATATTCTGAGAGCTATAGCTTTTTTAGTTTTTCACTGATTAAGCTATATGGGGACTTGTTTTTTTGTGGAACAAGATGGCGTTTTCAGCAGTACCATTTTAATTTACATTCGTCTCTTTACTCCACTTTCTTTTGGCGGTATGATAAAAAAGCATAGTTTTTAGCCATATTTTTTATTTATTTTTTATGGTGTTCAAGGCAGGGGTTAAATCATAGTGATCGGAGACAGGTGACCCCTGTAATTGTTCCCTGCATCTCTAGCTGTGCCAGTCAGATGTCAGTGTCTGCCGCCGGCACAGAGCTGTCACTGTGTGAAAACACACAGTTTAAATCCATGATAGGTATAGCATGTCATGACATGGGAACTGACACCTTCCCATGATGTGCTATACTCGTCATTGGTCATTAATGGGTTTAAAAAAATTTTTTTTTTTCAAATAGGGAATTTAACGTTAAAGGTGTATTTGAATTCTAACAAGTTATTAGCTATTCACAGGATAGGTGATACCTACTAGATTGGTAGGGAAGCTACTGTTGGACCGAGCACAAATTAATAGGATGAGGAAATTGTGTCGCCCATGTGAATGGAGCAATGGATATGCATGTTCATTGCAGCTCCATTCACTTTTTATGGAACTACCAAGCATTGCAAAGCATCGTACTCCGCTATCGCCATCAGAGGTAAAAGGATAGAATGCATATGTAGGGGAAGTAAATATGTTTTTGTTCCCTCTTCTCCCCAACCCCTTTAAGTGTGTATATTGTATATTATTACTGTGTTCATACATGGTGGTACTGCTACACATAAAGTATATTACCACCGTGTACAAGAGTATTGCTACACCCCTTGTGTATTGCTCTTAATATATGTATGCCTTTACATGCACAGTTGTTCGCACATATATAGGGAAAGTTTGTCCCCGGGCCCAGTATAGTGATAGGGGCGCAGTGTCCATAGTTGGCCATTAGAGGGGGGCACTGTGGTGCATAGTTATAGTAGGGGGGTCACAGTGGCATAAGAAGAGTTAGGCTTCCTGCTTCTAGTCAGTCAGGGCCTGTGCCCCACAACATTACAAGAGAGGGGCCCAGCATAGAACAGCTTGCACAGGAAGGTTCCTCTAGGAGGAAGAAGTATGTCAGTACTAAAGGAATCTGTCCCCATAGAGATAGATAGAAGTTTGTTCAGCCGGGCAGTACAAGCAAGATGTGGCAGGACTTTACCTGGGCAGCAGTTCTTAGAACCAGGGCGAATGGTGTAGGACTCCCCTTGAGAGGCAAGAATTCCGGATGGAATAGATTCTGCGGGACCAGAAGATACGGTCCGGCCAGGGCCGGATATAGAGAAGGAGAGGACAGAGCAGGGACAGAGAAGGTACTGACTGTGATGCCCAAAGTGCCTGTATTGGAGCAAGTTGTGTTGAGTAAACAAGGGTTCTGGTTCAAGTTCCGGTACAGCTCTGGTACCCAAACCGAACTTTGGAATAAAGTTCGGGTTGGGTAGTAGAATCTGGACTTCCACTGGTCCGCTTAGAACTACCGCTTAATTAACACATGGTGGACAAATATGGTGATTGTCAGGAGGCCTTGATACAGCAGGTACGCCATTGATCTAGAAATCAATAAGTTTGAGTGTGTTGATGTGTAATGCAAGTAATCACACGTGTAGTAAAGCATAGCAGATCCTTAATATTTATGGTGTAAGTTTAAATCTAGCATGCAGTCACCACTCCTACCCTACCATAAAAAACATCGTCTACCACCATGGTGAGACATTTCCCAGCCTATGCACTGATCTTTTTAGGTGGCAAACGCAGTATTACAAGTGAAGTATTTTATTGAAACATTTTTTTCAGACTAATCCTCATAATCCAAGCACATCAAGGGCCTGGACTGCAAAACAATAAGAATTCTTCAGGAAATATGTTTCAGTGGCAATTTCAAGACTATCCAGGGAAAACCATGACACATGAGAGCCCTACCCAGCACAGATGTTCAGTGTCTTCAGTGTGCTCAGCCCTATACTATATTCATTATACCAGTTCTGTGTAAAGGGTGTGAAATCTCACTAGGTTTAAGAGCCAGGCCTATTTATACATTCAGATGTGGGGAAGCTCCTCAACATTTTGCTGTAATGTCTTGATTTTACACTTCATGGCAGTTTGCATAAGACGTATGTACCAAGTCATGTTATATATGAGTGTATAGTGACATACTGGAACTTGTTTGTTAAGTGAAAACACATCATGGTTTTGTGAGTAACTGTGTGCAAACAAACGGAAGATATTAAAGATTTTCATTAGCATTTACAGTAACAACAGCATTTACATAATTAACAAAGAACATTTTGTTCTGTACTTGAACTGCCCTTGCATTTTCTGCAATTTAGAGATGGGAGCCTGCGATATTTATGTTTTTCAAAGCAGAACTGTCACCCGATTTCACAATAAAAACTATATGCATTATTAAATAAAACTCTTAGACCTGATGAGGCTACTGTACTTACCGTGATAATCCATGTCAGAATGACTGTATAATGCTGATGTTAAGTCCAGCTATAGAATTAAATAATTCATGAGTCCAAATGTATTAGCTTTCTGACTGACAGCTGCAGTTTGTACCGAGCAATGTGAGATCTCAGCTGCAGGAGAGAGGAGGGACACTGAGGAGCAATCTCTAAGACTTTATTTATAGAGATTAAGCTCAACTTTCATATAGAATTATACAGCGATTTTAGATGAATTTTCAAAATAATTACACTGGTCTCATCAGGTCTAAGAAATCTTTTTAATAACATATACAGTTTATATTTTGAAATCTGGTGACAGGTGCGCTTCAAGATTTTTTAAATGCTTTTGTGTGTAAGTAGATGTATTGGTGTACTGTTATAATATCTATTCTCAGGATCAATATAGTTTGGACTCTGACTGATTAGTAAGTGATGACATATAGAAACCTAGTAAATTGCCTTCACTTACTAACAATTAAATACCACATTGACTCCTACTATAGCCACACAGATGATAACTGGCTGAATATAGCCCTCTCCACTAAAGTCTATAACAATAAAAAAAGTTAGTCAAGAGTCAAGACAGCAATTCACTTAGAAATCTAAGGAGAATGTCAAACAAAGTTTGGCCATATTTGGGAGGCAAAGGATGATCATCCAACAGCCATCATGAAACTGTGTAGAGATGGGGTCCCAGAGGACAGTATATATACTATTCATGTAACAATACAAAAGCCAAAAGTGTGACTACAAAATAGTTTTCTAAAGTGTACAGTATTTGATGTGATGGCTTTGTGCCACCCCGGCTGGGCCGCTGCGGTAACGGTACTGGGTCACAGCAGTTCCGAGTGCTGGACAAGTCCTACTGGTGGCGCGCCAGTCTTTGTCAATTGAGGGTTAATAATAACATTAATAAATAGGTTTGAGATGCCAGTTGGGATGTTTGGCCTAGTATGGTGAGGCATTGATGAGGGTCCCAGTGAGTTAAATGGTGATGGACAGTATCAGATGATTAACCCCTTCCCAACTAGGGCTGGCTCCCAGGGGACTTGGAACAGGAATGGAGCGGCAGAGAATAATCATCATTAGACAGGGAAATGATAAGTTGGTACCTTTTGCTGAAGTTCTGCAAACAGTTCCAAAAGCTTCCATACAATTCACATGCAGGGTTTTGGTCAGATCTGCATGGTGAGAGTTCCATTTCTCTGCTATGAGGTTGTGTAGCCTTCCTGCTGCTAATTATACCTCTGGTAAAAGATTCTTTGGATCCCCAGGGGTCCAAGGTAAACAGATACTGGATCTGTGATCCCTTCCGGCGAGCAGTCAACATGAATCCTGTCAGAACACACTTCCTCTCACAACAGTGTTCCTGATTCCATGCAGTTACTGAGCTTCCAGGCAAAAGCACGCTACTGATAGTTATATCAAGACTGAGCAGACTCACGGTTTAGCACAGACTCTGGAAGTCTCTGTGCTCCAAGGACTGGTACCCTGCCTTATGCAGCTGTCCTTGCAGAGAGCATGCTGATTTTTTATACATGCAGGACCTCCATCATGCTTCTTCTTCCTTAAAAACTATAACTTCTCAAGCACCTCCTCCCCTCTGAGGGATCGTGCACACTCCCCTCGTTTTACAAAAGTGAACAGTCCCTCAGTAAGAGAATAGAAATAAGTGTATGAAATGCAGGGAAACATGCAAAAAATCACAGTGAAGTAACATTGAAAACATGCATATTTAATGCTTTTCCTTTTAACACTCTGGCTAATGTAGCTGGAAAAGCTGTGTCCAATTTTGGAGTCTTTATTCCTTTGCTCTGGATTTCTGTGCTACACCTTATTCCTCTGTATAACTGTGCTGAGTGGAAGAGCTCTTCGTTGCATGACATCAATGCTGTTAGGTGTGCTCTAAGCTAACCAAGTGACTCCTTCCTACTGCTGCTCCTACTTCCCTCCCCTCCTTAGGGTGCTTTTACATTACATTTTGCCATCCATTTGTTGGTTTCTTTGGGGCTTTCGACCGAACGATCCAGCAAAACAGGATTAACGCATATGTGCGGAAGGGGCCATAGATTATTGTGGGGCCGTCTGAGTGAACGTACCCTCAGACACTCAGACTCAGTCTACTATGAATGGGTGTCACAGTGTGTTAGGGTTGGCGGAACACACCAAATATATATTTATTAGAAACAGTAGGTGCGTTCGCAACCCGGGATCCACCGTGCAGGAAAGAACCTGCTGCTAGATATGGCGGTACAAAATAGCAGAATAAACAAACTCTGTTACTTCACAGAGTCTGTTAGCAAAAAGAATGCTGTGTCCTGTTTAGCTCAGAGAGGAACACAGCTACTTAGTAGAGCAGGTAGTGGTCATGCAGTCAAATGCAAACACGCAGCTCCTGTCCTAAGTCGCCAGGAGCAAAGGTCAGAGTGGGGCGCCGGTGTGTATCAACAGAAACTCCCATTCTCTCCTTGGAGGCCCGGATGGCATCCTGTGTGCGGTCCAAAATGTCATGTGCCTCCACCACCCAGTCTGCCACCCTAAAATCGGGTGGCAGAGGGACACGCGGATGCTGGCCGTAATTAAGGAGAAAAGGAGTCTGCCCAGTGGAATCGGCTACGGCGTTGTTCAAGGCAAATTCCGCCCAAGGTAGCAAAGATGCCCAGTCATCCTGCCTAGCAGAGACAAAATGTCGCAAGTATGTCACCAGAGTCTGGTTGGTCCTCTGTACCAACCCATTCGTCTCAGGATGATATGCAGAGGAAAGATTCAACTCTTTGCTGAGTAAACGGCAGAGCTCTCTCCAAAACCAAGACACAAACTGGGGACCCCGGTCACTGACAATTTTATCAGGCATTCCATGTAAATGGAAAATATGCTTTATGAATAACGCTGCCAAGGCCGGTGCAGAAGGTAATCGTGGAAGCGGCACCAAGTACACCATCTTAGAGAAATGATCGGTGACAACCCAGATAACGGTGCAGCTATGAGACTTGGGTAAGTACACCACGAAGTCCATCCCGACCATCTCCCAGGGCCTGTCTGCCACCGGCATTGGGTAAAGCAACCCAGCAGGCCATTGCCGAGGAGACCGATTCTGGGTGCAGGAAACGCAGGCCCGAATATAGTCCCCAACGTCACGAGCCATATGCGGCCACCAGTACGTCCTCGCAAAAAGCTCAGATGTCCTTTTGGTCCCAAAATGCCCACCCACTCTGGAGGAATTAGCCCAAGAGAGAACCTCCGGTCACAAATTCGCTGGCATGTATGTCTTGCCCGGGGGCACGGACTCTAGCGAAACCGGAGCCACAGTTCTCAAGCTCTCAGAAGGGACAATAAGCCGAGGCTCCTCCTCCTCAGATGACACTACAGAGCAAGAGAGAGCGTCGGCATGAATGTTCTTCTCCCCTGAGAGAAAATGGAGAGTAAAATGAAACCGGGAGAAGAACAGGGACCATCTAGCCTGGCGAGAATTCAGCCGCTGGGCCGTCTGTAGATATACCAAGTTCTTGTGTCAGTGAATACCTGGAACGGAAAGCGAGCTCCCTCCAAGAGGTGTCTCCACTCTGAGAAAGCCAACTTCATGGCTAGCAACTCCCTGTCCCCGATGGAATAATTCCTCTCCGCCGGTGTGAAGGTCTTGGAGAAGAAGAAGCAATGATGCTTCCAACCTTGAGCATAATTTGGAATAGGACTGCTCCAGCACCAACGGATGAGGCATCCACCTCCATGATAAATGGCTTATCTACATCGGGGCGATGTAGAATGGGAGCGCTAGCAAAGTGTGACTTAATCGAGAGAAAGGCCTTGGAGACATCCTCCGACCACAACTTGGGATTTGCTCCCTTCTTGGTGAGGGCAACCAAGGGAGCTACCAAAGTTGAGAAGTGTGAAATGAACTGGCGATAGTAATTAATGAACCCCATAAAGTGCAGCACCGCTTTAAGTGAATGGGGTTCCAAACCCTGGGCAGAGATGATATAACCAAGGAAAGGCAAGGACTCCTGCTCAAACACACACTTCTCCAACTTGGCGTAGAGGGAGTTTGCCCATAAGAGGTCGAAGACTTTGCGAACATCTCTCCAATGGGAGTCAATATCTGGAGAGTAGTTGAGAATATCATCCAGATAGACTATGACCGAGGTGGTGAGCATATCCCGGAAGATGTCGTTCACAAAGTCTTGGAAAATGGCTGGGGCATTACAGAGCCCGAAGGGCATCACCAGTTATTCATAGTGCCCATCCCTGGTGTTAAAAGCCATCTTCCATTCGTCCCCCTCACGGATGCGAATCAGGTTGTAAGCACCCTGCAGATCTAATTTTGTAAATACCCTTGCTCCCTGTAGCCTATCAAAGAGCTCAGATATCAGGGGTAGTGGGTACTTGTTCTTAATGGTGATGGCATTAAGACCCCTGTAGTCTATGCATGGATGTAATTCTCCACTCTTCTTCTGCACGAAGAAGAACCCATCCCCTGCAGGTGACACTGACTTCCTAATGAATCCTCTTGCCAGATTCTCTTGGATGTACTGAGACATTGCCTCTGTCTCTGGGAGAGATAACGGATAGACTCGACCCCGGGGAGGCTCAGCACCAGGCAAGAGGTTGATAGGACAGTCATAGGGGCAGTGAGGCGGAAGGGTCTCCACAGCCTTTTTGGAGAACACATCCGCATAGGGCCAATAGTGCTTGGGGAGAGAGGAAAGATCTGCGAGTACCTCTGTTGTAGCAACCTGAATGCACTCCCTCTGACATCTACCCCCACAGGATTTACTCCATCCCAAAATTCTCCCTGAGGACCACTCTATATGAGGAGAATGATAGCATAGCCATGGTATCCCCAACAGGACCTCAACAACTCGCTCAAGAAGGACTAATAGAGAGATAATCTCCTGATGTGATGGAGACACAGAAAGAGTGAAAGGAATGGTTTGGTGTGTAATCTGTGAGGGTAGTTTCAACCCATTTACCACTCGAACGGTTAATGATTTAGCAAGCATCACCAGGGGTATTGCGTGTCACTGGACGAAAGCGGATGACATAAAATTACCCTCCGCCCCAGAGTCCACGCATAGCTCTACCATAAGAGTGTATGGGCCTATGGTAATTGTCCCCTTGAAGGACAATTTAGAGGTAAACGTCGCCGTGTCTAGTGTACCTCCTGCAACTGCCACTAGACGCTGACATTACCCCGACCGCTGAGGACACTTGGAGGCAAGATGTCCTGACTGCCGGCAAACATGACAGACCTTAAGTGCACGAGCGGACCGGGACTTGGACCCCGCTCGTGACCCCTCTATGGCCTCATGTGGCTCGGGCGCCTGAACCAGAGATTCCAAAGGTCTGGCGAAGGTGGGAGCCAGCCGAAACCTCTGCCTACACTGGGCTCGCTCCAACCTTCGCTCATGAAAACTAAGGTCTATGAAAGTTGATACAGCTATGAGCTCCTCCAGTGTGGTGGGA
Source organism: Ranitomeya variabilis (assembly GCF_051348905.1). Taxonomy (NCBI): domain Eukaryota; kingdom Metazoa; phylum Chordata; class Amphibia; order Anura; family Dendrobatidae; genus Ranitomeya; species Ranitomeya variabilis. Next base: position 84,797,336 of record NC_135237.1, on the reverse strand, counting down.
ATCTCCCTAGTGGCCAAGCGTCCTTCACATGGTGAGCCATTCCCCTCCAAAATACAGGGATGAGGGTTTCATCTGGCCAATCCAACTCAGACGCTAATGTCCGGAAGTGGACGGCAAAATGGCTGACCATGGTCTAACCCTGAGTCAATGCCAGCAGTTGGAGCGCTGTATCATGGGTGACTTGAGGTCCTACAAAGACCTGTTTCAGAGTGCCCAGAAACCGAGGAACACTCTGCACCACATGATCATTGCGCTCCCACAGCGGCGTAGCCCACTCCAAAGCTCTGTCCGACAGGAGAGAGATTATGAATCCCACCTTTGCCCGCTCTGTGGGAAAATGTGCAGCCAGGAGCTCGAGATATATACCACACTGGCTCACGAAACCCCTACAGGACTTACTGTCCCCAGAGTATTTTTCAGGCAACGGGAGGTGAGATAAGGGCGGAACAGAGGTGGCAGTTGGTAAAGCTGCTGCAGCCACACTAGCAGCCTGAACAGCTATTGCGGTAACATCCACCGCCGAGGTTGCACGCTCGAGAGGCTCCAACTGGCCCTCCAGCAGCTGGATGTACCCCTGCAATCGCTGTTCATCCGTCATTACTTAGCCAGATCCTGGTGCTAGTATACTGTTAGGGTTGGCAGAACGCACCGAATATATATTTATTAGAAATAGTAGGTGCGTTCGCAACCCGGGATCCACCGTGCAGGAAAGAACCTGCTGCTAGATATGGCGGTACAAAATAGTAGAATAAACAAACTCTGTTACTTCACAGAGTCTGTTAGCAAAAAGAATGCTGTGCCCTGTTTAGCTCAGAGAGGAACACAGCTACTTAGTAGAGTAGGTAGTGGTCATGCAGTCAAATGCAAACACGCAGCTTCTCTTCGGTGGAGCCGGAATTCTAAGGCTATATGCCAGCCCTGAATCCACTCACATGAAACTCCTTGCCAGAGGTGCCAGCATTCTAGGGGCTTATTTCAGCCGGGTCCCTGACTGCATACAAACACGACCACACTGGCGCTGAGCTCATACATAAATTGATACTAGCGCATGGCCGTGTGGTCATGAGAACCTTTTATAGCTGCAGCAACTTCAGGACCTTCCCAGAAGGACCAATGGAAAACTGCCACAGAACTTGATCAGGTACGGGACCTTTCTGGAGGACCAATGGAAGTTGCTGCAGTACCTGAGCATGTGACCCTTGATTTCCATTGAGAGATCTTACCCTGGGCATGCTCAGTGTGTGCAAAGCAGGACTTAGTCCCAGAAAAGCCTGCTCGCCGCAGACCAGTGCAGGGTACAATAGCAGAGCCTGGAGAGGCAGCAGTAACTCTTTGCACAGTATCAGATTCAGTGAGACGCTGGGACCGACATCTCCACTGAGCAGGCTCCACTGTGGCTGATGCAGAATGGGAGACCGCAGCAGACATGGTTCAAGATTCCCCCTGTGCAGCAGCGGGAACTTGACTCCTAACAAAGTGGAATGTGAAAGCACCCATGTTGTGAGCAAGAAGATTCTTATGGACTTACTTGTGAGGTGAGTTCTCTAAGCCATAGGTCAGGGTGAGCACCGTAAAAACCCCAGAGCACAATGAATGTACAGTAATGTAAAAAATGAAAAAAAATACTCATACTCACCTCTGCAACCCCTCTGCTCCTGAACGTCACCTGTCCAGCCTGCCTTTTTATCACTAAAACTCCAGGATGTTTCAATTTTGTCCATCATTGGCCGTTTAAAGGGGTTTTCCAGTTTTGAGAAACCCTGTTCCCAATGCGTTTCTCATCCTCCCCAGGTTTATCACAAGTCTCCACTTCACCGCTGCTTCTAGTGTCTGTTATTATCAGCAATGCTGTTGATGTGACGTCAGAACTACAGACACTGGAAGCATCCGCATGGACTCAACACTGGACCTCAGGAGGGTGAGTAAAGAAGTTTGCTTTTTTAAAAACAATCTGCAGTGATGGACAGGGGGTATTTCTCATACTTGAAAACCCTTTTAATAACCAATAAGGAAAATGTATGATGACCCATGATGAAGATGTATGAAGAGCAGCCTGTTAGTATTGCATGATGTCCCACGGTTGCGTGTCGTGTAATGTGACTTGGAAAAAAATGGGGAAAAAACTCACATTAAAGATCAGATATTTGATTGAAATGCTAGCAGACTTTTAAGACAATATCATTCCTAACAATCTTTTCACAGAAGGCTGAAGTAATTCAGTTGACCTCAATACCCCATTGTTAATCACCCAGTAGAATCCTATTCTGAAATGTTCAATCTTCTACTTTTTAATAGATTCCAAATGAAACAGCCAGAACTTTCATACATGTAGGAACTTTACTGATTGTCGTGCTGTAAGAATGGACACCAGCTTCCCTGAGAATTAGAAATGGCTACTACATCCTAGTTCTGACAAGTTTATCATATAAGTCCGAAATTCCTTCATTACGCAACAAGCAGGTAATATACAAGACAGGTGGCAACTCTAGATGTACAATGCAGATACCTTAATTGAAAAATAGAACACATTCCAACTCACCAATTATAGAAAAAAAACGTTCAGTGTGATGGGAACCACAATCTGACCATTCGTGAAAAAATAATAGAAAATATTCCAGATCCTCATTCAAAATATCTTTACTTTATTGAAATTGATTAAAAATTCTTCCAAAATTGCATGACAGAAAACAGAAAGCTATGCATTTTGATAGCTTTCCGAAGTGCATAGTTTTCTGTATTCTGTTTCATGTCATGCATTGTTGCAAGAAATGTTTAAACATTTTCAATAAGGAGATTTTTAACCTGGAGCAGGAATATATTCTAATATTTTCAGATACCTTAATTGCATTGATGAATACAGTATGTTCCGCTGGGTATGGGGACAGCATGGTTATGCGTAGAAGTGGATTGTTTAATACTACTGCAGTTTAGCATCGTCATGTTTTCATAATACAACCCCTGGCAAAAATGATGGAATCACCGACTTTGTAGGATGTTCATTCAGTTATTTAATTTTGTAGAAAAAAAGCAGATCACAGACATGGCACAAAACTAAAGTCATTTCAAATGGCAACTTTCTTGCTTTAAGAAACACTAAAAGAAATCAACAACAAAAAATGTGGTAGTCAGTAATGATTACTTTTTTAACCAAGCATAGGGGAGCAATTATGGAATCACTCAATTCTGAGGAAAAAATTATGGAATCATTCTGTAAATTTTCATACCCCAAAATAACACCTGCATCAAATTAGATCTGCTTGTTAGTCTGCATCTAAAAAGAAGTGATCACACCTTGGAGAGCTGTTGCACCAAGTGGACTGATATGAATCATGGCTCCAACAGGAGAGACGTCAATTGAAACAAAGGAGAGGATTATCAAACTCTTAAAAGAGGGTAAATCATCATGCAATGTTGCAAAAGATGGTGCTTGTTCACAGTCAGCTGTGTCTAAAATCTGGACCAAATACAAACAACATGTAAAGGTTGTTAAAGGCAAACATACTGGTAGACCAAGGAAGACATCAAAGTGTCAAGAACGGAAACTTAAAGCAATATGTCTCCAAAACAGGAAATGCACACCAAAACAAATGAGGAATGAATGGGTGGAAACTGGAGTCAACGTCTGTGACCAAACTGTAAGAAACCGCCCAAAGGAAATAGGATTTACATACAGAAAAGCTAAACAAAAGCCATCATTAACACCAAAACAGAAAAAAACAAGGCTACAATGGGCTAAGGAAAAGCAATTGTGGACTGTGAATGACTGGATGAAAGTCATATTCAGTGATGAATCACGAATCTGCATTGGGCAAGGAGATGATGCTGGAACTTTTGTTTGGTGCCGTTCCAATGAGATTTATAAAGATGACTGCCTGAAGAGAACATGCAAATTTCCACAGTCATTGATGATAAAAAACAAAAGCTATTCCATTTGTTATCACACACAAGTCGCATTGGGGAAATTCATTATTTACATGGATGAATTATCTAAAAAAAACTAGAACCAATTCAGGAAAAGTAATTTTTGAATTCAGCACCCTCAAAAAATCCTAAATCCATTCAAAATACCTTGGCACCTGAGAATGCTTTTTTGTAGACCTGTGTTATAGATGAAAAATATGAAAACATTTCTGATCCACTTTTATATCCTGCAACTTCCTCTATCTCTCAATGAATTTAAGCCCATCCATTGGATATATTTTCTACTCTAGATATACTCTATACTAGTTAAAGGGGTTGTCCTGAGCTGAATAAATGATTACCTATTGGTGGGATATGTCATCATTATGAGATCATTGGGGTGAAACACAGCAGCCACTGTTGGTACTAAAGTGACCACTGCAAGGTACTGTAACATATCTCTTGGCCTGCTGTGTTCCTATGAAGCAAATTTCAATTGATTGGTGAGGGTTCCAGGTGTCAGACCCCCAATGATCTCATATTGATGACCTATCCTATGGATCAATTGTTAAGTCCAGAATCCTTTAAAAAAGAAGCTGTCAGTTTCCCTGACAAGTCAAACCTAGTAAATGCATGTATTTTTCTTGGGTATCTTTTCTTAGGCGTCTGCATTGTATCTATTGTTTTATATAGTAAACATACAGTACTCCAAGAGTGCCATGTATACGCTATATGCTACCCCTTTTCACACTACTTTTGAAAAGTGAAAAAAGTCTATAAAAAGTTACAAATTACTGCCACAATAAAGTCCACAATAATTTTAAATATTTTTATACCCTTTTTGTTGCTTAAAAAATTACTAAACCCCTTCATTCCCAAAGCATATTAGAAAATGGTCAAACTTTTATTTATATAAGACTTTATAAAAATAATATTTTACTGTTTAAATTAATCAGTGAAGAAATGAATGAATAAAGAAATGCTTTACGGCACGTTCTGTAAATCAGATAAGTTTTGTACTTTTGCGTACCATTCTTTGAGTGTGTAAGCGATTTTTAGAAGCTCGTCCTTTGATGTTCAACCAATTTACTATTTTGTTATTCATATATTAAAATATAACATAAATCATAAAAAATTGATTGTTATTGGATGCTTGAAATGTTTACCCATCCAACACCAAGAAATGCAATCTGCGCCTGTGATTAACTACTACTGCAGATATATCTGGCATATTCCAGCATATTGCAGAGTAATCTTTCTTCCTAACAGAATGTGATGAATGAATCTCATGGGATGGAGTACACTCAAGAGCACAGAACAGACGAATAGTCTCCGGGTGTAAATGTTCCAGCAAAGAATGTTATTTGGAAATTAGTAAACTAAAAAGCATATTGGACCAACTTTAAAGCTAGCCTCTACCACACCTAAATCATTTTATGTTTCTGGAATAAACAAGACTTAATAGGAACTTTTAATAGAAGTATCTTTATTATATTTTTGTTGAAAAAAACACCTACACAATCATGATACATTTTCATTTTAAAAAAATACGACATAAATATATCCTCATGCACTCCATGCACACTGGATACAAAGGATAAGGGAAGGTCCATGCACACAGCAAGAAACGCTTAGCTCACAATAATCTTGTAGTCTAAACAGGCTGCCAATAACCTGATGAAAAAGGAAAAACATTTTATGTGAAACTATCTTTTGATTTGCTTTAAAGAGGTTTTCTACTAGTGTATCATGGATGACCTGTCCTTAGGATGGGTCATCAGTGTCTGATTGGTCGGGGTCCGACACCATGCACCTTCACCGATCAACTGTTCTCGATGTTGGCGGCCGCCGGCCGGAAATACTCCACTGTGGAGCTGGCTGTCTTCTCATAGTTATTATGAACACAATGAATAAAGCATTGTAATTTTAATTTTTTTCTTTCTGGATCTCTTCATTCAGCAACTAGTTGTGTTAGTCCAATAGGTTTCATTTATCAGGTGTGAAGTGCCCACTTTTCTTTACTACTGGACACCCTTATGTAAGTTATCCACTCATTACCTGTAGTAACGGCACCTGTTTGAACTTGCTATCAGTATAAAAGACACCTGTTCACATCCTCAAACAGTCACACTTTAAACTCCACTATGGTGAAGACCAAAGAGCTGTCAAAGGACACCAGAAACAAAATTGTAGCCCTGCACCAAGCTGGGAAGACTGAATCTGCAATAGGTAAGCAGCTTGGTGCAATCAAATGAACTGTGAAAGCAATAATAAGAAAATGGAAGACATACAAGACCACTGGTAATCTTTGATCTGGGGCTCCACCCAAGATCTCACCCTATAGGGTCAAAATGATCACAAGAACGGTAAGCAAAAATCCCAGAACCACACATGGGGGACATAGTGAATAACCTGCATGGAGCAGGGACTACCATAACAAAGGCTACAATCAGTAACACACTTCGCCACCAGGGACTCAGATCCTGCAGTGTCAGACATGTCCCCCTGCTTAAGCCAATACATGTCCAGGCCCATCTGAAGTTTGATAGAGAGCATTTGGATTATCCAGAAGTGTATTGGGAGAATGTCATATGGTCTGATGAAACCAAAGTAGAACTGTTTGGTAGAAACAAAACTCATTGTGTTGGAGGAGACAGAATGCTGAGTTGCATCCAAAGAACACCATACCTACTGTGAAGCATGGGGGTGGCAAAGGGACCAAGACGACTGATCTGTGTACATGAAAGAATGAATGGGGCCATGTATCATGAGATTTTGAGTGCAAACCTCCTTCCATCAGCGAGGACATTGAAGATGAAACGTGGATGGGTCTTTCAGGATGATAATGATCCCAAGCACACCGCCAGGGCAACAAAGGAGTGGCTTCGTATGAAGCATATGAAGGTCCTGGAGTGGCCTAGCCAGTCTCCATATCTCAACCCCATAGAAAACCTTTGGAGGGAGTAGAAAGTCCATGTTGCCCAGCGACAGGCCCAAAACATCATCGATCTAGAGGAGATCTGCATGGAGGAATGGGCCAACATACCACCAACAATTGTGGCCTATCTATGATGTCAATTACAGGCCTCTTTCATCTTTTTAAGTGGGAGAACTTGCACAATTGGTGTCTTACTAAATACTTTTTTTCTCCATTGTGTCTGTCACTATCAGAAGACAGAACAGCTTTGCAATTGAGCATTGCTGTCCAGTGACCACCGTCACAAACACTGAGAACAGCTGATCAGCAGGGGTGCCGGATGTTAGATCACGACTAGTGTTGAGCATTCCGATACCGCAAGTATCGGGTATCGGCCGATACTTGCGGTATCGGAATTCCGATACCGAGTTCCGATACTTTTGTGGTATCGGGAATCGGTATCGGAACCATATTCATGTGTAAAATAAAGAATTAAAATAAAAAATATGGATATACTCACCTCTCCGGTGGCCCCTGGATCTTACCGCTGTAACCGGGAGCCTCCGTTCCTAAGAATGAGCGCATGAAGGGCCTTCGATGACGTTGCGGCTTCTGATTGGTCGCGTGACCGCTCATGTGACCGTTCACGCGACCAATCAGAAGCCGCGACGTCAGCCGCGACGTCATCGAAGGTCCTTCACGGGCTCATTCTTAGGAACGGAGGCTCCCGGTTACAGCGGTAAGGTCCAGGGGCCGCCGGAGAGGTGAGTATATCCATATATATATCCATATACTCACCTCTATGGCGGCCCCTGGACCTTACCGCTGTAACCGGGAGGCTCCGTTCCTAAGAATGAGCCCATGAAGGACCTTCGATGATGTCGCAGCTGACGTCGCGGCTTCTGATTGGTCACATGAGCGGTCACATGAGCGGTCACGCGACCAATCAGAAGCCGTGACGTCATCGAAGGCCCTTCACGCGCTCATTCTTAGGAACGGAGGCTCCCGGTTACAGCTGTAAGATACAGGGGCCACCGGAGAGGTGAGTATATCCATATTTTTTATTTTAATTCTTTATTTTACACATGAATATGGATCCCAGGGCCTGAAGGAGAGTTTCCTCTCCTTCAGACCCTGGGAACCATTCCGATACTTTGCGTCCCACTGAAATGCATTGGTATCGGGTATCGGTATCGGCGATATCCGATATTTTTCGGGTATCGGCCGATACTATCCGATACCGATACTTTCAAGTATCGGACGGTATCGCTCAACACTAATCACGACTGATCAGACATTTATGACCTATCCTAAGAATATTTCATCAATGATAAAGTTGTGGACAACCTCTTTAAAGATCATCACTCTCGACAGTATATTGTCCTGTGTAAATAGGACCTGCGCTGCCAAGGACAATGGCAGCATACACGCAATGAACTATGTACAGTTGTCTGAAAAAGTGTTATCCCCCTTTCTGATTTCCTATTCTTTTGCATGTTTGTCACACTTAAATGTTTCAGATCACCAATAATACAAGTAGGCACAAAATGCAATTTTTAAATGAAGGTCTTTTTTATTAAGAGAAAATGAAATCCAAACCTACAGGGCCCTGTGTGAAGGGGTAAACACTTTTTCACATGACTATTCATTCATTCATTCATTCATTCATTCATCGTGCCCTCCGCTCTGCTAATGACCTCAGGTTAGCATCCTCAATAATCAGAACCTCCCACTCCCGTCTCCAAGACTTTACACGTGCGGCGCCGATTCTTTGGAATGCACTACCTAGGTTAATACAATTAATCCCCAATCCCCACAGTTTTAAGCGTGCACTAAAAACTCATTTGTTCAGATTGGCCTACCGCCTCAACGCATTAACCTAATTATCCCTGTGTGGCCTATTAATAAAAAACAACAACATAATCACGTTCCTCCATCATGTTCTCATACACTTTATGCAGTTATTAGCCCTCTGTGTCTGTACTGTTACATACTTAGGCAGTTAACTGGTTCATGCAGCTTTACATGAACACCCGAGCCTTACACTATGGCTGGTCCAAATAACTAAAGCAATTGTTACCATCCACCTCTTGTGTCTCCCCTTTTCCTCATAGATTGTAAGCTTGCGAGCAGCAGGGCCCTCATTCCTCCTGGTATCTGTTTTGAACTGTGATTTCTGTTATGCTGTAATGTCTGTTGTCTGTATAAGTCCCCTCTATAAGTTGTAAAGCGCTGCGGAATATGTTGGCGCTATATAAATAAAATTATTATTATTATTATTATCATTCAGTGTGCATCTAAAGTAGGGTTGGCCTATATGAAACCACCATCAACCAGTAAATATGTTGATGGTCAGTGGTCATTTATTGCTGCTCATTGCACAGAGCAAATGGACTCTCAGAGGCCTGCACAACTGTTAAAAGAATATATGTTAGCTTGCCTAATATAGCGGCATCTGAGAGGACAGTAAGCCAGTAGGCTGGGATCTAGTTCAATCCTGAAATTATGTTCTGTGCAAACCCCTTAATGGAGTGGTCTCCTCCACATTCAGCCTCATCATCTATTAGGCAGAAGTTAGAGAGGAGAGAAGCATCTTTTGCTGTAGAGGACCTGGCATCTTGCCTGACATGGACAAAGTATTTCTTTTTGTAAATACAATAATTTGACATTACCATTATGTCACTAGCTGGATGAAAATAAGTGGATGAAAATAAATATTTGATCTCAATTCCTGTGACTAACTGGGACGTTTGTAGAATGAAGGATGAGAGTGGAGTGAATCACATTTAAGTAATGAGTAAGTGAAGTCAAATGAGAAAAATGTAATTCAAGTAAACATTGTGTCACAGAAGGATCGACAATCTGATGGAAACATTCTTGCTCACAAAGAACAGCAAAGTGAAATATTAAAGAAATGGGTGTATCCCTAACTATGATAAATCTCCATTTATCTTTATTTTAAAATGAAATGTTAAAGGAAATTAAATAATTTCAATAACTGCAGTCCTTATTTTAAATCAAGCAACTTTCATCAATAGTGTTCTCATAAAAGTAACCTGCCGCATTGGATAGCACTATGCACCTGCATATATAGGGTTAAACTGCAGGTAAATAGTATTAGAAAGGTGCCCAACCACCTCACTAAAACTGTGGTTCCCAGGAAAAATATAAACTTTATTTCTCCATGGAATCACCAGCTTTCAGTTATACAGGTGTGATTCCGTGACTACATTCACCTCTCACAGCACGGTGAGCAGCGGATATAAGCATGTCCTAGCAGTTTTACAATTAACTTTCGTCTTGACTTGATCAAAGAGACTACAACAATTAATGAGTATGACAGAGGAAGATCACTCCCTCTTGTTACTTCATCGGCTCCCTGCAGCCTCATTGTGGGGTGCCAGTGGTGGCAATGTCAACCAGAGATCATACAATCTCAATGGCCAGTAGAAGACTGACAAGCTGGGCAATGCTCTGCACTACATGTTTAGTGCGGAATATTACTAATGCAATCAAGATATCGTGTTTTCAAGTTTCCTAGTGGGACTCATAAATATTGAGAAAAAACATCATGTATTTAAGTGTTAAAAAAAAAGAAAAAAACATTAGCAAATACATTTTTTCAGAATAAAGTCACTTATTCTAATAAAAACATGCACCTAAAAAGGATTTACATCTAATATCACTGCATCCATAATGACCAGTACGATAAAAAATGTGTCATTATGTATGCCACATAGTGAACAGTTCAATAAAATGAAAATTAAAAACTACAGCAGAATTGACATTTTTATTATTTATGCCTCACATAAAATGAAATAAAAATGATAATAAATATGTTTGCACCCCAAAATGGTAACATTAAAAACTTCAGCTTGTTATGATAAAACACGATCCTATATCTTATCTGTACTTGGAAAAATATCAGCATTACGACTCTCAGAATATGATGCATATAAATATGATTTTCTTATTCAAATATAAAAAATGTTTAAAAAATTGCAAATTGTATTGACCTATACTATAAAGCTATCTCGCTATTTATTCTGCCTGGAAAATACAAATTACAAAAAGATTAAAGACAAAAACAATACCAGATATGCCGTTTTTGTTCACTTCCCTAAGGCTATGTGATTTACTGCGGATCCGCAGCGTTTTTTTCCACGCATAAACGCTGCAGAGCCACAAAGTGATTTACAGTACAATGTAAATCAATAGGAAAATAAAACGCTGTGCTAATGGTGCGGAAAATTCCGCACAGAAAACGCAGCAAATTGAAAGAAGGAGCATGTCACTTCTTTTCTGCGAATCCGCAGCGTTTCTGCATCCATTCCATTATAGAAATTCGCAGGGGTAAAAAAAACGCATGAATTCTGCACTGAATCCACAGTAAATCCGCAGGAAAAACGCACAAAATCTGCAAGAAAAACGCATCAAATCTGCACCTACATTTTCTGCCAGGAGATGCAGATTTTGTGCAGAAAACTCTGCACCCAAATCGGCAATGTGTGCACATAGCCTAAAGGTAACATTAAATAAGAACTTATCAAAAAGTGATATTTACTCCAAAATAGTACTAGTGAAAAACAAAGCCCTCACATAGCTCTGCTGCAGGAAAAGTATTAAAGTTCTGACTCTCAGAGCTTGGCAATACAAATAAACTAAAAGTATTTATTGTGCAAAAGTAATAAAATATAATTAAAACAATATAAATTTGGTTCATAATAGTGTTGAACCATAGAATAAAGTAAACATTTTATTTGTGCAGCAATTGAAAATATAATATAACATGCAATATAAAATGTCAAAAAAACAACTGCAGAATTGATGGGGGTTTTCATATTTCTACCCATAAAGAGCTCATAAAAGTTAGGTATTAGGTTGTATGTGTTTCAAAATAGTGCCACTGACAAATACAACTTTTTCTGCAAAATAATAATCTCACATAAAGCTATTTCTACAAAATTACACCATGTTCAAATTACTATGCAGATTGGATTTAAGTGTCATAAAGATTTAATTGTTTTGTTTTTCAAATAAACTCGTGGATGGTATTGTGTCTCAGGGCTCAATGGAACAATGAAATCAATCTTAAACACGTGATAATTAGTTTTCCAGGTGATTCTAATTAAAGGAAAACTACTTAAAAACGATGTTCCACATTATTAAGCAGGTCACAAGTTTCAAGCAATATGGGAAATACAAAGGATCTCTCTGCTGCTGAAAAGCGTTAAATAGTGCAATGCCTTGGACAAGGTATGAAAACATTAGCTATTTCATGAAAACTTAAGAGTGATCATCATACTGTGAAGAGATCTGTGACTGAAACAGAGCAGACAGAGTTCATGCAGATAAAGGCATAATGGGGAAGGTTTCTGCCAGACAAATTCATTGGATTAAGAGAGCAGCTGCCAAAATGCCATTACAAACAGCAAACAGATATTTGAAGCTGCTGGTGCCTCTGGAGTCCCTCGAACTTCAAGGTGCAGGATCCTTCGAAGGCTTGCTCTGGTGTATAAATCTACTATTCGGCCACCCCTAAACAGTGTTCACAAGCAGAAACAGTTGCTGTGGGCCCAGACATACATGAAGACTAATTTTCAAACAGTCTTGTTTACTGATGAGTGTCGAGCAACCCTGGATGGTCCAGATGGATGGAGTAGTGGATGGTTGCTGGATGGCAACCATGTCCCAACAAGGCTGCGATGTCAGCAAGGAGGTGGAGGAGTCATGTTTTGGGCTGGAATCATGAGGAAACAGCTGGTAGGGCCCTTTAAGGTTCCTGAAGGTGTGAAAATTACCTCTGAAAAGTATATAGAGTTTCTGACTGACAACTTTCTTCCATGGTATAAAAAGCAGAAACGTGCCTTCAGGAGCAAAATCATCTTCCTGCATGACAATGCACCATCTCATGCTGCAAAGAATACCTCTGAGTCATTGGCTGCTATGGGCATAAAAGGAGTTAAACTCATGGTGTGGCCACCATCTTCTCTTGACCTCAACCCTATAGAAAACCTTTGGAGTATCATCAAGCAAAAGATCTATAAGGGTGGGAGGCAGTTCACATCAAAACAGCAGCTCTGGGAGGCTATTCTGACTTCATGCAAAGAAATACAAGCAGAAACTCTCCAAAAACTCACAAGTTCAATGGATGCAAGAATTGTGAAGGTGATATCAAAGAAGGGTTCCTATGATAACATGTAACTTGGCCTGTTAGGATGTTTTGGAGTTAAATAGCTTTTTTTCACTGAATGTGACCTCCTAATGCTGCAAATTCCACAAATGAGCATTTTCAGTTCTTTAAAACCTATCAATTGTTTAGAAATTCTACTGTGCCTAATAATTTGGAACAGTGCATTTTGAGGTTTTATTCATTTTGGAGATTATACTGTTATCATTGGGAGGTTTCTTCAATAAAATTCGATGTATACTCTAACGGGTGATGACTTTTGTTAGGCTGACTGTCTTTTGCACCGACCATTTAGGAAAATCAGAGAAAAATGTCATTTGCATAATAATTTGGAACATGGTGTAAAAAGTTATGGCTCTTAGAACTCGACAATGAAAAGAAAAAATGTGTGAAAGTTAAGACAAAATTAGGTCTGGTCTTTAAGGTGTTAATTTCAACAGCTCAGTTGGAGGTTGTTGCTGTGAAGGAAAATCTTGGCCTTGATAGACATTGAGGCACTGTACAGTAGGATACTGCATTACATGGGGTTGACAGTGACAAAACACTCTCTAAGCACTAGGGCTATTCAATGTATGGAACACATTCAGTTTATTTAGGATATTGTGTCCTTTACACTCACACAAAATTATTTTCTATTTGACAGTAAGTAATTCCACCAGCTCAGAGGCACAGCGATGGAGAGTCCATGTGCTCCCTCTTACGCAAATCTGCTCCTTGGCTGGTGGGAGGAAACTGTAGTTTTTGAGGATTAGGATAGATGGTGGCACTCTTATATGAGCCTCTGGGCCAGGTACAATGATGATATCTTCATACTTTGGTCTGGCTCAGAGGCTGAGTTTTACTTGTTCGTTGAACTCCTCAATGATAACACTATTGGCATGAAATTTACCTGTGAATGTAATACAAGTGAAATCGTGTTCTTAAACCTTAATATACGGAAAGAGGAGAATGGCTTTCTGAGTACACGCACATATCGGAAGCCAACTGCCACCAACAGCCTACTTAAATGGAATAGCCATCATCCATCAGCCCTAAAAAGGAGCATACCTAAAGGGAAGTTCCTCCGCATTAGGAGGAAATCTACCCACACCAGTGACTTTAGGATACAGGCGAGGGATCTCCACAGAAGGTTCCAGGGATATGCATGAGCCATCATTGAGCAGTCCTACTCTCATGCTCTTAGTAGAGATAGTCTTTTCTCTCAAATTGTAAGAAGAGGAGAAAAAGAGAAGAGAAGAATTTTGATAACATCAGGGTCATTGGTACCTTTGACAACCAGGCAGTCAGAGTCTTTAGTGTGCTCAAAAAACATTGGAACATTCTTTTTGGTGGATCCAAACCTTAGTGTGCTTATGCCATTAACATACAATGTCACCTATAGTAAGGGAAGATCAATAGGGGACTGATTGACACATAGTCTATATAGCAAAGAATAGCCCAAAAGTATAAATACGGAGGACCGTATGCAAGCTAAAAAAAAATGTATGAGAAAAACAAAGTCCTCCAACAAAAAATTACATCCAAGTAAAATTTTTTATTGGTTTACATAATAATTGCAACAATGTAAAATAATTGGAGATAAAAGCCGACCATACAGGGGATGTAAAATTTCAAACACTGGACGTGAAAAGTGCTGAATCTGTGCCCTAACAGTAACCACACAGAATGTGCCACATCCTGAAAAGATTTTTACAACCAATATTACGAAGTAAACAACAGAGATAGAAAAATGTCAGTTAATTAAAAATAAAGTGCATAGTGCAAATAGTTATAGTATGCACAAGGATGCGAAATACATATATAGACAATCAAGCACACTTGAGGGGTCCTTTGATATTATTATTATTCTCATTGTCCCTGATTAATCCTGGAGGGCATAAAGTATCAATAAAAATTATAAGATAAAGTAATGTGAAGTTCACACCTCCCAGAGGAAATCAGAGACAATATTGTGCACACCATAGCTGAAGGTAACTAAATAAGGCAACATATGGTAGACAATGTAAGAGCCAGGAGCAAATACAAATACCCAATGTGCAGTCACGTCCAGTGTACCCCTTAAAAGCTTAAGAGCTATGGTGTGCACAATGTTGTCTCTGATTTCCTCTGGGAGGTGTGAACTTCACATTACTTTATCTTATAATTTTTATTGATACTTTATGTCCTCCAGGAGGAATCAGAGACAATGGGAATAATAATATCAAAGGACCCCTCAGGTGTGCTTGATTGTCTATATATGTATTTCGCATCCTTGTGCATACTATAACTATTTGCACTATGCACTTTATTTTTAATTAACACTAGAACTACCGATGGAGTCATTGTGACTCCTCGCAGTTTTTATTTCTCTTCTATGACTACATTTTTTCGAATTCCGGCTTGAGACTCGTTGACTTTTACTCAGTTGAGATGTGAAAAAAGATTTTGTGACAATAAATAATTTTTGAAAAAAATAGTACGTTTTTATTTTAAAAATTTACCTTTAATTACCAAAGGGAGTCATTTTGACTCCCTACTATATCTTGCTAGTCTTTGTCGCTAAATGTTATTATTTCTTTTAGTTTTCATTTTCTTGTATGTTTAGAATAAATGTTGGCTTAGACTTAGAATAATTATCATTTTTGCAAATATACTTGACATACGCAGGACATATACAGGATATCCGTCAGTGAACCAGTGAACTCTCGAGTGGACTACATAATTTCTGTAGAAGACAGCCTGCAGTTTTGCTAATTGCTAATATGGCTAGAAGAAGTGCGCTAAAGCCTGACAACATTCTTACTATTTTGCTTTCTATACATTCTATATACATTCTATACATTCTATAAATTAAAGTTGCAACAGTGCCAGGAGCAAGAAACTCTAAAAATAAATTAAAGCAAGCCAGGAGTCAAAATGACTCCATTCGGTAGTTCTAGGGGGGTGACCAGTCCGGTAGTCCCAGTGTTAACTGCCATTTTTCTACCTCTATTGTTTACTTCATAATATTGGTTGTAAAAATCTTTTCAGGATGTGGCACATTCTGTGTGGTTACTGTTAGTGCACAGATTCAGCACTTTTCACGTTCAGTGTTTGAGTTTTTTTCCATCCCCTGTATGGTCGGCTTTTATCTCCAATTATTTTACATTGTTGTGATTATTATGTGAAACGATAAAATTATTTACTTGGTTTGTAATTTTGTGTTGGAGGACTTTGTTTTTCTCATACATTTTTCTTGGCATATATAGTCTATATACTCTAGGCTAAAACCATTGTGCACCTGTATGGACAGAAAAATATGTGGCTCATTTAGATGTGGTGGCTGCTGTACATGCAAATGGATGAATCCTTGTAAGACCTTTACTAGCTCAGCACCGGGAAAAATATATATAATGGATTTTGGGAACTGTAAGTCATCAGGTGTAATATATATAGCAACCTGCACCTGCCCTCTTGACTACATAGGAAAGACCACTAGGAAATAGACGAGATGGGTGGGCGAACACCTGGGTGACAGCTGCAATAAACTGCAATATCCAGACATATTAATAGTGTGCATTATGGTCATCTGAACAATATTTCATTTTGTATGATTGAACTTAGGCTAAAAATTATAGGGGGAGATCTAGATAAGAGAATCATTCAAAAGGAGACTGAATAGATCATTGTGACCCAATCACTGAGCCTGAAGGGGCTCAATGAACAGATCCTATATATATTTTTCTTAGGAATTTCTTCTGATTTCTGCCCTCTGCCCAGGGACTACTCACATTGCCCCATAGTAGCTGACATGCATCACTATATGTGATCTCTCTATCATAAGCTTTTTACCTATTTCTAAATTGAACTTTTACACTAAAAAGTGTTATTATCCTACACTATTAATATAATACTCCTCATCAAGTCTCCCAAGAAGGATATATTATCTTTGAGTATAAATATAATGGAAATGGTTGGTGATATCAACTTCCTGTTTGTGGCACATTAGTATATGGGAGGGGGAAAACTTTTCAAGATAGGTGGTGATCATGGCAGCCATTTTGAAGTTGGCCATTTTGGATCCAACTTTATTTTTTCCAATGGGAAGAGGGTCATGTGACACATCAAACTTCAAAATAGCCGCCATGGTCACCACCCATCTTGAATAGTTTTCCCCCTCCCATATACTAATGTACCACAAACAGAAAGTTGATATCACCAAACATTCCCATTTTATGTAGGTGTATCCTTATAAATGGCCCACCCTGTATTTACTAAGTCCTGTTGTCCCATTTGGAAGAATATTTTTGTGAACGTAAAACTTTACTAGCACACTAATATATGCTATAAAAAGCCTTCCAGAATCCTCACCGATGCATGCATGTTATATCGGTTCCGTCTACTGGGAAAGATGCATATGGCATGCACTAATTATATGTATGCGCTGCACAGGTGCATACACAGTCTGTCCATATGCATTCTGGCGTGGAATGCAGGACTTCCAGTTCAAGCCCTCGGTGGGGGTGCCCATGTGGCTGGAAACATTCCACTTTGTAGTGCAATCAGGGGACAAACAGGACGGCGCAAACACGGGTGAGTCTAAATGGATTGGGGAGGGGCTAAAATATTAGCCAACATTGGTCTTTTTTAACATGATCCTCACACAAGCACAGATACAAGAGACTTTGATTCCAAACAATCAGGCTCCACAGGGGGAGGTTCTCTGGTTGTGGAGCCATTTATAAAAAGCACAACATCTCTGACAAGGCATACCACAATGATTATGACTATCACAACATATATATCTCATTCCAACATTAATTCTGGCCTCTTGATGAACCATAAAGGGAGAAATGAGAAGAGGCAGATTCATGGAATCTATCTCCAATAACAAGCATCTAAATGATAAGTGATTTATACTATATCTGATATCTTTTGGTTATTCTTTTCCCCCTCTCCCTTCACTTGATAGTTGATTTATGTCTAGGTTATCTAGTTTAGATCCTTTTTCTGTTATATCTGGGACTAGTGTTGAGCATTCCGATACCGCAAGTATCGGGTATCGGCCGATACTTGCGGTATCGGAATTCCGATACCGGGATTCCGATACTTGCCGCGTATCGGATACCGGAATCGGAAGTTCCAAGATTCAAAATGCAGAAATTCAGCCAATGAGAATGATTCCAAGTGTGGGCACATCCTGTTTAGCATGGAGGGCATGAAACTACTGGCAAGGCTGTGATTGGCTGCTGAAATGATGTCATGATGCAGTTTAAAAGTCGCTGGCGCCATTTTGCGATCACTCTGCTGTGAATTCAGTTAGTGACAGGACGCTGTTTGCTGACTGAGGGACAGTTTAGAGATAGGGATTTGCTTCTTTGTGCTTTCCAAAAGCTAATTTAGCAACCGCTGTGTTCACCTACTATTCACCTTGCTTTTGCCTTGTAGCGCTGTTTTCACAGCGATCTGCAAGGTCTGTGTGTGTGTGTGTGTGTGTGTGTGAGTGCAGCCCACTCTCTAGTCTGAGTGCAGCCACATAGGCCATCCATAGCTGGTTGTATTCAGTTCAGGGAGGGTGGTTCATTGCCTCATACTGTTCTTTTTTTTTTTTTTTTTTCAAGTAGTGTAGTCTGCTGCTAATTTATTCAAAAAAATCCTATTAGTGTCTTTCCACCCGTCTCCAGCTAATTTGTGGAAAAACACTACATAGGATAACGTAGAGGAGGGTTTTTGGGCCTTGCAGCGCCGTTTACGGCTGTCTGCACGGTCTCCGTGTGACTGCAGCTCGCCCTGTAGTCTGTGAGCAGCCGTAGCCTGGTTGTCTCCAGCTCAGGGTTGTTCACTGCGTCATACCGCCAAATCAATTTTCATTTTGTTTTAAGTAGTGCAGGCTGCTGCACATTTTTTCAAAAAATTCCTATTAGTGTCTTTCCACCCGTCTCCAGCTAATTTGTGGAAAAACACTACATAGGATAACGTAGAGGAGGGTTTTTGGGCCTTGCAGCGCCGTTTACGGCTGTCTGCACGGTCTCCGTGTGACTGCAGCTCGCCCTGTAGTCTGTGAGCAGCCGTAGCCTGGTTGTCTCCAGCTCAGGGTTGTTCACTGCGTCATACCGCCAAATCAATTTTCATTTTGTTTTAAGTAGTGCAGGCTGCTGCACATTTTTTCAAAAAATTCCTATTAGTGTCTTTCCACCCGTCTCCAGCTAACTTGTGGAAAAACACTACATAGGATAACGTAGAGGAGGGTTTTTGGGCCTTGCAGCGCCGTTTACGTCTGTCTGCACGGTCTCCGTGTGACTGCAGCTCTATCCGTTGTCAGTTCAGCCCCCAAAAAATAAATAAATAATAAAGTTCACCAAACACACCAGTTACACCACTTTACATTTGTGTAGGCCACATTAGCTCATATTAAAGTCTAGTCCACACTTTAGAAAATTAGTGTTTCTTATACCTGTTAGGAGGAGTTGCTCAGGAATAAGCACACAAAGCCGTTAGTACTTTTCTGCTTATCTTTATCAGTCAACCAAGATGAAGAAGGCAGTGAGTAAGGCACGTGGGCGTGGGCGCGGAGCAGGGAGGGGACGTGGGGATTCTGTGCCTGCTGCGGGCACCGGTGACTCATCAGCACCCACATTCACCAGGCAACAGTCGTTCATGCGCAGCTTTGTGTCAGAGCGCCGTACACCGCTGCTGCGTGAAGAACAAATTGAAGCCGTTGTCGGATGGATGGCAGCTAATGCATCAACTTCAATTAGTGCCACATCCTCTCAGACACAGAGCACTGGAGAGCAGCCATCTGTCTCTTCACCACCTGCCAAATTGCCCAGGCAGACAGAGAGCCCAGGACAGGAGCCGTCTCTACTTCTGTTCTCTGAATCTCTTGGCTTGGAAACAGGGGGCCAGCCAAGCAGCATTGGAGAAATGGAAGAAGAGGCAGGGTGCAGTGATGCCCAACAGCTTTTTCTCTCTGAGTCTGAAGAGGCGGGTGGGCCAGTGCCTCCGGTCACCACATCGCAGGCCACATCCGCTGATGATGACACTCAGGTGCCACTTACTGGTGCGTGCTCTGCTGCTGAGGCTACCCAGGAGGAGCAGTTGGGGGCAGAAGGTAGTGTAGATGATGAGGTCCTTGACCCATCTTGGCGTGAGGGACAGGAAGGTGGTGGGAGCAGCTCTGAGGAAGAGATTCCCCGTACGGCCCAAAGAGGGAGAGGGAGGGGGAAGACTGCGGATCCTGCAGCCTCCGCTTTGGCACCCGTTAGGAGCATGTCTCTTCCAAAAGCCAAAAAGGGCGCTCCCAAGACTTGCAGTGCCTGGTCCTTTTTTGACACAGTTGCAGATGACATTTGCTATGTCAGATGCAAGGTGTGTCATCAAAAAGTCAAAAGAGGGAAAAATGTCAGCAACCTCAATACCTCCAACATGTGGAAACATGTGCGCAACAGGCACCCGGCGGAGTTAGAAAAACACACTGAAGAGCTAGGCCAACCAACAGCGGCAGCTACCACCTCTTCAGCTCGTGTTGCCTCTTCCTCTAGCTCACACGCAGCTGGTTTGGCTTCCTCCCAGGATCGCCGTGGAAGAACCTCTGGCCCTGTTGTCCAGAGACCCGCTGTAATTCCACCCGCAGCACCACTTTCCCAGTCATCCACACACTCCCAGCCCACTCTACAGCCATCGGTAGTACAGGCATGGGAGAAAAGGCGGCCTTTCTCGTCAAACCACCCACGAGCACAGGCTCTGACTGCAGGCATTGCCAAACTTCTTTCACTGGAAATGCTGTCATTAAGGCTGGTGGAGACTGACAGCTTCCGTGACTTGATGTCATTGGCAGTCCCACAGTACAATGTGCCCAGCCGCTTTTACTTCAGCAGGCAAGCCGTCCCTGCCCTGCACAAGCATGTGGAGGGACACATAAAACACGCGCTACTGAACGCCGTCAGTAGCAAGGTCCACCTCACCACCGATGCGTGGACCAGTCAACATGGACAGGGGCGATACCTGTCCCTCACTGCCCATTGGGTTAATGTCGTTGAGCCGGGTACAGACCGTGCGAGTGGCGCAGGACGTGTCCTGCCCACTCCAAGGATTGCAGGAATCCATTCTGTACGCATTGACTCCTCCTCTTACACCAGTTCCTCAGAATCATCGCTGCAGGAGCCGTCACAGTCCACCTCCACATGGACCCGTGATGAACGTGTACCTGTTACGACCGACATGAGCACAGCCGTGGCCAAACGTCAACAGGCCGTCTTGAAATTAATTTTTTTGGGGAATCGTAGCCACACAGCGCAGGAGCTCTGGAATGCCATCAAGCAGGAGAGCGATGTGTGGTTTGTGCCAGCGAATCTCCAGCCAGGCATGGTAGTGTGTGATAATGGCCGAAATCTGGTGGCAGCTCTGGGCCTCGGCAACCTCACTCACATCCCATGTCTGGCACATGTGCTCAATTTGGTCGTGCAGAGCTTTTTGAGGGACTATCCGGATCTTGATGCACTGCTGCACAAGGTCCGCCTAGAGTGTGCTCACTTGCGGCGTTCCAGCATGGCAAAAGCGCGCATTGCGGCTCTGCAGCGCCGACACCGCCTGCCGGAACATCGCATCATATGTGACCTACCTACCAGGTGGAATTCCACGTTACATATGTTGGAGCGGTTGTGTGAGCAGCAGCAAGCTGTAATGGAGTACCAGCTGCTTCAGGCGCAAAGAAGTCGCAGTCAGCGCCGTACAGACTTCACAACCACAGAGTGGGCCACTATGAATGACGTCTGCCAGGTTTTGCGTCCCTTTGATTATTCCACGCGGATGGCGAGTGCAGATGATGCACTAGTCAGCATGACTGTCCCCCTTATCTGCCTGCTTGAAAAATCACTGCAAGCGCTAAGGGATGATGTTGTGGAAGAGGTGGAGGATGAGGATTCACCATTTCCATCATCTTCTGGACAGTCAGCGCCACGTGGTTCCTCACAAACGCGTAGGCAGGGGACAGTTTGTGAGGAGGATGAGGAGGAGTCAATGGAGGAGGAAGACATCCGTCCAGAGGAGGGAGTTACCGAATTGTCCAGTACTCAGTGTGTACAGCGAGGGTGGGGTGATGACGAGCGGGCAGAGACCACGCCTCCAGCAGGGGACAGCATTTCTTGGGCAGTTGGCAGTCTGCAGCACATGGTGGATTACATGCTGCAGTGCCTGAGAAACGACCGCCGCATCGCCCACATTCTCAACATGTCTGATTATTGGGTGTTCACCCTCCTCGATCCTCGCTACCGGGACAACGTAGAAAGCCTCATCACACCGTTGAACCGGGAGCGAAAAATGCGGGAGTACCAAGACACACTGGTGAATTCCATCATCTTCTCCATTCCAACTGAGAGAAGTGCTGCTAGTGCATTCCAAAGCAGCTCAGTGCGTCCAGGCAGTGGTGGAGGCTCTGCACAAAGAGGGAGCAGAAGCAGTGCCTCTGCCCAAGGCAAGACCAGTATGGCCCAACTGTGGCACAGTTTTCTGTGCCCCCCACAAAAGTCTACACCATCACAGACGGCTCCAGTCAGCAGGAGGCAACGGTTCCGTCAGATGGTGACAGACTACATGTCTTGCCCTCTTGCTGTACTCCCAGACGGCTCTTCCCCTTTCAAGTTTTGGGTCTCAAAGCTGGATACATGGCCAGAGCTAAGCCAGTATGCATTGGAGGTGCTGTCTTGCCCTGCGGCCAGTGTATTATCGGAATGTGTCTTTAGTGCTGCAGGTGGTGTACTAACTGACCGTCGCATGCGACTATCCTCCGATAACGTTGACCGGCTTACTTTCCTGAAAATGAACAAGGCCTGGATCTCGCAGGAATTTGCCACTCCTCCTCCTGATTAAATAATTAGGTCACTGTATACGTTATCCAGGTCTCCTGTTGTGTTCATCTTTCTACCACCTGAACTTAAATTCCTGGGCTCCAACACCGCCAGTTGAGGCTCAGAAGTGCCGTCTGCACAGTCAAAACATACGACCCAGTGTTATTGGGTTTCAGTAATGTCAGCTGATCCCCAGCTGTGTAGCCGGCAATGTGTCATGCGACCGCCACGCTGACACAACAACTGAAATGTAAGGGAATCTGTCCCCCCCCCCAAGGCATTTGTTACTGAAAGAGCCACCTTGTGCAGCAGTAATGCTGCACAAGGAAAAGGTAGCTATTTTGGTTTAGCTCCTTGCACACGCAGAACTTAACACTTATAAAATGTGTCCACTGATACCGTAAAACCGTCCCGGAGGTGGGACTTTCCTTCGTAATATGATGCAGCACAGCCGTCATTCCTACCCCCCCGGCGCTGCGCCCCGGCTCCTCAGCGTTGTTTGATTCCGTCCCGGAGCCTGCGCTGTTATGTTATCCCGTGGCCAGGCACACTTAGCGCTGCCCGTCTTCTGGCATCATTTGGTGTCAGGATGGCTGCGCCTGTGCGGCCGCGCTGGCCGAGAGCCCGCCTCGCAGTGTCTTCTGATTTAATCCCACTGGGGGCCTGGGATCCATGGACATGCGCATTGCATATCTGAACCTCCACCTCTCACTCATCTCCCTATGGCTTCTTCAGACTGTTCGGTGTCAGCTGGTCCCTAATAGCATGCCACGGTCGTGACACCGCACAGTCTTAAGAAGCCGTAGGGAGGGGAGTGAGAGGCGAGGATATGCACTGCGCATGGCCATGGATCCCAGGCCCCCAGTGGGATAAAATCAGAAGACACTGCGAGGCGGGCTCTCGTCCAGCGCGGCCGCACAGGCGCAGCCAGCCTGACACCAAATGATGTGAGAAGATGGGCAGCGCTAAGTGTGCCTGGCCAAGGGATAACTTAACAGCGCAGGCTCCGGGACGGAATCAAACAACGCTGAGGAGCCGGGGCGCGGCGCCGGGGGGGTAGGAATGACGGCTGTGCTGCGTCATATTACGAAGGAAAGTCCCACCTCCGGGACGGTTTCACGGTTTCAGGGGACACATTTTATAAGTGTTTAGTTCTGTGTTTGCAAGGAGCGTGATGAAAAGAGCCACCTTTTCCTTTTGCATCTTTTGTGCTGCACAAGCTGGCTCTTTCAGCTACAAACGCCTTGGGGGGGGTTAAAGGTTCCCTTTCGACTTTCTCAGGCTTCGGCCTACATTGTGTTCCTCTGCTTTTCCACCTGTCCCTGGGCTCCAACACCGCCAGTTGCCGTCCAGAAGTGCTGTCCGCACAGTCCCAACAGTCGCTCCTCTGTTATTGGGGTTCAGTAACGTCAGCTGTTCCCCAGCTGTGTGTGTGGCAATCCCTCCTACCTCCTCCACCTCCCCCTCCTGTCCCTGGGCTCCAACACCGCCAGTTGCCGTCCAGAAGTGCTGTACGCACAGTCAACAGTCCCTCCTCTGTTATTGGGGTTCAGTAACGTCAGCTGTTCCCCAGCTGTGTGTGTGGCAATCCCTCCTACCTCCTCCACCTCCCCCTCCTGTCCCTGGGCTCCAACACCGCCAGTTGCCGTCCAGAAGTGCTGTACGCACAGTCAACAGTCCCTCCTCTGTTATTGGGGTTCAGTAACGTCAGCTGTTCCCCTGCTGTGTGTGTGGCAATCCCTCCTACCTCCTCCTCCTCCACCTGTCCCTGGGCTCCAACACCGCCAGTTGCCGTCCAGAAGTGCTGTACGCACAGTCAACAGTCCCTCCTCTGTTATTGGGGTTCAGTAACGTCAGCTGTTCCCCTGCTGTGTGTGTGGCAATCCCTCCTACCTCCTCCTACCTCCTCCTCCTCCACCTGTCCCTGGGCTCCAACACCGCCAGTTGCCGTCCAGAAGTGCTGTACGCACAGTCAACAGTCCCTCCTCTGTTATTGGGGTTCAGTAACGTCAGCTGTTCCCCTGCTGTGTGTGTGGCAATCCCTCCTACCTCCTCCTACCTCCTCCTCCTCCACCTGTCCCTGGGCTCCAACACCGCCAGTTGCCGTCCAGAAGTGCTGTACGCACAGTCAACAGTCCCTCCTCTGTTATTGGGGTTCAGTAACGTCAGCTGTTCCCCAGCTGTGTGTGTGGCAATCCCTCCTACCTCCTCCACCTCCCCCTCCTGTCCCTGGGCTCCAACACCGCCAGTTGCCGTCCAGAAGTGCTGTACGCACAGTCAACAGTCCCTCCTCTGTTATTGGGGTTCAGTAACGTCAGCTGTTCCCCTGCTGTGTGTGTGGCAATCCCTCCTACCTCCTCCACCTCCCCCTCCTGTCCCTGGGCTCCAACACCGCCAGTTGCCGTCCAGAAGTGCTGTACGCACAGTCAACAGTCCCTCCTCTGTTATTGGGGTTCAGTAACGTCAGCTGTTCCCCTGCTGTGTGTGTGGCAATCCCTCCTACCTCCTCCTCCTCCACCTGTCCCTGGGCTCCAACACCGCCAGTTGCCATCCAGAAGTGCTGTACGCACAGTCAACAGTCCCTCCTCTGTTATTGGGGTTCAGTAACGTCAGCTGTTCCCCTGCTGTGTGTGTGGCAATCCCTCCTACCTCCTCCTACCTCCTCCTCCTCCACCTGTCCCTGGGCTCCAACACCGCCAGTTGCCATCCAGAAGTGCTGTACGCACAGTCAACAGTCCCTCCTCTGTTATTGGGGTTCAGTAACGTCAGCTGTTCCCCAGCTGTGTGTGTGGCAATCCCTCCTACCTCCTCCACCTCCCTCTCCTGTCCCTGGGCTCCAACACCGCCAGTTGCCGTCCAGAAGTGCTGTACGCACAGTCAACAGTCCCTCCTCTGTTATTGGGGTTCAGTAACGTCAGCTGTTCCCCTGCTGTGTGTGTGGCAATCCCTCCTACCTCCTCCTACCTCCTCCTCCTCCACCTGTCCCTGGGCTCCAACACCGCCAGTTGCCGTCCAGAAGTGCTGTACGCACAGTCAACAGTCCCTCCTCTGTTATTGGGGTTCAGTAACGTCAGCTGTTCCCCTGCTGTGTGTGTGGCAATCCCTCCTACCTCCTCCTACCTCCTCCTTCTCTACCTGTCCCTGGGCTCCAACACCGCCAGTTGCCGTCCAGAAGTGCTGTACGCACAGTCAACAGTCCCTCCTCTGTTATTGGGGTTCAGTAACGTCAGCTGTTCCCCTGCTGTGTGTGTGGCAATCCCTCCTACCTCCTCCTACCTCCTCCTCCTCCACCTGTCCCTGGGCTCCAACACCGCCAGTTGCCGTCCAGAAGTGCTGTACGCACAGTCAACAGTCCCTCCTCTGTTATTGGGGTTCAGTAACGTCAGCTGTTCCCCTGCTGTGTGTGTGGCAATCCCTCCTACCTCCTCCTACCTCCTCCTCCTCCACCTGTCCCTGGGCTCCAACACCGCCAGTTGCCATCCAGAAGTGCTGTACGCACAGTCAACAGTCCCTCCTCTGTTATTGGGGTTCAGTAACGTCAGCTGTTCCCCTGCTGTGTGTGTGGCAATCCCTCCTACCTCCTCCTCCTCCACCTGTCCCTGGGCTCCAACACCGCCAGTTGCCGTCCAGAAGTGCTGTACGCACAGTCAACAGTCCCTCCTCTGTTATTGGGGTTCAGTAACGTCAGCTGTTCCCCTGCTGTGTGTGTGGCAATCCCTCCTACCTCCTCCTACCTCCTCCTCCTCCACCTGTCCCTGAGCTCCAACACCGCCAGTTGCCGTCCAGAAGTGCTGTCCGCACAGTCAACAGTCCCTCCTCTGTTATTGGGGTTCAGTAACGTCAGCTGTTCCCCTGCTGTGTGTGTGGCAATCCCTCCTACCTCCTCCTCCTCCACCTGTCCCTGGGCTCCAACACCGCCAGTTGCCGTCCAGAAGTGCTGTACGCACAGTCAACAGTCCCTCCTCTGTTATTGGGGTTCAGTAACGTCAGCTGTTCCCCAGCTGTGTGTGTGGCAATCCCTCCTACCTCCTCCTACCTCCTCCTCCTCCACCTGTCCCTGGGCTCCAACACCGCCAGTTGCTGTCCAGAAGTGCTGTACGCACAGTCAACAGTCCCTCCTCTGTTATTGGGGTTCAGTAACGTCAGCTGTTCCCCTGCTGTGTGTGTGGCAATCCCTCCTACCTCCTCCTACCTCCTCCTCCTCCACCTGTCCCTGGGCTCCAACACCGCCAGTTGCCGTCCAGAAGTGCTGTACGCACAGTCAACAGTCCCTCCTCTGTTATTGGGGTTCAGTAACGTCAGCTGTTCCCCTGCTGTGTGTGTGGCAATCCCTCCTACCTCCTCCTCCTCCACCTGTCCCTGGGCTCCAACACCGCCAGTTGCCATCCAGAAGTGCTGTACGCACAGTCAACAGTCCCTCCTCTGTTATTGGGGTTCAGTAACGTCAGCTGTTCCCCTGCTGTGTGTGTGGCAATCCCTCCTACCTCCTCCTCCTCCACCTGTCCCTGGGCTCCAACACCGCCAGTTGCCGTCCAGAAGTGCTGTACGCACAGTCAACAGTCCCTCCTCTGTTATTGGGGTTCAGTAACGTCAGCTGTTCCCCTGCTGTGTGTGTGGCAATCCCTCCTACCTCCTCCTCCTCCACCTGTCCCTGGGCTCCAACACCGCCAGTTGCCGTCCAGAAGTGCTGTACGCACAGTCAACAGTCCCTCCTCTGTTATTGGGGTTCAGTAACGTCAGCTGTTCCCCAGCTGTGTGTGTGGCAATCCCTCCTACCTCCTCCTACCTCCTCCTCCTCCTCCACCTGTCCCTGGGCTCCAACACCGCCAGTTGCTGTCCAGAAGTGCTGTACGCACAGTCAACAGTCCCTCCTCTGTTATTGGGGTTCAGTAACGTCAGCTGTTCCCCTGCTGTGTGTGTGGCAATCCCTCCTACCTCCTCCTACCTCCTCCTCCTCCACCTGTCCCTGGGCTCCAACACCGCCAGTTGCCGTCCAGAAGTGCTGTCCGCACAGAGCCAAACACCTCGCCAATGTGTTAGTGGGGTTCAGCACCGCCAGCTGTTCCCCTGCTGTGCAGCCGGCAACGTGTACTGCGACCGCCACGCAGGCACAACAAGTTAAATTTAAGGGAACCTGTCCCCCCCCCCAGGCGTTTGTTACTGAAGGAGCCACCTTGTGCAGCAGTAATGATGCAAAGGGAAAAAGTGCCTCTTTTCGTGGTGCTCCTTGCACATGCTGATCCTAACACTTATGAAAAGTGTCCCCTCCTACCGTGATACCGTCCGGTTGGTGGAACTTTCCTTTGTGATGTGACGCAGCACAGCCGTCATTCTTACCCCCTTGGCGCCGTGCGCCGCCTCCTCAGCGTTGTTTGAATCAGTCCCGGAGCCTGCGCTGTTAGGTTAGCCCTTGGCCATGCACACATTTTGCGCTGCCCGTCTTCTGACATCATTTGGTGTCAGGCTGGCTGCGCCTGTGCGGCCGCGCTGGCCGAGAGCCCGCCTCGTACTGTCTTCTGATTTAATCCCACTGGGGGCCAGAGATCCATGGACATGCGCAGTGCATATCTGAACCTCCACCTCTCACTCATCTCCCTACGGCTTATTCAAACTGTGCGGTGTCAGCTGGTCCCTAATAGCATGCCACGGCCGTGACACCGCACAGTCAGAAGAAGCCGTAGGGAGATGAGTGAGAGGTGGAGGTTCAGATATGCACTGCGCATGTCCATGGATCTCAGGCCCCCAGTGGGATTAAATCAGAAGACAGTACGAGGCGGGCTCTCGGCCAGCGCGGCCGCACAGGCGCAGCCAGCCTGACACCAAATGATGTCAGAAGACGGGCAGCGCAAAATGTGTGCATGGCCAAGGGCTAACCTAACAGCGCAGGCTCCGGGACTGATTCAAACAACGCTGAGGAGGCGGCGCACGGCGCCAAGGGGGTAAGAATGACGGCTGTGCTGCGTCACATCACAAAGGAAAGTTCCACCTACCGGACGGTATCACGGTAGGAGGGGACACTTTTTATAAGTGTTAGGTTCAGCATGTGCAAGGACCATAATTAAAAGAGCTAAGTTTACCTTTTCCAGCATTAGTGCTGTACACGATGGCTCTTTCAGCTACAAACGCCTGGGGGGGGGGGTTAAAGTTTCCCTTTCAACTTGCTCCAGTGCAGGCTTCGGCCTACACTCTGCTCCCTCTCCTCCTCCTGCTGACCCTGGGCTCTAACACCGCCAGTTGGGGCCCAGATGTGCTAGCTGCACAGAGCCAAACACCAGCCAATGTGTCAGTGGGGTTCAGCACCGCCAGCTGTTCCCCTGCTGTTCAGCCGGCAACGTGTCCTGCAACAGCCACGCAGGCACAACAGACCCAAAGCTGCCGCCAGTGCAGGCTTCGGCCTACACTCTGCTCCATCTCCTCCTCCTGCTGACCCCGGGCTCTAACACCGCCAGTTGGGGCCCGGTACTGCCAGCTGCACAGAGAAAAACACCAGCCAATGTGTCAGTGGGGTTCAGCACCGCCAGCTTTTCCCCTGCTGTGTAGCCGGCAACGTGTCCTGCGACCGCCACGCAGACACAAGAACTGAAATTGAAGGGAACCTGTCCACCCTCCCCCAGGTGTTTCTATGTTTTACAGCCACCTTGTACAGCAGTAATGCTGCATGTGTGCAAGGCTGCTCAGAAACGTATTCTCCTTGCACTCGTGGAACTTAACACGTCTAAAATGTGTCCTCTGTGACCATTAAAACGTCCCTCAGGTGTGATTTTCCTTTGTATTGACACGCAACAAGCTCCTTGGTAACGCTGCCCGTCTTCTGGCATCATTGTTTGGCTGGGTGCGCCTCTGCGGCCACCCTGCCCGACACAACGCCCCTCGGTGTCTTATTTATTTTGACTGCGAGGGTGTGATTAACGGGCATGAGCAGTGCATATCTTCGCCAGGCTGTCACTCAGCTCCTTCCGCCTTCTTCAGACTGTGCGGCTTCATGGCCGCGGCATGCGATAAGGGATCAGCTGACGCCACATAGTCTGAAGCAGGTGTAAGAACCCAAGCGAGAGGCGAACATATGTACTGCGCCAGGCCATGAATCCCAGCCCCGCAGTGTTTTAACAATGTTAAGACACCGCGGGGCTGGGATTCATGGTCATCGCGAACCGCAGCGGCCGACATTAAATGAGGTCAGAAGATGGGCAGCGCTAACAGCGCTAGGCCAGGGGATAACACGACAGCGCAGACTCCTGTACAGCAAATAACAACGCTCAGGAGGCTGCACCCAGCACCAAGGTGGGATTCTTGACATCTGTGCTGCGTCTCATTACAAAGGGAACTCGCGCCTCCAACACAGTTTGACTGTATAAAGGGCTAAATGTTATACGTGTTTCATTCAGCGTGTGCAAGGAGCAAAATTAAAAGAGCAACCTTTGACTTGTGCAGCACTACTGCTGCATAAGCTGTGGCTCTTCTACTTTGTAACCCCTGAGGGGGGGTTAAAGGTTACCTTTGAAATTGGTTCAAGTAGGCTTCGGCCTACACTCTGCTCCCCCTGCAGAGCCCGGGCTCCAACACCGCCAGTTGGGGCCCGGTACTGCTAGCTGCACAGAGCCAAACACCAGCCAATGTGTCAGTGGGGTTCAGCACCGCCAGCTGTTCCCCTGCTGTGCAGCCGGCAACGTGTCCTGCAACAGCCACGCAGGCACAACAGACCCAAAGCTGCCGCCAGTGCAGGCTTCGGCCTACACTCTGCTCCATCTCCTCCTCCTGCTGACCCCGGGCTCTAACACCGCCAGTTGGGGCCCGGTACTGCTAGCTGCACAGAGAAAAACACCAGCCAATGTGTCAGTGGGGTTCAGCACCGCCAGCTGTTCCCCTGCTGTGCAGCCGGCATCGTGTCCTGCAAAAGCCACGCAGACACAAGAACTGAAATTGAAGGGAACCTGTCCCCCCTCCCCCAGGCGTTTGTACGTTTTTAAGGCCACCTTGTACAGCGGTAATGCTGCATGCGTGCAAGGTGGCTCATAAACGTATTCTCCTCGCACATGTGGAACTGAAAACACGTCTGAAATGTGTCCTCTGTGTGACCATTTAACCGTCCCGGGGGTGTGACTTTCCTTTGTAATGACACGCTGCAACCCCCTTGGTAGCGCTGCCCATCTTCTGGCATCATTGTTTGGCTGCCTGCGCCTCTGCGGCCGCCCTGACCCACACAACGCCCCTCAGTGTCTTATTTCTTGGGACTGCGAGGGTGTGATTGATGGGCATGAGCAGTGCATCAGTTCGCCTGTCCCTCATCTCCTTCCGCCTTCTTCAGACTGTGCGGCTTCATGGCCGTGGCATGCGATAAGGGATCAGCTGACGCCGCACAGTCTGCAGCGGGTGTAAGGACCCGAGTGCGAGAGGCGAACATATGTGCTGCGCCAGGCCATGAATCCCAGCCCCGCAGTGTTTTAACAATGTTAAGACACCGCGGGGCTGGGATTCATGGTCATCGCGAACCGCAGCGGCCGACATTAAATGAGGTCAGAAGATGGGCAGCGCTAACAGCGCTAGGCCAGGGGATAACACGACAGCGCAGACTCCTGTACAGCAAATAACAACGCTCAGGAGGCTGCACCCAGCACCAAGGTGGGATTCTTGACATCTGTGCTGCGTCTCATTACAAAGGGAACTCGCGCCTCCAACACAGTTTGACTGTATAAAGGGCTAAATGTTATACGTGTTTCATTCAGCGTGTGCAAGGAGCAAAATTAAAAGAGCAACCTTTGACTTGTGCAGCACTACTGCTGCATAAGCTGTGGCTCTTCTACTTTGTAACCCCTGAGGGGGGGTTAAAGGTTACCTTTGAAATTGGTTCAAGTAGGCTTCGGCCTACACTCTGCTCCCCCTGCAGAGCCCGGGCTCCAACACCGCCAGTTGGGGCCCGGTACTGCTAGCTGCACAGAGCCAAACACCAGCCAATGTGTCAGTGGGGTTCAGCACCGCCAGCTGTTCCCCTGCTGTGCAGCCGGCAACGTGTCCTGCAACAGCCACGCAGGCACAACAGACCCAAAGCTGCCGCCAGTGCAGGCTTCGGCCTACACTCTGCTCCATCTCCTCCTCCTGCTGACCCCGGGCTCTAACACCGCCAGTTGGGGCCCGGTACTGCTAGCTGCACAGAGAAAAACACCAGCCAATGTGTCAGTGGGGTTCAGCACCGCCAGCTGTTCCCCTGCTGTGCAGCCGGCATCGTGTCCTGCAAAAGCCACGCAGACACAAGAACTGAAATTGAAGGGAACCTGTCCCCCCTCCCCCAGGCGTTTGTACGTTTTTAAGGCCACCTTGTACAGCGGTAATGCTGCATGTGTGCAAGGTGGCTCATAAACGTATTCTCCTCGCACATGTGGAACTGAAAACACGTCTGAAATGTGTCCTCTGTGTGACCATTTAACCGTCCCGGGGGTGTGACTTTCCTTTGTAATGACACGCTGCAACCCCCTTGGTAGCGCTGCCCGTCTTCTGGCATCATTGTTTGGCTGCCTGCGCCTCTGCGGCCGCCCTGACCCACACAACGCCCCTCGGTGTCTTATTTCTTGGGACTGCGAGGGTGTGATTGATGGGCATGAGCAGTGCATCAGTTCGCCTGTCCCTCATCTCCTTCCGCCTTCTTCAGACTGTGCGGCTTCATGGCCGTGGCATGCGATAAGGGATCAGCTGACGCCGCACAGTCTGCAGCGGGTGTAAGGACCCGAGTGCGAGAGGCGAACATATGTGCTGCGCCAGGCCATGAATCCCAGCCCCGCAGTGTTTTAACAATGTTAAGACACCGCGGGGCTGGGATTCATGGTCATCGCGAACCGCAGCGGCCGACATTAAATGAGGTCAGAAGATGGGCAGCGCTAACAGCGCTAGGCCAGGGGATAACACGACAGCGCAGACTCCTGTACAGCAAATAACAACGCTCAGGAGGCTGCACCCAGCACCAAGGTGGGATTCTTGACATCTGTGCTGCGTCTCATTACAAAGGGAACTCGCGCCTCCAACACAGTTTGACTGTATAAAGGGCTAAATGTTATACGTGTTTCATTCAGCGTGTGCAAGGAGCAAAATTAAAAGAGCAACCTTTGACTTGTGCAGCACTACTGCTGCATAAGCTGTGGCTCTTCTACTTTGTAACCCCTGAGGGGGGGTTAAAGGTTACCTTTGAAATTGGTTCAAGTAGGCTTCGGCCTACACTCTGCTCCCCCTGCAGAGCCCGGGCTCCAACACCGCCAGTTGGGGCCCGGTACTGCTAGCTGCACAGAGCCAAACACCAGCCAATGTGTCAGTGGGGTTCAGCACCGCCAGCTGTTCCCCTGCTGTGCAGCCGGCAACGTGTCCTGCAACAGCCACGCAGGCACAACAGACCCAAAGCTGCCGCCAGTGCAGGCTTCGGCCTACACTCTGCTCCATCTCCTCCTCCTGCTGACCCCGGGCTCTAACACCGCCAGTTGGGGCCCGGTACTGCTAGCTGCACAGAGAAAAACACCAGCCAATGTGTCAGTGGGGTTCAGCACCGCCAGCTGTTCCCCTGCTGTGCAGCCGGCATCGTGTCCTGCAAAAGCCACGCAGACACAAGAACTGAAATTGAAGGGAACCTGTCCCCCCTCCCCCAGGCGTTTGTACGTTTTTAAGGCCACCTTGTACAGCGGTAATGCTGCATGTGTGCAAGGTGGCTCATAAACGTATTCTCCTCGCACATGTGGAACTGAAAACACGTCTGAAATGTGTCCTCTGTGTGACCATTTAACCGTCCCGGGGGTGTGACTTTCCTTTGTAATGACACGCTGCAACCCCCTTGGTAGCGCTGCCCGTCTTCTGGCATCATTGTTTGGCTGCCTGCGCCTCTGCGGCCGCCCTGACCCACACAACGCCCCTCGGTGTCTTATTTCTTGGGACTGCGAGGGTGTGATTGATGGGCATGAGCAGTGCATCAGTTCGCCTGTCCCTCATCTCCTTCCGCCTTCTTCAGACTGTGCGGCTTCATGGCCGTGGCATGCGATAAGGGATCAGCTGACGCCGCACAGTCTGCAGCGGGTGTAAGGACCCGAGTGCGAGAGGCGAACATATGTGCTGCGCCAGGCCATGAATCCCAGCCCCGCAGTGTTTTAACAATGTTAAGACACCGCGGGGCTGGGATTCATGGTCATCGCGAACCGCAGCGGCCGACATTAAATGAGGTCAGAAGATGGGCAGCGCTAACAGCGCTAGGCCAGGGGATAACACGACAGCGCAGACTCCTGTACAGCAAATAACAACGCTCAGGAGGCTGCACCCAGCACCAAGGTGGGATTCTTGACATCTGTGCTGCGTCTCATTACAAAGGGAACTCGCGCCTCCAACACAGTTTGACTGTATAAAGGGCTAAATGTTATACGTGTTTCATTCAGCGTGTGCAAGGAGCAAAATTAAAAGAGCAACCTTTGACTTGTGCAGCACTACTGCTGCATAAGCTGTGGCTCTTCTACTTTGTAACCCCTGAGGGGGGGTTAAAGGTTACCTTTGAAATTGGTTCAAGTAGGCTTCGGCCTACACTCTGCTCCCCCTGCAGAGCCCGGGCTCCAACACCGCCAGTTGGGGCCCGGTACTGCTAGCTGCACAGAGCCAAACACCAGCCAATGTGTCAGTGGGGTTCAGCACCGCCAGCTGTTCCCCTGCTGTGCAGCCGGCAACGTGTCCTGCAACAGCCACGCAGGCACAACAGACCCAAAGCTGCCGCCAGTGCAGGCTTCGGCCTACACTCTGCTCCATCTCCTCCTCCTGCTGACCCCGGGCTCTAACACCGCCAGTTGGGGCCCGGTACTGCTAGCTGCACAGAGAAAAACACCAGCCAATGTGTCAGTGGGGTTCAGCACCGCCAGCTGTTCCCCTGCTGTGCAGCCGGCATCGTGTCCTGCAAAAGCCACGCAGACACAAGAACTGAAATTGAAGGGAACCTGTCCCCCCTCCCCCAGGCGTTTGTACGTTTTTAAGGCCACCTTGTACAGCGGTAATGCTGCATGTGTGCAA
Organism: Ranitomeya variabilis; assembly: GCF_051348905.1. Lineage (NCBI taxonomy): Eukaryota > Metazoa > Chordata > Amphibia > Anura > Dendrobatidae > Ranitomeya > Ranitomeya variabilis. The sequence continues at coordinate 84,762,508 of NC_135237.1, read as the reverse complement.
GGTGGCTCATAAACGTATTCTCCTCGCACATGTGGAACTGAAAACACGTCTGAAATGTGTCCTCTGTGTGACCATTTAACCGTCCCGGGGGTGTGACTTTCCTTTGTAATGACACGCTGCAACCCCCTTGGTAGCGCTGCCCGTCTTCTGGCATCATTGTTTGGCTGCCTGCACCTCTGCGGCCGCCCTGACCCACACAACGCCCCTCGGTGTCTTATTTCTTGGGACTGCGAGGGTGTGATTGATGGGCATGAGCAGTGCATCAGTTCGCCTGTCCCTCATCTCCTTCCGCCTTCTTCAGACTGTGCGGCTTCATGGCCGTGGCATGCGATAAGGGATCAGCTGACGCCGCACAGTCTGCAGCGGGTGTAAGGACCCGAGTGCAAGAGGCGAACATATGTGCTGCACCAGGCCATGAATCCCAGCCCCGCAGTGTTTTAACAATGTTAAGACACCGCGGGGCTGGGATTCATGGTCATCGCGAACCGCAGCGGCCGACATTAAATGAGGTCAGAAGATGGGCAGCGCTAACAGCGCTAGGCCGGGGGATAACACGACAGCGCAGACTCCTGTACAGCAAATAACAACGCTCAGGAGGCTGCACCCAGCACCAAGGTGGGATTCTTGACATCTGTGCTGCGTCTCATTACAAAGGGAACTCGCGCCTCCAACACAGTTTGACTGTATAAAGGGCTAAATGTTATACGTGTTTCATTCAGCGTGTGCAAGGAGCAAAATTAAAAGAGCAACCTTTGACTTGTGCAGCACTACTGCTGCATAAGCTGTGGCTCTTCTACTTTGTAACCCCTGAGGGGGGGTTAAAGGTTACCTTTGAAATTGGTTCAAGTAGGCTTCGGCCTACACTCTGCTCCCCCTGCAGAGCCCGGGCTCCAACACCGCCAGTTGGGGCCCGGTACTGCTAGCTGCACAGAGCCAAACACCAGCCAATGTGTCAGTGGGGTTCAGCACCGCCAGCTGTTCCCCTGCTGTGCAGCCGGCAACGTGTCCTGCAACAGCCACGCAGGCACAACAGACCCAAAGCTGCCGCCAGTGCAGGCTTCGGCCTACACTCTGCTCCATCTCCTCCTCCTGCTGACCCCGGGCTCTAACACCGCCAGTTGGGGCCCGGTACTGCTAGCTGCACAGAGAAAAACACCAGCCAATGTGTCAGTGGGGTTCAGCACCGCCAGCTGTTCCCCTGCTGTGCAGCCGGCATCGTGTCCTGCAAAAGCCACGCAGACACAAGAACTGAAATTGAAGGGAACCTGTCCCCCCTCCCCCAGGCGTTTGTACGTTTTTAAGGCCACCTTGTACAGCGGTAATGCTGCATGTGTGCAAGGTGGCTCATAAACGTATTCTCCTCGCACATGTGGAACTGAAAACACGTCTGAAATGTGTCCTCTGTGTGACCATTTAACCGTCCCGGGGGTGTGACTTTCCTTTGTAATGACACGCTGCAACCCCTTGGTAGCGCTGCCCGTCTTCTGGCATCATTGTTTGGCTGCCTGCGCCTCTGCGGCCGCCCTGACCCACACAACGCCCCTCGGTGTCTTATTTCTTGGGACTGCGAGGGTGTGATTGATGGGCATGAGCAGTGCATCAGTTCGCCTGTCCCTCAACTCCTTCCGCCTTCTTCAGACTGTGCGGCTTCATGGCCGTGGCATGCGATAAGGGATCAGCTGACGCCGCACAGTCTGCAGCGGGTGTAAGGACCCGAGTGCGAGAGGCGAACATATGTGCTGCGCCAGGCCATGAATCCCAGCCCCGCAGTGTTTTAACAATGTTAAGACACCGCGGGGCTGGGATTCATGGTCATCGCGAACCGCAGCGGCCGACATTAAATGAGGTCAGAAGATGGGCAGCGCTAACAGCGCTAGGCCAGGGGATAACACGACAGCGCAGACTCCTGTACAGCAAATAACAACGCTCAGGAGGCTGCACCCAGCACCAAGGTGGGATTCTTGACATCTGTGCTGCGTCTCATTACAAAGGGAACTCGCGCCTCCAACACAGTTTGACTGTATAAAGGGCTAAATGTTATACGTGTTTCATTCAGCGTGTGCAAGGAGCAAAATTAAAAGAGCAACCTTTGACTTGTGCAGCACTACTGCTGCATAAGCTGTGGCTCTTCTACTTTGTAACCCCTGAGGGGGGGTTAAAGGTTACCTTTGAAATTGGTTCAAGTAGGCTTCGGCCTACACTCTGCTCCCCCTGCAGAGCCCGGGCTCCAACACCGCCAGTTGGGGCCCGGTACTGCTAGCTGCACAGAGCCAAACACCAGCCAATGTGTCAGTGGGGTTCAGCACCGCCAGCTGTTCCCCTTCTGTGCAGCCGGCAACGTGTCCTGCAACAGCCACGCAGGCACAACAGACCCAAAGCTGCCGCCAGTGCAGGCTTCGGCCTACACTCTGCTCCATCTCCTCCTCCTGCTGACCCCGGGCTCTAACACCGCCAGTTGGGGCCCGGTACTGCTAGCTGCACAGAGAAAAACACCAGCCAATGTGTCAGTGGGGTTCAGCACCGCCAGCTGTTCCCCTGCTGTGCAGCCGGCATCGTGTCCTGCAAAAGCCACGCAGACACAAGAACTGAAATTGAAGGGAACCTGTCCCCCCTCCCCCAGGCGTTTGTACGTTTTTAAGGCCACCTTGTACAGCGGTAATGCTGCATGTGTGCAAGGTGGCTCATAAACGTATTCTCCTCGCACATGTGGAACTGAAAACACGTCTGAAATGTGTCCTCTGTGTGACCATTTAACCGTCCCGGGGGTGTGACTTTCCTTTGTAATGACACGCTGCAACCCCCTTGGTAGCGCTGCCCGTCTTCTGGCATCATTGTTTGGCTGCCTGCGCCTCTGCGGCCGCCCTGACCCACACAACGCCCCTCGGTGTCTTATTTCTTGGGACTGCGAGGGTGTGATTGATGGGCATGAGCAGTGCATCAGTTCGCCTGTCCCTCATCTCCTTCCGCCTTCTTCAGACTGTGCGGCTTCATGGCCGTGGCATGCGATAAGGGATCAGCTGACGCCGCACAGTCTGCAGCGGGTGTAAGGACCCGAGTGCGAGAGGCGAACATACGTGCTGCGCCAGTCCATGAATCCCAGCCCCGCAGTGTTTTAACAATGTTAAGACACCGCGGGGCTGGGATTCATGGTCATCGCGAACCGCAGCGGCCGACATTAAATGAGGTCAGAAGATGGGCAGCGCTAACAGCGCTAGGCCAGGGGATAACACGACAGCGCAGACTCCTGTACAGCAAATAACAACGCTCAGGAGGCTGCACCCAGCACCAAGGTGGGATTCTTGACATCTGTGCTGCGTCTCATTACAAAGGGAACTCGCGCCTCCAACACAGTTTGACTGTATAAAGGGCTAAATGTTATACGTGTTTCATTCAGCGTGTGCAAGGAGCAAAATTAAAAGAGCAACCTTTGACTTGTGCAGCACTACTGCTGCATAAGCTGTGGCTCTTCTACTTTGTAACCCCTGAGGGGGGGTTAAAGGTTACCTTTGAAATTGGTTCAAGTAGGCTTCGGCCTACACTCTGCTCCCCCTGCAGAGCCCGGGCTCCAACACCGCCAGTTGGGGCCCGGTACTGCTAGCTGCACAGAGCCAAACACCAGCCAATGTGTCAGTGGGGTTCAGTACCGCCAGCTGTTCCCCTGCTGTGCAGCCGGCAACGTGTCCTGCAACAGCCACGCAGGCACAACAGACCCAAAGCTGCCGCCAGTGCAGGCTTCGGCCTACACTCTGCTCCATCTCCTCCTCCTGCTGACCCCGGGCTCTAGCACCGCCAGTTGGGGCCCGGTACTGCTAGCTGTACAGAGAAAAACACCAGCCAATGTGTCAGTGGGGTTCAGCACCGCCAGCTGTTCCCCTGCTGTGCCGCCGGCATCGTGTCCTGCAAAAGCCACGCAGACACTTGCTCTTGTACCTTCTGCTCCCCATCCTGGTTCCAGTACCGTCAGCTGGTTCCAGGCAGAGCCTTTGGCTTAGGTGCCTCCCTCTGGGTATCCGAGTTCCACCAACGTCAGGTGGTCCTTGGTAGTGCTTTCAGGCACGGGTACCTCCTGCTTAGTAACCGGGTTCCAGTAACGTCAGCTGGTCCTCGGTAGTTCCATTGGCTCTTGGACCTTCGGGTAGCCATCCGAGTTCCAGTTCCATCAGCTGGTTCTCGGCATTTTCTCAGCCTTCTTGTACCTTCTGCTACATTTCCAAGTTCAAGAGACTAAACACGATGACCCGGAAGACCACCCCTAAGATGACGACGACACCAGAGACGACAACCACCGTGATGACGACGACCCTGGAGACGATGACACCGAAGACCACCCCGATGACGACGACCCCGGAGACGACGACCCTGAAGACCACCCTGATGACGACGACCCCGGAGACGACGACCCTGGAGACGACGACGACCTGGAAGACCGAGAAGCAGAAGAACAAGAGGCTGCAGAACAAAGAGCAGAAGAACATTAAGCATAACACTAAATATCAGAGCAAAAAATATTATCTAAATTATAAGCAGAAGAAGACTAAGCAGTGTATGGGGGTGAGTCCGTTCCTCCTCGTGGTGCCCCTGGATAAAGCCTGATGCTGCAGGCCAAACTGAACGCGGAAAAATGTAACTCTTTTGTGACAGGCAGAACGGAAGGTGTAATCTTCAAACTTTTATAGATAACAACTACGGGAATGCCTGTCACAAATAAGAATGTGATGAAGAAGTAGAATATGATGAAGATAATAGTAAAATAAAAAGAATATGAACAATGTAAGAAAAAAAATAATAGGTAGAAGATGAAGAAGAAGATGAATAAGGTGAAGAAGTTGATGTCAAAGAAGCTGATGATGAGGATAATGAAGAAGAAAGTGTGGGAGAAGTAAAAAAGAAGGTGAAGGGCGTGGAAGTAGTGAAACATCAATATCTGACAAAATAAAAAAAAATTAACATAGTCAAAATCTTTCTACCGCCGAACGTCATAAAAAAAAAAAAAACCTGCTATTCTATTACATTGGGCTAAACCTCTGTGCCTTTAATGTCTCCGCCACGTCCCCCAATACATCCTACATTATTCTTAGTTGTTTTCCTTCATGTAGAATGAACCTACAAGTTTATAAAGGGTTTATTTTAATTCCGATATTTTCGTCCCATTGACTTGCATTGGGATCGGGTATCGGTATCGGATTAGATCCGATATTTTGACGGTATCGGCCGATACTTTCCGATACCGATACTTTCCGATATCGGAAAGTATCGCTCAACACTATCTGGGACACCTAGAGAGAGTGAGGATCAGCCGCCATGGAGTGGAGGTGCCAAAACCACGTCATATAGTGTGCCAATCTCTGCTGCTTGGCAGGGTGACAATACGGACACCTCGGGGATTCATAGGCTACGAGTGGTAGACCTGGGTATATGTCTCTCCACATGGAAAGAAAAATCCAGCTCCAGGAATAAAAAGTATCAAAAATGTATTTAGACATAATAAAATTTGGAAAACTGCTGGCAAGCGATAAATTACATAATTTGGATGGAAGCTACCATATAGTCACTGGACGCGTTTCGAGCACAAACAGTGCTCTTAGACTTCTCCACAACCAAATGCAATACACCTGTCTCTTTTGAATAGTGTCTGCTATCTATATGATATACTATTCTGAAAAAAAAGAGGCGGAGTAAGTGGTGGTTGTAGAATACTTTTATTGGTTTCATATCCTACATTTGGATTGTTTTGATGTTGAGCACTTTAGGCTTTTAAAGGTGTTTTTTAGAAATAGATTATTTAAATATTAGTTTTTAAGGGTCAGTTGACCGGCAACTCTCCTAAACATTAGTTCACTGGTGCCGCATGCACATTAGACCATCAACTCAATCTGTTGATAGCGGCAGTTTCAGCCAACATTAGTGTAAGGGTACCGTCACACAGTGCCATTTTCATCGCTACGACGGCACGATCCGTGACGTCGCAGCGTCGTATGATTATCGCTCCAGCGTCGTAGACTGCGGTCACACTTTGCAATCACAGCGCTGGAGCGATGCCGAAGTCCCCGGGTAACCAGGATAAACATCGGGTTACTAAGCGCAGGGCCGCTCTTAGTAACCCGATGTTTACCCTGGTTACCAGCGTAAACGTAAAAAAAACAAACAGTACATACTTACATTCCGGTGTCTGTCCCCGGCGCTGTGCTTCTCTGCACTGTGTAAGCACCATAGCCGGAAAGCAGAGGGGTGACGTCACCGCGTCACCGCTGTGCTCGCTTTCCGGCCGGCAGGCGCTCACAGTGCAGAGAAGCTGAGATGCCGGAGGACTGACACCGGAATGTAAGTATGTACTGTTTGGTTTTTTTACGTTTACGCTGGTAACCAGGGTAAACATCGGGTTACTAAGCGCGGCCCTGCGCTTAGTTACCCGATGTTTACCCTGGTTACAAGCGAACACATCGCTGGATCGGTGTCACACACAACGATCCAGCGATGTCAGCGGGTGATCAAGCGACGAAAGAAAGTTCCAAACGATCTGCTACGACGTACGATTCTCAGCGTGATGTCTGATCGCAGTAGCGTGTCAGACAGCGATATCGTAACGATATCGCTAGAACGTCACGAATCGTGCCGTCGTAGCGATGAAAATTTCACTGTGTGACGGTACCCTAATGTGTGTGCTGGCCTTATTTCTCCTTCTCCTTATCATTTAAATCTATGCTATTCACTTTTGTCATAAACTAATCTTCATCACCAATGTGCTGTTATACACTATCTGTAGAGTTTCTTTAGGGTTTAATGGCATTCTTCTTCTATCCCTACAGCTGTGGCTGAGTTCAAAAGTCCACTAATTATCTGTTTGACATGGATCCAAACAAAAAATCTGGATCAATTTCAAACTGATGCATAACGTACCTCAGTTTGAAACTGATCTAATTTTTTTTGGTTTATTGGATCCATTCGAAATGGATGATTACTGGATGTGTGAAATCAGCGTAAGCTGTTTGATGGAGCTGTTTTTCAATAGGGATGAAAGAAGTGATGCACTGCAGGAGGATGCTGTGTATAGAGGGGCTGAGAGGAGTCATGTATTTCAGGATGGGGCTGTATATAGAGGGGCTGAGAGGAGCGATAAGCTGATGAATGGGGCTATAAGTAAAGAAGTTGAGAGGAGTGATGTACTGCAGAATGGGGCTGTATATTGAGGTGGCTGAAAGGAGCAATGTGCTGCAGGATGGGGCTGAGAGGATTGATGTCATGCAGTATGCTATGGTGTATAGATGAGTTTAGAGGAGCAATGTACTGTAGGATGACTCTGACTACTATCGGTGGACAGAAAGGACAAGCGGCAGGCAACTGAGAAAGGGAAACTGGCTGTATCGGAACTGCAAGTTCAGATTGCAGATCGTAACGGGCAAGGAAAGGCTAGGGCTACACTATCTTGACTCTCATATAAAAAAATATGTGTATGTATATATGTATACTAGATGATGGCCCGATTCTAACGCATCGGGTATTCTAGAATATGTATGCATAGTGTATAGCACAGCCCATGTAGTACATTGCACAGCCACACAGTACATTGCGCAGCCCACGCAGTACATTGCGCAGCCCACGCAGTACATTGCGCAGCCCACGCAGTACATTGCGCAGCCTACGCAGTACATTGCGCAGCCCACGCAGTACGTTGCGCAGCCCACGTAGTACATTGCGCAGCCCACGTAGTATATTGCGCAGCCTACGTAGTATATTGCCCAGCCCATGTTGTACATTGCGCAGCCCACGTAGTACATTGTCCAGCCCACATAGTATATTGCCCAGCCCACATTGTACATTGCGCAGCCCACGTAGTATATTGCGCAGCCCACGTAGTATATTAAGAAGCCCACGTAGTATATTGCACAGCCCACATAGTATATTGCGCAGCCCACGTAGTATATTGTGCAGCCCACGTAGTATATTGCGCAGCCCACATAGTATATTGCGCAGCCCATGTTGTATATTGCGCAACCCATGTAGTATATTGTGCAACCCACGTAGTATATTGCGCAGCCCACATAGTATATTGCGCAGCCCATGTTGTATATTGCGCAACCCATGTAGTATATTGTGCAACCCACGTAGTATATTGCGCAGCCCACATAGTATATTACGCAGCCCACATAGTATATTGCGCAGCCCACATAGTGTATTGCGCAGCCCACATAGTATATTGCGCAGCCCATGTTGTATATTGCGCAGCCCACATAGTATATTGCGCAGCCCACATAGTATATTGCGCAGCCCATGTTGTATATTGCGCAACCCATGTAGTATATTGTGCAACCCACGTAGTATATTGCGCAGCCCACATAGTATATTACGCAGCCCACATAGCATATTGCGCAGCCCACATAGTATATTGCGCAGCCCACATAGTATATTGCGCAGCCCACGTTGTATATTGTGCGGCCCACATAGTATATTGCGCAGCCCACATAGTATATTGCGCAGCCAACATAGTATATTGCACAGCCCATGTTGTATATTGCACAACCCACGTAGTATATTGCGCAGCCCATGTAGTATATTGTGCAGCCCACATTGTATGTTGCGCAGCCCACGTAGTATGTTATGCAGCCCATTTAGTATGTTGTGCAGCCCACATAGTATGTTGCGCAGCCCACGTAGTATGTTCCGCAGCCCACGTAGTATATTATGCAGCCCACGCAGTATATTGCGCAGCCCACGTAGTATATTGCGCAGCCCACGTTGTATATTGCGCAGTCCACGTAGTATATTGCGCAGCCCACGTTGTATATTGCGCAGCCCACGTATATAGCAATGTGGGCATGATATCCCTGTTAAAAAAAAAGAATTAAAATAAAAAATAGTTATATACTCACCTTCCGTTGGCGCCTGGATCCAGGAAGCGGTTACCGACGCTTGGGATCCAGCAAAGCTCCGCCGAGCCGCTCGCGCCGGCCGCCATCTTCCGTTCCCAGGATGCATTGCAAAATTACCCAGAAGACTTAGCAGTCTCGCGAGACCGCTAAGTCTTCTGGGTAATTTCACAATGAATTGCCGGGAACGGAAGATGGCGGCCGGCGCGAGCGGCTTGGCGGACTATGGAGTGTAAGTATAGCAGGTTTTTTGTTTTTTTATTATTTTTAACATTAAATTTTTTTACTATTGATGCTGCATAGGCTGCATCAATAGTAAAAAATTGGGGACACACAGGGTTAATAGCAGCGCTTACGGAGTGCGTTACCCACGGCATAACGCGGTCCGTTGCCGCCGGCATTAACCCTGTGTGAGCGGTGACCGGAGGGGAGTATGCGGGCACCGGGCAGTGAGTGCAGGGAGTAAGGAGCGGCCATTTTCTTCTGGACTGTGCGCGTCGCTGATTGGTCGTGGCAATGGTTGTGGGTAGGGTTGAGCGACTTTCATTTTTTTAAGATCGAGTAGGGTTTTGGGAAACCCGATTTTGTCCAGAGTCGAGTCGAGTGCAGTCGGCCGATTATCGCTAAAAGTCGGGGATCGACCGAAACACGAAACCCAATGCAAGTCAATGGGGAAGCATAGTCGGCAGTGAGTGGAGGCCAGGAAAACACCTACAGTGCCCATTTTAATGCCAAAAACATCCATTCTTGTTTCTGAAGCTTGCCAATCTTAATTAACTGTATAATAATAGTTGGGCATAGGGAATTGGGGGAAAGTTGTGGGGGGAGTAGGGCTGGCTCAAGTTTTTCGTGGGCCCAGGAAATGCGGACTACGTCACGGCGGTGTTGCAGGGAAAGGTAAGTATTTAAAAGTTGCAAGTGCTGTGATCCTGAGCAAGCAGGGGGGGGCCCACTCGTTCGCATTGCCACTGGCACAGGGCCCCTCAAAGTACGGCGGTGTGTTTGCATGGCGGGGGCGCCTCCCACCAGCAGCGACACTTTTGCGTACTCTGAGGGGCCCTGTGCCAGTGACGTCGCCAACGAGTATGCCCCCCCACCTGATGAAGGAACCTGCACTTTCATCTGCACCTTCCTCTTTGTCCCTGTGTAAGGTGGTATAACATGCGGGAAGGGGAACCTTACTTTCAGCAGGGACAGATTCTGGCTGTGTAGAGTACAAGGGGAATGTAGTGGTCTAGGTCAATGTACCAGCAGACTCATTTAGCAGTGGCTGGGCAATGGGCAGGATGAGGAGGAAACAGATATAGGGCCAAAGAATAAAGTAGGCTACATGCAGTTCAAAATTGGTAACAGGACTAAACAGGCGGCATTGCTTTGTTCAGTGGAGTAGCAAACCCAAGAGCAGCAGACACTGTTTCAAGGGCCTAACCACACTAGTAGGCCAAATGCAGTTTAATATCTGATAGTATAGGGCGAAAGCCAGAATGTGGAAGCTCAGCTTTGTTCAGTTGAGGACAACACCAGGGAGGGGCAGACACCTTTAGTAGGCCGGAAAAGCCTATTGCATTTTTTAAAATGGTAATTTGGAGCAGAAGGTTGAAGCTCAGCTTTATTTAGTTGAGGGCAACACCAGGGAGGGGCAGAAGCCGTGAGTAGGCCCTAACCACCATTTTTTTTTTTTAAAACCACTTAATGAGAGCCGGAAGGTTGAAGCTCAGCTTTATTTAGTTGAGGACAACACCAGGCAGGGGCACACAGACAGACACCTTTAGTAGGCCGGAAAAGCCTATTGCATTTTTCAAAATGGTAATTTGGAGCAGAAGGTTGAAGCTCAGCTTTATTTAGTTGAGGGCAACACCAGGCAGGGGCACACAGACAGACACCTTTAGTAGGCCGGAAAAGCCTATTGCATTTTTCAAAATGGTAATTTGGAGCAGAAGGTTGAAGCTCAGCTTTATTTAGTTGAGGGCAACACCAGGGAGGGGCAGAAGCCGTTAGTAGGCCCTAACCACCATTTTTTTTTTTTAAAACCACTTAATGAGAGCCGGAAGGTTGAAGCTCAGCTTTATTTAGTTGAGGACAACACCAGGCAGGGGCACACAGACAGACACCTTAAGTAGGCCGGAAAAGCCTATTGCATTTTTCAAAATGGTAATTTGGAGCAGAAGGTTGAAGCTCAGCTTTATTTAGTTGAGGGCAACACCAGGCAGGGGCACACAGACAGACACCTTTAGTAGGCCGGAAAAGCCTATTGAATTTTTTAAAATGGTAATTTGGAGCAGAAGGTTGAAGCTCAGCTTTATTTAGTTGAGGACAACACCAGGGAGGGGCAGAAGCCGTTAGTAGGCCCTAACCACCATTTTTTTTTTTAAAACCACTTAATGAGAGCCGGAAGGTTGAAGCTCAGCTTTATTTAGTTGAGGACAACACCAGGGAGGGGCAGAAGCCGTTAGTAGGCCCTAACCACCATTTTTTTTTTTAAAACCACTTAATGAGAGCCGGAAGGTTGAAGCTCAGCTTTATTTAGTTGAGGACAACACCAGGGAGGGGCAGAAGCCGTTAGTAGGCCCTAACCACCATTTTTTTTTTTAAAACCACTTAATGAGAGCCGGAAGGTTGAAGCTCAGCTTTATTTAGTTGAGGACAACACCAGGGAGGGGCAGAAGCCGTTAGTAGGCCCTAACCACCATTTTGTTTTTTAAAACCACTTAATGAGAGCCGGAAGGTTGAAGCTCAGCTTTATTTAGTTGAGGACAACACCAGGGAGGGGCAGAAGCCGTTAGTAGGCCCTAACCACCTTTTTTTTTTTTAAAACCACTTAATGAGAGCCGGAAGGTTGAAGCTCAGCTTTATTTAGTTGAGGACAACACCAGGGAGGGGCAGAAGCCGTTAGTAGGCCCTAACCACCATTTTTTTTTTTAAAACCACTTAATGAGAGCCGGAAGGTTGAAGCTCAGCTTTATTTAGTTGAGGACAACACCAGGGAGGGGCAGAAGCCGTTAGTAGGCCCTAACCACCATTTTTTTTTTTAAAACCACTTAATGAGAGCCGGAAGGTTGAAGCTCAGCTTTATTTAGTTGAGGACAACACCAGGGAGGGGCAGAAGCCGTTAGTAGGCCCTAACCACCATTTTTTTTTTTAAAACCACTTAATGAGAGCCGGAAGGTTGAAGCTCAGCTTTATTTAGTTGAGGACAACACCAGGGAGGGGCAGAAGCCGTTAGTAGGCCCTAACCACCATTTTTTTTTTTAAAACCACTTAATGAGAGCCGGAAGGTTGAAGCTCAGCTTTATTTAGTTGAGGACAACACCAGGGAGGGGCAGAAGCCGTTAGTAGGCCCTAACCACCATTTTTTTTTTTAAAACCACTTAATGAGAGCCGGAAGGTTGAAGCTCAGCTTTATTTAGTTGAGGACAACACCAGGCAGGGGCACACAGACAGACACCTTTAGTAGGCCGGAAAAGCCTATTGCATTTTTCAAAATGGTAATTTGGAGCAGAAGGTTGAAGCTCAGCTTTATTTAGTTGAGGGCAACACCAGGGAGGGGCAGAAGCCGTTAGTAGGCCCTAACCAAAGTTGAAGGCCAAATGCAGTTTAATTTCTGATACTATAGGCCGAAAGCCAGAAGGTGGAAGCTCCGATTTAGACAGTGGAGGACAATTTGAATTAGGGACTGCAGACAGACTTAGTAGGCTGTCCCCTGTGGACCATGCATCCACCACATTAACCCATTGCACCGTAATGGACACGTAATCTTCCGTGGCCATGCCTACAGGTCCATGCGTCTGTTGTCAGGTGCACCTTTGTACTCACAGATTGCCAGAGTGCATGGACAATGCGGTCTTCTACATGCTGGTGGAGGGTTGGGATGGCTTTTCTCGCAAAAGAAGTGTCGACTGGTTAGCTTGTAGCGTGGTACAGCGTAGTCTATCATGGCCTTATTAATAGTAAATAAAATATATAACTAGGCTCTATGAACTTTTAAATAGGTTCCAGGGGTACACGGGCAGCATTGGTGTGGTCAGTGGAGGAGTATTGCAAGTAGGGGCCGCAGACAGGCTATCAAAGGCCTAAAATAACAAACAATAGGCTCATGGCAGTTTTACAGCGGTTACATGGATACACGGGCAGGCAACTTGGTGGTGGTGAGTGGAGGAGTATTTAAAGTAGGGACCGCAGACAGGCTATCAAAGGCCTAAAATAACAAACAATAGGCTCATGGCAGTTTTACAGCGGTTACATGGATACACGGGCAGGCAGCTTGGTGGTCAGTGGAGGAGTATTTAAAGTAGGGACCGCAGACAGGCTTCAAAGGCCTAACATAAGAAAATGGGCTGGCTGTAGGCACTTTATAATTGGTTCCAGGGGTACACGGGCAGCAGTGGTCTGGTCAGTGGAGGAGTATTGCAAGTAGGGGCTGCAGACAGGCTATCAAAGGCCTAAAATAACAAACAGTAGGCAGTCATGGCAGTTTTACATCGGTTACATGGATACACAGGCAGGCACTCCAGGCAGCATTGTGGTCAGTGGAGGAGTATTGCAAGTAGGGGCCGCAGACAGGCTATCAAAGGCCTAAAATAACAAACAATAGGCTCATGGCAGTTTTACAGCGGTTACATGGATACACGGGCAGGCAACTTGGTGGTGGTGAGTGGAGGAGTATTTAAAGTAGGGACCGCAGACAGGCTATCAAAGGCCTAAAATAACAAACAATAGGCTCATGGCAGTTTTACAGCGGTTACATGGATACACGGGCAGGCAGCTTGGTGGTCAGTGGAGGAGTATTTAAAGTAGGGACCGCAGACAGGCTTCAAAGGCCTAACATAAGAAAATGGGCTGGCTGTAGGCACTTTATAATTGGTTCCAGGGGTACACGGGCAGCAGTGGTCTGGTCAGTGGAGGACTAGTGGAAGGAGGGACCGCAGACAGGCTTCAAAGGCCTAAAATAACAAACAATAGGCTCATGGCAGTTTTACAGCGGTTACATGGATACACGGGCAGGCAGCTTGGTGGTCAGTGGAGGAGTATTTAAAGTAGGGACCGCAGACAGGCTTCAAAGGCCTAACATAAGAAAATGGGCTGGCTGTAGGCACTTTATAATTGGTTCCAGGGGTACACGGGCAGCAGTGGTCTGGTCAGTGGAGGACTAGTGGAAGGAGGGACCGCAGACAGGCTTCAAAGGCCTAAAATAACAAACAATAGGCTCATGGCAGTTTTACAGCGGTTACATGGATACACGGGCAGGCAGCTTGGTGGTCAGTGGAGTTGTATTTAAAGTAGGGACCGCAGACAGGCTTCAAAGGCCTAACATAAGAAAATGGGCTGGCTGTAGGCACTTTATAATTGGTTCCAGGGGTACACGGGCAGCAGTGGTCTGGTCAGTGGAGGACTAGTGGAAGGAGGGACCGCAGACAGGCTTCAAAGGCCTAAAATAACAAACAATAGGCTCATGGCAGTTTTACAGCGGTTACATGGATACACGGGCAGGCAGCTTGGTGGTCAGTGGAGGAGTATTTAAAGTAGGGACCGCAGACAGGCTTCAAAGGCCTAACATAAGAAAATGGGCTGGCTGTAGGCACTTTATAATTGGTTCCAGGGGTACACGGGCAGCAGTGGACTGGTCAGTGGAGGACTAGTGGAAGGAGGGACCGCAGACAGGCTTCAAAGGCCTAAAATAACAAACAATAGGCTCATGGCAGTTTTACAGCGGTTACATGGATACACGGGCAGGCAGCTTGGTGGTCAGTGGAGGAGTATTTAAAGTAGGGACCGCAGACAGGCTTCAAAGGCCTAACATAAGAAAATGGGCTGGCTGTAGGCACTTTATAATTGGTTCCAGGGGTACACGGGCAGCAGTGGTCTGGTCAGTGGAGGACTAGTGGAAGGAGGGACCGCAGACAGGCTTCAAAGGCCTAAAATAACAAACAATAGGCTCATGGCAGTTTTACAGCGGTTACATGGATACACGGGCAGGCAGCTTGGTGGTCAGTGGAGGAGTATTTAAAGTAGGGACCGCAGACAGGCTATCAAAGGCCTAACATAACAAACAATAGGCTCATGGCAGTTTTACAGCGGTTACATGGATACACGGGCAGGCAGCTTGGTGGTGGTGAGTGGAGGAGTATTTAAAGTAGGGACCGCAGACAGGCTATCAAAGGCCTAAAATAACAAACAATAGGCTTATGGCAGTTTTACAGCGGTTACATGGATACACGGGCAGGCAGCTTGGTGGTCAGTGGAGGAGTATTTAAAGTAGGGACCGCAGACAGGCTATCAAAGGCCTAAAATAACAAACAATAGGCTCATGGCAGCTTTACAGCGGTTACATGGATACACAGGCAGCTTGGTGGTGAGTGGAGGAGTAGTGCAAGGAGTGTCTGTCCCAGTACTCCCAAAATATAAATAGATGTTAATGTCTCGCAAAACAACCACAACAAAAAAAAAGGTGGCATACTTAGGTACAGGGGTGGGCTCATCTACTGAGTTTCTGACATAGTAATTTGGCAGTAACTATTTAATGGTGCCAATATAGGACACAGACACAGACTACTTTAAGTTGCATCATAGATGTCTACAAATTTGTATTGTCAGTGCCAGACATTGAATGATGTCAGCGAATAGACTAAAGATTGGTGGAGCTGTGCGACATAATTTTGGACGTGGTAGAGCACATTTTGAGCTGGGGTAGGGGGGAACTCTCTTGAGGCCGGCGGGACCGCCCCAGGGCCCCTCATATTACAACGGTGTGTCTGACGTTGGGTGCGCACCACCACCGCCAGAGACACTACATTGTACTATGAGGGACCCAGTAGCAATGCCGTCAACCAAAAGCGAGCACACCCACCTCTTCAGACAAACAGCAGTCTCACGGGTGCTTGCGCCAAGTCGCGATACCACGGCCCCGTGTGGGGAGTTTTGCCATTTAGGGAGGTGTAAACATGTCGTATGCTGTACAATCAGCTGCAGCAAATTAGACATTAGAAAAGTAATTCACAGGCAAGAGCTTTTCATAGGAAAGCTAGGTGTCGGCCGGGCAAGGTGGGGCAAAAGATTTCGAAATCCAGTTGTGGTTCATTTTAATGAATGTTAGATCGTCAACATTTTGGGTAGCCAGACGAGTCCTTTTTTCGGTTAATATTGAACCTGCAGCACTGAATACTCTTTCTGATAGGACACTTGCTGCCGGGCAAGCAAGCTCCTGCAATGCATATTCTGCCAATTCTGGCCAGGTGTCTAATTTGGAGGCCCAGTAATCAAATGGGAATGACGGTTGAGGGAGAACATCGATAAGGGATGAAAAATAGTTAGTAACCATACTGGACAAATGTTGTCTCCTGTCACTTTCAATTGATGCAGCAGTACCTGTCCTGTCTGCGGTCATAGCAAAATCACTCCACAACCTGGTCAGAAAACCCCTCTGTCCAACGCCACTTCTGATGTGTGCACCCCTAACACTCCTAGTCTGCTGCCCCCTGGAGCTCGTGTGAGAACGATCACGTGCGCTGTGTGCTGGGAATGCCTGAAGCAAACGGTCAACAAGAGTTGATTGTTTGGTTGCTAATATTAGTTCCAAGTTCTCATGTGGCATAATATTTTGCAATTTGCCTTTATAGCGTGGATCAAGGAGGCAGGCCAACCAGTAATCGTCATCGTTCATCATTTTCGTAATGCGTGTGTCCCTTTTTAGGATACGTAAGGCATAATCCGCCATGTGGGCCAAAGTTCCAGTTGTCAAATCTCCGGTTGTGATTGGTTGAGGGGCAGTTGCAGGCAAATCTACGTCACTTGTGTCCCTCAAAAAACCAGAACCCGGCCGTGACACGCAACCAATTTCCTGTGCCCCCGGGAAAGGTTCGGCATTAAAAATATACTCATCCCCATCATCCTCCTCGTCCTCCACCTCCTCTTCACCCGCTACCTCGTCCTGTACACTGCCCTGACCAGACAATGGCTGACTGTCATCAAGGCTTTCCTCTTCCTCTGGTGCAGACGCCTGCTCCTTTATGTGCGTCAAACTTTGCATCAGCAGACGCATTAGGGGGATGCTCATGCTTATTACGGCGTTGTCTGCACTAACCAGCCGTGTGCATTCCTCAAAACACTGAAGGACTTGACACATGTCTTGTATCTTAGACCACTGCACACCTGACAACTCCATGTCTGCCATCCTACTGCCTGCCCGTGTATCCTCCCACAAATAAATAACAGCACGCCTCTGTTCGCACAGTCTCTGAAGCATGTGCAGTGTTGAGTTCCACCTTGTTGCAACGTCTATGATTAGGCGATGCTGGGGAAGGTTCAAAGACCGCTGATAGGTCTGCATACGGCTGGCGTGTACAGGCGAACGTCGGATATGTGAGCAAAGTGCACGCACTTTGAGGAGCAGGTCGGAGAACCCAGGATAAGTTTTCAATAAGCACTGCACCACCAGGTTTAAGGTGTGAGCCAGGCAAGGAATGTGTTTCAGTTGGGAAAGGGAGATGGCAGCCATGAAATTCCTTCCGTTATCACTCACTACCTTGCCTGCCTCAAGATCTACTGTGCCCAGCCACGACTGCGTTTCTTGTTGCAAGAACTCGGACAGAACTTCCGCGGTGTGTCTGTTGTCGCCCAAGCACTTCATAGCCAATACAGCCTGCTGACGCTTGGCAGTAGCTGGCCCATAATGGGACAACTGGTGTGCAACAGTGTCATCTGCCGATGGAGTGGTTGGCAGACTGCGTTCTGTGGAAGAGCTGTAGCTTCTGCAGGAGGACGAGGAGGAGGAGGAGGAGGGGGTGCGAACGCCTACAGCCAACTGTTTCCTAGACCGTGGGCTAGGCACAACTGTCCCTAAATTGATGTCGCCTGTGGACCCTGCATCCACCACATTCACCCAGTGTGCCGTGATGGACACATAACGTCCCTGGCCATGCCTACTGGTCCATGCATCTGTAGTCAGGTGCACCTTTGTACTCACAGATTGCCTGAGTGCATGGACGATGCGCTGTTTAACATGCTGGTGCAGGGCTGGGATGGCTTTTCTGGAAAAAAAGTGTCGACTGGGTAGCTCGTATCGTGGTTCAGCGTACTCCATCAGGGCTTTGAAAGCTTCGCTTTCAACTAACCGGTAGGGCATCATCTCTAACGAGATTAGTCTAGCTATGTGGGCGTTAAAACACTGTGTACGCGGATGCGAGGATAAGTACTTCCTTTTTCTAACCAGAGTCTCATGTAGGGTGAGCTGGACTGGAGAGCTGGAGATCGTGGAACTTTCGGGTGTGCCGGTGTACATGGCAGACTGAGAGACGGTTGGAGACGGTATTGTTTCCGCTGGTGCCCTAGATGCAATATTTCCTCCTACAAAACTGGTGATTCCCTGACCCTGACTGCTTTTGGCTGGCAAAGAAACCTGCACAGATACTGCCGGTGGTGCGGAAAATGGTGGCCTTACAGTGACGGAAGGGATGTTGCGTTGCTGACTAGCTTCATTGGCCGAGGGTGCTACAACCTTGAGGGACGTTTGGTAGTTAGTCCAGGCTTGAAAATGCATGGTGGTTAAGTGTCTATGCATGCAACTAGTATTTAGACTTTTCAGATTCTGACCTCTGCTTAAGCTAGTTGAACATTTTTGACAGATGACTTTGCGCTGATCAGTTGGATGTTGTTTAAAAAAAATGCCAGACTGCACTCTTCCTAGACTCGGATCCCTTTTCAGGGATTGCAGACTGAGCTTTAACCGGATGGCAACGCTGTGCTCCAACAGGTTTTGGCTTTGACACGCGTTTTGGGCCAGATACGGGCCCGGCAGATGGAACCTGTTGCGATGTTGATGCCTGCTGCGGCCCCTCCTCCACCTCCGCTTCTGAACTACTGCCGCCTGCACCCTGTTCCCCCAATGGCTGCCAATCGGGGTCAATAACTGGGTCATCTATTACCTCCTCTTCGAGCTCGTGTGCAACTTCGTCTGTGTCACTGTGTCGGTCGGTGGTATAGCGTTCGTTGCGGGGCAACATAGTCTCATCAGGGTCTGATTGTGGATCTGTACCCTGAGAGGGCAATGTGGTGGTCTGAGTCAAAGGAGCAGCATAGTACTCTGGCTGTGGCTGTGCATCAGTGCACTCCATGTCAGAATCTACTTGTAATGGGCATGGCCTGTTAAATGTTTCACTTTCTAAGCCAGGGACGGTATGTGTAAAGAGCTCCATGGAGTGACCCGTTGTGTCGCCTGCTGCATCCTTCTCTCTTGTTGTAGTTTTTGCTGAGGAGGACAAGGAAGCGACTTGTCCCTGACCGTGAACATCCACAAGCGACGCGCTGCTTTTACATTTACCAGTTTCGGAAGAGGAGGCAAAAGAGCTAGAGGCTGAGTCTGCAATGTAAGCCAAAACTTGCTGTTGCTGCTCCGCCTTTAAAAGCGGTTTTCCTACTCCCAGAAAAGAGAGCGTTCGAGGCCTTGTGTAGCCTGACGACGAAACTGGCTCCACAGCTCCAGACTTAGGTGGAATATTTTTATCCCCACGACCACCTGATGCTCCACTACCACTACCATCATTACCAGCTGACAATGAACGCCCACGACGACCTCTTGCACCAGACTTCCTCATTGTTTTAAAATCTTAACCAAAGTAACTTTATTTGTTGCTGTCAAACAACTTACACGGTGAGCTATAACTTCAGTATGATTTCAATATCCCTTAACAGGTTGGTGAGACCACAAGGAAAATCAGGCACAATGTTACACACTCTGTTTTCTGTGGCACAAAATCACAGAGATGACACACACGCAGGACTGTCACTCAAGCACTAATGTCAATATTAATCTCCCACCTAATTTATGTATTTTTTTTTTTCAGGGAGACTTTAGAAACCAAATAATAAGAAAATAAATAAATAAATAAATAGGCTTTCTATAGCCCACTGAATGAGAGATAGCACACACAGCAGTGGCACACAAGCCCTGACTGAGGCCAATATTTTTCTCCCACTGATTGATGTAGTGTTTTTGTGTTGAGGTAGAATTTAGAACACAAATCACGGGAAAAATAAATAGGCTTTCTATGGCCCACTGAATGAAAGGGAGAGAGGTGGCACACCCAGGAGTCAAGACTGGCACACAAGCTGAAAGGGCAATATTACTCTCCCACTGTTTTTTTATGTATTTTTTGTTTTTTAAGGGAGACTTTAGAAACCCAATAATATTTAAAAAAAAAAAATAGGCTTTCTATGGCCCACTGAATGAGAGGGAGAGAGGTGGCACACCCAGGAGTCAAGACTGGCACACAAGCTGAAAGGGCAATATTACTCTCCCACTGTTTTTTTAGGTATTTTTTTTTTTTCAGGGAGACTTTAGAAACCAAATAATATTAAAAAAAAATAAAAAATAAATAGGCTTTCTATAGCCCACTGAATGAGAGATAGCACACACAGCAGTGGCACACAAGCCCTGACTGAGGCCAATATTTTTCTCCCACTGATTGATGTAGTGTTTTTGTGTTGAGGTAGAATTTAGAACACAAATCACGGGAAAAATAAATAGGCTTTCTATGGCCCACTGAATGAAAGGGAGAGAGGTGGCACACCCAGGAGTCAAGACTGGCACACAAGCTGAAAGGGCAATATTACTCTCCCACTGTTTTTTTATGTATTTTTTGTTTTTTAAGGGAGACTTTAGAAACCCAATAATATTTAAAAAAATAAATAAATAGGCTTTCTATGGCCCACTGAATGAAAGGGAGAGAGGTGGCACACCCAGGAGTCAAGACTGGCACACAAGCTGAAAGGGCAATATTACTCTCCCACTGTTTTTTGTATGTTTTTTTTTTTTTTTCAGGGAGACTTTAGAAACCAAATAATATTAAAAAAACCAAAAAAAAAATAGCCTTTCTATGGCCCACTGAATGAGAGAGAGAGGTGGCACACCCAGGAGTCAAGACTGGCACACAAGCTGAAAGGGCAATATTACTCTCCCACTGTTTTTTTATGTATTTTTTGTTTTTTAAGGGAGACTTTAGAAACCCAATAATATTTAAAAAAAAAAAAAATAGGCTTTCTATGGCCCACTGAATGAGAGGGAGAGAGGTGGCACACCCAGGAGTCAAGACTGGCACACAAGCTGAAAGGGCAATATTACTCTCCCACTGTTTTTTTATGTATTTTTTGTTTTTTAAGGGAGACTTTAGAAACCCAATAATATTTAAAAAAAAAAATAAATAGGCTTTCTATGGCCCACTGAATGAAAGGGAGAGAGGTGGCACACCCAGGAGTCAAGACTGGCACACAAGCTGAAAGGGCAATATTACTCTCCCACTGTTTTTTTATGTATTTTTTGTTTTTTAAGGGAGACTTTAGAAACCCAATAATATTTAAAAAAAAAAATAAATAGGCTTTCTATGGCCCACTGAATGAGAGGGAGAGAGGTGGCACACCCAGGAGTCAAGACTGGCACACAAGCTGAAAGGGCAATATTACTCTCCCACTGTTTTTTTAGTTTTTTTTTTTTTTTCTGGGAGACTTTAGAAACCAAATAATATTAAAAAAAAAAAAAAAAAA
This sequence comes from Ranitomeya variabilis, assembly GCF_051348905.1. Taxonomy (NCBI): domain Eukaryota; kingdom Metazoa; phylum Chordata; class Amphibia; order Anura; family Dendrobatidae; genus Ranitomeya; species Ranitomeya variabilis. The sequence goes on along the minus strand of NC_135237.1, from coordinate 84,741,113 downwards.
AATAGGCTTGCTATAGCCCACTGAATGAGAGATAGCACACACAGCAGTGGCACACAAGCCCTGACTGAGGCCAATATTTTTCTCCCACTGATTGATGTAGTGTTTTTGTGTTGAGGTAGAATTTAGAACACAAATCACGGAAAAAATAAATAGGCTTTCTATGGCCCACTGAATGAAAGGGAGAGAGGTGGCACACCCAGGAGTCAAGACTGGCACACAAGCTGAAAGGGCAATATTACTCTCCCACTGTTTTTTTAGTTTTTTTTTTTTTTTTCAGGGAGACTTTAGAAACCAAATAATATTAAAAAAAAAAAAAAAAAATAGGCTTGCTATGGCCCACTGAATGAGAGATAGCACACACAGCAGTGGCACACAAGCCCTGACTGAGGCCAATATTTTTCTCCCACTGATTGATGTAGTGTTTTTGTGTTGAGGTAGATTTTAGAACACAAATCACGGAAAAAATAAATAGGCTTTCTATGGCCCACTCAGTGAGAGATGGCACACACAGGGATGGCACTGTAGCAGAAATGCCAATCTTAATCTCCCACAAAAAAAAACAAAAAAAAAAAAAAAACTGTCCTACAATTACTATCTCCCTGCAGTAATGTAAGCCAGGTATGGCAGGCAGCAATAGGAGTGGACTGATGCACAAATTAAATAAAAAGTGTGGACAAACAAAAAAGATAGCTGTGCAGAAAGGAAGGAACAAGAGGATATGTGCTTTGAAAAAAGCAGTTGGTTTCCACAGTGGCGTACACACAGCAATACAGCTATCACGGAGCCTTCTAGGGCAGCCCAATGAGCTACAGCGCTGAGGGGAAAAAAAAAAAAAAATAGCTTCCACAGTCCCTGCACACCGAAGGTGGTGTTGGACAGTGGAAATCGCTGCAGCACAAGCGGTTTGGTGGTTAGTGGACCCTGCCTAATGCTCTCCCTGCTTCTGACGAAGCGGCAGCAACCTGTCCCTAAGCTCAGATCAGCAGCAGTAAGATGGCGGTCGGCGGGAACGCCCCTTTATAGCCCCTGTGACGCCGCAGACAGCAAGCCAATCACTGCAATGCCCTTCTCTAAGATGGTGGGGACCAGGATCTATGTCATCACGCTGCCCACACTCTGCGTTCACCTTCATTGGCTGAGAAATGGCGCTTTTCGCGTCATTGAAACGCGACTTTGGCGCAAAAGTCACGTACCGCATGGCCGACAAGCACAGGGGTCGGATCGGGTTTCATGAGACGCCGACTTAGCCAAAAGTCGGCGACTTTTGAAAATGATCGACCCGTTTCGCTCAACCCTAGTTGTGGGCGTTTTGCCACGACCAATCAGTGACTTGGATTCCATGACAGACAGAGGCCGCAACCAATGAATATATGTGACAGACAGAAAGACAGACAGACAGACAGACGGAAGTGACCCTTAGACAATTATATAGTAGATGTAAGATCACAGCTGAACTATTAATATTACAGACATTTGGTAGGTTTTAAGATTTTGACATGGATGTCGGCAAACTCACACTCTAGGTATGCCTTACCAGATGTTTTTGTATTTTATTATGTGTAGTCTTAACATACTGGCATGGGACCATATAGTTATAAAACACAGATGCAAATATAGAACACTTCTTCCTTAATAAAATTAAAACAATGTAAAACAAATAATAACATGAATGTTAGAAGTTTCAAAAACACATTGAATAAAATTTCACAACAGTAGTAACAACCTGTTAAATGTAAAAAATGTTATGGTGATTCATGAATGACATAAAATAGCAATAGGAGCTGAACTGCAGTGTTGGAGCCTTGAACAGTTACAGATCTGTGCACTATTTACATCTGGCCACTGTTGGAGCAGAGAACAGCTAATTGGTGTGTGTCACATGTGAAACCCCCACGTATCTGATTCTAATGACTTTTCTTTAGGATGCAGTCAGATGGCCGAATAAATCGTAACGAGATCGAAACGCACTGCACGGACTGGCCACATGGCTCTCCCTATCCTCTTAAGTAAACCGTGCATGTTTATGATGGAGTCAAGTTATACACAAAAAAAATCTAGAAATAGTTTATAAAGACCCCATGAACATCTTTGGAGTATAAACTCCTTGATATCATTCACAATTTTCATTATTTTTAATTGCAGAATTTTGTTTATTAGATATTTATCCTAACCATAAGACACATGAGCTTGTCAAAGTGTACCAAAATATTTGCATGCTTCCAAGAGATCGAACTCTTCAATTCTTTTCATGTCTTGTCATCAAGTGCTAAATATAAAAAAAAAATAGAAAACGGATATTTAAAATGCTCGAAATAGCTATTGTCATTGATAGCGGTCAGGCAGTGAACTCCAGTAGTGTCAGATGTTAGCTACTACATGGTGACGAGCGTCTTTTTCTGGCCCAGACAGTATTCCCTGATGTCCTGTCCTACAATATTTAACATCTACAATTATAATCTGACAATTTCCAGCGGGTCACAAAAGTGACGGTAAATCATAAATGTAAGCATCCCGTGACTGACTACTGTCTATGTCGTGTTTACATTACTGTAACCCTATGATAAAACCTCCAGATTTCCATCACCCCAGGCTTTGTATGTATAAAGATATAGAAATATTCTGCTATTCTTTAATATAAACACAGGAACATTTTCGAATGGCTGTTTAGCCCTAAGATGTTTTTCCTCCTTCGATTTATGTATACTTCCTAGAAATGAAACTCTATTTAAAGATAACTAAATAACACAAATAAACATCCGACAGAGTTGAAAAATCAGCTTTGATTATGCATGAAAACCTACAATGTCATTGTGTATTCTTGTGTCGTATTCTGATTGCCTGTTTATTTTTATAGGACTGTTGGCGAGCCTATGGAAGAAGAGTTCGCTTTGTAAAGTGCCAAGTCTTCCCTGATATATCCTGTGTGTGACTTCATTGTGTATTCCCCAAAGGCACCCTCAGACATGTCTTGTCTGCTCCTTGGGTGGCACAGATCACATGGAACATAAACAATGGGCATAACACTCTAGGCAGCAGTCCTGCACAGGCACTAAATGAGTGGAAAAAAATAACTTTCAGGGGCTCTGTGTAACATTACAACAGTGGAATCACTGTAAGCCAGCACTGGGAGAAGTGGTGAAGGTTATATTTCTTTAAAGTCACCGCAGACCTCATTGTGAATATGAGCTGCAGTTATGCCTTACACGTGAGGGGAGCTGATGAAGGGAGGTTGGGGTGGTATTACTCAATAACATGTAAAATATCTACATCAACTTTAATACTTCTGTGAGCAAATATATCAATAAAACATAATGAAATAAATTGTGGATTGATGAACCTAGATGAAAACCACTGGAGTACACAAAAGTGAGGAGTCATGGGCCAACTCATGGCACCTGCAGAAGGTTCATATGATGGAAACGACCTGCATTTAAAGCTGGTGCAGAACTTTTTGATTCCTCCTGCTACATTTGTTCAGGCGAGGCTGAAATTATCTGTCACAGATTTTATCAAATATGCTGCAAAAAACATTTAGGATGGTATTTTACCACTCACATTATTTTCTGGTCCCATCAGAATATGCTACCAATAAAAATGTTATAGGGTCACTGTCTGCCATTCTTACGGGTCACTGGGATTGGTTTACAAATAATAACTGTAGACCTTGGTGTTTTTGTAGGCAAGCAACATGACTGGCAATGCTATAGAGACATTAACTGTGAGGCTAAGTGCACACGTTGCAGAATTGCCGTGGAAATTTCCGCGGCAATTCCGCAACTCCTGCTGCGGGTCTATCACATGTGGAATTGGCATGCGTATTCCCGCTAAACACTAGCGTTTTACAAGCATAATTAGCTTGCAGAATGCTAGCGTTTTCCAAGCGATCTGTAGCATCACTCGGAAAACTGATTGACAGGTCGGTCACACTTGTCAAACATAGTGTTTGACAAGTGTGACTAACTTTTTACTATTGATGCTGCCTATGCAGCATCAATAGTAAAAAGATGGAATGTTAAAAATAATTACAAAATAAATACATCATGATATTCTCACCTTCCGGCGACCCCGACAGCCTTTCCAGCTCCTCGCGATGCTCCGGTCCCAGTAATGCTTTGCGGCATGACCCCAGATGACGTAGCGGTCTCGCGAGACCGCACGTCATCACAGGTCATTTTTGCAAAGCATTATTGGGAACAGAAAAGCTGCGCGGGTCACCGGAAGGTGAGAATATCACTATTTTTTATTTTAATTCTTTTTTTAACATTTATATGGTTCCCAGGACCTGGAGGAGAGTCTCCTCTCCTCCACCCTGGGTACCAACCGCACATGATCCGCTTACTTCCCGCATTTTGGGCATAGCCCCATGCGGGAAGTAAGCGGATCAATGCATTCCTATGTGTGCGGAATCGCCGCGATTCCCCACTTTAATGAACATGCTGCGGTTTTTTCGGAATGCTATTCCGCCGCGGAAAAAAAAGCAGCATGTGCACAAAAAATGCGGAATGCATTCTAAAAATAGGATGCTTTATGTATGCATTTTTTTCACGGTTTTATCGCATTTTTATAGCGAAAAAACACGAAAAAAATAAAAAAAACTCCTAGTTAGTTAATTCCATGTTAGGACTTGTTCAAGCTACCATATTTTATGTTATTCTATGGGGATATTCACATGGGTGATTTTTTACTCGGACCAAGTCTGTCCAAGGAAAAAGTTCAGAAAACACCAAATAATATCCCTTACAGGGTCATGAAGGAAAACATGTGAAAAATACCAAAAGAAAAAACTTTCACACTAAGACCAAAATTAGTAAAAATATGCAAATATTTATTAAAGACAAACATATGAAAATATATAAAATCAGGGCAGTGACCACCAGTGCAGCAACAACGGTGGGACACACACAGGCCCAACCTCAGTATAAATATATACACAACAGTAATATGAAAATGGTATACAGCTTAGTATAACATAAGTGTAAATGTAGTGCAAAAGAATGCACGTGGAGCATATAGTTAAACAAAGTTAAATACTAATGTGCATAATAAAACATCCACAGTGCACTCAGAAAAGTAATAAAATAAGCTAAGCTGAATAGGAGAAAGACATATATATGTATATACTCTACACAGATATAAGGTACAAATATATGGGTATCGTTACCAAGAGGATGAACCTGGGGACCCACCACGAGGATGAACCTGGGGACCCACCACACCCAAAGCGCGTTTCGCACTGAAATGCTTTGTCCACTTTTCTAAGTGCACTGTGGATGTTTTATTATGCACATTAGTATTTAACTTTGTTTAACTATATGCTCCACGTGCATTCTTTTGCACTACATTTACACTTATGTTATACTAAGCTGTATACCATTTTCATATTACTGTTGTGTATATATTTATACTGAGGTTGGGCTTGTGTGTGTCCCACCGTTTTTGCTGCACTGGTGGTCACTGCCCTGATTTTATATATTTTCGTATGTTTGTCTTTAATAAATATTTACATATTTTTACTAATTTTGGTCTTAGTGTGAAGGTTTTTTCTTTTGGTATTTTTCAAGGAAAAAATTGCAGCATGCAGGAGTTGCATCCAATATTCGGATTGTACTCGTCCATGCATGTCAGTGAGGCAGACAAAGTGCATCGCAGTTCTAGACTTCCAATCCAGTGTATGTCAAGTCGTCAACACAAATCATAGGCAGCAGCAGTGTAAGTGGCAGAAGCATTTTCTGTGATTTGTTCACACATTTTTTAGACCAGCCCGTGCACCAGCAGAACAGAGTACAAGCCTGACACGTTATGGATGACTGGAGAGGATTGTGCAGGAGTAGCTCAAGCTCAATATCAATGCCATGAGGGGGATTTTTTACCCTTTTATATTTTGGTCTTCAAAAATGGAAGAGTGGCCTGAGCTTGCCTGTCACGCCTTGGAAATTTTGCCCACAAGCCAGCATTCTCTCAGAATGTGTCTTCTGTGCTGCTGGTGGTATTCTGACAGTTAGGCATGGGAAGCATGGTGGCTCAGTGGTTAGCATTGCAGCGCTAGGGTCCTGGGGTCAAATCCCACCAAGGACAACATCTGCAAGGAGTTTGTATGTTCTCCCTGTGTTTACGTGGGTTTCCTAAGGGTACTCCGGTTTCCTCCCACATTCCAAAGACATACTGATAGGGAATTTAGATTTTGAGCCCCATCGGGGACAGCGATGATAATGTATGCAAACTGCAAAGTGCTGCAGAATATGTTAGCGCTATATAAAAATAAAGATTATTAAGATTTACCCACATCCGGCTGAGCCCTGAAATTTAGACCGCTTAACTTTCATCAAGATGAACAAGTCATGGATCTAGAAATGACTTTTGCACCTCAGCCACAGACTGGGCAGACTAGGTGATGGTGTAGTTTTTAGTGTGCTGCATTGATCTTGTGTTATAAATCCTACAAAAAGAGCTACGGAGTATATACACCCATCAATTATGAGAGAATAATAAGTTTTATTTGAAAAACATGTAAACATCAATAACCACAAATATAAAAACAGACAAGGTACACGTTTAAGCACATGTATGGCAGAACAACCACACTGAAAAGGTAGCACCTAGGGTTCAGAGATGACACACGTAGATATCCACTGGGAACATATTGATCACTCAGAAAATAGTGACTATAACTATAAAGTGCATAGTGCTTTGTATGAGTGGCGAATATGCACAGTAGTAAGCTGCAACAATTAATCATAAGTCAAATAGCATAATGCACATGCCCAGCTTGTTCTGCCAGTCTTACCCAAATATCCTGTGGTGCCAGTGTGTGTCCGGTGGCCCCATTGATCTTGTGTTATAGCAGTCTGTGACATCTTTTTCATGGCTCCTGTGCCTGCTGTTGTTACTGCAGCTGATGTTGCAAACGATTTTTTGAAATGACTGCAAGTTGGGTCTCCATCTGGTGGGTTGCCTGTAGTGGAAGTGGTGTCAGAGGCCCATTATACAATTTCTACTCTCGCGAAATTGATGCCACTTTACTGATGTGTGACAATAATTTTTTGAAATGTGGAGACTTCAAGTTGGGTCTCCATCTCGTGGATTGACTGTAGTGAAAGGGGTATCAGAGTCCCATAATTGTATTTTTACTCTGGGGAAATCAATGTCACTATACTGGTGTGTGCCAATAATTTTTGAAAGGTGGACAGTGGACACTACAAGTTGGGTATACATCTGGTGGGTTGCCTGTAGTGGAAGGGGTTTCAGAGGCCCATTATACTGTTTCTACTCTGGGGAAATTGATGCCACTTTACTGGTGTGTGCAAATAATTTTTTGAAATGCTGGAACTCCAAATTGGGTCTCCATCTGTTGGCTTGCCTGTAGTGGTAGGGATGTCAGCGTCTCATTGTCACAGGTTTGAAGTATCGTAAAGGAGCAACAAGACCGCAGAATCTGATTTCTTCTATGCTTGATCTGTTTAGAAGCACTTCACCTTCATATTAAACGGTGCAGGTTTATTTTAGCATTGCAAGGATTAATCTGTTCAGTTGAGATCTCTTGGAAGCTTTCCTGCATTTAGGCTCTAAGCTCTTCACTGTTAGCCACTCCCATCTCCTATATAACCTGGGCCATGGCTAGCACTAATTGCCATAGCTAGCTTATGCCACATGGTTAGGAGATGGTGGTTTGTGGTTGTTGTTTGAGAAGGCGTTTGGTGGATTTATCTGAGACTGTTGCTAAATTTTGGGTGTGTGCTAATTCACCTCCTTCTCCTACTTCGGTATTACCTCATCCTCCACTCCCCAGTGTTTACCTCTGTTGTTTGTGCAAGTATATTTGTATGATTGGTATTTTCCTTTTGTCCTTGTTTGCATTAACTTGTTAGTCTGGTTGGTGTATTATAGTACACCCCTACTCCCTTTTTTCCTGGGTGGGGGAAGGGTACAGACTGAGGGCAGATTCAGGAGCTAAGGCAAGGTACGTGACCCCGGCATCTTCACCATCAGAAGTAATCCAGAGAACAGGGCGAGATAGGGTTCCCCTAGCGTAAGCGACAGGAAAGGAGTCCCTGGACACCTGACAACAGAGTCCTGACACCCATTATACTATTTCTACTCTAGGGAAATTGATGCCACTTTACTGGTGTTTGCCAATAATTTTTTGAAATGTGGAGACTCCAAACTTTTTGGCCCCCCTTAAGGTGTTGCCTATGTGTTTGGTTTTGACTTTCACTGAATTCAATAGGGTTAGGGTATGTTCAACTAACTGGTGAATATTGGGACTTCGCCAAACCAAACCGAACCTTGAAAGATTCGCTCATTTCTGATCCACTTTACACTTGGCATATCAAAATAAGGAATGCCATCTTTTTTGTTGTAAGGTAGATGTACAGATCCTTCTAAGAAATTTTGAGAAACATGCACTACTCTGCAAAAGCTTTAAGAAGAAGTGGAAAAGGCTGTCAAGTAAGAATGTTTTCAAAATAATAGTTGATATTTATCAATTAACAAAATGCAAAGTGAATGAAGAAAATATATTTAGTTTGCCTTCAAAGCAACATCAAAGCATTAATTATACTAACTACATTCACATGCAGTTTTTGAAGGAACTCTACAGGGATGTATAAAAAAAAATGTTTATTCCTGAATAAAGAAAAAAAATATGTATTTTTCCAAAAAAATACATTTCTTTATGTAAACAAAAAAAACAATAAAAGTACACATATTTAGTATCACCACGTCCTTAACAACCCGACCTATAAAACTGTCCCACTAGTTAACCCCTTCAGTGAACACAGTAAAAAAAAAATAGAAAACAAGGCAAAAAAACAATACTTTATCATCATACCGCCAAACAAAAAGTGGAATAACAAGTGATCAAAAAAACGGATATAAATAAACATGGTACGCTGAAAACGTCATCTTGTCCCACAAAAAACAAACTGCCATACAGCATCATCAGCAAAAAAATAAAAAAGTTATAGCCCTCAGAATAAAGCCATGCAAAAATAATTATTTTTAAAATAAAATAGTTTTTATTGTTTAAAAGCACAAAAAAATAAAAAAATATAAATGAGGTTTTGCTGTAATCATATTACACGCGGAACGGTATAAACTCCCTACCCAAAAGAAATTCATCAATTGCTGGTTTTTGTTCATTCTGCCTCCCAAAAATTGTACCAATAAAAATGTCAACTCATCCCAAAAAAAACAAGACCTCACATGACTCTGTAGGCCAAATTATGGAAAAATTATAGCTCTCAAAATGTGGTGATGCAAAAACTATTTTTTACAATAAAAAGAGTCTTTCAGTGTGTGACAGCTGCCAAACAAAAACCCGCTATAAAAACCCGCTGTAAATAGTAAATCAAACCCCCTTTATCAACCTTTAGTTAGGGAAAAATAATAAAATTAAAAAAAGTATTTATTTCCATTCTCTCATTAGGGTTAGGGTTAAGGCTAATGTTAGGGCTGGGGCTAAAGCAGGGGTCCCCAACCTGTATCTTGGGAGCCACATGTGGCTCGCGGTCGCATGAATTGTGGCTCACGGCTGCCTGTCAGCTTGGTGCATTAGCTCCAGATTTAGTAGACTGGTATGAAGAGCACATCTCACAATGGTGAATTTTGTGAATTTTGTGAGTAGCCCTGCAGGGAAGAGCAGATCTGGGTACACATCTACTGGTCTTGGGAATTTAGAGATATTTTAAGTATGGTACTCTGGAGACAGGATGATACTACTGGTCAGAGGAGATGCTTGAAGCTGGATGTGACTGTGTTGAGAGTGCATGATGGGAGAATGCATAATGAGGTGGGGTATTGTGGGAACCCACTGTGAGTGGGGCAGGAGCCAGATGTGGCTCTCAATGTCAAAAAGGTTGGGTACCACTGGGCTAAGGTAAGGGTTAGGGTTGTGGCTAAAGTTAGCGTTAGGGTTGTGGCTAAAGTTAGGGATAGGAGTGGGGCTAAACTTAGGGTTAGGGTTGGGGCTAAACTTGGAGCCGCATGAAACTTTCTTATATATGTGCTTATTCATATGTGTACTCATATCTGAACGGTCACATGTTCTTGTGTAATGGTGTCTGTTTATTGATTGTGTTTTTATGGTAGATTGTATTATTTCATTATTTGTTTATATCTGCGCTGTAAGTTCAATCAATATAGTCGCATATCGTCCGCCTGTCATGTTCCCAATGGCAGGGAATTAAACACATAACACGGGCAAAAACAGGACGAGCTCTAGGGTGATGGAACCTGAGCTGACCGCGATCCTGAACCTCAACACTCAACTAACAGCAGCCGGGGAACGTTCCTGGGGGGACTCTAGACGTCTCGCGCCAGCCGGAGATCTAGCTACCCCTATCAGAAGAATCACAGACCTATCTTGCCTCCAGAGAAATATTCCCACAGAAATAGCAGCCCCCCACATATAATGACGGTGAAATGAGAGGAAGGCACAAACGTAGTTATGAAAACAGATTCAGCAAAATGAGGCCCGCTTAAGCTAGATAGCAGAGGATACAAAAGGTGAACTGCGCGGTCAGCTTAAAACCCTTCAAAATACCATCCTGAAATTACTTGAACTCATGTGCCAACTCATGGTACATGAGTGGTAATTTCATCCCACTAGAGCAACCAGCAGCAGAGAATTACATATCTGCAAGCTGGACTAAAAACATGAAAGCAAACATGAAACAGGGAAATCCAGACTTAGCTTGTCTTGAAGGCCTAGGAGCAGGTAGCAAAGGTAACAGAGACACACTGATACATTGATAGCCGGCAAGGGAATGACAGGAAAGCCAGGTTAAATAGGAAACACCCAGCCTCTGATGGACAGGTGGAAACCAGAGACTGCAACCCACCAAAGTCACCCAGTACCAGCTGTAACCACCAGAGGGAGCCCAAAAACAGAATCCACAACACCGCCTGTATGCGCTGGACTGCATGGATGTGGTTATTTACCCTTCCTGTGTCCTGTATAGCTGCACTGACATACTTGTGCTATTAGACCACACCAATATGGCGGCACTGGTGATTTGTTCACTGGCCTCCAATACAATGGCCGCTTGACGCGATATGCGCATGCGCACTGATTTTGTCTTCACATACCATCCCGGAACTACTTCCTTTGCCTCCTCTGCTTCCTGCATCATGGCGCTGTCATTTTGGAGACACATGGGGCCCGTGTGTTCTCCATATGCGGCGCCCAGGTGCGGCATAAGCGGATCAAGGGGGCACTTCACGCCATTGGGCAATTCTTAATTTTAGCCCCACCACTTTGTGCCTTCCCATCTCTATATATACTGAACCCAGCACTACACCGGTGTACCCCTTGAAAAAGGCAGGAGCCGAAACGCGCGTCGGGGGGGACAGGGGTGAGGTGCCGGTCCACAATTTTCACATCTACAACTTATTGGTATGTATGTACTTTTATTACTATGTCAGGTTTTTTAGGTATTTCCTTATATTTGTTTCTGATGTCATATAAATCAAGCCTGCTGCAAACTGTGATTATTATGTGGACCTCTGTATCTGTTAGCACCTACCCCCTGCCCATATTTGGTACATGCTGAGGGTGGCACGGGGATTGTTTCCTTTCGTCATTTTTATCTGGTTCTATTACTAATAAAGTTTTTTGTATATTTATATATTCGGACTATTTGCTGCTTTTTTTCTCTGGTTATGGTTGTGTGTTATATTGCAGTCGGTCCATTACGGTCCTAATACCTTGGTCCCGTATTTAATGAATATGAATTGACCATACGTTGGGTAAATCACTATGGTGGTGACCTTATATGTTTCCACAATTCTGCTTTGTTTAAGGCTAATGTTAGGGCTGGGGCTAAAGCAGGGGTCCCCAACCTGTATCTTGGGAGCCAAATGTGGCTCGCGGTCGCATGAATTGTGGCTCACGGCTGCCTGTCAGCTTGGTGCATTAGCTCCAGATTTAGTAGACTGGTATGAAGAGCACATCTCACAATGGTGAATTTTGTGAATTTTGTGAGTAGCCCTGCAGGGAAGAGCAGATCTGGGTACACATCTACTGGTCTTGGGAATTTAGAGATATTTTAAGTATGGTACTCTGGAGACAGGATGATACTACTGGTCAGAGGAGATGCTTGAAGCTGGATGTGACTGTGTTGGGAGTGCATGATGGGAGAATGCATAATGAGGTGGGGTATTGTGGGAACCCACTGTGAGTGGGGCAGGAGCCAGATGTGGCTCTCAATGTCAAAAAGGTTGGGTACCACTGGGCTAAGGTAAGGGTTAGGGTTGTGGCTAAAGTTAGCGTTAGGGTTGTGGCTAAAGTTAGGGATAGGAGTGGGGCTAAACTTAGGGTTAGGGTTGGGGCTAAACTTGGAGCCGCATGAAACTTTCTCTGGAGTAGGTGGAAACTATACTGACCGCAGATCCTGAACTAACACCGCAACTAGAAGTAGCCGTGGGGTGTGCCTAACAAACCCTAGACACCTCGACACAGCCGGAGGACTAAATACCCCTATAGATGGAAATAGGAATACTACCTTGCCTCAGAGCAGAACCCCAAAGGATAGGCAGCCCCCACGAATATTGACTGTGAGTAGGAGAAGAAAAGACACACGCAGGCAGAAAACAAGATTTAGCAAAAGAGGCCACTCTAGCTAAATAGGAAAGGATAGGACAGAACACTAGGCGGTCAGTATTAAAACCCTTCAAAAAATATCCACAGCAGATAATACAAAAAATTTCACAATCTAACTAAAGTTGTGGAATGAATATCTGCAACCCCAGAGAATCCAAAAAGACTGAGAAAATACTGACACAAACTAAGCTGGACAAGAAAACACAAAAGAATAGCACTGAATCATGAAGCACACAGCATGTGTGCCACAGAAAAAAAACCAGACACTTATCTTTGCTGATTTGGCAGAAAGGCAGGAGGAACCAGGCAGAGGTCAAACACCACCCAACAACAATTGACAACTGTCAAGGACTAATGGATCCTGCACACCTAAATACCCCAGTCAGAACTGCAACCAGCAGAAACACCTGACCAGGACTGCAACTCAGGGACAACTGCATTACCACCTACCACCACCGGAGGGAACCCAAAAGCAGAATTCACAACAGTACCCCCCTTGAGGAGGGGTCACCGAACCCTCACCAGCACCTCCAGGCCGATCAGGATGAGCCAGATGAAAGGCACGGACCAAATCAGCAGCATGGACATCAGAAGCAAAAACCCAAGAATTATCCTCCTGGCCATAACCCTTCCATTTGACAAGGTACTGAAGCCTCCGCCTCAAAAAACGAGAATCCAAAATCTTCTCAACCACATACTCCAACTCCCCATCAACCAACACAGGGGCCGGAGGATCAACAGAGGGAACAACGGGCACCACATATTTCCGCAATAAAGATCTATGGAAGACATTATGGATAGCAAAAGAGGCCGGAAGCGCCAATCGAAAAGACACCGGATTAATAATCCCAGAAATCCTATAAGGACCAATAAACCGAGGCTTAAACATAGGGGAAGAAACCTTCATAGGAACATGACGGGAAGACAACCAAACCAGATCCCCAACCCGAAGCCGGGAACCAACACACCGACGACGGTTAGCAAAACGTTGAGCCTCCTCCTGAGACAGCACCAAATTGTCCACCACATGAGCCCAAATCTGCTGCAACCTGTCAACCACAGAATCCACACCAGGACAGTCAGAAGGCTCAACCTGCCCAGAAGAAAAATGAGGATGAAAACCAAAATTACAAAAGAAAGGCGAAACCAAAGTAGCTGAACTAGCCCGATTATTAAGGGCAAACTCGGCCAATGGCAAAAAGGCCACCCAATCATCCTGATCAGCAGACACAAAGCATCTCAAATAGGTCTCCAAGGTCTGATTAGTTCGCTCGGTCTGGCCATTTGTCTGAGGATGAAATGCAGAAGAAAAAAACAAATCAATGCCCAGCCTAGCACAAAAGGCCCGCCAAAACCTAGAAACAAACTGGGAACCTCTGTCGGACACAATATTCTCCGGAATACCATGCAAACGAACCACATGCTGAAAAAACAACGAAACCAAATCTGAAGAGGAAGGCAATTTAGGCAAAGGCACCAAATGAACCATCTTAGAAAACCGGTCACAAACAACCCAGATAACCGACATCCTCTGGGAAACCGGAAGATCCAAAATAAAATCCATAGAAATATGCGTCCAGGGCCTCTCAGGGACCGGCAATGGCAAAAGTAACCCACTAGCACGGGAACAACAAGGCTTGGCCCGCGCACAAGTCCCACAGGACTGCACAAAAGAACGCACATCACGCGCCAAGGAAGGCCACCAAAAGGACCTACCAACCAAATCTCTGGTACCAAAAATACCAGGATGACCAGACAACACGGAACAGTGAACCTCAGAAATCACTCTACTAGTCCATCTGTCAGGAACAAACAATTTCCTCACAGGACAGCGGTCAGGTCTGTCAGCCTGAAATTCCTGAAGAACCTGCCATAAATCAGGGGAAATGGCAGAAAGGACCACCCCTTCTTTCAGAATGCCGACCGGTTCAAGGACCTCAGGAGAATCAGGCAAAAAACTCCTAGAAAGGGCATCAGCCTTAATATTCTTAGAACCCGGAAGATACGAAACCACGAAATCAAAACGGGAAAAAAACAAGGACCATCGAGCCTGTCTAGGACTCAGCCGTTTGGCAGACTCGAGGTAAATCAGATTCTTATGATCAGTCAGGACTACAATACGATGCTTAGCTCCCTCAAGCCAATGTTGCCACTCCTCAAACGAACACTTCATAGCCAACAACTCCCGATTGCCGACATCATAATTGCGTCAGCAGGCGAAAACTTGCGGGAGAAGAAGGCACATGGTTTCATCAAGGAAACCACAGAATCCCTGTGAGACAAAACGGCCCCTGCCCCAATCTCAGAGGCGTCAATCTCAACCTGTAACGCAAGGGAAACATCCGGTTGGCGCAACACCGGAGCAAAAGTAAATCGGCGTTTAAGCTCCTGAAAGGCAGAGACAGCCGCAGAGGACCAATTCACCACATCAGCGCCTTTCTTCGTCAAATCGCTCAAGGGTTTAACCACGCTGGAGAAATTAGCAATGAAACGGCGATAAAAATTTGCAAAACCCAAAAATTTCTGAAGGCTCTTCACGGATGTGGGTTGAATTCAATCATAAATGGCCTGAACCTTAACCGGATCCATCTCCATAGATGAGGGAGAAAAAATGAAGACCAAAAAAGAAACCTTCTGCACCCCAAAGAGGCACTTAGACCCCTTCACAAACAAAGCATTGTCACGAAGGATCTGAAATACCATCCTGACCTGTTCCACATGAGACTCCCAATCATCGGAAAAAATAAAAAAGCAAAGGTAAAGGGTATTGAAACTTGACCGTGATCTTATTCAAGAGGCGATAATCAATACAAGGTCTCAAGGAGCCATCCTTCTTAGCAACAAAAAAAAAATCCCGCTCCCAACGGTGAAGAAGATGGCCGAATATGCCCTTTCTCCAAAGACTCCTTAACATAACTCCGCATGGCGGTATGTTCAGGCACAGACAGGTTGAAAAGTCGTCCCTTAGGAAACTTACTGCCTGGAATCAAGTCAATAGCACAATCACAGTCCCTGTGCGGTGGAAGGGAACTGGACTTGGGTTCATCGAATACATCCTGAAAATCAGACAAAAACTCTGGAATTTCAGAAGAGGAAGAAGAGGAGATTGACATCAAAGGAACATCATTGTGAACCCCCTGACAACCCCAACTAGTCACAGACATAGACTTCCAATCCAACACAGGATTATGTACCTGCAACCACGGAAAACCCAGCACGATAACATCATGCAAATTATGCAACACCAGAAATCGACAATCTTCCTGATGGGCTGGCGCCATGTGCATGGTCACCTGTGTCCAAAACTGAGGCTTATTTTTAGCCAAAGGTGTAGCATCAATCCCCCTTAAAGGAATAGGGTTCTGCAAAGGCTGCAAGGGAAAACCACAACGCCTGGCAAACTCAAAATCCATTAAGTTCAAGGCGGCGCCTGAATCCACAAACGCCATGACAGAAAATGATGACAATGAGCAGATCAAGGACACCGATAACAGAAATTTAGGTTGTACAGTACTGATGGTAAATGAACTAGCGATCCTTTTTGTCCGCTTAGGGCAGACTGAAATGACATGAGAAGCGTCGTCACTATAATAACACAACCTATTCTGATGTCTGAGTCCTTGTCGTTCTGTCCTAGACAGAATCCTATCACACTGCATTGGCTCAGGAATTGGCTCTGAGGACGACGCCACAGTGCGCACAGTTCTACGCTCCCGCAAACGCCGATCAATCTGAATGGCCAGAGACATAGAATCACTCAGACCGGAAGGCGTGGGAAACCCCACCATAACATCTTTAACGGATTCAGAAAGACCCTTTCTGAAAATTGCCGCCAAAGCATCATCATTCCATTTAGTCAACACAGACCATTTTCTGAATTTCTGACAAAACAATTCTGCCGCCTCTTGACCCTGAGACAGGGCCAACAAGGTCTTCTCCGCTTGATCCACAGAATTCGGTTCATCATATAATAATCCTAAAGCCTGAAAAAAGGAGTCTACAATAAGCAAAGCAGGATTCCCAGATTCCAGGGAAAATGCCCAATCCTGTGGATCACCACGCAGCAGGGAGATGACGATTTTAACCTGCTGAATGGAATCACTGGAGGATCGAGGTCTCAAAGCAATAAACAGTTTACAATTGTTTTTAAAACTCAAAAATTTGGACCTGTCACCAAAAAACAAATCAGGAGTAGGAATCTTCGGTTCTAAAACAGGAGTCTGAACAATATAATCAGAAATACCCTGTACCCTAGCAGCAAGCTCGTCTACACGAGAAGCTAATTCCTGAACATCCATGCTAGCACAAGACTCCTCAGCCACCCATAAATAAAGAGGGAAAAAAAGACAAAACAGACTGCAGAAAAAAAAATGGCTCAACACCTTTCTTCCCTTCTTCTGAGATGCATTTAGCTCATTATTGGCCAGTTGTACTGTTATGATCCGGTGACCTTGGAGCCGCATGAAACTTTCTCTGGAGTAGGTGGAAACTATACTGATCGCAGATCCTGAACTAACACCGCAACTGGAAGTAGCCGTGGGGTGTGCCTAACAAACCCTAGACACCTCGACACAGCCGGAGGACTAAATACCCCTATAAATGGAAATAGGAATACTACCTTGCCTCAGAGCAGAACCCCAAAGGATAGGCAGCCCCTACGAATATTGACTGTGAGTAGGAGAAGAAAAGACACACGCAGGCAGAAAACAAGATTTAGCAAAAGAGGCCACTCTAGCTAAATAGGAAAGGATAGGACAGAATACTAGGCGGTCAGTATTAAAACCCTTCAAAAAATATCCACAGCAGATAATACAAAAAATTTCACAATCTAACTAAAGTCGTGGAATGAATATCTGCAACCCCAGAGAATCCAACAAAACTGAGAAAATACTGACACAAACTAAGCTGGACAAGAAAACACAAAAGAATAGCACTGAATCATGAAGCACACAGCATGTGTGCCACAGAAAAAAACTCAGACACTTATCTTTGCTGATTTGGCAGAAAGGCAGGAGGAACCAGGCAGAGGTACAACACCTCCCAACAACAATTGACAACTGGCAAGGACTAATGGATCCTGCACACCTAAATACCCCAGTCAGAACTGCAATCAGCAGAAACACCTGACCAGGACTGCAACTCAGGGACAACTGCATTACCACCTACCACCACCGGAGGGAACCCAAAAGCAGAATTCACAACAGGGTTGGGGCTAAACTTAGGGTTAGGGTTGGAGCTAAAGTTAGGGATAGGATTGGGGCTAAACTTAGGGTTAGGGTTGGGGCTAAAGTTAGGGTTGGGGCTACAGTTAGGGTTAGGGCTAGAGATGGGGTTAAGGTTTGGATTACATCTATGGTTGGGATTAGGGTTATGGGTGTGTAGGGGTTAGTGGTGTGGTTAGGGTTAGTGTTAGGAGTTGAGTTCCCGCCTCTGCACAGGAGGAATCTCGAGCCATCTCCGCTGCGATCTCCCATTCTTCTCCAGCCGCAGTGGAGCCTGCTCAGCGGAGACTTCGGTCCCAGCATCTGGCTCAGTCTGATACGGTGCGGATGATTACTGCTGCCTTTCCAGGCTCAGACATTGTAACCAGTACTGGTGAGCAGCGAGCAGACATCTCTGGGACAAAGTCCTGCTTTTCCCCTTCTGAGCATGCCCAGGGTAAGACCTCTCATTGGAGGTTGGGGGTCACATGCTCAGGTACTGCAGCAGTTCCCATTGGTCCTCTAGGAAGGTCCTGAAGTTGCTCAGGTACTGTAGCAGCTCCCATTGATCCTCTAGAAAGGTCCTGAAGTTGCTGCAGCTATAAAAGGTTTGCATGGCCGCACAGCCATGCGCTAGTATCAACTGAGTTATGTGCTCTGCGCCAGTGTGGTTATTTGTATGTGGTTTCAGGGTTCAGCTGAAATAAGCACCTAGAATACTGGCACCTCCGGTGAGGAGTTTTGTGTGAGTGGATTCAGGGCCCGGCTGAAATAAGCCCCTAGAATACCAGCACCTCTGGTGAGGAGTTTTGCGTGTGCTATTCTGACTGCATGACCACTGTTAACTCTATTTGGTAGCTGTGCTCCTCTGTGAGGTTCACAGGGCACAGCGTTCTCTTGTCTTAAGTGACTCTGTGAAGTAACAGAGTTCACTTATACCGCCATATAGTACAATCAGTTACTAGCAGCGGGTCTTACACCTACACGGTGGACCCCGGTTTGCGAATGCACCGATTTCTCTATAAATATATATTTGGTTCATTCCGCTAAACCCTAACATAATACTAGCACCAGGGTCTGGCTAGTAAATGGTGGAGAAACAGCAATATTTGTGGTACATCCGGCAGCTGGAGGGTAGGTTGGCGGCTCTCGAGCGCTCAACCTCAACATTGGATGTTACCGCAGTTGCTGTTCAGGCTGCTGGCGTGGCTGCAGCAACCTTGTCCACTGCCACCCCTGTTCTGACTCTATCTCGCCTCCCACTGCCAGAGAAATTTTCTGGAGATAGTAAATCTTGTAGGGGTTTCGTGAGCCCGTGCTCTATTCATCTCGAGCTTCTGGCCTACGTTTCCCCACAGAGCAGGCAAAGGTGGGATTTATAGTGTCTTTCCTGTTGGACAGGGCATTGGAGTGGGCTAAGACGCTGTGGGAGCATGGCGATCATGTGGTGCAGAGTGCTCCGCTGTTCCTAAATACTCGGAAACAGGTCTTTTTAGGACCTCGAGTCACCCATGATATGGTGCTCCAACTGTTGGCATTGACTCAGGGCTCATCCTTGGTCAGCCATTTTGCCATCCACTTCCGTACCCTAGAATCTGAGTTGGAATAGCATGATAAAGCCCTTATCCCAATATTTTGGAGGGGGCTGGCTGACCACGTGAAGGACGCTCTGGCCACTATGGAGATTCCCGCCACACTGGAGGAGTTAATAGCTGTGTCCACTCTTATTGACCTCTGTTTTTACAAGTGGAGGTTAGAACGAGCCCAGCATAGGCAGAGGTTTCGGCGGGCTCCCACCTTCGCCATACCTTTGGAATCTCCAGTCCTGGTCCCTGAGTCACATGAGGCCATGGAGGTGTCACGAGCGAGATCTAAGTCCCGGACCGCTTGTACACTCAAGGTCTGTCATGTTTGCCAGCAGTCAGGACATCTTGCCACCAGATGTCCCCAGCAGTCGAGGAAATGTCAGCATCTAGTGGTAGTAGGTGGAGGTACACTAGACACGGTGACGTTTGCCTCCAAATTGTCCTTTAAGGGGACAATTAGTATAGGCTCATTCTCCCACTCGGTAGAGCTTTGCGTGGATACTGGGGCGGAGGGCAATTTTATGTCCTCAGCATTTGCCCAACATCACGCAATTCCTCTGGTAATGCTAGCTCAACCAGTTACCGTTCGAGTGGTGAATGGGTCGACACTGCCTTCTCAGATAACACATCAGACCATCCCTTTCACTCTGTCCATGTCGCCATCTCATCAGGAGATTATATCTCTGTTCATCATTCCTGAGGGAATTGATGAGGTCCTGTTAGGAATACCTTGGTTACTGTTCCACTCTCCTCATATTGAGTGGTCCACAGGCAGACTTTTGGGATGGGGTGAATCTTGTGGGGGCAAATGTCAGAGGGAATGCGTTCAGGTTGATACTACCGAGGTACCCGCAGATCTATCCTCTCTCCCCAAGCATTATTGGCCCTATGTGGATGTGTTCTCCAAAAGGGCTGTGGAGACCTGTTGTGAATTCTGCTCTTGGGCTCCCTCCGGTGGTTATAAGTGGTAGTGCTGCTGTCTCTGGATCGCAGCATTCATCAGGTGTGTCAAGTTTTTGCAATCCTGACTGGGCTATTTAGCCTTGCTTGACCCTTTAGTCAGTGCCAGTTGTCCATTGTTCCTGGAGGATTCACATCCTTGCCTGCTCTCTCCTGCTTTGCTGTTCCTTTCAACAAAGATAAGTTCTGGCCTTGATTTTTGCTGTCCACATGCTGTGGCCTTATTGTTCAGTTCTTTTCCATGTTTTTGTCTTGTCCAGCTTGGTCTGAATAAGGATTTGTTCAGCCTTGCTGGTATCTCTGGAGATGCAGATATACCCTCCATATCTTTAGTTAGCTGTGGTGATTTTTGTATTTTCTGTGGTGGATATTTTTTAGTGTTTTAATACTGACCGCATAGTACTCTGTCCTATCCTTTCTATTTAGCTAGAAGTGGCCTCCTTTGCTAAATTCTGATTTCAGTCTGTGTATGTTTTTCCCTCTCCTCTCACAGTCAATATTTGTGGGGGGCTGGCTATCCTTTGGGAATTTTCTCTGAGGCAAGATAGTTTTCCCTTTTCTATCTCTAGGGGTAATTAGTCCTCCGGCTGTGTCGAGATGTCTAGGGAGTGATAGGTACATTCCACGGCTACTTCTAGTTGCGGTGTTAAGTTCAGGGTCTGCGGTCAGTACAGGTACCACCTTCTCCAGAGTACGTCTCATGCTGCTCTTAGGCCACCAGATCATAACAGAGACCCTTCCGCCTCACTGCCCCTATGACTGTCCTATAGACCTCTTGCCTGGTGCTGAGCCTCCCCGGGGTCGAGTCTATCTGTTATCTCTCCCGGAGACGGAGGCAATGTCACAGTACATCCAAGAAAATCTGGCAAGGGGATTCATTAGGAAGTCAGTGTCACCTGCAGGGGCCGGGTTCTTCTTTGTGCAGAAGAAGAACAGGGAACTACGTCCATGTATAGACTACAGGGGTCTTAACGCCATCACCGTTAAGAATAAATATCCCCTGCCCCTGATATCTGAGCTCTTTGATAGGCTTCGGGGAGCAAGGGTATTTACTAAACTAGATCTGCGGGGTGCTTACAACCTGATTCGCATCCGTGAGGGGGACAAATGGAAGATGGCTTTTAACACCAGGGATCTGCACTATGAATATCTAGTGATGCCCTTTGGGCTCTGTAATGCCCCAGCCATTTTCCAAGACTTTGTAAATTATATCTTCCAGGATATGCTCTCCACCTCGGTCATAGTCTATCTGGATGATATCCTCATCTACTTTCCAGATATTGATTCCCACCGGAGAGATGTTTTCAAAGTCTTCGACCTCTTACGAGCTAATTCCCTCTATGCCAAGTTGGAGAAATGTGTGTTTGAGCAGGAGTCCTTACCTTTCCTGGGCTATATCATCTCTGCCCAGGGATTGACTATGGATCCTGCCAAACTTCAGGCTGTGATGGACTGGCAAGAACCCCATTCTCTTAAATCGGTGCAGCGCTTTATGGGGTTCATTAACTATTATCGCCAATTTATTCATCATTTCTCAACTTTGGTAGCTCCCTTGGTAGCCCTTACCAAGAATGGAGCAAATTCCAAATTGTGGTCTGAGGAGGTCTCCAAGGCCTTCACTTCTATTAAGTCCCATTTTGCTAGCGCTCCCATCCTACATTGCCCCGATGTAGATAAGCCATTTATAATGGAGGTCGATGCCTCTTCCGTTGGTGCTGGAGCAGTCCTCTTTCAAAAAGATGCTCAAGGTCAGAAGCATCCTTGCTTCTTCTTTTCCAAGACCTTCACACCAGCGGAGAGTTATTATTCCATCGGGGGCAGGGAGATGCTTGCAATGAAGTTGGCCTCCTCTGAGTGGAGACTCCTTTTGGAGGGGGCTAGCTTTCCTTTCCAAGTATTCACAGATCATAAGAATTTGGTTTACCTACAGACATCCCAGCGGTTAAATTCTAGCCAGGCCAGATGGTTCTTCTCCCGGTTCCATTTCAACCTCCATTTCCTTTCCGGGGAGAAGAACATTTGTAACGATGCTCTCTCATGCCATGGTGTCATCTGAGGAGGAGGAGGAGGAGCCTCGGCTTATTGTCCCTACCAAGAGTCTGAGAACTGTGGCCCCGCTTTCACTAAAGTCTGTGCCTCCAGGCAAGACTTTTGTACCATCCAGTCTGCATTCGGAGGTTCTCTTTTGGGCTCACTCGTCCAAGGTGGGTGGTCATTTTGGGTCCAAAAGGACATCTGAGCTACTGGCGAGGACATACTGCTGGCCGCATATGGCCCGTGATGTTGCAGACTATGTTCGGGCATGTGTCTCCTGCGCCAAGAACAAGTCTCCTTGTCAATGGCCAACTGGGTTGCTTTACCCCCTTTCGGTGGTGGACAGGTCCTGGGAGATAGTCGGGATGGATTTTGTGGTGGGCTTACCCAAGTCTCGTAGATGCACCATTATTTGGGTGATCACCGACCATGTATCCAAAATGGTGCACTTGGTGCCTCTTACACGGTTGCCTTCTGCACAGGCGCTGGCAGCGTTGTTTATCAAACATATCTTTCGTCTACACGGTATGCCGGACAAAATTGTCAGTGACCGGGGTCCCCAGTTTGTGTCTCGATTCTGGAGAGAGCTTTGTCATCTACTCAGCATTGAGTTGAATCTCTCCTCAGCATATCATCCCAAGACGAATGGGTTGGTAGAGTTCCAAACAGACTCTGGTCACATATCTACATCATTTTGTTTCTGCCAGGCTGGATGACTGAGCATCCTTGCTACCGTGGGCAGAGTTTGCGCTTAAAACACCGTAACGACTCCACCGGTAAGACGCCATTCCTCCTTAATTATGGCCAGCATCCGTGTGTCCCTGTGCCCATGCTCCTGTCTTCTGCTGACTCTAGGGTAGCAGACTTGGCTGTGGAGGCATGGAACATTTGGGACCACACTCAGGATGCCATTCAGGCCTCCAAGGAAAGAATAAGGTTCTCCGCCGATGCTTATCGGCGCCCTCTCTGACCTTTGCTCCTGACGACTTAGTGTGGCTATCTGCCCATAACATCAGGCTGCGTGTTGAGTCCACTAAGGTTGCACCTTACTGCTTGGGTCCCTCCAAGGTCCTAGAACAGGTTAACCCTGTGGTCAACCATCTGGCTCTTCCTCCACTCCTAGGTATCACTGACACCTTTCATGTGTCCCTCTTGAAGCCCATATACATGTCCCGGTTTTCTGAGTTATCTGCCGGGACATCGGGTTCGTCTACGGACGATTACGAGGTGAACGCTATTTTGGGGTGCAAGGTGGTACGTGGCAAGAAATGTAATTTGGTGGACTGGAAGGGTTATGGCCCAGAGGACAGGTCTTGGGAGCCTGCTGAGCACATTCGAGTTCCGCAGCTCATTGCGGCCTTCGAGCATAGCGAGGTCCAAGGAGGGGGGCCCTAGAAGGGGGGTAATGTTAGGGGTCAAGTTCCCGCCTCTGCACAGGGGGAATCTCGAGCCATCTCTGCTGCGATCTCCCATTCTTCTCCAGCTGCAGTGGAGCCTGCTCAGTGGAGACGTCGGTCACAGCGTCTGGCTCATCCTGATTCGGTGCGGATGATTACTGCTGCCTTTCCAGGCTCAGCCATTGTAACCAGTACTGGTAGGCAGATAGTAGATGTCTCTGGGACCTCATTGGAGGTCGGGGGTCACATGCTTAGGTACTGCAGCAGCTCCCATTGGTCCTCTAGGAAGGTCCCGAAGTTGCTCAGGTACTGTAGCAGCTCCCATTGATCCTCTAGAAAGGTCCTGAAGTTGCTGCAGCTATAAAAGGTTTGCATGGCCGCACAGCCATGCGCTAGTGTCAACTGAGTTATGTGTTCTGCGCCAGTGTGGTCATTTGTATGTGGTTTCAGGGTTCAGCTGAAACAAGCCCCTAGAATACTGGCACCTCCGGTGAGGAGTTTTGCATGTGCTATTCTGACTGCATGACCACTGTTCGCTCTATTTGGTAGCTGGGTTCCTCTGTGAGGTTAACAGGGCACAGTGTTCTGTTGTCTTAAGTGACTCTGTGAAGTAACAGAGTTCACTTATACCGCCTTATAGTACTGTCAGTTACTAGCAGTGGGTTTTACTCCTGCACGGTGGACATCGGGTTGCGAACTCACTGATTTCTCTATAAATATATATTTGATGAGTTCCGCCAAACCCTAACAGGTTAGGGTTGGGATTAGGATTAGGGGTGTGTTCAGGTTAGGATTGGAGTTAGAATTGGGGGGTTTCCACTTTTTAGACACATCAGGGGCACTCCAAACGCGACATGATGTCCCATCTCAATTCCAGCCAATTCTGTGTTGAAAAGGTAAAACCGTGCTCCTTCCCTTCTGAGCTCTGCCATGCGCCCAAACAGTGGTTTACCCCCACATATGGGGTATCAGCATACTCAGGACAAATTAGACAACAACTCTAGTAGTCCAATTTCTCCTGTTACCCTTGGAAAAATTAATATTTAGGGGCTAAAAATCATTTTTGTGGGAAAAGAATGTTTTTTTATTTTCACTGCTCTGCATTATAAACTTTAATGAAACACTTGGGGGTTCAAAATTCTCAAAACACATCTAGATAAGTTCCTTATGGGATCTAATTTCCAAAATGGGGTCACTTGTGGGGGATTTCTATTGTTTAGGCACATCAGTGGCTTTGCAAACGCAACGTGATGCCCGCAGACCATTCCATCAAAGTTTGCATTCCAAAACACCACTACTTCCCTTCCAAGCCCCGATGTGTGCCCAAGCAGTAGTTTTCTCCCACATGTGGGGTATCAGCATACTCAGGACAAATTGAACAACAACTTTTGTGATTCAATTTCTTGTGCTACCCTTGGGAAAATAAAAAATTGGGGCCAAAATATCATTTTTGTGAAAAAATATGATTTTTTATTTTTACGGCTCTACATTCTAAACTTCTGTGAAGCACTTAAGGGTTCAAAGTGCTCACCACACATCTAGATAAGTTCATTAGGGGGTCTACTTTCTAAAATGGTGTCCTTTGTGGGGGGTTTCCAATGTTTAGCCACATCAGGGGCTCTCCAAACACGACATGGCGTCCTATCTCAATTCCAGCCAATTTTGCATTGAAAAGTGAAATGGTGCTCCTTCCCTTCCAAGCTCTGCCATACCCACACACAGTGGTTTACCCCCACATATGAGGTATCGGCGTACTCAGGACAAATTGTAAAACAAATTTTGTGGTCCAATTTCTCTTGATAACCTTGGTAAAATAAAACAAATTGGATCTAAATTAAATTTTTTGTGAAAAAAGTTAAATTTTCATTTTTTTTAAAAACATTCCAAAAATTCCTGTGAAGCACCTGAAAGGTTAATAAACTTCTTAAATGTGGTTTTGAGCACCGTAAGGGGTGCAATTTTTAGAATGGTGTCACTTTTGGGTATTTTCTACCATATAGACCCCTCAAAGTGACTTCAAATGTGATGTGGTCCCTAAAAAAAATGGTGTTGTAAAAATGAGAAATCGCTGGTCAACTTTTGACCCGTATAACTTCCTAACAAAAAAAAATGTTGGTTCCAAAATTATGCTGATGTAAAGTAGACATGTTGGAAATGTTACTTATTAAGTATTTTGTGTGACATATCTCTGTGATTTATGGGCATGAAAATTCAAATTTGGAAGATTGCAAAATTTTCAAAATTTTCGCCAAATTTCCATTTTTTTCACAAATAAATGCAAGTTATATCAAATAAATTTTACAACTATCATGAAGTACAATATGTCACGAGAAAACAATGTCAGAATCACCAGCATCCATGCAAGCATTCCAGAGTTATTACCTCATAAAGGGATAGTGTTCAGAATTGTAAAAATTGGCCCGGTCATTAACATGCAAACCACCCTTAGGGGTTAAGGGGCTAAAATATAACTTTTAACATACCTATTAAAGTGTAACAAGAAAAAAATGTGCCACTCTTAGTGAAACAAATGAACAGGAGTTCTATGGCGATGGAAATCAATGTAATATCAGACCAGACAATACAACTCTCTTAGGATAAAATAGATTCCTCGTGTAGGGAAATGGAAAATGTTAAGGACTATAAACACAGTGGTTGGCTAAGGAAAGTTCTTGCAGATAAGAGACATATTTTGGTTTCCTTTGAAATCAGAAGATGTCCAGCACTGCCATCAGCTCAGAACTGGCAGCAACAAGTAGGACCCAGTTACATCCATTTCCTGTATGGAAAAACTGGTCAAGAATTCGTCTTCATCAAGAAACAGAGTCCAAAAACCATATCTATGACATGGTAACAAGGATGAGTGGCTCAAATATGTACGAAAACATTGGAAATGTGGTGCAGCAAAATGTCAACAGCTGCTCTGAACTAAAGAGTAAAAATGTGAAATATTTTGCAATACAGAAGGCAGTTTGTTTCCAAAATGCAGGAGAATTGAACAATAATAATAGTCTGCAACAGGGAAGCATGGTGGAGGTACACAGCTATTTTATTTACGTTTCTCTTTTGTTCATTTACTTTGCATTTTATTAATTGATAAAAATAAACTTTTAACATTTCTATTATTGAGAACATTCTTACTCTGCAGCATTTTTTTCAACACATACCTAAAATGTTTGCACAGTATTGTATAACAAATTTGTAGCAAAAAGTAAAACTTATAGCACAATGAAAAAAACTCTTGTGAAATGGTAAACCAAGGAAATTAGCTTAACTTTTTGCTTTTAAAAATAAAGAGAAACAATTGCTATAATTTATATAAATCCAGAGTTCATTGCCCAGATTCCATCACTTGGAAGAAATTATCACATGACAACAAATTAACAATATTTATTAGACATTAGATAAATTACGCCCTGAGATATTCCCTTTTAAACTCGAAAAGTAAAGTTTATGACTTAGTCTGCACTCCAGAATAACACATTCAAGGCAACATCAAAGATCTTTAATATTTTATGATCCAGCCAGTCTGGAGAATTATCAAATTAATTTATCCAATTAAAGCATACAGGAGCTGCGGAGAACATATAATGCCAAATAAACAGATTTAATCTGCATTAAACAGTGCATGCTTTTATTATATTTTAATCAGTTTGAGCTTTGAATTTCATTCAGAAATAGAGAAGTAAGAGTTACTGACTTCTTTATCATACAAGCCCTGTGATAAATTTCAGTGTTAACTTATTATGCAGCTGGCCACTGTGAAAGGAAAGAAGCTTCAGAAGTCAAACTGTCCAATGCTGCAAAAATGCTATTACCCCAAAATGAAGAATGAATGTAGATTAGAAGAAAATGCCCACCCAGAATATATTTTAACCCAATAAATGAAATTTTAGCCATAGCTTTTACTTTTTTTGGTATTAATATACCCTGTAATCTACTGTAGCCTCAGGCATAGGGTGATAAATCGCTTATCTCAAATGGATACTCAAACATCAACTTTCCAACTTCTCTTATCTTTTACTTCTTCAATTGTCACTTTTTCTTTACCAAGAAGATGACCCACACCACAATAAAAACTTAATGGGATCAAGCTTCCATGGTTAAAGCTGTTTTGCAGGCATGAAAGGCACCTGCAAAATATTAGGCAGATTGGCAATTGGTGTGTATTTCAGCTGTTTTCTAGAGAATAGACAAGGTCCAGTCACTTTTTATAGGAGCTCTCTAGTCTCTAAGATAGAACATCAATATCAGATCAAGTCCAACACCTGTCATCCCCACCGAACAGCTGTTATGAGTAAAAATGAGCAAATGTTTTAAAATTCGAATTTGACTGATTTGCTGACTTTTCCCCCCAAATTAAACTTGCGCCAAATAAATTTGCATGAATCCCAATGCTGGAAAGCTTGTAATTGCTTGTAAAATACATGTAGGGGAGAGGAATAAGAGCTTACACTCTACAGAAGAGAAACATTTACCCACTGGTCTGGAAATGGAAAATAACCCTGCTCCACTTGGAACTGCTGGTCTGTGATGGCCCAGTTACTGACTTGACCACCACTGTACAAGATATGACAATTCACTAGATGTTCTAGCTGCAGACCATTCATGGGAGGCCCACGCGTCCACAGAAAAAGATATTAGCCTGCTCTCTGATGCTTCAGCACTCTGGGAAATGGTGTCAGGCAATTTTTTGTGCTACTTTGCAAACCACAAATTGAATCTCAAAGTGTTTGAATTTGCGTGAAACTGTCAATTTCAGGAAACTTAACTTGAGCTCAATCATCTGTGACTTGATCTGTTCATCTGTAGTTATAAGCTTTTGTGGTTGCCAGATGTAAAAGTATTGAATGAAGCTGCAATGTGCAACTCCAGTATGTAGCAGCCACTGCCATGTTCTGCAGAACAGCTCCTGTTCAAGAGAATTTAGCTAATGATAATTTGACAGACGCTGAACTGCTCCTTTTCTATCAGATAACATTTTTATTAAAATAATGTAATGCTACAAAAATGTTTAGAAATGTAGTATCTACTAAAATATTTCCTTTTGGTTGAGGTGGAATTGGTACGTTAACTTACAGAATTGAAGAGTAGGTTCATTATCTCATGACAGAAATCTTCCTCTGATAACGGACTTTTGCCTCAACAATGATATGATGCTGGTAGCCTCTATTCTTCTTGAGAATACAAGAAAAATAAGAGTTTATATTCCGGATGTATCAGCCAACTGAAAAATTAGGCTTTAAAGGTAACCTGTCACCATTTTTTTTAGTGTCTGAACAAAGGCCTCCACCTTTTACAGCTCCTGTGGGCAGGGCATAAAGCATAACTCTGCATGCACCAAGACTCGTTATTCTGGTCCAATAGGGCACAGTAAAATGTGCCTGTGTGAGACAGTGTTGCTGCTGCGCAGGACCGTGATTTTGTTAGGCCATGTGAATGATGCAGAACGTGTCATTCACATCATTTAAAGCTGGAGGATGGCAATTAGCAGCAGAGAGGAGGCACAGACGCCGCAGCAAAGATGCTCGTCAGACCCAACTGTCCAGATTGCATACAGCGCAAGAGCAATTCAAAAGGTATTTTTGGGAGCATACAGGGGGAGTCAGAAGACAATAAACAACTGTGTAGAATGCAGCACAGGTGTTGTAAAAGGTGGAGGCATTTGTCGAGACCCTAAAAAACATAAGTTTTCCTTTTAAGAGGTGCAGCTCGGGCAACAATGAAGGTCCACTTTACTCATTAACGCCTGTATACAACAAAACACAGATTTAATATTTTATTGAGTAGGAAAGGTTTAAGGCTAAAGTTCTGCACAATATTTTTCATTTTCTTATATAATAGGTAGTGTCCTCACAATAGTCACATTTAGCATGTATAGTGAAGAATATTTGATAGCATGGTGGCCCATTGGTTAGCACTGGTAGTTTAGCTGTCCTTGGTTCCTCATCATACCAAAGATAACATCTGCATGGAATTTGTATATTTTCCTGTGTTTACCTGGATTTCCTCTGAGCAGCCCGGTTCCTTCCACATTGCAAGAAACATTCTGATAAATGAATTTACATTTAGTGGTGAAAATGTCTATGAAATTCTGAAAAATATATTGACGCTAAATAAGCAAGACAAATAAAAAAATTGAGACAAATTCATATGAGTCAATGCAGGAAGAGGAAGAGCAATTTTTGTGCAAAATATAATCATAGTACGGGGCATGGCTGTTGGCACATTAGTCCTTTTTTCCAGTAATACTATACAACTGTAATTGTGCAGATGTGTGTTTGTCATCATCAAAGGAATATTTGCTTTAATTGTGCTAGCCCCGAAGGTGAACCCTACTGCCCTTCTGGTAGTGATCACCAGTTCCCCTACAAAGCTGACTATGATCCACAGTCATTAGCAAAGTAATAATGCATTGTCCAATTTCCATATAGCTATGAGGAAACAGAACTGCCAAAAAGAAGTAATGCAGTGTATATCTGTTCTTGGCTGATGCTCCACTGGGCCCCATCTTGTTGCCCCATCAATCCATATAATAAGCCCCTAATAGCATGTTTGATGATCTCATAGATAATGAATTTGCCAAGTTATTTATATTACTATGAAGGAGAGTGGAATTTGGGGATTTCTTCTTCTTCTTCTTCTTGTTCTTCTTCAGAATTGCTTGCACTGCTTGGTATCCTGGCACAGTTCTGCATGTAATGAGAAAAAGCAGGAATGATGTATTCCCTAGCAATATCCTAGTCACAGCACTTGATAGTGGCCGGACTTCTAAAGCATTATTTTATTTTATTTTTTTTATATATTTTTCTGACTGTAAGGAGATATATTAAAGCCATAAGTGAAGATTGTCATGCTTTTTAGTCAGAAATATGAAAGAAAACGTAATTAAAACAAGATTTGGGGAAAAGCAGTGATA
The DNA here is from genome assembly GCF_051348905.1 of Ranitomeya variabilis. Lineage (NCBI taxonomy): Eukaryota > Metazoa > Chordata > Amphibia > Anura > Dendrobatidae > Ranitomeya > Ranitomeya variabilis. The sequence goes on along the minus strand of NC_135237.1, from coordinate 84,710,418 downwards.
TGAAAGATATGGAACAATATGGTTTCATTTACTGCAGACTCAAACCTGTAAATCAAAGATGAAAGATTTCACTCAGCTAGGATTATATAATTCTCTTTTGTTGTACTTTTGGACTGTTCGGTGCTTACGTTTTGGGTTTGTTTAGGATTAGCGTTCAATATAAAAGAGACTTTTATTACACACATACAACCAAGTGCAGATACATACTTGAAGATTGTTGAAACAAGATACCTTTATTGTATGTATACACTGTAACAAGAAGGAAAGACGTAAAATCTGATTAAAATCTGACTTATCCTGGGATGATTGGGGTAAAAACACAGAAATGACAAAAAAAAAAACACAGATCTATGGAAAGAATTGTCATTTTGTTTTAATACTTTTAGATTAATTTTATACATTTGGATATTTAAAATTGCTATCAGTATTAGAAAATGAAATACTGCCAAAACAATATCTTTTAGACAATTCTGCCAACTTTGTTATGGTTTAGTGGCTAATTTTATTAGTTACGTTACTGGAAATATCTTTACAAAATGATCTTTGTTTTAAGAACTAAAAATTGTAATCATGGGTTTACAGATGTAGCAACTCTGAACGTGTCATGTGCCTATTATACATGTGCCTGATCTTCCCTTATCTATTTATGTATGTATATATATATATATATATATATATATATATAGAGAGAGAGAGAGAGAGAGAGAGATAGATAGATAGATAGATAGACAGATAGATAGATATACTGTATATAAATAGAAATACTGTGTATATATATATATATATATATATATATATATATATATATATATATATATATATATATATATATATATATATATATATGTTAGTCCAAATTATTTAATGGCAGAAACAAATGACTGACTTCAGGGTAATGCTACTTTTATAAAGATCAATTATTTTATCCAGATCTGGATTGTATTTGTATTTTTTTGGTTTACATTATTTCTTTCATTATACTACGGTGTATAATGTGTTAAAGCTGGACTATTACACCCTGACCTAGCTATCTATTTCTTTACATATGTTTGCATACTTTATTTTACTTTATTTTGTTCTATATGTATTTACTTCTCCTTTGTAAAAGTTTTTTTTTATAGTTACTTTATGTCAGTGAATTTGTAAATCGTTTTTCAACAGTCATTTTATTATTTCCTTTCTAAGCAGAAAATCATGTTCTATGCCTCATCTGTTGGTTTCGACCTCATCTGCTGGTTTACACCTCATCTACTGGTTTACTTTTTTCCTGACGTTTTATATTAAATCAGCATCTGAATTCAATTTAATTGTATATTTCGACCTACAAAAATCTTGTTATAAATACAACAAAGCAGTGCAGGCCTTCAGAGTCAATAGATAATGATAGAATCAGATGAATCTAGTGCATGCAGCGCTAAACTGACGGAACCTTCATGTGTTCACATATTGCGTATGACTTTCTGTATTTTGTAAACCTGGTTATTATGTTCTCATTATACTGTTTTCTCCAGTTGGATCATTTGTAGCATTTCATCATTGGTTGAATGTCATTATTATTATATTACGGTGACTACAATAATTAACTGCATGGTAAGAGAAACATAAAATATCCTTCTTACATAATAAACAAAACATTTAATATTTGTATCGCTGGTTCAGATTTATTAGTCCAATTAGTTTTGTCACTTGTGAATGTTTTCTTTTGATTGCATTATGTGATGCTTATATCCAATGATGTACAATATAAATATTCATTCACTTTTCATTTATTATACTAACTCCACAATTTTAAGCCTCCATCTAAATTATTTTTTTCACAATGTATATATTAGTATTTTATAATATAATATGTTTATTGGCACAATGTCTAATTAAATAAACATTAACCTCCTCATTTTCGTTATCTTACTCTTCTTCCAAGATCTGTAACAGTTTTTTTTTTTCATAGCTGTATGAGAGTCTTATTTTATTTATTTATTACGGGAGTTGTTGTTTTGAACGACACTATTCATTTTACCACATACTGTACTGAAATTTAAAAAAAAAAAAAGTACTGTAAAATTCTTTTTGATTTTATGACACTTGTTGTGTAGTAAAATTACCTTGTAACATGATTCTCCAGGATAGTACAATTACAGAAATACTAAACTTGCATTGTTTTTATTATTTAAATGGCAAAAAAACGGAAATTTCTAAAAAAAAAAAAAAAAAAAAAAAATCGGTCTGTGCTACAGTTTTCTGAAACTTTTTTTTCATTTCTCCATCAATTGATCAGTTTTCCAGCTTGCTGTTTTGTGCATTTAGCTGATGTTTCTTTTGCTACAACTCACAGGAACCTACAAACTTTTCATTGGTTTTATTGTATTTTTTGGGAGAATTGCAGAGACAAAAAAAACCAACCAGTCTGGCATTTTTTTTTCCATTTCAGCGTTCACCGAATGGGGCAAATATTTTTTGTATTTTGTTAGTTCAGGTAATTATGCGCATTGCAGTACCAAATATGTTATTTTATTATTTGGGAAAAAAAGGAGGGGTGATTTAAACTATTTCATTTTTTAAAGATATTTTAAAGTTTTGTTATTTTTCATTTTTAATTAGCCTTCTTAGGCAAACATGAACTTGTGATCTCTTAATGACCTATGCAAATACACTACAATACAATGGTAGTGCAGTGTATTGTGAATAGATAATCTCCCATGAACTGCAGACACAGGCTGGGCTCCATAACAGATCTCATATGGCATACGCGGGAGCCTTCGAAGATGCCCCTGCCATGGGAACCAATCACAAGTTACTAATGACCGTTAGATGTAAAAGCTGAAAATATGCAAGCCGGGTACTTATTCCAATAGAGGTAATATGATAAATAGCAATTGGATAAAACTTAACCTTTATTAGGTTTGTATAAAATACTCAAACATGAATGACACCACAATACAAATAAGAAAAAACCCCTTTTGTGTGAGTGAACCCTACCAAACACAGAATGAAAAAAGACAATATAAAAACAGAAAACAAACACATCTGACAGTATCAAGGAGTCACTTGTGACCATACGTATAGTGGGAACGATGGTTCCGTAAATCTCCTTCCTTCTGTGCTCCGATCAGGATACACTCAAAAATATACTGTATACTGGGCTATATCCCAATTCTCCAAACAAAACAGGCCCATATGTATAAGGCTATACTGGAGATATTTGTTGGGAACAAGTAGTGGATCTCAGCCACGACTATAACCGGTTATATCTTAATAATGAATACACATATGTGACAACAAATAATGTGATCATGTACAGTGAACAAGGAACCCTAATTGTCACTTATTTGTAAGCTCAGATGAACCTGACATGATCAATCATGGACAAAAAAACACAGGCCACATGTATCACCATTCTGTAATCGATACTGTCAGAAATATATAGCAGCATAAGAGAGGCTATGTAAGCATTATGTGGCTAAATCACAAATCACAGTTTGGTCAAAAATCAGGGACCATGCTGCCCCATGTAAACTTAGCATAGGCGTCCCTATTGGTTACCACAGTGCAGCCACCATCTTTATGTTTCAGGCACTATTAGCCCCGGGCATCAATATGTGTATATCTCATAGCATAGAGCCCTGTATCAACTGTTGGATCTCACCCACTGTTGGAGAGAGTTAACGTATCTCTCAAGAGGATGAGCTTGCCCCTCGTGCATTTGAAGCGTCTCCCGACGCGTTTTGTCCGATTGGACTCATCAGGGGAGTGAGAAAGAATGCCGCTTTACAGACCTTTCTTCATCTGTGCTTTAAAAGCGCTGAGTACGAAGGCGCCTCTCTTATGCTGCTATATATTTCTGACAGTATCGATTACAGAATGGTGATACATGTGGCCTGTGTTTTTTTGTCCATGATTGATCATGTCAGGTTCATCTGAGCTTACAAATAAGTGACAATTAGGGTTCATTGTTCACTGTACATGATCACATTATTTGTTGTCACATATGTGTATTCATTATTAAGATATAACCGGTTATAGTCGTGGCTGAGATCCACTACTTGTTCCCAACAAATATCTCCAGTATAGCCTTATACATATGGGCCTGTTTTGTTTGGAGAATTGGGATATAGCCCAGTATACAGTATATTTTTGAGTGTATCCTGATCGGAGCACAGAAGGAAGGAGATTTACGGAACCATCGTTCCCACTATACGTATGGTCACAAGTGACTCCTTGATACTGTCAGATGTGTTTGTTTTCTGTTTTTATATTGTCTTTTTTCATTCTGTGTTTGGTAGGGTTCACTCACACAAAAGGGGTTTTTTCTTATTTGTATTGTGGTGTCATTCATGTTTGAGTATTTTATACAAACCTAATAAAGGTTAAGTTTTATCCAATTGCTTTTTATCATAGATGTAAAAGCTGCCATCTTAAAGACCTTTAAACACTATTGTCACGCTTGACATGTAAGAGGTTAAATTGATGCGATCGTAGCTATCTACATTCACATTAGTTTCTGTCATATCATGGCTATGTAACACATCTGCACTGTATGTAACCTGACTGTTACTGAGGTTTTAAAACTTGCACACAAATATTTTCAATATCTATCAGAAAAATATAATTTGATATTTTTTTAATCTCACATTTATTAAATGTAATATATATAAATAGAAAGTGAATTATCGTTAAAAGATCACATTATCCAGACTAGATTTTCTTTCACCATTCTTCAGTTTCATAGTGGCCAAAATGCCTTCTCCCCCCTTAGATGACCAATTTTCATTGCAATTTTGTGATTTCATCTTAAAGATCTTTCATTATATACACATATGTATTTGTTATTTATTTTTACAAACATGCAGAATATGGGCAGTACATCTATGTACAGCATAGGTATAACTTGCAGAGAATAAAATGTTTCAATCTCTTACCATTCATCACTGTTTAGTGTACTTGTTTTCCATTCTTAAATGTGCACTGACAACAATTTATAGAGATTAGATTGGGATCTTTACAATATAAAGTACAGATGGTTCCATGCTGCAGCATTAATATAATTGTGCCATGTGTATGGATTGTATTTTGCAGTTTTCTACTTCATTTCCTCCCATAATTTTAACCAGAACGATGGACTGAGATCAGTACTGTCATGGGTTGCTATATTTAATAAAATCGGGCAGTCCTTTGATAATAAGCTCTTGTCCTATACATTCTTTTGTCGATATATGTTAAAAAACTGGTGTCTAAAATACACATTAAATTTGCTGTTGAATTTGAGGGCATATTGCTTCTCCTCATCATTTGTGATGCACAAGGATCAATTAATTTATATATCTTTGTTGTGTATGTAATAATTTTTTTACTGTACAATAGATCATTTGGGAGATGTTTTAGCTCTCTGTCTCCTTACAATTAAAAAAAAACCTATAGTGGTGATTCCTAAGACCATATATACTCGAGAATAAGCTGACCCGAGTATAAGCCAAGGCACCTAATTTTGCCACAGAAAACTGGGTACGCTTATTGACTTAAGTATAAGCCGGGTATGCATTGTCCCCTCATCCCTATCCCGGTATGTGTGGTTTCCCCCATCTTGTCCTGCTCTGTGTGGCTCCCACTGTTGTATGCATGGCTTCCCCTCCCATCCTTGTATGCATGGTTCGGCTCCCCTAGTCTCATCCTTGTTTGCTCGGCTCCCCCAGTCCTATCCTTATATGCATGGCTCGGCTCCCCCAGTCCCATCCTTATATGCTCAGCTCCCCTGGTCCCATCCTTGTATGCATGACTCCCCTGTCCTTCCCTGTCATACTCACTCTCCACGCTCCATCAGTGAATGTCCCTGCATCTCCATTGTCCCGGCGCGGCAGTTCTTCCTGTTGTGAAATTGGATTTTGGGCTCCCCCGGTGGCCACTGGTGGAATTGAACTTGTGTGCATTATCCCCTCTGTTCACCTGTTCCCATCAGGATGTGGGAGTCGCTATTTAACCTTGCTCCTCTGTCACTTCCATGCCGGTCAACATTGTAATCAGAAGCCTTTCTGTGCATGTTCCTGCTACCAGACAACTTCCAGCTAAGTCGGACTTTTGTCCTTGTTTGTTTTTTGCATTTTGTTCCAGTTCACAGCTGCAGTTTCGTTTCTGTGTCTGGAAAGCTCTTGTGATCTGAAATTGCCACTCTGATGTTATGAGTTAATACTAGAGTCTTAAAGTAATTTCAGGATGGTGTATTGATAGGGTTTTCAGCTGACCATGAAAGTACCCTTTCTGTCTTCCTGCTATCTAGTAAGCGGACCTCGATTTTGCTAAACCTATTTTCATACTACGTTTGTCATTTTCATCTTAAATCACCGCCAATATATGTGGGGGCCTCTGTCTGCCTTTCGGGGAAATTTCTCTAGAGGTGAGCCAGGACTATATTTTCCTCTGCCAGGATTAGTTAGTCCTCCGGCCGGCGCTGGGCGTCTAGGGATAAAACGCAGGCTACGCTACCCGGCTACTGTTAGTTGTGCGGCAGGTTTAGTTCATGGTCAGTTTAAGTTTCCATCCTTCCAAGAGCTAGTTCCTATGTATGCTGGGCTATGTTCTCTTGCCATTGAGAACCATAACAGTTTGACCGGCCCACAAAGGGTTAAATTAATTGGCAGAGAAAGGAGAGAAAAAAGAAGTCTGCTGAAAAATTTTTTTTTTTTTTTTCCTTCAGTTCTGAGTGTGCTTTCAATTGAATCACTTGCAAGTCTGCCTATATTGCAGCCTTCCTCTCTCTCTCTCCTTCTAATCCTGGAATGGCTCTGTGTTCACCTGTTTAAAATGGATATTCAGAGTTTAGCTGCAGGTTTGAATAATCTCACCACGAAAGTTCAAAATTTACAAGATTTTGTTGTTCATGTTCCTATATCTGAACCTAGAATTCCTTTGCCTGAATTTTTCTCGGGGAATAGATCTTGCTTTCAAAATTTCAAAAATAATTGCAAGTTGTTTTTGTCCCTGAAATCTCGCTCTGCTGGAGATCCTGCTCAGCAGGTCAGGATTGTGATTTCCTTGCTCCGGGGCGACCCTCAAGATTGGGCTTTTGCATTGGCTCCAGGGGATCCTGCGTTGCTCAATGTGGATGCGTTTTTTCTGGCCTTGGGGTTGCTTTATGAGGAACCTCATTTAGAGCTTCAGGCGGAAAAAGCCTTGATGTCCCTATCTCAGGGGCAAGATGAAGTTGAAATATACTGCCAAAAATTCCGTAAATGGTCTGTGCTTACTCAGTGGAATGAGTGCGCCCTGGCGGCGAATTTCAGAGAGGGTCTCTCTGATGCCATTAAGGATGTTATGGTGGGGTTCCCTGTGCCTGCGGGTCTGAATGAGTCCATGACAATGGCTATCCAGATCGATAGACGTCTGCGGGAGCGCAAACCTGTGCACCATTTGGCGGTGTCTACTGAGAAGACGCCAGAGAATATGCAATGTGATAGAATTCTGTCCAGAAGCGAACGGCAGAATTTTAGACGAAAAAATGGGTTGTGCTTTTATTGTGGTGATTCAACTCATGTTATATCAGCATGCTCTAAGCGTACTAAGAAGCTTGATAAGTCAGTTTCAATTGGCACTTTTCAGTCTAAGTTTATTCTATCTGTGACCCTGATTTGTTCTTTATCATCTATTACCGCGGATGCCTATGTCGACTCTGGTGCCGCTTTGAGTCTTATGGATTGGTCCTTTGCCAAACGCTGTGGGTATGATTTAGAGCCTCTTGAAACTCCTATACCTCTGAAGGGGATTGACTCCACCCCATTGGCTAGTAATAAACCACAATACTGGACACAAGTAACTATGCGAATTAATCCGGATCATCAGGAGATTATTCGCTTTCTTGTGCTGTATAATCTACATGATGTGTTGGTGCTTGGATTGCCATGGCTGCAATCTCATAACCCAGTCCTCGACTGGAACGCTATGTCTGTGTTAAGCTGGGGATGTAAGGGGATGCATGGGGACGTACCTTTGGTTTCCATTTCGTCATCTATTCCCTCTGAGATTCCTGAATTCTTGTCTGACTATCGTGACGTTTTTGAAGAACCTAAGCTTGGTTCATTACCTCCGCACCGGGAGTGCGATTGTGCCATAGATTTGATTCCGGGTAGTAAATACCCTAAGGGTCGTTTATTTAATCTGTCTGTGCCTGAACATGCTGCTATGCGAGAATATATAAAGGAGTCCTTGGAAAAGGGACATATTCGTCCTTCGTCATCTCCCTTAGGAGCCGGTTTTTTCTTTGTGTCTAAGAAAGATGGCTCTTTGAGGCCGTGTATTGATTATCGGCTTTTGAATAAAATCACGGTTAAATATCAATATCCGTTGCCACTGCTGACTGATTTGTTTGCTCGCATAAAGGGGGCCAAGTGGTTCTCTAAGATAGATCTCCGTGGGGCGTATAATTTGGTGCGAATTAAGCAGGGGGATGAGTGGAAAACCGCATTTAATACGCCCGAGGGCCACTTTGAGTATTTGGTGATGCCTTTTGGCCTTTCAAATGCCCCTTCAGTCTTTCAGTCCTTTATGCATGACATTTTCCGTGATTATTTGGATAAATTTATGATCGTGTATCTGGATGATATTCTGATTTTTTCGGATGACTGGGACTCTCATGTCCAGCAGGTCAGGAGGGTTTTTCAGGTTTTGCGGTCTAATTCCTTGTGTGTGAAGGGTTCTAAGTGCGTTTTTGGGGTTCAAAAGATTTCCTTCTTGGGATACATTTTTTCCCCCTCTTCCATCGAGATGGATCCTGTCAAGGTTCGGGCTATTTGTGATTGGACGCAACCCTCTTCTCTTAAGAGTCTTCAGAAATTTTTGGGCTTTGCTAACTTTTATCGTCGATTTATTGCTGGTTTTTCTGATGTTGTTAAACCATTGACTGATTTGACTAAGAAGGGTGCTGATGTTGCTGATTGGTCCCCTGCTGCTGTGGAGGCCTTTCGGGAGCTTAAGCGCCGCTTTTCTTCCGCCCCTGTGTTGCGTCAGCCTGATGTTGCTCTTCCTTTTCAGGTTGAGGTCGACGCTTCTGAAATCGGAGCTGGGGCGGTTTTGTCGCAAAGAAGTTCCGACTGCTCCGTGATGAAACCTTGTGCTTTTTTTTCTTGTAAATTTTCGCCCGCCGAGCGGAATTATGATATTGGGAATCGGGAGCTTTTGGCCATGAAGTGGGCTTTTGAGGAGTGGCGTCATTGGCTTGAGGGGGCTAGACATCAGGTGGTGGTATTGACCGACCACAAAAATTTAATTTATCTTGAGTCCGCCAGACGCCTGAATCCTAGACAGGCGCGCTGGTCGTTGTTTTTCTCTCGGTTTAATTTTGTGGTGTCATACCTACCGGGTTCTAAGAATGTTAAGTCGGATGCCCTTTCTAGGAGTTTTGAGCCTGACTCCCCTGGTAATTCTGAACCTACAGGTATCCTTAAGGATGGAGTGATATTGTCTGCCGTTTCTCCAGACCTGCGGCGGGCCTTGCAGGATTTTCAGGCGGATAGACCTGATCGTTGCCCACCTGGTAGACTGTTTGTTCCTGATGATTGGACCAGTAAAGTCATTTCTGAGGTTCATTCTTCTGCGTTGGCAGGTCATCCTGGAATCTTTGGTACCAGGGATTTGGTGGCAAGGTCCTTCTGGTGGCCTTCCCTGTCACGAGATGTACGAGGCTTTGTGCAGTCTTGTGACGTTTGTGCTCGGGCCAAGCCTTGTTGTTCTCGGGCTAGTGGATTGTTGTTGCCCTTGCCTATCCCGAAGAGGCCTTGGACGCACATCTCGATGGATTTTATTTCGGATCTTCCTGTTTCTCAGAAGATGTCTGTCATCTGGGTGGTGTGTGACCGTTTCTCTAAGATGGTCCATTTGGTTACCCTGCCTAAGTTGCCTTCTTCTTCCGAGTTGGTTCCTCTGTTTTTTCAAAATGTGGTTCGTTTGCATGGTATTCCGGAGAATATCGTTTCTGACAGAGGAACCCAATTCGTGTCTAGATTTTGGCGGGCATTCTGTGCTAGGATGGGCATAGATTTGTCTTTCTCGTCTGCTTTCCATCCTCAGACTAATGGCCAGACCGAGCGGACGAATCAGACTTTGGAGACATATTTGAGGTGTTTTGTGTCTGCAGATCAGGATGATTGGGATGCTTTTTTGCCTTTAGCGGAGTTTGCCCTCAATAATCGGGCCAGCTCTGCCACCTTGGTGTCTCCTTTTTTCTGTAATTCGGGGTTTCATCCTCGATTTTCCTCCGGTCAGGTGGAATCTTCGGATTGTCCTGGAGTGGATGCTGTGGTGGAGAGGTTGCATCAGATTTGGGGGCAGGTGGTGGACAATTTGAAGTTGTCCCAGGAGAAGACTCAGCTTTTTGCCAACCGCCGGCGTCGGGTTGGTCCTCGGCTTTGTGTCGGGGACTTGGTGTGGTTGTCTTCTCGTTTTGTCCCTATGAGGGTTTCTTCTCCTAAGTTTAAGCCTCGGTTCATCGGCCCGTACAAGATATTGGAGATTCTTAACCCTGTGTCCTTCCGTTTGGACCTCCCTGCATCTTTTTCTATTCATAATGTTTTTCATCGGTCATTGTTGCGCAGGTATGAGGTACCGGTTGTGCCTTCCGTTGAGCCTCCTGCTCCGGTGTTGGTTGAGGGCGAGTTGGAGTACGTTGTGGAAAAAATCTTGGACTCCCGTGTTTCCAGACGGAAACTCCAGTATCTGGTCAAATGGAAGGGATACGGTCAGGAGGATAATTCTTGGGTGACTGCCTCTGATGTTCATGCCTCCGATCTAGTCCGTGCCTTTCATAGGGCTCATCCTGATCGCCCTGGTGGTTCTGGTGAGGGTTCGGTGCCCCCTCCTTGAGGGGGGGGTACTGTTGTGAAATTGGATTTTGGGCTCCCCCGGTGGCCACTGGTGGAATTGAACTTGTGTGCATTATCCCCTCTGTTCACCTGTTCCCATCAGGATGTGGGAGTCGCTATTTAACCTTGCTCCTCTGTCACTTCCATGCCGGTCAACATTGTAATCAGAAGCCTTTCTGTGCATGTTCCTGCTACCAGACAACTTCCAGCTAAGTCGGACTTTTGTCCTTGTTTGTTTTTTGCATTTTGTTCCAGTTCACAGCTGCAGTTTCGTTTCTGTGTCTGGAAAGCTCTTGTGATCTGAAATTGCCACTCTGATGTTATGAGTTAATACTAGAGTCTTAAAGTAATTTCAGGATGGTGTATTGATAGGGTTTTCAGCTGACCATGAAAGTACCCTTTCTGTCTTCCTGCTATCTAGTAAGCGGACCTCGATTTTGCTAAACCTATTTTCATACTACGTTTGTCATTTTCATCTTAAATCACCGCCAATATATGTGGGGGCCTCTGTCTGCCTTTCGGGGAAATTTCTCTAGAGGTGAGCCAGGACTATATTTTCCTCTGCCAGGATTAGTTAGTCCTCCGGCCGGCGCTGGGCGTCTAGGGATAAAACGCAGGCTACGCTACCCGGCTACTGTTAGTTGTGTGGCAGGTTTAGTTCATGGTCAGTTTAAGTTTCCATCCTTCCAAGAGCTAGTTCCTATGTATGCTGGGCTATGTTCTCTTGCCATTGAGAACCATAACATCTTCCTGTGCTGAGCAGTCACATGGTACCGCTCATTGAGGTCATGAATATGCGTTCCACGCCTATGGGAGTGAAGTCGCGTCCATATTCATGACCTTAATAAGCTGAGCAAAGGAACAGGAGAGAGCTGCCGGCGCTTGGTTAGAGATGCAGGGACGAAGAAGCAGTGACGGAGGGTGAGTGTTGATGTCTTCTGCAAGCTGGCGGCTGCAGCTGTCACTGTGCTACAGCCACCGGATCCCCACTCTCCCTCCCCTACCGGCTTTCTGGACCATGACTTGTGTGTGAAAGCTGAGGGGGCACTTTCAGCACAAAAAATGTGCTGAAAATCTCGGCTTATTCACGAGTATATACGGTAATGACCTTTTTCAATATGCCTTATTAAAGGGTATTTACTCAAGATGAGCAGATCAATCTGAGAGTGGTAGTCTCAGTCTGTCAACAATATTCCAAGGATTCAAGTAATGTGGAGGTGCACAATGTTTTTTTTTATTCTTGATGCACTTCAAGCAAGGGCAGTTTAACACCCTTCTGCCCTAATGTTGTGTTTGCATTAAGAAAGAGCTCAAAAGTTGTTCAGTACAATATTAGGAGACCTTATGATGTTATCCATGTCTTTTCCAGGCAGTTAGAAGATTTGCAGTATTGAGATTAGCAATTTGCTACAAATCCCATTTTGGGGAACATTCAGCTGGCGAATTAACATTTTAAAACATTTGCTCATCTTTAGTATTTAACAAAATCATATTATCTCTTATCCATAGGACAACGGATAACTTACTTATTGCTGGATGTCCAATCACTGGAACCCTCAGCAGACCCAAAATCAAGCCTCTGGAACCCTGAAAACAAGCTCTGTACTCAGTTATTTATGAAAGTCCCATAGACAATGAATAGAACAGAGGTTGGGCATGCTCACCTCCACTCCATTCAAGAGATGAGGATGCACAGCCATTGTTCTCGGAATGCAAGAGCCCTGATCTTGGGATCATTGGTGGGTCCTAGAGGTTGGACCTCCACCAATCAGCAACTTATACTCTATCACACAGATGACGGATAATTTATTTTGGGAATAAACCTTTAAGTTGTAGACTTTCTTCTTTGCTCTTTCTCTGGTGAATGTGGTGTTACTGTGTATTACATTATCACTAGGAAGTACATGTAAGCAGAGATTCTGGTACCCGTGGAAGTTTGGATTCTAGTACCCAATCCAAACTTAATTCCAAAGTTCGGTTCGGGTAACAGAACTGTACCCAAACTTGAATCAGAACCCAAATCCCACTGAAAACAATGGAGACCCAAACATTCTCTTTGTCAGACTTCTCCTGATGTTCCAAACATTGCAACTGACTTCCAGGGAAAGTCCATGTTCAGCGCTTAGCACCAGACAATAACTGTCCAATATGATCTTCAAACTTTTAAGTTCGGGTTCACTCATCTCTAATTATCACCTGATTTAAAGTTGGACATTCAACTCAAACTACAGTAAAATATATAAAATCTAGAAACAAACAATATTGAGGTGTCTAATGACTTTCAAAGAAATAAAGATTGCCACTGCATCCCTGTTGAAATCCCATAAATTGGTTAACAGGTGAAGTATATACTGTATGCAAATATGTATATACTGCCAGTGTGCTCATCAATGGATTCTGATGGTATTTTCGGTCAGAGTGAAAAAAATTAAACTCACAGGGTAAGTACTTGGGCCATTTTATTCTGCATGCTGCATTTTCATATATGCCTCAGGTCCATTAAAAGAAAAACCCAGCATGGTCTAATTTGTAGATACGACTTGTTGGAAAAATTCTGCTACTGTGCGATTTTAACCTAAAACAGTATAATATAAACATATAGCAGTTCTTAACTATCATTAAAAATAAACTACAATATCATAATGCTCTGTCTCAAATCATACCGTGTATGTCATTAAGAAGAAAGGAATTAAAACTGCCTAGAGGAAACCATGGATCAAATGATAAATGTAATATTGTCTGTGGGACATCAATAGGGAAAGTTTATTATTGTACTTGTGGTACTTTACTTACATATGTGCATTAATAGAATCTGCACCATTTTTATTAAACTCCCTTTTGCTGACACATGAATATGCCAGGAAAAGTAGGGAGCTTAGGTTGAATCTCAGCATTGCTTTTAGCCTGTGTTCCTGTTGATGAATCTAGTATGGGGGAGAGGTACTGGAGCATAGCGTTTGTATTGTATCTGGTTGAATTTTAAGCCTAAGGAAAGGGTCACATGACTATTTTCTCTGATTATTTTGATCAGAGTTTGAGGACATCAGTTTATCTTGGACGTGGAGACAAAAAAAAAGTTTCTCCACCTTCTCCAATCTGTCTGTGAAAATCAGAGGACACTAAGATGTCATCTGAATCAGGACCGATGTTTTTTACAGACCCACAGGCTTGCCTTATTGATTTTATTCCAATACTTGGATGAAAATCAGTCATGTCTCTGATTTTTTTACTCAGATCGAGGAAAATTGAGCATGTGCACTGCCCCATAAAATATCATGGTTATGAGTGCTGAAACTATGGATAGCTCTCGTCCTATATGATCAGTCATGCGCGAGCCCTGATTATCAGGCATTACAGACACCATTGCATGATTAAATGATAAGTAGTATTGAGTGATACCTTCCGATATTTGAAAGTATCGGTATCGGATTGGATCGGCCGATATCCAAAAAATATCGGATATCTCCAATACCGATACCCGATACCAATACAAGTCAATGGGACACAAATATTGGAAGTGATCCTGGATGGTTCCCAGGGTCTGAAGGAGAGGAAACTCTCCTTCAGGCCCTGGGATCCATATTCATGTAAAAAATAAAGAATAAAAATAAAAAATATGGATATACTCACCCTCGGACGAGCCCTGGCTGTCACCGCTGCAAGCGTCTGCCTCTGTTCCTAAGAATGCAGAGTGAAGGACCTTCGATGACGTTGCGGCTTGTGATTGGTCGCGTGACCGCTCATGTGACTGCTCACGTGACCAATCACAAGCCGTGAAGTCATCGCAGGTCCTGCACTCACTGCATTCTTAGGAACGGAGGCAGACGCTTGCAGCGGTGACAGCCAGGGTTCGTCGGAGGGGTGAGTATATCCATATTTTTTATTTTTATTCTTTATTTTTTACATGAATATGGATCCCAGGGCCTGAAGGAGAGTCTCCTCTCCTCCAGACCCTGGGAACCATATGCACCGCACACGCCTGGGAACTTATAGGAACTTCCAATTCCGATTTCCGATATCACAAAAATATCGGAACTCGGTATCGGAATTCCGATACAGCGAATATCAGCCGATACCCGATATTTGCAGTATCGGAATGCTCAACACTAATGATAAGTATTTGACTAGAGAGAATTGACCCTTGGGATATCCAACAATCACTAAAATGTAATACTTAAGTGGCTTATCTTCTTTCTTATTGCAAATCAGTGGTCCAGACAAGTTGTATTCAAGCTCAATGGGGACTTACAGAAATGGCCATATATAACCTATAAATGTTTGTAGATGGGAAAACCCTTTAAATTGGTCACCAGATATCAGACTAAATCGTACAAATTAGTAATATTCTCTTAATTAAAGAAAGTTCAATTCTGCAGTAAAGTATATAAATTTTGTAAAATACTTTACTTCTTGGAAATTGCATTAAACGGGAAAACAATATATTGTGAAATGTATTTAATGGAAGTTTGCTCGTTGTCAAGAGATATTTCCTATTTAAACTAATTCATTGTGAAAAAAATCTGCTTTAAAATAATTATATACAGTAAAGTGATCCTCCAATGACAGAAAATGTTTATTTGCTCTTGTATTGTATATTTAAGCTAATGTGTCCCACAAGATCAATTGTCCGTTTCCATTGCTGTTATCCTAAGTTTTTAAATTAGAGGATTTCATAGTTTTCCCATAATGTATGTAACATTGCCTTCCTCTGGGAACAAAGCTATTACTTCATGGTATATATAGTTATCACGTAAAGTACTTTTATGTGGGGATGAATTGTCTTTCTTGCTTGTAAATAAAGAAACATGAATCTTTGTGGCTTTGATGGTCGCTGTTATAACTGAACATATTTGTTAAATGAGACAATAAACTAAATAACTGGAATGGGAAATTATTTGGAGGAAATGCCTTAAAATTTGTGTTATTTGAGCACTAAAAATAGGCAGGCGTGCATTAGATGAGCAGTAGACTTGAATTTTCACAAAATTGCCATAATGGATGAATGTTCTCGGCAAAATAATGAGTTCCTATAACTGTAGCTAGACTGGCTTCCTCTCAATATCTTATTGGAGTCCCATACCCAGGCTACATGAGCAGAAAGCACCCAACTCCAAGCCATGCACCTGACAAGTGGCATAACTACAGTCCCCCTGCAATCCTATATGGACATGCATGTTGCACCCCCACTATGTAGTAATGTCCCCCATCCTGGACCCTTACAGGTATATATGTCCATCATCTTCTGGGTATAAATATCCCCCATGCTTGACCACTTCCAGAAACTTCCTCAGGATCACGCCTCTCCAGGTAGTCACACTACGAAACGTGTGTTGGGGTGCAGGACAACCTCCATTACACCCAATCTGCACAAGTAAGTCTCCATCCAGCACTATATTATATGCCTAGCATGTATTACAATTTACAATTAATGCACTTTAGCAAGGCTATTTAACTCATGCATATGTTTATGCATAGACGCATATACTGTCTTATGAGGTCTAATATTGGGTAGGTGTTCCTGCTTCTGAGCTTTGCAGCCTCAGGTATATAATTTGTAGTTTAGTCTATTTTAAAGAGATAGATATATATATATATATATATATATATATATATATATATATATATATATATATATATATATATATATATATATATTCAACAACATTTTGTTTTATTGCCCTTATACTCATTGTTTTTCTGAAAGGTAGTTCAGATGCATAATTCAATATCAGAAGAATATAAAAGTGAAATGGTACCCTATTTTTTGGACTACAAGACACATTTTTTAGTAAGAAAAGACTGTTGCTAAAATGTGTGCGTCTTATGGCTCAGGGGTAGTTGCCTGTGATAAAGGAGAAGGCAGATAGTGCATCTTTCCAATGACAGAGAGAACAGCTCTCCCTCCTCCTGCATCACACTGATCTATGTGATCAGCGCATAGCCGTAAAGGAAGACACTGGTGCTTGCATGGAAGCTGCATACCCTGGGCAGCTGAAGGACCTTGCACTTCCAATAAACAAGCTCAACTAATGTATAATGTGTGTGTAAATGTGCATGTAGCAGAGGTGTGTGTGTGTGTGTGTGTGTGTAAATGTGCATGTAGCAGAGGTGTGTCTATGTAGATATGCATGTAGCAGAGGTGTGTCTATGTTGATATGCATGTAGCAGTGGTGTGTCTATGTAGACGTGCATGTAGCAGAGGTGTGTCTATGTAAATGTGCATGTAGTAGAGCTGTGCGTGTGTAAATGTGCATGTAGGAGAGCGGTGTGTATATTTAAATGTGCATGTAGCACACAGGCTCTCCATGTATGTGTTGTGACTGTCACACAGCCGGGACACATGCAGCTGCGGTGACAGACTCCTGATTATCAGAGCGCTCCAGGTATCCGGGTTCCTGCTTCAGCTTCTTCGGTAAGTGCAATAGCTTGCCGAATAAGGAGGGAGCCAAAGATATTTGCTAATCTCTAATAATGATGACTAGTGTTAAGCATTCCGATACCGCAAGTATCGGGTATCAGCCGATATTTGCTGTATCGGAGTTCCGATACCGAGTTCCGATACTTTCAGTATATCGGATACCGGAATCGGAAGTTCCCATAATTCAAAGAGCCAGAATTTAGCCAATGTGGAATCATTAGAAGTGTGGGCACATCCTGTTCTGCATGTTAGGCATGTAACTACTGGCATGGCTGTGATTGGCTGCTGAAATGATGTCATGATGCACTATAAAAGTCGCCGCCACCATTTTGGGTTCACCCTGCTGTGAATTCAGTTAGGGACAGGACGCTGTGTTCTGACTGAGGGCCAGTTTAGAGATAGCGATTTGCTTCATTGTGCTTTACCCAGGCTAATATAGCAACCGCTGTGAGAGAACCTTGTATTTGCCTTGCAGCACTGTACACGGCTGTCTGCAAGGTGTCCGTGTGAGTGCAGCTCACTCTGTAGTCTGCTCTACCGCCACAGCCGGTTGTAGTCAGCTCAGGGTGCGTCACTGCCTCATACCGTTCCATTGTCCGTTTTGCAATTAGTGCAGCCTGCTGCACATTTTTTCAAATTTATCCTATTAGTGGCTTTCCATCCATATCCTGCTAGATTGTGGAAAAACACTATATAGGATTACATAGAGGAGTTTTTTTGGCCTTGCAGCGCCGTTAACGGCTGTCTGCACGGTCTCTGTGTCTCTGTATGCCTTTAATGTCTCCTCCACCTCCCCCAATACATCCTACATTATTCGTAGTTGTTTTCCTTCATGTAGAATTAACCTACAAGGAAAGAAAGGGTTTATTTTAATTCCGATATTTTTGTCCCATTGACTTGCATTGGTATCGGGTATCGGTATCGGCGATATCCGATATTTTTTGAATATCGGCCGATCCAATCCGATACCGATACTTCTGGATATTTGAAGGTATCGCTCAACACTAATGATGACCACTCTACTTTATATCACCAGTGAGGTTTTCTCCTGTCTAAACCTGAGGTGCGTCTTATAGTAAGGTGCACCTTATAGCAAGAAAAATATGGTGGTTAATAACACTGCAATATAGAGCCATGTGCATAGTCAACCAGGTAAATTGGCTCACAGGAAAAGCATAATATGATAATGAAGTCCTTAAGTGTGTCACCACTTCTTTTTATATTCTTCTGAAATTGCATAATTTGTGTATTATTATCGGTACATGTCAATTACACCTCTCTTCATTATTGAATATTTTGTGACATTACTCTAGGGGTAGTGTCATTTTTTTGGCCTAAGAAACAGGTTCTGGCCAAATGAGCGATTTTTTTTTTTAAATGTCTTTATTTTTCTTGGCTATTTTTTTGTGTTTGCTACATTATAAAGATTGATATTGTTAAAATTTAAGGAGTGTAATCAATCTTTTATAGATTTTTCCTCTTTTTTCATAATTATTTGTACATAAGAAGCAATTCACCTAAAAGTATAAGGTTGGTAATATAAATGTGGAAAAATATGGCTTGTTGTACTCTATAAATGAATTATAGATAAATTAAAAGGACATCTTATTGGGTTGATAGGTCCGCTTTAAAGTAAGTGGAGTCTGTTTAAAGTAGCCAGTATATGTGTAGGGTCTTTGTTATAAATGTAATTCATGGCACTGTAGTGAATAGGATCTTCCCAAGAATAGGGAAACAAATTAGCAGAAAGACCATAATTAGTTCTGTAAGCATGGATGCAAAAAACACATGTAAAGATATTTTTACACTTTAAATTATTACTCTTGTAGTTGATATAAAAAAATTGAATACCATTTTTGCTTTAAGATCTTTCGGAGACAGAGATATTACACCTGTATTTGTGTCCTCAACACCTGAATCCCATGTGGTTCCTTTGAACTTGGATTTGAGGTGATCTTATCCTAATGAGTCAAGTAGAACGTCCTGGGGTTTAAGTGTAAGGGTATGTTTCCATGGCCAGGAAACGCTGCAGATTGGACGTGCAGCGCCCCAGAGTCCTGGTCGTTGCAGTACTGATGCTCCGCCGCTAAGGGGGGTATTGGTACGTCTGATGGCACTGAAGGAGTTCACCTGACCAGGTATCACAGACACCAATACACTTCACAGTCTGGCCTCCAGGGGGAGCTAAGGGTGCTATGTATTAGGCCACTCCTCACAATCTGTTAAAACTGGGGGTTAGATAGGAAGTGAGAGAGAAGCTGACTGGGTTGGAACCAGGCAACATCCTGTGGCAGAGGGTGTTGCAGGGGAAGATTCAGGGGGGTCCCTGTCAGGGGTGGGATCCACACAGAGGCCTAGCGAACAGAAAGAACGTTACGGGACCGCGCCTGCACTTCATTGCGGCGGTACCCCAAGAAAGGACAAGAAGCGAGGTTTATTGTGAAGAGTGAGAAACAAGATCAACGCAACAAGGAGATAACACCAGTAGGAGTCGTGCTGTAAGACGAAGCAACATCCTACTGGGGCGCGTAGCCGGTGGCCGGAAACGCCGAGGAAGTATTGAGCTAAAGAGGTAAAGAGACTACTGCAACCTGGTGTCCTCGTTATTCATCGCGACCTGCACCACACCACAACATCGTCACTCTCTGCTTTCACTGGACGCCCCTCAGCAGGGTCACGGACCGGGTCTAGCCACCGTGACAACCCCAGAACCGAGACAGAGAGGCCCGGTACCGGGTACCCCTCGGCCCTGTGGCAGTGGGGTCGCTCCAGACGCTCCGTACAGCCTCAGCATCCAGATGTTGCAGCATAGTGGATGAGATTTATGAAATCCCATCTCCACTATGCGTTCAAAGGTGCAGGTGGCAGACCTGCGTATACGCACATGCGGTGCGTCTTTATAGACCGCAGCGTGTCCATTTATCTTGCGGAGACGCTCAGTCTCCGCAAGATAAATTACACAATCTATGTATAGGTTGCGTTAATTCCGCATGTCTTCAATGAACACATGCCAAATCACCACGCTTACAAAAGCCGGCAGCACTTTGGGCAGAACTGCGTCCAAAGCGCTGCATATACAGAACGTGGAAACATACCTACAACCTGCAGTAACCACCGATCGACCAAACCGCTGCATGACCAGCTCTACCCTCTCCTACTGTATTCTCACCCATCCCTTGTAGATTGTGAGCCTTCGCGGGCAGGGTCCTCTCTCCTACTGTACCAGTTATGACTTGTATTGTTCAAGATTATTGTACTTTTTATTATGTATACCCCTCCTCACTTGTAAAGCGCCATGGAATAAATGGCGCTATAACAATAAATAATAATATAATATAATAATAATAATATACCTTTATACAAACCCTATCCGAGAGCCACATTGCAGAACATCAACTATTTGATTTTCCATTGTAGTACATATTAACTGGGAAATAATCTGTGGTCTGTATTTTTTACTCTTCATAATTACAAATGTTGCTAACGTAAAAATGAAGAGATTTTTTTCTGTAGCGTATTTGTTTCTATGCATTACTTAGCAATATCTCTGTCCAGGGTCCTTCAATATTGAATCAATTTCACATGTTTTCTCAGGTACAGAAAACATTATTCAGTACCCACTGGGGTAGTTGGCCTCCTCCTCCCATCTCGCCACATAAAGTTTAGCATAGCTGGACGCGAACCTGGTCCCCTGTCAGGACTCTGAACATTTTTTACCTTTTGTGCATTACTGCCATTTTCCAACATGGCGTCTTTGGTCTCATGTGCACTTGTCTTCCTGCTATAAAACTCCACCCCAGCCTTCAGTCTGTGCTAGATTATTCTGCTTTGCATCCAGCACCTGATTACTCCCTGGCCTTGCACCTGCACCTGCTCCTGTGAACCTGTGTGGTGATCCTGCTACTCTGCTCTGAGTTCCTGCTGCATACACCAGTGTTCAGTAATCCTCCTTCATCTGCTGCTCGTGTTACTTCCATCTGCATTTGCTGGACATGTAAGCTGTTTCTGCTCTGCAAAACCTGAGACTATTAACCAGGCCTCCCTGGTTGAGCTAAGATATGATTTGAACTGCCTAATAGTATATCTATCTGTGTCTGGAATAAGTCAAGGATCTATTTGTGTTAAGTTTTCTCAAGAATAACTGTGCTTCATAGACTTTCTGTTTGTTTGCATATACCTCTGAAGTTTCCTATTGACTGCTAAGCTGCGTTTATTATTTGAACCAAGTGTTATGGACTTGAGTTTCTCTCTGCACCTGCTTGAATCACCGCGTGATAATATTAACTTTACCACTTATAAAACTGTGTCCAGTTGTCTTGTTCCACGCAAAGAGTCTCCTGAATTATCCCCTATAATTATTACATCCCCATGGCTGTGCCCCACTGTTGGATGTAGTAGTCAGTCTCATATTTGAAAAAAATGTGAGTTAATATGAATAAAATACAATCTCTAATAAAAATAATTTTGTCACTGGACAATTGTTCAAGTTAAAAAATATACGGCTGCTTCACAGCCTTTATCATATTGGATCACAGTGCAACGCATCATGGGGTCTCTGAACAAGGTTCATTAATAACTGGTCTACATATTGTCCATAAACATTGGCGTAATGTGAGTACATTAAGCAGATGTGAAAGCTGTTGGATTTATCTACTTGATTCTTTAAGACCTAAGGGATTGAACAGTGAGGTGGAACTCTTTGCATTCCACTGACTAATTAACTAATAACACTGATTAAATACCTAACACCTGTGAATTAACATCACACATAGGTATATATAGAAGTCATGCTAAGAATGGGGCCATCCCTGATGAAGGAAACCGCTTGCTTTCTGAAATGCGTATGGTCCTCTTAGCGCTCCCTACTGGCCTACGTCACATGTGCCGCATGTGACCAGCTACGTCACGAAGGTTCTGCATCACATGGTCGCCTGCATCACGAAGGCCCACTGCCGCACGGACACCACGGCTATGAGAATTGGACCTGTAGTGCCCACAAGCACATGCTTACCTAGGACCAGAGGAGCTGCACGGAGAGCATGTCACCGGCCAGGACAGTGCTCCGGTAAATATCATTCTGCCCCAAAAACAACTCTTCATCCATGTTACCTGAGTGGAATAAGAAGATTTCAGGAGAACGAATGGATATTAGAACTGCAGCATTTTAGAACTGTAGCACATCAGCATATTCATAAGGAGTAGTGTTGAGCGATACCATCCGATACTTGAAAGTATCGGTATCGGAAAGTATCGGCCGATACCGGCAAAGTATCGGATCCAATCCGATACCGATACCCGATACCAATACAAGTCAATGGGACTCAAGTATCGGAAGGTATCCCTGATGGTTCCCAGGGTCTGAAGGAGAGGAAACTCTCCTTCAGGCCCTGGGATCCATATAAATGTGTAAAAGAAAGAATTAAAATAAAAAATATTGCTATACTCACCTGTCCGACGCAGCCTGGACCTCACGGAGGGAACCGGCAGCGTTCTTTGCTTAAAATTTGCGCGTTTACTTCCTTCCGTGAAGTCCCGGCTTGTGATTGGTCGCATGCCGCCCATGTGGCCGCGACGCGACCAATCACAGCAAGCCGTGACGTAATTTCAGGTCCTTCAGTGATTTTAAAATTACGTTCTGGCTTGTGATTGGTCGCGTCGCGGTCACATGGGCGACGCGACCAATCACAAGCCGTGACGTCATGGGAGGCAGGACATGCGCTCATTTTAAAATGCGCGCGTGTCCTGCCTCCCGTGACGTCACGGCTTGTGATTGGTCGCGTCACCCATGTGGCCGCGACTCGACCAATCACAGCAAGCCGTGACGTAATTTCAGGTCCTTCAGGATTTTAAAATTACGTTCTGGCTTGTGATTGGTCACGTCGCGATCACATGGGCGACGCGACCAATCACAAGCCGTGACGTCATGGGAGGCAGGACACGCGCGCATTTTAAAATGAGCGCGTGTCCCACCTCCCATGACGTCACGGCTTGTGATTGGTCGCGTCGCCCATGTGACCGCGACGCGACCAATCACAAGCCAGAACGTAATTTTAAAATCACTGAAGGACCTGAAATTACGTCACGGCTTGCTGTGATTGGTCGCGTCGCGGCCACATGGGCGGCACGCGACCAATCACAAGCCGGGACTTCACGGAAGGAAGTAAATGCGCGAATTTTAAGCAAAGAACGCTGCCGGTTCCCTCCGTGAGGTCCAGGCTGCGTCGGAGAGGTGAGTATAGCAATATTTTTTATTTTAATTCTTTCATTTACACATTATTACATTAATGTTGTTTCGATACCGATACCCGATACCACAAAAGTATCGAATCTCGGTATCGGAATTCCGATACCCGCAAGTATCGGCCGATACCCGATACTTGCGGTATCGGAATGCTCAACACTAATAAGGAGTCAAAGAGGTAATTCTCTCTATATATTTTTACCCTGTATTTAAGTGGAACTCTGCACCACAGTGTGCCTTTATTGACTAAACTGACTAAATCAGCTAGCTCATTATATTGAGAAATCACTAAAACCACGGTTTCTGGTACATGTTCTTATTCCCCTTGCCTAATTGTGGAAGTGGACCCTAGCGCAAATAAGCACATTTACAAGATGATGTGTTATGTTTAATGTTGAGCATTCCGATACCGCAAGTATCGGGTATCGGCCGATACTTAGCGGTATCGGAATTCCGATACCGAGATCTGATACTTGCCGCGTATCGGATACCGGAATCGGAAGTTCCCAGGATTCAAACTGCACAAATTTGCACGAATTCAGCCAATGAGAATGATTCCAAGTGTGGGCACATCCTGTTCAGCATGGAGGGCATGAAACTACTGGCAAGGCTGTGATTGGCTGCTGAAATGATGTCATGCTGCAGTTTAAAAGTCGCTGGCGCCATTTTGCGCTCACTCTGCTGTGAATTCAGTTAGTGACAGGACGCTGTTTGCTGACTGAGGGCCAGTTTAGAGATAGCGATTTGCTTCATTGTTCTTTTCCAAGGCTAATTTAGCAACCACTGTGTTCACCTACTAATCACCTTGCTTTTGCCTTGCAGCGCTGTTTTCACAGCGATCTGCAAGGTCCGTGTGTGTGTGTGTGTGTGAGTGCAGCCCACTCTCTAGTCTGTGTGCAGCCAATAGGCCATAGCTGGTTGTATTCAGTTCAGGGAGGGTGGTTCATTGCCTCATGCTGTTCTATTTTTTTTTTTTTTCAAGTAGTGTAGTCTGCTGCTCATTTTTTCTAATAATTCCTATTAGTGACTTTCCACCCGTATCCAGCTAACTTGTGGAAAAACACTACATAGGATAAAGTAGAGGAGGTTCTTTGGGCCTTGCAGCGCCGTTTACGGCTGTCTGCACGGTCTCCGTGTGACTGCCGCTCGCCCTGTAGTCTGTGAGAAGCCATAGCCTGGTTGTATCCAGCTCAGGGTTCTTCACTGCGTCATACCGTAAAATCAATTTTCCTTTTGTTTTAAGTAGTGCAGGCTGCTGCACATTTTTTCAAAAAATTCCTATTAGTGTCTTTCCACCCGTATCCAGCTAACTTGTGGAAAAACACTACATAGGATAAAGTAGAGGAGGGTTTTTGGGCCTTGCAGCGCCGTTTACGGCTGTCTGCACGGTCTCCGTGTGAGTGCAGCTCTCTCTGTTGTCAGTTCAGCCCCCCAAAAATAAATAAATAATAAAGTTCACCAAACACACCACTTTACATTTCTGTAGGCCACATTAGCTCATATTAAAGTCTAGTCCACACTTTAGAAAATTAGTGTTTCTTATACCTGTTAGGACTCGGAGCTGTTCAGGAATAAGCACACAAAGCCTTTAGTACTTTTCTGCTTATCCCCTTAATGACAGCCAATATGTCTTTTAACTGACCTGAGATATAAGAGAATAGCATCCCCATACAGGTGACAATCCAGCAGCCGTCGGCTGTCCACTATACCTGACAACTTGCTGCATCAGCCACAGTCAGTGTTTGCACCGTCCAAATCTGTTTAACCCCTTAGATGCTGCTGTCAATAGTGACTACATCATTATAAATGGTTAACAGAGTGTGGGGGCTTCCTCTTTAACCAAATTGGTGCCCTCAGATCATGATTTTGTGGTCCTGATGTTTGCCATGGCAATTCATGACCAAATAGTGGCCTTAGAGTCTGACGGCTGTAGTAATCTGTTAAGAAGTTAGAGGCATTTAGGTGGTAAAAATACACATTTTCATTTCTGTCATGCCACTTTGCATTAATTCTTGTAAAGCACCTGAAGAGTTAATAAACTACCTGACTGAAGTTTTCAGTATGTCAGGGGGTGCTGTGTTTAAAATGGTATCACGTTTGGGGGTTTCCCAATATATGAGACCCCTAAAGTCACTTCAAAGATGGATAAGTCCCTAAAAAAAAAAAAAATTGTAAATTTCCTTGAAAAAATGAAAAATTGCTGCTACATTTTTAATCCTCCTAAAATGCTAACAAAATAAAATAACATTTCACAAATGGTGCTGTTGTAAAGCTGACATGTGGGAAATGTTATTTATTAATGGTTTGCTGTGGTATGGCCATCTGGATTAAAGGGATAATCATTCAAAGTTTGAAAATTGCTAATTTTTTAAAATTTTTCTCAAATTTTTTATATTTTTAATAAATAAACACACAACATATTGGCCTAAATTTACCATTATCATAAAGAATAATGTGTCACGAAAAAACAATCTCAAAATCACTGGGATTTGTTGAAGCGTTGCAGAGTTATTACCACATAAAGTGACACTGGTCAGATTTCAAAAATTTGGCTCCGTCACTAAGGGGTTATCTTTATCAGTCAACCAAGATGAAGAAGGCAGGGAGTAAGGCACGTGGGCATGGGCGTGGAGCAGGGAGAGGACGTGGGGATTCTGTGCCTGCTGCGGGCACTGGTGACTCCTCAGCACACAGTTTCACCAGGGAACAGTCCTTCATGCGCAGCTTTGTCGCAGAGCGCCATACACCGCTGCTGCGTGAAGAACAAATTGAAGCCGTTGTCGGATGGATGGCAGCTAACGCATTGATTTCAATTAGTGCCACATCCTCTCAGACACAGAGCACTGGAGAGCACCCATCTGTCTCTTCACCACATGCCAAATTGCCCAGGCAGACAGAGAGCCCAGGACAGGAGCCGTCTCTACTTCTGTTCTCTGAATCTCTTGGCTTGGAAACAGGGGGCCAGCCAAGCAGCATTGGAGAAATGGAAGAAGAGGCAGGGTGCAGTGATGCCCAACAGCTTTTTCTATCTTCCTCTGAAGAGGTGGGTGGGCCAGTGCCTCCGGTCACCACATCGCAGGACGCATCCGCTGATGACACTCAGGTGCCACTTTCTGGTACGTGCTCTGCTGCTGAGACTACCCAGGAGGAGCAGTTGATGGCAGAGGGTAGTGTAGATGATGAGGTCCTTGATCCATCTTGGCGTGAGGGACAGGAAGGTGGTGGGAGCAGCTCTGAGGAAGAGATTCCCCGTACGGGCCAAAGAGGGAGAGGGAGGGGGAAGACTGCGGATCCTGCAGCCTCCGCTTTGGCACCCGTTAGGAGCATGTCTCTTCCAAAAGCCAAAAAGGGCGCTCCCAAGACTTGCAGTGCCTGGTCCTTTTTTGACACAGTTGCAGATGACATTTGCTATGTCAAATGCAAGGTGTGTCATCACAAAGTCAAAAGAGGTCGAAATGTCAGCAACCTCAATACCTCCAACATGTGAAAACATGTGCGCACCAGGCACGCGGTGGAGTTAGAAAAACACACTGAAGAGCTAGGCCAGCCAACAGCGGCAGCTACCACCTCTTCAGCTCGTGTTGCCCCTTCCTCCAGCTCACACGCAGCTGGTTCGGCTTCCTCCCAGGATCGCCGTGGAAGAACCTCTGGCCCTGTTGTCCAGAGACCCACTGTAATTCCACCCGCAGCACCACGTTCCCAGTCATCCACACACTCCCAGCCCAGTCTACAGCTATCGGTAGTACAGGCATGGGAGAAAAGGTGGCCTTTCTCGTCAAACCACCCATGAGCACAGGCTCTGACTGCAGGCATTGCCAAAATTCTGTCACTGGAAATGCTGTCATTCAGGCTGGTGGAGACTGACAGCTTCTGTGACTTGATGTCATTGGCAGTCCCACAGTACAATGTGCCCAGCCGCTTTTACTTCAGCAGGCAAGCTGTCCCTGCCCTGCACAAGCATGTGGAGGGACACATAAAACACGCGCTACTGAACGCCGTCAGTAGCAAGGTCCACCTCACCACCGATGCGTGGACCAGTCAACATGGACAGGGGCGATACCTTTCCCTCACTGCCCATTGGGTTAATGTTGTTGAGCCGGGTACAGATCGTGCGAGTGGCGCAGGAATCCATTCTGTACGCATTGACTCCTCCTCTTACACCAGTTCCTCAGAATCATCGCTGCAGGAGCCGTCACAGTCCACCTCCACATGGACCCGTGATGAACGTTTACCTGTTACAACCGACATGAGCACAGCCGTGGCCAAATGTCAACAGGCCGTCTTGAAATTAATTTCTTTGAGGAATCGAAGCCACACAGCGCAGGAGCTCTGGAATGCCATCAAGCAGGAGAGCGATGTGTGGTTTGTGCCAGCGAATCTCCAGCCAGGCATGGTAGTGTGTGATAATGGCTGAAATCTGGTGGCAGCTCTGGACCTCGGCAACCTCACTCACATCCCATGTCTGGCACATGTGCTCAATTTGGTCGTGCAGAGTTTTTTGAGGGACTATCCGGATCTTGATGCACTGCTGCACAAGGTCCGCCTAGAGCGTGCTCACTTGCGGCGTTCCAGCACGGCAAAATCGCGCATTGCGGCTCTGCAGCGCCAACACCGCCTGCCGGAACATCGCATCATATGTGACCTACCTACCAGGTGGAATTCCACGTTACATATGTTGGAGCGGTTGTGTGAGCAGCAGCAAGCTGTAATGGAGTACCAGCTGCATCAGGCGCAAAGAAGTCGCACTCCGCGCCGTTCAGACTTCACAACCACAGAGTGGGCCACTATGAAGGATGTCTGTCAGGTTTTGCGTCCCTTCGAATATTCCACGCGGATGGCGAGTGCAGATGATGCACTAGTCAGCATGACTGTCCCCCTTATCTGCCTGCTTGAAAAATCACTGCAAGCGCTAAGGGATGATGTTGTGGAAGAGGTGGAGGATGAGGATTCACCATTTCCATCATCTTCTGGACAGTCAGCACCACGCGGTTCCTCACAAACGCGTAGGCAGGGGACACTTTGTGAGGAGGATGAGGAGGAGTCAATGGAGGAGGAAGACATCCGTCCAGAGGAGGGAGTTACACAATTGTCCAGTACTCAGTGTGTACAGCGAGGGTGGGGTGATGACGAGCGGGCAGAGATCACGCCTCCAGCAGGGGACAGCGTTTCTTGGCCAGTTGGCAGTCTGCAGCACATGGTGAATTACATGCTGCAGTGCCTGAGAAACGACCGCCGCATCGCCCACATTCTCAACATGTCTGATTATTGGGTGTTCACCCTCCTCGATCCTCGCTACCGGAACAACGTAGAAAGCCTCATCACACCGTTGAACCAGGAGCGAAAAATGCGGGAGTACCAAGACACACTGGTGAATTCCATCATCTTCTCCATTCCAACTGAGAGAAGTGCTGCTAGTGCATTACAAAGCAGCTCAGTGCATCCAGGCAGTGGAGGAGGCTCTGCACAAAGAGGGAGCAGAAGCAGTGCCTCTGCCCAAGGCAAGACCAGTATGGCCCAACTGTGGCACAGTTTTGTGTGCCCGCCACAAAAGTCTACACCATCACAGATGGCTCCAGTCAGCGGGAGGCAACGGTTCCGTCAGATGGTGACAGACTACATGTCTTGCCCTCTTGCTGTACTCCCAGACGGCTCTTCCCCTTTCAAGTTTTGGGTCTCAAAGCTGGATACATGGCCAGAGCTAAGCCAGTATGCATTGGAGGTGCTGGCTTGCCCTGCGGCTAGTGTATTATCGGAACGCGTCTTTAGTGCTGCAGGTGGTGTACTAACTGACCGTCGCATGCGACTATCCTCCGATAACGTTGACCGGCTTACTTTCCTGAAAATGAACAAGGCCTGGAATTTGCCACTCCTCTTCCTGATTAAATAATTAGGTGACTGTCTACAGTATCCAGGTCTCCTGTTGTGTTCATCTTTCTACCACCTGAACTTAAATTCCTGGGCTCCAACACCGCCAGTTGAGGCTCAGAAGTGCCGTCTGCACAGTCAAAACATACGACCCAGTGTTATTGGGTTTCAGTAACGTCAGCTGATCCCCAGCTGTGTAGCCGGCAATGTGTCCTGCGACCGCCACGCTGACACAACAACTTAAATGTAAGGGAACCTGTCCCCCCCCCCAAGGCGTTTGTTACTGAAAGAGCCACCTTGTGCAGCAGTAATGCTGCACAAGGAAAAGGTAGCTATTTTTGTTTTGCTCCTTGCACGCGCAGAACTTAACACTTATAAAATGTGTCCACTGATACCGTAAAACCGTCCCGGAGGTGGGACTTTCCTTCGTAATGTGACGCAGCACAGCCGTCATTCTTACCCCCCCGGCGACGTGCGCCGGCTCCTCAGCGTTGTTTGATTTTGTCTCGAAGCCTGCACTGTTATGTTATCCCTTGGCCAGGCACACTTAGCGCTGCCCGTCTTCTGACATCATTTGGTGTCAGGCTGGCTGCACCTGTGCGGCCGCGCTGGCCGAGATCCCGCCTCTCAGTGTCTTCTGATTTAATCCCACTGCAGGCCTGAGATCCATGGACATGTGCAGTGCATATCTGAACCTCCGCCTCTCACTCATCTCCCTACGCCTTCTTCAGACTGTGTGCCATCAGCTGATCCCTAATAGCATGCCACGGCTGTGACGCCGCACAGTCTGAAGAAGCCGTAGGGAGGGGAGTGAGAGGCGAGGATATGCACTGTGCATGGCCACGGATCCCAGGCCCGCGGTTGGATTACATTAGATGACACTGCGAGGCGGGCTCTCGGCCAGCGCGTCCGCACAGGCGCAGCCAGACTGACACCAAATGATGTCAGAAGATGGGCAGCGCTAAGTGTGCCTGGCCAAGGGATAACAGAACAGCGCAGGCTCCGGGACGGAATCAAACAACGCTGAGGAGCCGACGCACGGCGCCAAGGGGGTACAAATGACAGCTGTGCTGCGTCATATTACGAAGGAAAGTCCCACCTCCGGGACGGTCTCACGGTATCAGGGGACACATTTTATAATATGTGTTTAGTTCTGTGTTTGCAAGGAGCAAAATGAAAAGAGCCACCTTTTCCTTTTGCATCCTTTGTGCTGCACAAGCTGGCTCTTTCAGCTACAAACGCCTTGGGGGGGGGTTAAAGGTTCCCTTTCGACTTTCTCCAATCGGGCTTCGGCCTACACTGTGTTCCTCTGCTCCTCCTGCTGTCCCTGGGCTCCAACACCGCTAGTTGTTGTCCGGAAGTGCTGTCCGCACAGTCAACAGTCGCTCCTCTGTTATTGGGGTTCAGAAACGTCAGCTGTTCCCCAGCTGTGTGTGTGGCAATCCCTCCTATCTCCTCCACCTCCTCCTCCTCATCCTGCTGTCCCTGGGCTCCAACACCGCTAGTTGTTGTCCAGAAGTGCTGTCCGCACAGTCAACAGTCGCTCCTCTGTTATTGGGGTTCAGAAACGTCAGCTGTTCCCCAGCTGTGTGTGTGGCAATCCCTCCTATCTCCTCCACCTCCTCCTCCTCATCCTGCTGTCCCTGGGCTCCAACACCGCTAGTTGTTGTCCGGAAGTGCTGTCCGCACAGTCAACAGTCGCTCCTCTGTTATTGGGGTTCAGTAACGTCAGCTGTTCCCCAGCTGTGTGTGTGGCAATCCCTCCTATCTCCTCCACCTCCTCCTCCTCATCCTGCTGTCCCTGGGCTCCAACACCGCTAGTTGTTGTCCGGAAGTGCTGTCCGCACAGTCAACAGTCGCTCCTCTGTTATTGGGGTTCAGTAACGTCAGCTGTTCCCCAGCTGTGTGTGTGGCAATCCCTCCTATCTCCTCCACCTCCTCCTCCTCATCCTGCTGTCCCTGGGCTCCAACACCGCTAGTTGTTGTCTGGAAGTGCTGTCCGCACAGTCAACAGTCGCTCTTCTGTTATTTGGGTTCAGTAACGTCAGCTGTTCCCCAGCTGTGTGTGTGGCAATCCCTCCTATCTCCTCCACCTCCTCCTCCTCATCCTGCTGTCCCTGGGCTCCAACACCGCTAGTTGTTGTCTGGAAGTGCTGTCCGCACAGTCAACAGTCGCTCCTCTGTTATTGGGGTTCAGTAACGTCAGCTGTTCCCCAGCTGTGTGTGTGGCAATCCCTCCTATCTCCTCCACCTCCTCCTCCTCATCCTGCTGTCCCTGGGCTACAACACCGCTAGTTGTTGTCCGGAAGTGCTGTCCGCACAGAGCCAAACACCTCGCCAATGTGTTAGTGGGGTTCAGTAATGCCTGCTGCTCCCCTGCTGTGTAGCCGGCAACGTGTCCTGCAACAGCCACGCAGACACAACAACTTAAATTTAAGGGAACCTGGAAGCCACCCCCCCAGGCGTTTGTTACTGAAAGAGCCACCTTGTGCAGCAGTAATAATGATGCAAAAGGAAAAAGTGACTCTTTTTGTGGTGCTCCTTGCACACGCTGAACTTGACACTTATGAAATGTGTCCCCTCACACCGTTAAACCGTCCGGTCGGAGGGACTTTCCTTTGTCATGTCACACAGCACAGCTGTCATTCTTACCCCCTTGGCGCCGTGCACCGCCTCCTCAGCATTGTTTGAATCTGTCCCGGAGCCTGCGCTGTTATGTTAGCCCTTGTCCATGCACACATTTTGCGCTGCCCATCTTCTGACATCATTTGGTGTCAGGCTGGCTGCGCCTGTGCGGCCGCGCTGGACGAGATCCCGCCTCGTAGTGTCTTCTGATTTAATCCCACTGCGGGCCTGTGATCCATGGACATGCGCAGTGCATATCTTAACCTCCGCCTCTCTCTCATCTCCCTCAGCCTTCTTCAGACTGTGCGCCGTCAGCTGATCCCTAATAGCATGCCACGGCCATGACGCCGCACAGTCTGAAGAAGCTGGAAGGAGGGGAGTGAGAGGCAAGGATATGCACTGCGCATGCCCATGGATCACAGGTCCACAGAGTGATTACATTAGATGACACAGTGAGGCGGGATCTTGGCCAGCGCAGCTGCACAGGCGCAGCCAGCATGACACCAAATGATGTCAGAAGATGGGCAGCGCAAAATGTGTGCATGGACAAGGGCTAACATAACAGCGCAGGCTCCGGGAGAGATTCAAACAATGCTGAGGAGGCGGCGCACGGCGCCAAGGGGGTATGAATGACAGCTGTGCTGCATCACATGACAAAGGAAAGTCCCTCCGACCGGACGGTTTAACGGTGTGAGGGGACACATTTCATAAGTGTCAAGTTCAGCGTTTGCAAGGACCATAATTAAAAGAGCTAAGTTTAACTTTTCCAGCATTAGTGCTGTACAATATGGCTCTTTCAGCTACAAACCCCTGGGGGGGGTTAAAGGTTCCCTTTCAACTTGCTCCAGTGCAGGCTTCGGCCTACACTATGCTCCTCCTGCTGACCCTGGGCTCTAACACCGCCAGTTGGCGCCCAGATGTGCTAGCTGCACAGAGAAAAACACCAGCCAATGTGTCAGTGGGGTTCAGCAATGCCAGCTGTACCCCTGCTGTGTAGCCGGCAACGTGTCCTGCAACAGCCACGCAGACACAACAGACCTAAAGCTGCCACCAGTGCCGGCTTCGGCCTACACTCTGCTCCCTCTACTCCTCCTGCTGACCCTGGGCTCTAACACCGCCAGTTGGGGCCAGAAGTGCTGGCTGCACAGAGCCAAACACCTCGCCAATGTGTCAGTGGGGTTCAGCACCGCCAGCTGTTCCCCTGCTGTGTAGCCGGCATCGTGTCCTGCAACAGCCACGCAGACACAAGAACTGAAATTGAAGGGAACCTGTCCCCCCTCCCCCAGGCGTTTGTATGTTTGTACAGCAGTAATGCTGCATGTGTGCAAGGTGGCTCAGAAACTTATTCTCCTTGCACATGTGGAACTGAACACGTCTAAAATGTGTCCTCTGTGACCATTAAACCGTCCCTGAGGTGTGACTTTCCTTTGTAATGACACACTACAACCCCCTTGGTAGCGCTGCCCATCTTCTGGCATCATTGTTTGGCTGGCTGCGCCTCTGCGGCCGCCCTGCCCCACACAACGCCCCTCGGTGTCTTATTTATTTTGACTGCGAGGGTGTGATTGATGGGCATGAGCAGTGCATATGTTCGCCTGTCCCTCATCTCCTTCGGCCTTCTTCAGACTGTGCGGCTTCATGGCCGTGGCATGCGATAAGGGATCAGCTGACGCCGCACAGTCTGTAGCAGGTGTAAGGACACGAGCGAGAGGCGAACATATGTACTGCGCCAGGCCATGAATCCCAGCCCCGCAGTGTGAAACACTGTAAAGACACTGCGGGGCTGGGATTCATGGGCATCGCGAACCGCACCAGCCGACATGAAATGATGTCAGAAGATGGGCAGCGCATGGCCAATGGATAACCCAACAACGCAGACTCCTGTACATCAAAATGCGATGCTCAGGAGGCCGCACCAAGCACCAAGGTGGTATTTTTGCCAGCTGTGCTGCGTCTCATTACGAAGGGAGCGCCCGCCTCCAAGACAGATTGACTGTATAAGGGCCAAAATGTTGTACGTGTTTCATTCAGCTTGTGCAAGGAACAAAATTAAAAGAGCAACCTTTGACTTGTGCAGTACTACTGCTGCATAAGGAGTGGCTCTTCTAGTTTGTAACACCTGAGGGGGGGTTAAAGGTTACCTTTAAAATTGGTTCACTTAGGCTTCGGCCTACACTCTGCTCCCCCTGCAGAGCCTGGGCTACAACACCACCAGTTGGTGCCCCGAAGTGCTGGCTGCACAGAGAAAAACACCCGCCAATGTGTCAGTGGAGTTCAGCACCGCCAGCTGTTCCCCTGCTGTGTAGCCAGCAACGTGTCCTGCAAACGCCCCGCAGACACAACAGACCTACAAATGCCTCCAGTGCAGGCTTCGGCCTACACTCTGCTCCCCCTGCTGACCCTTTGCTCCAACACCGCTAGTTGGGGCTCTAGGAAGATAAGCTTGAATAGGTCCCCATCCTGGTTCCAGCACCATCAGCTGGTTCCGGGCAGAGCCTTTGGCTTAGGTGCCTCCTTCTGGGTATCCGAGTTCCACCAACGTCAGGTGGTCCTTGGTAGTGCTTTCAGGCACGGGTACCTCCTGCTTAGTAACCGGGTTCCAGTAACGTCAGCTGGTCCTCGGTAGTTCCATTGGCTCTTGGACCTTCGGCTACCCATCCGGGTTCCAGTACCGTCAGCTGGTTCTCGGCAGTGTCTTTTGCTCTTATACCTTCTGCTCCCCATCCTGGTTCCAGTACCATCAGCTGGTTCCGGGCAGAGCCTTTGGCTTAGGTGCCTCCCTCTGGGTATCCGAGTTCCACCAACGTCAGGTGGTCCTTGGTAGTGCTTTCAGGCATGGGTACCTCCTGCTTAGTAACCGGGTTCCAGTAACGTCAGCTGGTCCTCGGTAGTTCCATTGGCTCTTGGACCTTCGGGTAGCCATCCGAGTTCCAGTTCCATCAGCTGTTTCTCAGCATTTTCTCAGCCTTCTTGTACCTTCTGCTACATTTCCAAGTTCAAGACCGTAAAGACGACGACCCGGAAGACCACCCCTAAGATGACGACGACATCAGAGACGACAACCACTGAGATGACGACGACCCTGGAGACGATGACCCTGAAGACCACCCCGATGACGACGACCCCGGAGACGACGACCCTGGAGACGACATGGGAGACCGAGAAGCAGAAGAACAAGAGGCTGCAGAACAAAGAGCAGAAGAACATTAAGCATAACACTAAATATCAGAGCAAAAGATATTATCTAAATTATAAGCAGAAGAAGACTAAGCAGTGTATGGGGGTGAGTCCGTTCCTCCTCGTGGTGCCCCTGGATAAAGCCTGATGCTGCAGGCCAAACTGAACGCGGACAAATGTAACTCTTTTGTGACAGGCAGAACAGAAGGTGTAATCTTCAAACTTTTATAGATAACAACTACGGGAATGCCTGTCACAAATAAGATTATGATGAAGAAGTTGAATATGAAGAAGATAATAGTTAAATAAAAAGAATATGAACAATGTAAAAAAAAAAAATTATAGGTAGAAGATGAAGAAGAAGATGAATAAGGTGAAGAAGTTGATGTCAAAGAAGCTGATGATGATGATAATGAAGAAGAAAGTGTGGGAGAAGTAAAAAAGAAGGTGAAGGGCGTGGAAGTAGTGAAACATCAATATCTGACAAAATTAAAAAAAAAAAATAACAGTCAAAATCTTTCTAACGCCGAACGTCATAAAAAAAAAAAAAAATCCTGCTATTCTATTTGATTGGGCTAAACCTCTGGGCCTTTAATGTCTCCGCCACCTCCCCCAATACATCCTACATTATTCTTAGTTGTTTTCCTTCATGTAGAATGAACCTACAAGGAAAGAAAGGGTTTATTTTAATTCTGATATTTTCGTCCCCTTGACTTGCATTGGGATCGGGTATCGGTATCGGATTAGATCCGATACTTTGACGGTATCGGCCGATACTTTCCGATACCGATACTTTCCGATATCGGAAGGTATCGCTCAACACTAGTTATGTTATGTTTTCTTCATTGCATGTTTTTGCATTTTTTTATATTAGAACAGAGGATTTTAAGATATTTCCCGAGAGTTTCCCAAGAGTTTCAGTGAGGCTTTATCTATCTATCTATCTATCTATCTATCTATCTATCTATCTATCTATCTATCTATCTTTAGCGATTTCTCAAGTACTGACACACCTTGAGGTGAGGCTAAATATTTCCGTAATTCAGAAAATTTGACACATATTGCCTATATCAGGGGTGTCAAACTGCATTCCTCGAGGGCCTCAAACAATGCGTGTTTTCAAGATTTCCTTAGCATTGCACAAGGAGCAGGAATCATTATCTGTGCAGGTCTTTAAATTATCACCTGTGCAATACAAGGAAATCCTGAAAACATGACCTGTTTGCGGCCCTCGAGGAATGCAGTTTGACACCCCTGGCCTATATGATTGTCACGGTTCCACCCCTCAGGGTGTCTGGGATGCAGTTACTGACAGCTCGGCCGTCTAATCTGGTATAGGGGTGTGCTGAAGCCTGTTTAACCCCTTAAGCTCTGATCCGTTATCCTCAGGCCATGTGCACACGTTCAGTATTTTTCGCATTTTTTTCGCGTTTTTTCGCTATAAAAACATGATAAGAACGCGAAAAAAACGCTAACATATGCCTCCTATTATTTACAGTGTATTCCGCATTTCTTGTGCAAATGTTGCATTTTTTTTCGCGAAAAAATCGCATCGCGGAAAAAAAAGCAACATGTTCATTAAAAATGCGGAATTGCGGGGATTCCGCACACCTAGGAGTGCATTGATCTGCTTACTTGTGCTGTGCACACCATGCGGGAAGTAAGCAGATCATGTGCGGTTGGTACCCAGGGTGGAGGAGAGGAGACTCTCCTCCACGGACTGGGCACCATATAATTGGTAAAAAAAAAAAGAATTAAAATAAAAAATAGTCATATACTCACCCTCTGATGGCCCCCGGTCTTCCCGCCTCTCAGCGCTGCATGCTCTCTCTTCCATTCCTATAGATGCTGTGTGTGAAGGATCTGCGATGACGTCGCGGTCTTGTGATTGGTCGTGAGACCGCTCATGTGACCGCTCACGTGACCGTGACATCACCGAAGGTCCTGCACGCACCATCTATAGGAGCGGACGCCGCTGAGGAGATCGGCTGTCTGCAGGCGAGTATAACCATTTTTTTTATTTTTTTTATTTTTAAACATTCTATCTTTTACTATAGATGCTGCATAGGCAGCATCTATAGTAAAAAGTTGGTCACACTTGTCAAACACTATGTTTGACAAGTGTGACCAACCTGTCAGTTTTCCAAGCGATGCTACAGATCGCTTGAAAAACTTTAGCATTCTGCAAGCTAATTTCGCTTGCAAAATGCTAAAAAAAAACGCAAAAAAAACCGCAAAAAAAAATGCGGATTTCTTGCAGAAAATTTCCGGTTTTCTTCAGGAAATTTCTGCAAGAAATCCTGACGTGTGCACATACCCTCACGGTACTCTGACCTTGTAATGTTATCTGGCTACGCTTTTGTCTCTTCCTTCTGTTTATGATGTGCCATCCTGGCTTCTGACCTTGGACTCCTTGACCACTCTGACTCACGGCTTAGCCATGAGAAGTGACTAGCGTCACAATGATAGTCACACACAGATTGTGTGAAAGTGTGCAGTAGTCAGAGCACAGCTCTCATTTATCAGTACACTCACAAGCTCAATGTACTGCACTTCCAATCATATACACATGCAATCAATGAGCCCTATTGCAGTTTAGAGATTCACTATGATTCACTACGATTACGGCCCCAACAGTAAACTCACAAATCATTATTAATGTTATGCAGGAACAATAATTAAAGGGATTGTTCCATAAACATTTATCACCTATCCACATGATACATGTTAAATGTATGATTGCAGAGGTTCCAGCCAAGATGTCTTTTAATCCCAAAAATAATGATTCCAAAGCCAATAGTGCCAATGATCCATTAGTGAATATGAGTAACCACTTAGCTATCAGCAATTCCAGGCACTGGGCAGTGAATGGAGCAATTGTCACGCATGCTCACTAAGGCCATGTGCACACGTTCAGTATTTTTCGCGTTTTTTTCGCGTTTTTTCATTATAAAAACATGATAAAAACGCGAAAAAAACGCTAACATATGCCTCCCATTATTTTCAGTGAATTCCGCATTTTTTGTGCAAATGTAGCCTTTTTTTCCGCGAAAAAATCGCATTGCGGAAAAAAAAGCAACATGTTCAATAAAATGCGGAATTGTAGGGGATTCCGCACACCTAGGAGTGCATTGATCTGCTTACTTCCCGCATGGGGCTGTGCACACCATGCGGGAAGTAAGCAGATTATGTGCGGTTGGTACCCAGGGTGGAGGAGAGGAGACTCTCCTCCACGGACTGGGCACCATATAATTGGTCAAAAAAAAGAATTAAAATAAAAAATAGTCCTATACTCACCTTCGATGTCTTCCCGCCTCTCCGCTGCATGCTGCCGCTTCGGTTTCTAAAGCTGGTGTGCGGTGAAGGACCTGCGATCACGTCACTGTCTTGTTATTGGTTGAGACCGGTCATGTGACCGCTCACGTGACCGCGACGTCATGGAAGGTCCTGAACCACAACGGCATCTATAGGAACGGATGCCTGCAGGTGAGTATAACCATTTTTTTAATTTTTTTATTATTTTTAAACATTCTATCTTTTACTATAGATGCTGCATAGGCTGCATCTATAGTAAAAAGATGGTCACACTTGTCAAACGCTATGTTTGACAAGTGTGACCAACCTGTCAGTCAGTTTTCCAAGCGATGCTACAGATCGCTTGGAAAACTTTAGCATTCTGCAAGCTAA
The DNA here is from genome assembly GCF_051348905.1 of Ranitomeya variabilis. NCBI lineage: Eukaryota > Metazoa > Chordata > Amphibia > Anura > Dendrobatidae > Ranitomeya > Ranitomeya variabilis. The sequence goes on along the minus strand of NC_135237.1, from coordinate 84,671,564 downwards.
TTTCGCTTGCAGAATGCTAAAAAAACGCGAAAAAAACAGAAAAAAAACGCAAAAAAAAAATGCGGATTTCTTGCAGAAAATTTCCGGTTTTCTTCAGGAAATTTCTGCAAGAAATCCGGACGTGTGCACATACCCTAAGACTGCATTCACACAACAGGTTTTTACTGTCAGGCTGAATTAGGCAAATTTTTTTCTCATGAGTTTTTTTCTCATAGACTTGTATTAGCGCCAGATGGCCTCACGTTTTGTCCGTTTTTCCCGCATCTGGATATGCTAATGACCCTCGGTTCCTGCTCGCAGCAGAGAGTGTCATGCGTCTGTGCTCCGATTCTCTCACACAGGGAGGATCGGAGCACAGCTGTGGAGGAGGCGGAGAAATGAATTTCTCCATCTCCTCCATTGCTGGGGTCCGCTTATAATGCACATCACTCGGATGATGTCCAAGTGATGTGCGCTGTCTCACTCGCACCCATAGGCTTATATGGGTGCGAGTGAGCCCAGAGTTTTCCTCGGTCCGAGACAATCGCAGCATGCTGCAATTGTCTCGGACCGAAGAAAACGGCCGACAAAAAGTCGGCTGCTGGGAGCTGCCCCATATGTTAACATTGGTCCGATTGCAATGCGATTTTTTATCGCATTGCACTCGGCCATTTAAAACGCCAGTGTGACGCCGGCCTGACGGCAAAAAACTGATGTGTGAATGCAGCCTAACATGTCATTCACACCAGAGACTTTGAGATCCTGCTTTTTGTGACTAGTGGAGTTGAGTCATCAGCGATCACACATATATCACCAATCCAGAGATATGTGTTTTTTAAAGGACAGCCTCTTTAGCTGTTAAAACATTGTAACATTGTATTTCCCTTTTACAGCAGATCTCAGTATTCTGTTTTTTACAATGAGTGAATTCATCGGAATGATGTAAAATCATCTTCCCATGGAGATGTCATAGAATGCCTTGTGTGCAAAAACAAAAGCTATTGTAAGTATTCTAAACATATTCTACCAAGTGTAGAAAATGGGAGAACACTTTAGTAAATAGCTGCAGGAACAGTAATTGTCATGCTCCATGAAATAACATAGGAAGTGGATTGGTTTCACTACTTGGAAAACGTTCCATATTGTAAACATCTGAACCTATTCTCTTTGTAGACATCCAAACATTTTACATATGTGGAGTAAACAGCTCCTTTGATCCTCGCTCTGCCTATTTAATATACAATGTTCATCTTTTCTTCCCAGAATTGCAATGCAATAATGCAGTAATTAGAAGAAATCCAGACCAGCAAATGTCTAGAATCCATGTTTACTTTATTGTGACAACAACCTGTGTCCACATTGTATTGAAGTTGTATTTGTGATTATTCTGACTAATGTGATGATGAGCTATGTGTTACAGTGAAAACATATTGTAAATGTCTAGAGCTGGGGTATAATTGAACTTGATATCCAGCAAAGTCAACTTTTCCAAATGTCTTCAATTCACTGAGTTATTTTCTTTTGACTTGTTTAGTTGGACATCACTATCACTCCAGCTACTGTACTGCTCTGTGTAAAGTCAGCATTGAGGTTATCAATACTGATCCAATAGAAGGGAGAACATATCAAGGCTAAGCACTTACTTTCTGGTAATAAATAGCAAAAAACGAATGTAGTAAATTAAAGGGAATCTGACAGCAAGGTTTTGCTATGTAATCTGAGACCCTCAACGTGAGTTATGAGCTTGCGCATTTTGGCCAAAATATCGACCAATTACTCATGCATATTATTTACATTTATTATTTGTATTTTAGTGGACATTTTTCATTTTTATTCAAGATGCAGCCAAATGCATCAATGTTGGCTTTGGAAACTAGTATACCTGTTCCTGTGGGGCGCACTTATATAGTGCCAGGCAGTCCACCTGATCTAATAGTATGGGGGCCACTAATAGGCTATAAGACTGACACTTTTTCAGGAAAAAATCACTGCATGCCAGAGTTTGATTGGAAATGTGGATCACATTTGGCCAAGTCAATGAGTGTGGGAAACATCGGACTGCACTCGGAGCACTAATGTAATGGAGAAGATGGAGACTTTTTTTCTCCATCTTCTCTTCATCCAAGAGAATTGGCACACACTATGATCACACTCTGATCAGGGTTTACATAGTTATTAAGGTTGAAGGAAGACTGTAAGTCCATCTAGTTCAACCCATAGCCTAACCTAACATGCCCTAACATGTTGATCCAGGGGAAGGCAAAAAAAACCCATGTGGTAAGAGTAAGCTCCACCATGGGGAAAAAAATTCCTTCCCGACTCCACATACGGCAATCAGACTAGTTCCCTGGATCAACGCCTTATCAAGGAATCTAGTGTATATACCCTGTAACATTATACTTTTCCAGAAAGGTATCCAGTCCCCTCTTAAATTTAATTAATGAATCACTCATTACAACATCATACGGCAGAGAGTTCCATAGTCTCACTGCTCTTACAGTAAAGAATCCGCGTCTGTTATTATGCTTAAACCTTCTTTCCTCCAGACGTAGAGGATGCCCCCTTGTCCCTGTCTCAGGTCTATGATTAAAAAGATCATCAGAAAGGTCTTTGTACTGTCCCCTCATATATTTATACATTAACATAAGATCACCCCTTAGTCTTCGTTTTTCCAAACTAAATAGCCCCAAGTGTAATAACCTATCTTGGTATTGCAGACCCCTCAGTCCTCTAATAACCTTGGTCGCTCTTCTCTGCACCCGCTCCAGTTCAGCTATGTCTTTCTTATACACTGGAGACCAGAACTGTGCACAGTATTCTAAGTGTGGTCGAACTAGTGACTTGTATAGAGGTAAAATTATGTTCTCCTCATGAGCATCTATGCCTCTTTTAATACATCCCATTATTTTATTTGCCTTTGTAGCAGCTGCCTGACACTGGCCACTGAATATGAGTTTGTCATCCACCCATACACCCAGGTCTTTTTCATTGACGGTTTTGCCCAGAGTTTTAGAATTAAGCACATAGTTATACATCTTATTACTTCTACCCAAGTGCATGACCTTACATTTATCCCCATTAAAGCTCATTTGCCATTTATCAGCCCAAGCTTCTAGTTTACATAAATCATCCTGTAATATAAAATTGTCCTCCCCTGTATTGATTACCCTGCAGAGTTTAGTGTCATCTGCAAATATTGAAATTCTACTCTGAATGCCCCCTACAAGGTCATTAATAAATATGTTAAAAAGAAGAGGGCCCAATACTGACCCCTGTGGTACCCCACTGCTAACCGTGACCCAGTCCGAGTGTGCTCCATTAATAACCACCCTTTGTTTCCTATCCCTGAGCCAGCTCTCAACCCACTTACACATATTTTCCCCTATCCCCATTACTCTCATTTTATGTAACAACCTTTTGTGTGGCACCGTATCAAAAGCTTTGGAAAAGTCCATATATACTACGTCCACTGGGTTCCCTTGGTCCAGTCCGGAACTTACCTCTTCATAGAAGCTGATCAAATTAGTCTGACATGAACGGTCCCTAGTAAACCCGTGCTGATACTGGGTCATGAGGTTATTCCTCTTCAGATACTCCAGCATAGCATCCCTTAGAATGCCCTCCAGGATTTTACCCACAGTAGAGGTTAAACTTACTGGCCTATAATTACCGACTTCAGTTTTTGCCCCTTTTTTGAATATTGGCACCACATTTGCTATACGCCAGTCCTGTGGTACAGACCCTGTTATTATGGAGTCTTTAAAGATTAAAAATAATGGTCTATCAATGACTGTACTTAGTTCCTGCAGTACTCGGAGGTGTATCCCATCCGGGCCTGGAGATTTGTCAATTTTAGTTATTTTTAGACGCCGCTGTACTTCCTGCTGGGTTAAGCAGGGGACATTTAATGGGGAATTATTATCACTAGTCATATTGGCTGCCATGGGATTTTCTTGTGTAAATACTGATGAAAAAAAGTCATTTAGCATATTGGCTTTTTCCTCATCCTCATCCACCATTTCACCCAGACTATTTTTAAGGGGGCCAACACTGTCATTTTTTAGTTTCTTACTATTTATATAGTTAAAGAATATTTTGGGATTATTTTTAGTCTCTCTGGCAATGAGTCTCTCTGTCTCAATCTTTGCTGCCTTGATTTGCTTTTTACAGAATGTATTTAATTTTCTGTATTTATTTAATGCCTCCTCACTACCTACTTCCTTTAATTCTCTAAATGCTTTCTTTTTGTCCCTTATTGCGCCCCTTACAGCTCTATTTAGCCATATTGGTTTCCTCCTATTTCTAGTATGTTTATTCCCATACGGTATATACTGTGCACAGGTCCTATCCAGGATGCTAATAAATGTCTCCCATTTTCTTTGTGTATTTTTGTGTCTCAGGATATCGTCCCAGTTAATTGCACCAAGATCCTCTCTCATCCGTTGGAAATTTGCCCTCTTGAAGTTTAGTGTCCTTGTCACCCCCCTTCTACCCATCTTATTAAAGGTTACATGAAAACTTATTATTTTGTGATCACTATTCCCCAAGTGACCCCCAACCCTTATATTTGATATGCGGTCTGGCCTGTTGGTTAATATTAGGTCTAGCAGTGCCCCCCTCCTTGTTGGGTCCTGAACCAGTTGTGAAAGGTAATTGTCTCTCATAGTTGTCAAAAACCGATTACCTTTGCTGGAACTGCAGGTTTCTGTTCCCCAATCTATTTCAGGATAGTTGAAGTCCCCCATAATAATGACTTCTCCTTGAGTCGCAGCTTCATCTATTTGCTTTACGAGGATATTCTCCATTGCTTCCATTAGTTTTGGAGATTTATAACAAACCCCTATCAGTAATTTATTATTTTTTCCCCCTCCCCTTATCTCCACCCACAGAGACTCTACATTTTCATTAGATTCACCTATATTATCACGCAGGATGGGTTTTAAGGTCGATTTTACATACAGACACACCCCACCCCCTCGCTTATCTGTACGGTCATTTCTGAAAAGGCTATAGCCCTGCAAGTTAACAGCCCAGTCATGGCTCTCATCCAGCCACGTCTCAGATATCCCCACCATGTCATAATTATGCTCCAACAACATTAGTTCTAATTCATCCATTTTGTTGGCGAGGCTTCTGGCATTAGTATACATGCACTTGATGTTACTCTCTGTACCTCTATTCTTTCTTAAATTACTAACTGTTCTAACCCCACCCCCCATGCCACCGCCACCCCCAACTTCCTTATTTGTGCCCAGGTCTCTATCTGCACTATCTTCCCCTCCTATAAAATGAATACCCTCCCTCATAATCCCTAGTTTAAACACTCCTCCAACCTTCTAACCATTTTCTCCCCCAGCACAACTGCACCTTCCCCATTGAGGTGCAGCCCGTCCCTAGCGTAGAGCCTGTAGCCAACTGAGAAGTCGGCCCAGTTCTGCAGGAACCCAAACCCCTCCTTCCTACACCAATTCTTGAGCCACTTATTAACCTCCCTAATCTCCCGTTGCCTCTCTGGCGTGGCACGTGGTACAGGCAGTATTTCGGAAAATACCACGTTGGAGGTCCTTGCTTTCAGCTTGCAGCCTAATTCCCTGAAATCATCTTTAAGGACCTTCCACCTACCTCTAACTTTGTCATTTGTGCCAATGTGCACCATGACCGCTGGGTCCTCACCAGCCCCTCCCAGTAATCTGTCCACCCGATCAGCGATGTGTCGGACTCGAGCGCCAGGTAGGCAGCACACCGTCCGACGATCCCTGTCTTTGTGACAGATTGCCCTATCTGTTCCCCTAATAATTGAGTCCCCCACTACCAGCACCTGTCTGGCCTGCCCTGCTCTCCTTTTTCCCTCCTTACTGGAGCAGTCACTCCTCCGGCTTTCAGAGGACATGCCTGGCTGCAGCAGTGCTACCCCTGTACTGGCACCCCCCTCATCTGCCAACTTAGCAAACTTATTGGGGTGTGCCAGATCAGGACTAGCCTCCCTGGCACTCTTCCCTCTACCCCGCCTTCTATCTGTCACCCAGCTAACTGCCACACTGTCCTGCAGCTCCATCCTACCATCCCCCTCCTCATCTATCCCATTGAGCGTCTGCTCTGTGAGCAGAAGACTCCTCTCCATATTGTCTATGGATCTCAGTGTTGCCAGCTGCACATTTAGATCCAGTATCTGGGTTTCCAAATGCACAACGTGCTCACATCTCGCACAGCAGTGTGCACCCTCGACCGGCTGGTCAAGGACTGCATACATGTGGCAAGATGTACACTGGATGGCATTAACAATTGTGGAGCACATTTCCTAATGGGGATTGCACCACACAGAAACGTTAATTAAAAATAAATACAAAGTATTAATTAAACCAAAAAAAAACAACAACAAAAAAAAAAAAACAGAAGCAATTCCTCCCTTGGAAACTCCCTGATTCCAAAGTCACTGAATCACAAGTCACACACTTACCGCCGTTCACACTTACGCTCAGGTCACACTCAGCTCGCTCACACTCGCTGTGCTGAAGATTTATAGATTTTTATTTTTTTTATTTTTTTTTTCTCTCTATCTCCCCTCAACAGCAATCCACCTTGCTGTTCAGATGCACTTCCAAAAAGGAAGTTTAGTCAGAGTGCCATTTGCAAAATTGATCCTATTATCTCGCATAACAAAATGTAGGCTCGTCTGGACCTAGCCTAAGCATGCTGGTAATTTTAAACAACTTTGCATAATAAGCTGTTTTGTGCATTCATGAAGATAGCAGAATTTCTGGCCATTACATGACTTAAATCCTGAGTTTCCAGCAGTTTTCTTCCCTGCAGGTCATATCTCTAATTTTAATTGTGCTCAGCACTGGTTGGTGGAAGCTAGCTTCAATGATATTTCCTATGCACAGTACACAGAGAGAGATGGATTCCTGTTCTTTCTCTGTAACACACAGGCAGAAGAGGCAGCAGCAGCATGGATGACAATATACTGCAGTGCTGAACATTGTAGCTGTGAATCCAACACTAAAGTAAAAATACAAATGTTAGAAGCTGCAGCTCAATCTGCTTGTGTCTGTGCATTCTCTCATTATTCAAAGCTTCTCACTCCTCCTTCCACCTCCTCTACTCTTCTCCGTAGCCTTCAATATGTTGTGTAACCTGATCCTTCAATGAGTCAGTAGCCGGTCTTGGTTTAGCCAAGATGGATTTGAATTAATTTTGCATCTGTAAGGAGACATAGAGTACTGTAGGAAAGTTTTCAGCAAATGTTGAAAAAATCCTGTTAAGTAAGAATGCTTCTTAAAAAATAGAAGTATAGAAGTGTTAACAGTTTATTCTTATCAATTAACAAAATCCGAAGTGAATGAACAAAAGAGAAATCTAAATCAAATTAATTATTGTGGGACCAATTTTTGCCTTCAAATCCAGCATCAATGCTTCAGTTCTTCTAGGTATACTTGCACACAGTTTTTGAAGGAACTCAGCAGCGAGGTTGTCCCAAACATCTTGGAGAACTAACCACAGATTTTCTATGGATGTCGCTTGTGCCAATCCTGTAATTCCAGACTGACTCAATGATATTGAGATCAGGACACTGTTGGGGCCATATCATCACTTCCAGGACTCCTTGTTCTTCTTTACATTGCAGATATTTCTTAATGATATTGGCTGTATGTATGGAGTCACGTTCCTGCTACAAAAAGTTGTCAAGCCAATCAGACGCCTCCCTTATGGTATTATATGATGGATAATTATTTGTCTGCATTTCTCAGCAATCAGACAAATGACCTTAGCTAACTAATATATGTGGTTAGCATTAGCTTTTTTTATAAGATCCTTTTCTCTTAGGGCTCGCTCACACCACTGTAATTTCCATTCGGATGCAATCCGACAAAACATTGGATCACACCTGGACCAATATCAGTCTATGGAGCTGGACACATGTCCATTTTTTTTTTCTTCGGACTGAACACATGTCCAATATTTTAGAACACACTTGTTGATGCATGTCAATGAGTGCATGGAAATAATCAGCCTGCACTCGGATGACATCTAAGTGCAGTCCGATTTCCACGCGCTGACACAATGGAGAAGATGGAGAAATGTTGTTCTCCGTCTTCTCCAGAGTCTGTTACAGTTCTGTGATCCGATCAGAGTTTGATCAGAGTGTCACTTGCATAGTCAGCTTGATTCTCTCTGACAAGATCTAGCCATCTGACCTGAGCCTTAGAGTTGTTCAGATTATAGGATAATTATACACTGTGGGTAGAATTACTGTACAACCCTAAGAGTATAAAGTTAATATATCACATACAATCAGAGATATAACTTGTGCCCTATGCTCTTATGTAAAATCAGTAACCAAACCTTCCACCAACCATTCATATTACTGGGGTCTTCTTATAGAGCAGAGAAGCCTCTGGGCCCCTCAGGCACCAGGAGTGGATGTGACTGCTATCTCCGCACCCTCAATAACCAGGCCAGTACATACAATGTCTCACAGTCAGTGCAGTAGGTTTTTTACTGCTCATCAGAACTATGTACTTGTGGGCTATCATTATACATAGTAGGTAATGATGTTGGTACAGGAACAAAGGATATTTTTACATATTACATTACTGACTAGCCATCATGTTTCTCTCTGCCTGCAGATCCCAATGTTCTGTTTCTGTTGGACAGGACAGTATGATTCCAGACAGCCATTCTTCGTACATAGCTCAGCTCAGGCAGGGTGTGTGTAGGGTAAGGGCAGTTCATAATTTTATTTATTTTGCTATGTCAAGCTGACAGGCTTGAATCCAGATTACACTATTGCCATGTCTCTGTAGCGTCATAAGATTGCTTTATATTTTAAAAGCTATTTCAGTCATACAAAGTCCTTTTGAATCGAATAGTCATATTTTTGGATTGGAAACAATACACATTAACTTTTGTCAGAGCTGTAAATCACAGAACATTCACCTTTTTTATTACTGTCGAGTAGGAGTGTCTGAAATCAGACAAATGTTGCTAGCAAGAATTTAAGATGTCGAGTCTGAGAAATTTATAGTTGATTTTTGAAAGTCGATGTAATAATTCTTACATTTTCTACTTAATAATTGACAATTTGCAGTAGACTAGTTTGATTAAACACAAATTCATACTTTTTGAAGTAAAAGAATTTAAATATTTTTTCTGTGGGGGGGCTTATGTAATATACATGTTAGGTGCCGAGATTCTTCCGCTGCGCGCGATGGATCCCGGGCCTTGTCTGCCTCTGCGGTTTCCCATCCAGGCCCAGCCTGTGTTACTTAGCACAGACTTCGGTCCCAGCGTCTTGCACTGCTTCATAGTTTCCATGTGGTTACTGCTGGTCCTCCAGCTAAGTCTATTGTAACCAATGGTATACAGAGGCAGCCCTACCCTCTGGAGTCTAAGTCCAGAAATCATCTTACTGAACATGTCCATGATGTGGCGCCTTTTCATTGGTGCTTGGATGCTGAGGGCTCTGGAGATGTGGCAGCTCCAGATTGGCCCAAGGGCGACACCCTGTCCGTCTGGGCACGAGTGTTTGGGGTGGAGCCTAGCGCATAAAAGGCTTCCAGCGCCACACGAGGGCATGCTAGCATCATTGGTGATTGTGTGTGTGTGTGGATACGCGACTACTTTGTTTGCACATGTGTGCCACTCTTTACCAGTTATTTTATGTCTAGACAGGCAGTGTAGGGTGGGTAATCCCCGCTTGGCTTAGAATCTGTCTACGGTCGTGTGTGCGGTTAGCACAGCTGAGTTACAGTGCAAGCCCAACCACTAGCCTAGACTTCCCTGGGAGAGTGATAGAGTTCCACCCCTAGCTTGCCATTTGCTTTTACCTCTGCTGGTTTAACAGAGTTTGTACTTTTCTTATATTTTCTGTGCCACTCGGTTTTTAGCTGAGTTTGGTACTTATATTTTCTGTGTCGCTCTGTGGGTAGAAGTGCTAGGTACTTATATTTTCTGTGCCACTAGGTGGGTAGCTGAGTTTGGTACTTATATTTTTTAGTGCTGCTTGGTGGTGAGCTGAGTCCCATTCGCTCTGTGTGGTTTTAACGCAGTGCGTTCACTAGTTTTTTACCCGTCATTTATTCACACTAGCAGCAGTTTTTCATGTCTGCACGATGGACCCCGGGTTGCGATTGCACTTTATAGCTTAATTTACTTTCGTGCAATCCGCCAACCCTAAAAATACACACTGCTAAGATTCCATTACGAGGATTCAATATGTTCCATTCGCTATATAGTGTCAGAACAAGGATATACATCACCCTGGGTGTATGGGTGCCTAGATAGAATATCAGTCCATATAATCAATATATAAAACAATCTTGGGCTCACAAATATAAAAAGAAGATTAATATTTTATTCAAGAATGAAATCCAAAAAATGATGTAATGTTTTGGTCTACAACTAAGACCTTCATCAGAAGAATTGCTGATGACATAAAGAGCAAGGACAAAGTATTGTGAAAGTAGTGGGTTTCAGCCCAGTAGATGAGTGAACAACATCTTTCTAATTGGAAAGGTCTCATTGCCCTGGAGGGATAGGTCTCTACATATACATGCAGGCCTACCAATTCAGGGCAGTGGGTGGGGTGGGTGGGTAGCAGTCTTGGTCCCTAGTGGCTATTAAAGCATGGTTTTCTCTGCAACACCGCAGTATTTCAAAGTCAAACAATACATGCTTGAGATTATACAGTCAATGTCTGATACATGCTGCCCCAAGATTAGGTTCCCTTTAGAGAAGGATAATGATAGCTCTAGTTGTAGACCTTTTTACACAGAGTATGTCACCATAAATTCACTGCAAAATGCTAATTCTTCATCTTCTTGTCATATGTGGATTTTACTCCAAATTTAATCCTACGCACTGCTAAGGGCGAAATCTACAGTGAAAATTTGATGCATTTCTACCATAGGTAGAGCACGTTGGAAAATTAGAAATGCACAGCATACTCTTTTCTCAACATAGAGGTCTTCCTCTGTGAAACTTGACTTATATTTTCATTGCGGAATTTGCCATTGTCCATTGTTGTGAATTCTGCTTTTGGGCTCCCTCCGGTGGTTGTAGGTGGTAATGCAGTTGCCCCTGAGTTGCAGTCCTGGTCAGGTGTGTCTGCTGATTGCAGATCTGACTGGGGTATTTAGGCGTGCAGGAATCATTTCCCTGTGGCACACATGTTGTGTGCTTCACAATTCAGTGCTATTCTTTGTGTTTTCTTGTCCAGCTTAGATTGTGTCAGTATTTTCTCAGTCTTGCTGGATTCTCTGGAGTGGCAGATATACATTCCATGTCTTTAGTTAGATTGTGGAACTTTCTGTATTATCTGCTGTGGATATTTTTGGAAGGGTTTTAATACTGACCGCCTAGTTATCTGTCCTATCCTTTCCTATTTAGCTAGAGTGGCCTCTCTTGCTAAATCCTGTTTTCTACCTGCGTGTGTCTATTCTTCTCCTACTCACAGTCATTATTCGTGGGGGCTGCCTATCCTTTGGGGGTCTGCTCTGAGGCAAGATAGCATTCCCATTTCCATCTATAGGGGTATTTAGTCCTCCGGCTGTGTCGAGGTGTCTAGGAAGTGTTAGGCACACCCCACAGCTACTTCTAGTTGTGGTGTTAGTTCAGGATTGCAGTCAGTACAGGTTCCACCAACTCCAGAGAAAGTTTCATGCGGCTCCAAGGTCACCAGATCATAACAGTACAACTGGCCCATAATGAGTTAAATGCATCTCAGAAGAAGGGAAGAAAAGTGTTGAGCCATTTTTTTTTCTGCAGTCTGTTTTGTCTTTTTTTCCCTCTTTATTTATGGGTGGCTGAGGAGTCTTGTGCCAGCATGGATGTTCAGGAATTAGCTTCTCGTGTAGACCAGCTTCCCGCTAGGGTACAGGGTATTTCTGATTATATTGTTCAGACTCCAGCTTTAGAACCGAAGATTCCTACTCCTTATTTGATTTTTGGTGATAGGTCCAAATTTTGGGGGTTTAAAAATAATTGTAAATTGTTTTTTGCTCTGAGACCGTGATCCTCCGGTGATTCCATTCAGCAGGTTAAAATTGTCATCTCCCTGCTGCGTGGTGATCCACAGGATTGGGCATTTTCCCTGGAATCTGGGAATCCGGCCTTGCTTAATGTAGATTCCTTTTTTCAGGCTTTAGTATTATTATATGATGAACCTAATTCTGTGGATCAAGCGGAGAAAACCTTGTTGGCCCTGTCTCAGGGTCAAGAGGCGGCAGAATTGTTTTGTCAGAAATTTAGAAAATGGTCTGTGTTGACTAAATGGAATGATGATGCTTTGGCGGCAATTTTCAGAAAGGGTCTTTCTGAATCCGTTAAAGATGTTATGGTGGGGTTTCCCACGCCTTCCGGTCTGAGTGATTCTATGTCTCTGGCCATTCAGATTGATCGACGCTTGCGGGAGCGTAGAACTGTGCGCGCTGTGGCGTCGTCCTCAGAGCCAATTCCTGAGCCACTGCAGTGTGATAGGATTTTGTCTAGAACGGAACGACAAGGATTCAGACGTCAGAATGGGTTGTGTTATTATTGTGGCGACGCTTCTCATGTCATTTCAGTCTGCCCTAAGCGGACAAAGAGGATCGCTACCATCAGTACTGTGCAACCTAAATTTCTGTTATCGGTGTCCTTGATTTGCTCATTGTCATCATTCTCTGTCATGGCGTTTGTGGATTCAGGCGCCGCCTTGAACTTAATGGATTTGGAGTTTGCCAGGCGTTGTGGTTTTCCCTTGCAGCCTTTGCAGAACCCTATTCCTTTAAGGGGGATTGATGCTACACCTTTGGCTAAAAATAAGCCTCAGTTTTGGACACAGGTGACCATGCACATGGCGCCAGCCCATCAGGAAGATTGTCAATTTCTGGTGTTGCATAATTTGCATGATGTTATCGTGCTGGGTTTCCCGTGGTTGCAGGTACATAATCCTGTATTGGATTGGAAATCTATGTCTGTGACTAGTTGGGGTTGTCAGGGGGTTCATAATGATGTTCCTTTGATGTCAATCTCCTCTTCTTCCTCTTCTGAAATTCCAGAGTTTTTGTCTGATTTTCAGGATGTATTCGATGAGCCCAAGTCCAGTTCCCTTCCACCGCACAGGGACTGTGATTGTGCGATTGATTTGATTCCAGGCAGTAAGTTTCCTAAGGGCCGACTTTTCAACATGTCTGTGCCTGAACATACCGCCATGCAAAGTTATGTTAAGGAGTCTTTGGAGAAAGGGCATATTCGGCCATCTTCTTCACCGTTGGGAGCAGGGTTTTTTTTGTTGCTAAGAAGGATGGCTCCTTGAGACCTTGTATTGATTATCGCCTCTTGAATAATATCACTGTCAAGTTTCAATACCCTTTACCTTTGCTTTCCAATTTGTTTGCTAGGATTAAGGGGGCTAGTTGGTTTACTAAGATTGACCTTCGGGGGGCATATAATCTTGTTCGTATTAAACAGGGTGATGAATGGAAAACTGCGTTTAATACGCCCGAAGGCCATTTTGAATACCTTGTGATGCCATTTGGGCTCACTAACGCTCCATCAGTTTTTCAATCCTTCATGCATGATATCTTCCGGACTTATATTGATAAATTCTTCATTGTATATTTGGACGATATTTTGATTTTTTCCGATGATTGGAAGTCTCATGTGGAACAGGTCAGGATGGTATTTCAGATCCTTCGTGACAATGCTTTGTTTGTGAAGGGGTCTGTTGTGAATTCTGTTTTTGGGCTCCCTCTGGTGGTTACTGGTGGTACTGGTTGACTGGTGTCTTGTTTTTTCCAGTGCACCTGTTTCCATTAGGAAATTGGGAGTCTCCTATTTAGTCTGGCTTCCCAGTCATTGCAGTGCCGGCATTCAATGTTATCAGAGCACCTTGTTGCTTGCTTCCTGCTCCAAGTCTGCAAGTCAGCTAAGTTGAATCTTTGGCTTTTGTGTTTGTTTTGTCCAGCATGCATTTTCATATCTCGTGCGGCTGGAAGCTCTAGTGATCTGGAATTGCTACTCCGGTGTCATGAGTTGACAACGGAGTTAAGGTAATTCCAGGATGGCTGTTTAGGGTTTTGAGGTGACCGCGAAGTCCTCTTTGGTATATTCCGCTATCTAGTCAGAGGGCCTCGCTTTGCTGAATCTATATTCATACTGCGTTTGTGTTTTCCTCTTACCATATGTGGGGGGCTACTATAACCTTTGGGGTTTCCCTGGAGGCAAGTCAGGTCTGTGTATTCCTCTATTAGGGGTAGTTAGTTCTCCGGCTGGCGCGAGGTGTCTAGAGACAACGTAGGCACACCCCCTGGATATTTTTAGTTGCGTGTTAGGTTCAGTATCGCAGTTACCTAAGATACCATCCTTCCTAGAGCTTGTCCGTTTTTTGCCTAAGTCCCTGCCATTGGGAATCATGACAGTATTGCCGGCCTAATGTATTAAGAGTATTGGCTGAAGAAAGAGAGTAAAAAGAAGTTTCTGACACTTTTTTTTTTGCTCAGAAGTTCTCCTAGCCATAATTGCAGTCTGCTGTTTTTTTGTTTTTTTTTTCTCTCCTCTTAACCCCTGAATGGCTCAGATCTCTGCTGTTGAAAAATGGATATCCAGAGTTTAGCTTCAAACCTAAATGCTCTCGCTTCTAAGGTTCAAAATATCCAAGACTATGTTATGCATGCTCCTGTGTCTGAACCCAAGATCCCTATACCCGAGTTCTTTTCTGGAGATAGATCTCGTTTTTTGAATTTTAAGCACAATTGTAAATTGTATCTTTCTCTGAGATCTCGCTCTGCTGGAGATTCCGCTCAGCAGGTTAAAATTGTTATTTCCTTGTTGCGGGGTGACCCCCAGAATTGGGCATTTGCATTGGCACCAGGGGATCCTGCGCTGCTCAGTGTGGATGCGTTTTTTCTGGCACTGGGGTTGCTCTATGAGGAACCTAATTTGGAGATTCAGGCTGAAAAGGCCTTAATAGCCCTCTCTCAAGGGCATGATGAAGCTGAAATATATTGTCAAAAAATTCGAAAATGGTCTGTGCTTACTCAGTGGAATGAGTGCGCCCTGGCGGCGAATTTCAGAGAAGGTCTCTCTGACGCCGTTAAAGATGTCATGGTGGGGTTTCCTACGCCCACAGGTCTGAATGAATCCATGACTATGGCTATTCAGATTGATCGGCGTTTACGGGAGCGCAAACCTGTGCACCATTTGGCGGTGTCTTCTGAGCAGGCACCAGAGATTATGCAATGTGATAGAATTCTGTCCAGAGGTGAACGGCAGAATTATAGGCGCAAAAATGGGTTGTGCTTCTACTGTGGTGATTCTGCTCATGTTATATCAGCATGCTCTAAACGCACAAAAAAGGTTGATAAGTCTTTTTCAATTGGCACCTTACAATCTAAGTTTATTTTGTCTGTAACTTTGATTTGTTCATTGTCATCTATCACTGTGGATGCCTATGTGGATTCTGGCGCTTCCTTGAGTCTTATGGATTGGTCCTTTGCCAGACGTTGTGGGTTTAGCCTAGAGCCTTTGGAAGTTCCTATCCCTCTGAAGGGTATCGACTCCACACCTTTGGCTAGGAATAAACCACAATTCTGGACACAAGTGACTATGTGTATGACTCCTGACCATCGGGAGGTGATTCGCTTCCTTGTGTTGCATAACTTGCATGATGTCTTAGTGCTTGGATTGCCATGGTTGCAAACTCATAATCCAGTCCTCGACTGGAAAACAATGTCTGTGTTAAGCTGGGGATGTTGGGGGGCTCATGGGGAAGTACCTTTGGTTTCCATTGCTTCATCTACTCCCTCTGAAATTCCGGCATTTTTGTCTGATTTTTGTGATGTTTTTGAGGAGCCTAAACTTGGTTCTCTTCCCCCTCACCGGGATTGTGATTGCGCTATAGAATTGATTCCTGGCAGCAAGTTTCCCAAGGGTCGTTTGTTCAATCTGTCTGTGCCTGAGCATGCTGCTATGCGAGAGTATATTAAGGAGTCCTTGGAAAAGGGACATATCCGTCCATCCTCATCCCCTTTAGGAGCAGGTTTTTTTTTCGTGGGTAAAAAAGATGGCTCCCTGAGGCCCTGTATTGATTATCGCTTGTTGAATAAGATTACAGTCAAATATCAGTATCCTTTGCCACTATTGACTGATTTATTTGCTCGTATTAAAGGGGCAAAGTGGTTCTCTAAGGTTGATCTTCGGGGTGCGTATAATTTGGTGCGGATTAAGCAGGGAGATGAGTGGAAAACTGCATTTAATACGCCCGAGGGCCATTTTGAGTATTTGGTAATGCCTTTTGGTCTTTCTAATGCTCCTTCAGTCTTTCAGTCCTTTATGCACGATATTTTCCATAAATACCTGGATAAATTTATGATTGTGTATTTGGATGATATTTTGATTTTTTCGGATGACTGGGAGTCGCATGTTCAACAGGTTAGGAAGGTTTTTCAGGTTTTGCGGTCCAATTCTTTGTTTGTAAAGGGTTCAAAGTGCATTTTTGGGGTTCAGAAGATCTCCTTTTTGGGGTATATTTTTTCCCCTTCTTCTGTTGAGATGGATCCTGTCAAGGTTCGGGCTATTTGTGATTGGACGCAGCCTACTTCCCTGAAGAGTCTTCAGAAGTTCTTGGGCTTTGCTAATTTCTATCGTCGATTTATAACTGGGTTTTCAAGTGTGGTTAGACCTCTGACTGATTTGACTAAGAAGGGTGCTGATGTTGCCAATTGGTCCTCTGCAGCTGTGGAGGCCTTTCGGGAGCTTAAGCGCCACTTTTCTTCTGCCCCTGTGTTGCGTCAGCCTGATGTTTCGCTCCCTTTTCAGGTTGAGGTTGATGCTTCCGAGATTCAGGAGGATAGTGGGCATTTGAGGAGTGGCGTCATTGGCTTGAGGGTGCTAGACATCAGGTGGTGGTCTTGACTGATCACAAGAATCTGATTTACCTTGAGTCTGCCAGGCGTCTGAATCCTAGACAGGCGCGCTGGTCTTTGTTTTTCTCCCGGTTTGATTTTGTGGTTTCATACTTGCCGGGCTCGAAAAATGTGAAGGCAGATGCTCTTTCTAGGAGTTTTGAGCCTGACTCCTCTGGTGATTCTGAGCCTACGGGTATCCTTAAGGATGGAGTGATTTTGTCTGCTGTCTCCCCAGACTTGCGGCGTGCTTTGCAGGAGTTTCAGACTGATAGGCCTGATCGTTGTCCGCCTGGGAGATTGTTCGTTCCAGATGAGTGGACCAGTAGAGTCATCTCAGAGGTTCATTCTTCTGTGTTGGCAGGCCACCCTGGAATTTTTGGTACCAGAGATTTGGTGGCCAGATCCTTCTGGTGGCCTTCCTTGTCTCGGGATGTGCGTACCTTTGTGCAGTCTTGTGATGTTTGTGCTCGGGCCAAGCCTTGCTGTTCTCGGGCTAGTGGATTGTTGATGTCCTTGCCTATTCCGAAGAGGCCGTGGACGCACATCTCTATGGACTTTATCTCGGATCTCCCGGTTTCTCAGAAAATGTCTGTCATTTGGGTGGTGTGTGACCGTTTTTCTAAGATGGTTCATTTGGTACCCTTGCCCAAATTGCCTTCTTCATCGGAGTTGGTTCCTTTGTTTTTTCAGAATGTGGTTTGTTTACATGGTATCCCGGAAAACATCGTTTCTGACAGGGGATCTCAATTTGTGTCCAGGTTCTGGCGAGCGTTCTGTGCCAGGATGGGCATTGATTTGTCTTTTTCGTCTGCGTTCCATCCCCAGACTAATGGCCAGACGGAGCGAACTAATCAGACCTTGGAGACTTATTTGAGGTGTTTTAAGTCTGCTGATCAGGATGATTTGGTCGCCTTTTTGCCGTTGGCAGAGTTTGCCCTCAATAATCGGGCCAGTTCTGCCACTCTGGTTTCTCCTTTCTTTTGCAATTCAGGGTTTCACCCTCGTTTTTCATCTGGCCAGGTGGAATCTTCGGATTGTCCTGGAGTGGACACTGTGGTGGATAGACTGCACCAGATTTGGAGTCATGTGGTGGACAATTTGAAGCTGTCGCAGGAGAAGACTCAGCAGTTTGCTAATCGTCATCGTCGTGTGGGTCATCATCTCCGTGTTGGGGACTTGGTGTGGTTGTCTTCTCGTTTTGTCCCTATGAAGGTCTCCTCTCCTAAGTTTAAGCCTCAGTTTATAGGTCCTTATAAGATTTTGGAGATTCTTAATCCTGTATCTTTTCGTTTGGATCTACCAGCATCTTTCACCATTCATAATGTCTTCCATCGGTCGTTGTTGCGGAGGTACGAGGTACCGGTTGTTCCTTCTGTTGAGCCTCCTGCTCCTGTGCTGGTGGAGGGTGAATTGGAGTATGTTGTGGAGAAGATTTTGGACTCTCGCATTTCCAGATGGAGACTTCAGTATTTGGTTAAATGGAAGGGATACGGTCAGGAGGATAATTCTTGGGTGACTGCCTCTGATGTTCATGCTTCGGATTTGGTTCGCGCCTTTCATAGGGCGCATCCAGATCGCCCTGGTGGTTCTCATGAGGGTTCGGTGCCCCCTCCTTAAGGGGGGGGTACTGTTGTGAATTCTGTTTTTGGGCTCCCTCTGGTGGTTACTGGTGGTACTGGTTGACTGGTGTCTTGTTTTTTCCAGTGCACCTGTTTCCATTAGGAAATTGGGAGTCTCCTATTTAGTCTGGCTTCCCAGTCATTGCAGTGCCGGCATTCAATGTTATCAGAGCACCTTGTTGCTTGCTTCCTGCTCCAAGTCTGCAAGTCAGCTAAGTTGAATCTTTGGCTTTTGTGTTTGTTTTGTCCAGCATGCATTTTCATATCTCGTGCGGCTGGAAGCTCTAGTGATCTGGAATTGCTACTCTGGTGTTATGAGTTGACAACGGAGTTAAGGTAATTCCAGGATGGCTGTTTAGGGTTTTGAGGTGACCGCGAAGTCCTCTTTGGTATATTCCGCTATCTAGTCAGAGGGCCTCGCTTTGCTGAATCTATATTCATACTGCGTTTGTGTTTTCCTCTTACCTAACCGTTATTATATGTGGGGGGCTACTATAACCTTTGGGGTTTCCCTGGAGGCAAGTCAGGTCTGTGTATTCCTCTATTAGGGGTAGTTAGTTCTCCGGCTGGCGCGAGGTGTCTAGAGACAACGTAGGCACACCCCCTGGCTATTTTTAGTTGCGTGTAAGGTTCAGTATCGCAGTTACCTAAGATACCATCCTTCCTAGAGCTTGTCCGTTTTTTGCCTAAGTCCCTGCCATTGGGAATCATGACAGGGGTCTAAGTGTCTCTTTGGGGTGCAGAAGGTTTCTTTTTTGGGCTTTATTTTTTCTTCCTCATCTATGGAGATGGATCCGGTTAAGGTTCAGGCCATTCATGATTGGATTCAACCCACATCCGTGAAGAGCCTTTAGAAATTTTTGGGTTTTGCAAATTTTTATCGCTGTTTCATTGCTAACTTCTCCAGCGTGGTTAAACCCTTGACTGATTTGACGAAAAAAGGCGCTGATGTGGCGAATTGATCCTCTGCGGCTGTCTCTGCCTTTCAGGAGCTTAAACTCCGATTTACTTCTGCTCCGTTGTTGTGCCAACCAGGTGTTTCTCTTCCGTTTCAGGTTGAGATTGATGCTTCTGAGATTGGGGCAGGGGCCGTTTTGTCTCAGAGGGATTCTGTTGGTTCTTTGATGAAACCGTGTGCCTTCTTCTCCCGCAAGTTTTCGCCTGCTGAACACAATTATGATGTCGGCAATCAGGAGTTGTTGGCTATGAAGTGGGCATTTGAGGAGTGGCGACATTGGCTTGAGGGAGCTAAGCACCGTATTGTGGTCCTGACCGATCATAAGAATTTGATTTACCTCGAGTCTGCCAAACGGCTGAGTCCTAGACAGGCTCGATGGTCCTTGTTTTCTTCCCGTTTTGATTTCGTGGTTTCGTATCTTCCGGGTTCTAAGAATATTAAGGCTGATGCCCTTTCTAGGAGTTTTTTGCCTGATTCTCCTGAGGCCCTTGAAACGGTCAGCATTCTGAAAGAAGGGGTGGTCCTTTCTGCCATTTCCCCTGATTTGCGGCGGGTTCTTCAGGAATTTCAGGCTGATAGACCGGACCGCTGTCCTGTGGGGAAATTGTTTGTTACTGACAGATGGACTAGTAGAGTGATTTCTGAGGTTCACTGTTCTGTGTTGGCTGGTCATCCTGGTATTTTTGGTACCAGAGATTTGGTTGGTAGGTCCTTTTGGTGGCCTTCGTTGTCACGTGATGTGCGTTCTTTTGTGCAGTCCTGTGGGACTTGTGCGCGGGCCAAGCCTTGTTGTTCCCGTGCTAGTGGGTTACTTTTCCCATTGCCGGTCGCTGAGAGGCCCTGGGCGCATATTTCTATGGATTTTATTTCTGATCTTCCGGTTTCCCAGAGGATGTCGGTTATCTGGGTTGTTTGTGACCGGTTTTCTAAGATGGTTCATTTGGTGCCTTTGCCTAAATTGCCTTCCTCTTCAGAGTTGGTTCCGTTGTTTTTTCAGCATGTGGTTCGTTTGCATGGTATTCCGGAGAATATTGTGTCCGACAGAGGTTCCCAGTTTGTTTCTAGGTTTTAGCGGGCCTTTTGTGCTAGGCTGGGCATTGATTTGTCTTTTTCTTCTGCATTCCATCCTCAGACAAATGGCCAGACCAAGTGAACTAATCAGACTTTGGAGACTTTTTTGAGATGCTTTGTGTCTGCCGATCAGGGTGATTGGGTGGCCTTTTTGCCATTGGCCGAGTTTGCCCTTAATAATCGGGCTAGTTCGGCTATTTTGGTTTCGCCTTTTTTTTGTAATTTTGGTTTTCTTCCTCGTTTTTCTTCTGGGCAGGTTGAGCCTTCTGACTGTCCTGGTGTGGATTCTGTGGTTGACAGGTTGCAGCAGATTTGGGCTTATGTGGTGGACAATTTGGTGTTGTCTCAGGAGGAGGCTCAACGTTTTGCTAACCGTCGTCGGTGTGTTGGTTCCCGGCTTCGGGTTGGGGATTTGGTTTGGTTGTCTTCCCGTCATGTTCCTATGAAGGTCTCTTCCCCTAAGTTTAAGCCTCGGTTTATTGGTCCTTATAGGATTTCTGAGATTATTAATCCGGTGTCTTTTCGATTGGCGCTTCCGGCCTCTTTTGCTATCCATAATGTCTTCCATAGATCTTTATTGCGGAAATATGTGGTGCCCGTTGTTCCCTCTGTTGATCCTCCGGCCCCTGTGTTGGTTGATGGGGAGTTGGAGTATGTGGTTGAGAAGATTTTGGATTCTCGTTTTTCGAGGCGGAGGCTTCAGTACCTTGTCAAATGGAAGGGTTATATCCAGCAGGATAATTCTTGGGTTTTTGCTTCTGATGTCCATGCTGCTGATTTGGTTCATGCTTTTCATCTGGCTCGTCCTGATCGGCCTGGGGGCTCTGGTGAGGGTTCGGTGACCCCTCCTCAAGGGGGGGTACTGTTGTGAATTCTGCTTTTGGGCTCCCTCCAGTGGTTGTAGGTGGTAATGCAGTTGCCCCTGAGTTGCAGTCCTGGTCAGGTGTGTCTGCTGATTGCAGATCTGACTGGGGTATTTAGGCGTGCAGGATTCATTAGTCCTTGCCAGTTGTCAATTGTTGTTGGGAGGTGTAGGACCTCTGCCTGGTTCCTCCTGCCTTTCTGCCAAATCAGCACATGTTGTGTGCTTCACAATTCAGTGCTATTCTTTGTGTTTTCTTGTCCAGCTTAGATTGTGTCAGTATTTTCTCAGTCTTGCTGGATTCTCTGGAGTGGCAGATATACATTCCATGTCTTTAGTTAGATTGTGGAACTTTTTGTATTATCTGCTGTGGATATTTTTGGAAGGGTTTTAATACTGACTGCCTAGTTATCTGTCCTATCCTTTCCTATTTAGCTAGAGTGGCCTCTTTTGCTAAATCCTGTTTTCTACCTGCGTGTGTCTATTCTTCTCCTACTCACAGTCATTATTCGTGGGGGGGCTGCCTATCCTTTGGGGGTCTGCTCTGAGGCAAGATAGCATTCCCATTTCCATCTTTTGGGGATATTTAGTCCTCCGGCTGTGTTGAGGTGTCTAGGAAGTGTTAGGCACACCCCACGGCTACTTCTAGTTGCGGTGTTAGTTCAGGATTGCGGTCAGTACAGGTTCCACCAACTCCAGAGAAAGTTTCATGCGGCTCCAAGGTCACCAGATCATAACAGTCCATTGTCTGTCTCGAGTTGCAGCTTGGCACCATTCAGACGATATCCTGTGTTTCAGACATTTATATAATATCTTCATTTAACAGCCAATCAGAGCTCAGCATTTAATTTTTAAACAGTTCTGGTAAAATTAAAGCTGCACTGTGAAAAAAAGACAGTTTTTCTTTTATACAATACTAGCTGAAGAGCCTGGCATTGCCTGGGCATAGTAAATATCTGTGGTTAGTTATAGCACCTCACTTCTCTTATTTTCCCATCAGACCTCTCATTTAGCACCTCACTTCTCTCATTTTCCCATCACGCCTCTCATTTTCCCCCTCACATCTTTAATTTTCCCCCTCACATCTCTCATTTTCTCCCTCACACCTCTCATTTTCCCCCTCACTCCTCTTATTTTCCCCTCACTCCTCTCATTCCCCCCTCACTCCTCTCATTCCCCCTAACACTTGTCATTTCGACCTCACATCTGTCATTTTCCGATCACTCCACTATTTTCCCTCACTCCTCTCATTTTGCACTCACACCTTTTCATTTTCACCTCATACCTCTCATTTTCACCTCACACCTCTCATTTTCACCTCGCACCTCTCATTTTCCCCTCAGTATATACATGTTTGTCATCTCCCTTATATATAGTATACACCTGTATGTCATCTCCTGTATATAATATATACCTGTATGTCATCTCCCCTGTATATAGTATATACCTGTATGTCATCTCCTCCTGTATATAGTATATACCTGTATGTCATCTCTTCTGTATATACCTGTGTGTCATCTGTTCCTGTATATAATATATACCTGTGTGTCATCTCCCCTGTATATAGTATGTACCTGTATGTCATCTCCTCCTGTATATAGTATATATCTGTGTGTCATCTCCCCTGTATATAGTATATATGTGTGTGTCATCTCTCCTGTATATAGTATATACCTGTGTGTCATCTCCCCTGTATATAGTATGTACCTGTATGTCATCTCCTCCTATATATAGTATATATCTGTGTGTCATCTCCCCTGTATATAGTATATATGTGTGTGTCATCTCTCCTGTATATAGTATATATCTGTGTGTCATCTCCCCTGTATATAGTATATATATCTGTGTGTCATCTCCCCTGTATATAGTATATATGTGTGTGTCATCTCTCCTGTATATAGTATATATCTGTGTGTCATCTCCCCTGTATATAGTATATATATCTGTGTGTCATCTTCTCCTGTATTAGACCTCGTTCACACGTTATTTGCTCAGTATTTTTACCTCAGTATTTGTACGCTAAATTGGCAGCCTGATAAATCCCCAGCCAACAGGAAGCCCTCCTCCCTGGCGGTATATATTAGCTCACACATACACATAATAGACAGGTCATGTGACTGACAGCTGCCGTATTTCCTATATGGTACATTTGTTGCTCTTGTAGTTTGTCTGCTTATTAATCAGATTTTTATTTTTGAAGGATAATACCAGACTTGTGTGTGTTTTAGGGCGAGTTTTATGTGTCAAGTTGTGTGTGTTGAGCTGCGTGTGGCGACATGCATGTGACTTTTGTGAGTTGAGTTTTGTGCGGCGACATGCGTGTAGCAACTTTTTGTATGTCGAGTTGCATGCAACAGGTAAATGTAGCAAGTTGTGTGCAGCAAGTGTTGCGCATGGCGAGTTTTGCGCGTGGCGAGTTTTATGTGTGGTGCGTTTTGAGTATGTGTAAGTTTTGTGTGAGGAGACTTTTGCATGTGTTGCAGCTTTTGTGCATGTAGCAATTTTTCCGCGTGTGCAAGTTTTGCCTGTGGCGTGTTTTCCATGAGGTTAGTCTTGCACGTGTGGCGAGTTTTGCGTGAGCCTAGTTTTGCATGTGGCGAGTTTTGCGTGTGGAAAGTTTTGAGCGGCGACTTTTGTGTTTCGACTCCTATGTGGCGAGGTTGGTGTATGTGTAGTGAAATGTGTGCTGAGGGTGATATGTGTTCAAGCACGTGGTAGTGTGTGGCGCATTTTGTGTGTGTGTTCATATCCCCGTGTGTAGTGAGTATCCCATATCGGGGCCCCACCTTAGCAACTGTACAGTATATACTCTTTGTCGCCATCGCTCTCATTCTTTAAGTCCCCCTTGTTCACATCTGGCAGCTGTCAATTTTCCTCCAACACGTTTCCTTTCACTTTTTCCCCATTATGTAGATAAGGGCAAAATTGTTTCGTGAATTGGAATGCGCAGGGTTAAAATTTCACCTCACAACATAGCCTATGACGCTCTTGGGGTCCAGACGTGTGACTGTGCAAAATTTTGTGGCTGTAGCTGCGATGGTGCAGATGCCAATCTCGGACATACACACATACATACACACACATTCAGCTTTATATTTTAGATTGATAACTCAGACCCATTGTTTCTTTTGTGAAGTTTTAGGGTATGTGCACACGTCCGGATTTCTTGCAGAAATTTCCTGAAGAAAACCGGAAATTTTCGGCAAGAAATCCGCATTTTTTTTTTTGCTTTTTTTTTACCGTTTTTTTCGTGTTTTTTTTAGCATTCTGCAAGCGTAATTAGCTTGCAGAATGCTAAAGTTTTCCAAGCGATCTGTAGCATCGCTTGGAAAACTGACTGACAGGTTGGTCACACTTGTCAAACATACTGTTTGACAAGTCTGACCAACTTTTTACTATAGATGCTGCTTATGCAGCATCTATAGTAAAAGATAGAATGTTTAAAAATAATTAAAAAAATAAAAAAATGGTTATACTCACCCTCTGCAGACAGCCAATCTCCTCAGCGGCGTCCGTTCCTATAGATGCCGGTGTGGTTCAGGACCTTCGATGACGTCGCGGCTTGTGATTGGTCGCATGAGTCACATGAGCGGTCACGCGACCAATCACAAGACAGCGACGTCATCACAGGTCCTGAACCACACCATCTATAGGAACGGAAGAGAGAGCATGCACCGGAGAGGCGGGAACACTTCGGGGGCCATCAGAGGGTGAGTATATCACTATTTTTTATTTTAATTCTTTTTTTTTTACCAATTATATGGTGCCCAGTCCGTGGAGGAGAATCTCCTCTCCTCCACCCTGGGTACCAACCGCACATGATCTGCTTACTTCCCGCATGGTGTGCACAGCCCCGTGCGGGAAGTAAGCAGATCAATGCACTCCTAGGTGTGCGGAATCCCCACAATTCCGCATTTTTAATGAACATGTTGCTTTTTTTTCCGCGATGCGATTTTTTTGCGGAAAAAAATGCAACATTTGCACAAAAAATGCGGAATACCCTGTAAATAATAGGAGGCATATGTAAGCGTTTTTTTCGCGTTTTTATCACGTTTTTATAGCAAAAAAAGTGAAAAAAATGCGAAAAATCCTGAACGTGTGCACATGGCCTTAATTTCACATAGATAATGCTGTTTATGAAGCCTTTGAATTTGTAGGCTTCATAAACAGCATTATCTAATAGAAATTAGCAGAAGATTCTCACTATTCAATGCTCATGAGTCATGACCAGCTGGACACTTCTGAGTAGATAAGAGGTGGAAGAGTATATGTTGTAGGCAATGCACAGCATCAGACGATCCTGGCACTTGGGAATCTTTCCTTGGATATGCACTCATGCTTGGATGATATGTCTGAAGATTTTACACACACCTGCCTTAAATTACATTTCAGCAGTACACAGTTTATATAAGAATTATAAAGCAATTCTCTTGCTCTCTGTGTGAATGCCAGATCTTTGACAGAAGAGAAACGACACTTTTTTTATTAAATACCCCAACAACAGAGATCCCAAATGCAACGTGGAGCAATTCAGGTCACTCAGACAGGTTCAGGGTAACATGATAACACATTCTATGTTACAGTAGGTTCTACAAATATTCTGCATGTGTGGGAACTGAGAACTTTATATAAGGTATATATAATTCAGCCTATTAGTACCTAAGTATGCTAAATATGTAAGTAACAAACGTAGCCCCCCCGTAGGAAACTATACCTTTATAGATGAGACATTTGATTTGCAGGACCCTTCAGTAGTCATGTCAATATTCCTTGGCCATCAGATGGGAGTCCTGTAAGCTGCCGTCTACCTGCCAGCATCTCCGCAATCTCTTCTGATTAGTAAGTCCAGCACATCATCATGCATATGTCACACAGTGACGATGACGTCACATCAAGCCTACAAATCAATAGAGGTGCCGTAGATTTCGGCTGACAGGAGGCGGTTCGCAGGGTTCCAGTCCAGCACTCAATGATTGTCATGGATGTTAGAAATCAATAAAAAAAAACATAAGGCTTATGCATTTCAAGTAAAAAATCCTTAATCGTAACTATGATTAAGGGTTTCTCTATTCAAAACGCGTAAGCATTATGGTTTTTTTTAATATATGCACATTCTGCCATTTTTTATCCTATATGATTAAAGGATAAGTTTTAACTGCTTTTTTTGGTGCTGGAGAACATCCGCTTTTGGACCGTTGAGAGCTGTTTATCTACTGTCTACCCTAAACGTTTCCTGGGATACTTATCTCTCACCCAGAAGTGGTGAGTTGAATTGACATTTTTTATATTTTTAAAATTATTCAGGTTCATTGAAGGGAATAGAAAATGATGACTTTGAGATTAAGGACATGATTTTGAGTTGCAAAGGAGAAGGGTCATATTAGTAAAATGATAGCGTATGTTTCTGCTAACCATAGTGCAGATTAACGAGACTAACAATTGATTGAGGGAACAGAGAGTGGAGAATGTAAAATCATGGAATATAGAGTCTGGAACACTACAGATGAAGGGAACTCCCAGGTCAGTCTTACGATCATTGTTTGAGAGGAATTAAATGGTGTTTTCCTTGGTAATGCATGTAATATGACCATCAACTTAGGTATATATAATAATTATATAATTATATTAATGCCATTATATTAATATAGAATTATATAATTATTTATTTGAAGAAAACCCACGCACTCCAGTGTTATATATAACACCTAAAATACACAAAACTTTGGTCAACCCACCGGGGCGACCAATAGTTTCAGGTGTAGGGTCTATTTTTCATAAAATGAGTATCTTCCTGGACAGAATATTGAACCCCATCACAAAAGAATGTAAATCATACATTAAAGACACCACAGATTTTCTGGCAAAAATAGAGACAACACAACTAAAGGGGGAGGTGATTTTAGCATCCTTTGATGTGGTTTCCCTTTATACCTCCATTAATCACGATAGAGGTGTGAAGGCAATAGAAAAAATGTTGGACACAAGACAATACACAACGGAGGGTAAAAGCTTCTTGTTGCAGATGTTGGAAATCATACTAAGACATAACTACTTCATGTTTGGTGACGCGTTTTACGCACAAAAACAGGGAACAGCTATGGGGGCCAATATGGCCCCTTCATATGCTAACCTGGTTATGGAGGTCCTGGAGGAGGACCTCGTCTATGTGTCCCACCACTTCCGGCAGGTCCTGGGGTGGTGGAGATACATAGACGATGTCTTCCTCCTTTGGACAGGGACAGAAAAAGAACTAAATGAATTCCATACATATTTGAATACAATAGATCAAACAATTAAGTTCACTCTAGTAAAATCTCGGACAGAGATTCAATTTTTGGATGTGCTGGTTGAGCAAAAGAATGGCCAACTCGTAACTACACTTTTTGTAAAAGAGACGGATAGGAATAAATTACTCTTATACGATAGTCAACATCCGACCTCGATGAAAAGATCAATTCCCCTGAGTCAACTTTTAAGAGTGAGACGTATAGTCAAAGAAGAAAACAAAGCCGATATTACAATAGACCGGCTAATTAAAAAATTTTTGGACAGAGGATACCCTGTTGTGAATTTGGATTCTGGGCTCCCCCGGTGGCTACTGGTGGAATTGAACTGGTGTCTTCATCTTCTCTGTTCACCTGTTCCCATCAAGATGTGGGAGTCGCTATATAACCTTGCTTCTCTGTTAGTTGCTTGCCGGTCAACAATGTTATCAGAAGCCTCTCTGTGCTTGTTCCTGCTCCTAGACAACTACTAGATAAGTTGGACTCTTGTCCATGTTTGTTTTTGCATTTTTGTTCCAGTTCACAGCTGTAGTTTCGTTACTGTGTCTGGAAAGCTCTTGTGAACAGGAATTGCCACTCTGGTGTTATGAGTTAATGCCAGAGTTTTAAAGTAATTTCTGGATGGTGTTTTGAGAGGGTTTTTAGCTGACCATGAAAGTGTCCTTTCTGTCTTCTGCTATGTAGTAAGTGGACCTCAAATTTGCTAAACCTATTTTCATACTACGTTTGTTATTTCATCTTAACTCACCGCCAATACATGTGGGGGGCCTCTGTCTCCTTTCGGGGTATTTCTCTAGAGGTGAGCTAGGACTAATATTTTCCTCTGCTAGCTTTATTTAGTCCTCCGGCTGGTGCTGGGCATCTAGAATCAACGTAGGCATGCTACCCGGCCACTGCTAGTTGTGTGTTAGGTTTAGTTCATGGTCAGCTCAGTTTCCATCTTCCAAGAGCTAGTTCCTATATATACTGATGCTATGTTCTCTTGCCATTGAGATCATGACAGTTTGACCGGCCCACAAAGTGTTAATTGTTTGGGCTGAAGCAGGAGATAGAGAAGTGTTTAAGGGAAATTTTTTTTTTTTTTTTCCCTTCAGAGTTTTGCTGCCTAGCCCTTAATTGCTGTCTAGCTGCTTCTTACCTCCTCTTAACCCTTGAATGGCTCTGTGTCCACCTGTTTGTAATGGATCTTCAGAGTGTAACTGCAGGTTTGAATAATCTCGCCACGAAGGTACAAAAATTGCAAGATTTTGTTTGTCATGCACCTGTATCTGAGCCGAGAATTCCTTTGCCGGAATTTTTCTCGGGGAATAGATCCGGGTTTCAGAATTTTCGAAATAATTGCAAATTATTTTTGTCCCTGAAATCTCGCTCTGCCGGAGACCCTGCACAGCAGGTCAGGATTGTGATTTCCTTGCTCCGGGGCGACCCTCAAGACTGGGCTTTTTCATTGACACCAGGGGATCCTGCGTTGCTCAATGTGGATGCGTTTTTTCTGGCCTTGGGGTTGCTTTATGACGAACCTCATTTGGAGCTTCAGGCAGAAAAAACTTTGATGTCCCTATCTCAGGGGCAAGATGAAGCGGAAATTTACTGCCAAAGATTCCGTAAATGGTCTGTGCTTACTCAGTGGAATGAGTGCGCCCTGGCGGCGACTTTCAGAGAGGGTCTCTCTGATGCCATTAAGGATGTTATGGTGGGGTTCCCTGTGCCTGCGGGTCTGAATGAGTCCATGACAATGGCTATTCAGATCGATAGGCGTCTGCGGGAGCGCAAACCAGTGCACCATCTGGCGGTTTCCACTGAGAGGTCGCCAGAGAGTATGCAGTGTGATAGAATTCTGTCCCGAAGCGAGCGGCAGAATTTTAGACGGAAAAATGGGTTGTGTTTCTATTGTGGTGATTCTACTCATGTTATATCAGCATGCTCTAAGCGCACTAAAAAGCTTGGTAAATCTGTTTCCATTTGCACCTTACCGTCTAAGTTTATTCTATCTGTGACCCTGATTTGCTCTTTGTCATCTATTACCACGGACGCCTATGTCGACTCTGGCGCCGCTTTGAGTCTTATGGATTGGTCCTTTGCCAAACGCTGTGGGTATGATTTAGAGCCTTTGGAGACTCCTATTCCTCTGAAGGGGATTGACTCCACCCCATTGGCTAATAATAAACCACAATACTGGACACAAGTAACTATGCGTATTAATCCGGATCACCAGGAGATTATTCGCTTTCTGGTGCTGTATAATCTACATGATGATTTGGTGTTAGGATTGCCTTGGTTGCAATCTCACAACCCAGTCCTCGACTGGAGAGCTATGTCTGTGTTGAGCTGGGGATGTAAGGGGGCTCATGGGGATGTACCTGTGGTTTCCATTTCATCATCTATTCCCTCTGAAATTCCTGAGTTCCTGTCTGACTATCGTGACGTCTTTGAAGAATCCAAGCTTGGTTCGTTACCTCCGCACCGAGAGTGCGATTGTGCCATAGATTTAATCCCGGGTAGTAAATACCCAAAGGGTCGTTTATTTAATCTGTCTGTGCCTGAACATGCTGCTATGCGAGAATATATAAAGGAGTCCTTGGAAAAGGGACATATTCGTCCATCGTCATCTCCCTTAGGAGCCGGTTTTTTCTTTGTGTCAAAAAAAGACGGCTCTTTGAGACCATGTATTGATTATCGGCTTTTGAATAAAATCACTGTTAAATATCAATACCCATTGCCGTTGCTGACTGATTTGTTTGCTCGCATAAAGGGGGCCAAGTGGTTCTCTAAGATTGACCTTCGGGGGGCGTATAATTTGGTGCGAATCAGGCAGGGGGATGAGTGGAAAACCGCATTTAATACGCCCGAGGGCCACTTTGAGTATTTAGTGATGCCTTTTGGTCTTTCAAATGCTCCGTCAGTTTTCCAGTCCTTTATGCATGATATTTTTCGCGATTATTTGGATAAATTTATGATTGTGTATCTGGATGATATTCTGATTTTTTCGGATGACTGGGACTCTCATGTCCAGCAAGTCAGGAGGGTTTTTCAGGTTTTGCGGTCTAATTCTTTGTGTGTGAAGGGTTCTAAGTGTGTTTTTGGGGTACAGAGGATTTCCTTTTTGGGATATATTTTTTCCCCCTCTTCCATTGAAATGGATCCTGTCAAGGTTCAAGCCATTTGTGATTGGACGCAGCCCTCTTCTCTTAAGAGTCTTCAGAAATTTTTGGGCTTTGCTAACTTTTATCGTCGATTTATTGCTGGTTTTTCGGATATTGCTAAGCCATTGACCGATTTGACTAAGAAGGGTGCTGATGTTGCTGATTGGTCCCCTGATGCTGTGGAGGCCTTTCGGGAGCTTAAGCGCCGTTTTTCCTCTGCCCCGGTGTTGCGTCAGCCTGATGTTGCTCTACCTTTTCAGGTTGAGGTCGACGCTTCTGAGATCGGAGCTGGGGCAGTGTTGTCGCAGAAAAGTTCTGACTGCTCCGTGATGAGGCCTTGTGCCTTCTTTTCCCGTAAATTTTCGCCCGCTGAGCGGAATTATGATGTTGGGAATCGGGAGCTTTTGGCCATGAAGTGGGCTTTTGAGGAGTGGCGCCATTGGCTTGAGGGGGCCAGACATCAGGTGGTGGTATTGACTGACCACAAAAATTTGATTTATCTTGAGACCGCCAGGCGCCTGAATCCTAGACAGGCGCGCTGGTCATTGTTTTTCTCTCGGTTTAATTTTGTGGTGTCATACCTGCCGGGTTCTAAGAATGTTAAGGCGGATGCCCTTTCTAGGAGTTTTGAGCCTGACTCGCCTGGTAACTCTGAGCCCACAGGTATCCTTAAGGATGGAGTGGTATTGTCAGCCGTTTCTCCAGACCTGCGGCGGGCCTTGCAGGAGTTTCAGGCGGATAGACCTGATCGTTGCCCACCTGATAAACTGTTTGTTCCTGATGATTGGACCAGTAGAGTCATCTCTGAGGTTCATTCTTCTGCGTTGGCAGGTCATCCTGGCATTTTTGGTACCAGGGATTTGGTGGCAAGGTCCTTCTGGTGGCCTTCCCTGTCACGAGATGTGCGAGGCTTTGTGCAGTCTTGTGACGTTTGTGCTCGGGCCAAGCCTTGTTGTTCTCGGGCTAGTGGATTATTGTTGCCCTTGCCTATTCCTAAGAGGCCTTGGACGCACATCTCGATGGATTTTATTTCAGATCTGCCGGTTTCTCAGAAGATGTCTGTCATCTGGGTGGTGTGTGACCGTTTTTCTAAGATGGTCCATTTGGTTCCTCTGCCCAAGTTGCCTTCTTCTTCCGAGTTGGTTCCTCTGTTTTTTCAAAATGTTGTTCGTTTGCATGGTATTCCTGAGAATATCATTTCTGACAGAGGGACCCAATTCGTGTCTAGATTTTGGCGGGCATTCTGTGCTAGGATGGGCATAGATTTATCTTTTTCGTCCGCTTTCCATCCTCAGACGAATGGCCAGACTGAGCGGACTAATCAGACCCTGGAGACATATCTGAGGTGTTTTGTGTCTGCTGACCAGGATGATTGGGTTGCTTTTTTGCCATTGGCGGAGTTCGCTCTCAATAATCGGGCCAGCTCTGCCACTTTGGTGTCCCCGTTTTTCTGTAATTCGGGGTTTCATCCTCGATTTTCCTCTGGTCAGGTGGAATCTTCGGATTGTCCTGGAGTGGATGCTGTGGTGGAGAGATTGCATCAGATCTGGGGGCAGGTGGTGGACAATTTGAGGTTGTCCCAGGAGAAGACTCAGCTTTTTGCCAACCGCCACCGTCGTGTTGGTCCTCGGCTTTGTGTTGGGGATTTGGTGTGGTTGTCTTCTCGTTTTGTCCCTATGAGGGTCTCTTCTCCTAAGTTTAAGCCTCGGTTCATCGGCCCGTATAAGATATTGGAGATCCTTAACCCTGTTTCCTTCCATTTGGACCTCCCTGCATCCCTTTCTATTCATAACGTTTTTCATCGGTCATTATTGCGCAGGTATGAGGTACCGGTTGTGCCTTCCGTTGAGCCTCCTGCTCCGGTGTTGGTTGAGGGTGAGTTGGAGTACGTTGTGGAGAAAATCTTAGACTCCCGTGTTTCCAGACGGAGACTCCAGTATCTGGTCAAGTGGAAGGGATACGGCCAGGAGGATAATTCTTGGGTGAATGCATCTGATGTTCATGCCTCTGATCTGGTTCGTGCCTTTCATAGGGCCCATCCTGATCGCCCTGGTGGTTCTGGTGAGGGTTCGGTGCCCCCTCCTTGAGGGGGGGGTACTGTTGTGAATTTGGATTCTGGGCTCCCCCGGTGGCTACTGGTGGAATTGAACTGGTGTCTTCATCTTCTCTGTTCACCTGTTCCCATCAAGATGTGGGAGTCGCTATATAACCTTGCTTCTCTGTTAGTTGCTTGCCGGTCAACAATGTTATCAGAAGCCTCTCTGTGCTTGTTCCTGCTCCTAGACAACTACTAGATAAGTTGGACTCTTGTCCATGTTTGTTTTTGCATTTTTGTTCCAGTTCACAGCTGTAGTTTCGTTACTGTGTCTGGAAAGCTCTTGTGAACAGGAATTGCCACTCTGGTGTTATGAGTTAATGCCAGAGTTTTAAAGTAATTTCTGGATGGTGTTTTGAGAGGGTTTTTAGCTGACCATGAAAGTGTCCTTTCTGTCTTCTGCTATGTAGTAAGTGGACCTCAAATTTGCTAAACCTATTTTCATACTACGTTTGTTATTTCATCTTAACTCACCGCCAATACATGTGGGGGGCCTCTGTCTCCTTTCGGGGTATTTCTCTAGAGGTGAGCTAGGACTAATATTTTCCTCTGCTAGCTTTATTTAGTCCTCCGGCTGGTGCTGGGCATCTAGAATCAACGTAGGCATGCTACCCGGCCACTGCTAGTTGTGTGTTAGGTTTAGTTCATGGTCAGCTCAGTTTCCATCTTCCAAGAGCTAGTTCCTATATATACTGATGCTATGTTCTCTTGCCATTGAGATCATGACAATACCCAAGGGGACTACTGGAGAAAACTAAAAGCGAGGTGATGGAAAAAGATAGATCACAACTAATCTTAAGGGAGCCGCAAGGGAAACAAAAAAATACTCAAAAAAGAGTCCCCTTTATCTCTACATATACTGAAGAAAGTAGTGAAATAGCCAGCATCATTAATAAACATTGGACCATGTTAGGGAGATGTATACCGAAAGTACAAGAATTCAAAAATCCACCATTGTATTCTTATAAAAGAAGTAAAAATATTAAAGACATGGTAATAAAATCAGATATTGGTACTAATAAGAAAGGTACTCAGAGGTTACTAATGGGTACCAAAAGAAATGGCTGTTTTCCCTGTCTAAATTGTGTCAATTGTACATATATGGTAAAGGGACCTACATTCACACACCCAAAGACAGGGAAGGTATATGAGATAAAACAATTTCTCACGTGTAGCTCAGATTATGTCATTTATGTGCTCATGTGTCCTTGTAATCTATGGTATGTTGGTGAAACAACCTGTGAGTTCAAGACGAGAATGAACCAACATAGATACAGTATAAGGAAAAATAGGGCTAATCTCCCTGTCCCCAAACACTTTGTAGACTGCAAACATACTGAGAAGGATTTAAAATGTAAAATTATAGATGCTGTTCCAGTACAGAGAAGGGGAGGTGATAGGGAATTGATACTCAAAAAAAGAGAACTTATGTGGATATACGAATTAAATACTTTAAAACCTGAGGGTCTGAATGCTGATTTTAAGATGCATACAATTATCTGAAAATCTGTTGTATAATATTATTGGTCGCCAAGATACAGTAATGTGATTACTTGTTTTTAACTTGGGAAATGCTGTGTTGTAATGACAATGATGTAATTTCCTAATTTTATACATATTTTTGTGTTTTTGTCTAGAATGATTGGTGCTCTATCAAGAGTAGAATACCGCCGGAGTGGAGCTTGCAAATGTGGAGGACACAAGATTTACACTCACTGGCCACTTTATTAGGTACACCTGTCCAACTTCTTGTTAACACTTAATTTCTAATCAGCCAATCACATGGCGGCAACTCAGTGCATTTAGGCATGTAGACATGGTCAAGACAATCTCCTGCAGTTCAAACCGAGCATCAGTATGGGGAAGAAAGGTGATTTGAGTGCCTTTGAACGTGGCATGGTTGTTGGTGCCAGAAGGGCTGGTCTGAGTATTTCAGAAACTGCTGATCTACTGGGATTTTCACGCACAACCATCTCTAGGGTTTACAGAGAATGGTCCGAAAAAGAAAAAAAATCCAGTGAGCGGCAGTTCTGTGGGCGGAAATGCCTTGTTGATGCCAGAGGTCAGAGGAGAATGGGCAGACTGGTTCGAGCTGATAGAAAGGCAACAGTGACTCAAATCGCCACCCGTTACAACCAAGGTAGGCCTAAGAGCATCTCTGAATGCACAGTGCGTCAAACTTTGAGGCAGATGGGCTACAGCAGCAGAAGACCACACCGGGTACCACTCCTTTCAGCTAAGAACAGGAAACTGAGGCTACAATTTGTACAAGCTCATCGAAATTGGACAGTAGAAGATTGGAAAAACGTTGCTTGGTCTGATGAGTCTCGATTTCTGCTGCGACATTCGGATGGTAGGGTCAGAATTTGGCGTAAACAACATGAAAGCATGGATCCATCCTGCCTTGTATGGAGCATCTTTGGGATGTGCAGCCGACAAATCTGCGGCAACTGTGTGATGCCATCATTGTTATGACCCCAATGGCGAGGGTCTCAGAGGAACGTGGAAGTCTGCAGAATACAAAAATCCAGCTCATAGGGCAGTGGTAACTGGGTTGACCATATATCTACTCCTAACGCCAACACTAGAAGTAGCCGGGGATCATTCCTACGTTGATTCTAGATGACACGCGCCAGCCGGAGAATCTAGCTACCCCTAGTAGAGGAAAACAAAGACCTTTCTTGCCTCCAGAGAAGGGGACCCCAAAGCTGGATAGAAGCCCCCCACAAATAATGACGGTGAGGTAAGAGGAAATGACAAACACAGAAATGAACCAGGTTTAGCACAGAGAGGCCCGCTTACTGATAGCAGAATAAAGAAAGGTAACTTATATGGTCAACAAAAACCCTATCAAAATCCACACTGGAAATTCAAGAACCCCCGAACCGTCTAACGGTCCGGGGGGAGAACACCAGCCCCCTAGAGCTTCCAGCAAAGGTCAGGATATAGATTTGGAACAAGCTGGACAAAAATACAAAACCAAAACAAATAGCAAAAAGCAAAAGGCAGACTTAGCTGATATAACTGGAACCAGGATCAGTAGACAAGAGCACAGCAGACTAGCTCTGATAACTACGTTGCCAGGCATAGAACTGAAGGTCCAGGGAGCTTATATAGCAACACCCCTAACTAACGACCCAGGTGCGGATAAAAGGAATGACAGAAAAACCAGAGTCAAAAAACTAGTAACCACTAGAGGGAGCAAAAAGCAAATTCACAACAGTACCCCCCCCCTTAGTGAGGGGTCACCGAACCCTCACCATGACCACCAGGGCGATCAGGATGAGCGGCATGAAAGGCACGAACTAAATCGGCCGCATGAACATCAGAGGCGACCACCCAGGAATTATCCTCCTGACCATAGCCCTTCCACTTGACCAGGTACTGAAGCCTCCGCCTGGAGAGGCGAGAATCCAAGATCTTCTCCACCACGTACTCCAACTCGCCCTCAACCAACACCAGAGCAGGAGGCTCAGCAGAAGGAACTACAGGCACAATGTACCGCCGCAACAAGGACCTATGAAATACATTGTGAATAGCAAACGACACAGGAAGATCCAGACGAAAAGATACAGGATTAAGGATTTCCAATATCTTGTAAGGCCCAATAAAACGAGGTTTAAATTTGGGAGAGGAGACCTTCATAGGAACAAAGCGGGAAGAAAGCCACACCAAATCCCCAACGCGTAGTCGGGGACCCACACCGCGGCGGCGGTTGGCAAAGCGCTGAGCCTTCTCCTGTGACAACTTCAAGTTGTCCACCACATGATTCCAGATCTGCTGCAACCTATCCACCACAGAATCCACCCCAGGACAGTCAGAAGGCTCCACATGACCCGAAGAAAAGCGAGGATGGAAACCAGAGTTGCAGAAAAAAGGCGAAACCAAGGTGGCGGAACTAGCCCGATTATTAAGGGCAAACTCAGCCAACGGCAAGAATGTCACCCAATCGTCCTGATCAGCAGAGACAAAACACCTCAAATAAGCCTCCAAAGTCTGATTGGTTCGCTCCGTCTGTCCATTAGTCTGAGGATGGAAAGCAGATGAAAACGACAAATCAATGCCCATCCTACTACAAAAGGATCGCCAGAACCTGGAAACGAACTGGGATCCTCTGTCTGACACAATATTCTCAGGGATGCCGTGCAAACGAACCACGTTCTGGAAAAACACAGGAACCAGATCGGAAGAGGAAGGCAGCTTAGGCAAAGGAACCAAATGGACCATCTTGGAGAAGCGATCACATATCACCCAGATAACGGACATGCCCTGAGATAGCGGAAGATCAGAAATGAAATCCATGGAGATATGTGTCCAAGGTCTCTTCGGGACAGGCAAGGGCAAGAGCAAACCGCTGGCACGAGAACAGCAAGGCTTAGCTCGAGCACAAGTCCCACAGGACTGCACAAATGACCGCACATCCCTTGACAAGGAAGGCCACCAAAAGGACCTGGCCACCAGATCTCTGGTGCCAAAAATTCCCGGGTGACCTGCCAACACCGAGGAATGAACCTCGGAAATGACTCTGCTGGTCCACTTATCCGGGACAAACAGTCTGTCAGGTGGACAAGACTCAGGCCTATCAGCCTGAAATCTCTGCAACACACGTCGCAGATCCGGAGAAATAGCTGACAAGATAACTCCATCTTTAAGAATACCAACAGGATCAGCGACTCCAGGAGCATCAGGCACAAAGCTCCTAGAAAGAGCATCGGCCTTCACATTCTTTGAACCTGGTAAATACGAGACAACAAAATCAAAGCGGGAGAAAAACAATGACCAGCGGGCCTGTCTCGGATTAAGGCGTTTAGCAGACTCGAGATACATCAGATTTTTGTGATCAGTCAAGACCACCACACGATGCTTAGCACCCTCGAGCCAATGACGCCACTCCTCAAATGCCCACTTCATGGCCAACAACTCCCGATTGCCCACATCATAATTTCGCTCGGCAGGCGAAAACTTCCTAGAGAAAAAGGCACAAGGTTTCATAACAGAGCAACCAGGGCCTCTCTGCGACAAAACGGCCCCTGCCCCAATCTCCGAAGCATCCACCTCAACCTGAAAGGGAAGTGAGACGTCAGGCTGGCACAAAACAGGCGCCGAAGTAAACCGGCGTTTCAACTCCTGGAAAGCCTCCACGGCAGCAGGAGCCCAGTTAGCTACATCGGAGCCCTTCTTGGTCATATCCGTCAAAGGTTTCACAATGCTAGAAAAATTAGCGATAAAACGACGGTAGAAGTTAGCGAAGCCCAAGAACTTCTGAAGACTCTTAACTGACGAGGGCTGAGTCCAATCAAGAATAGCTCGGACCTTGACTGGGTCCATCTCCACAGCAGAAGGGGAAAAAATGAACCCCAAAAAGGGAACCTTCTGTACACCAAAGAGACACTTTGAGCCCTTGACAAACAAAGAATTTTCACGCAAAATTTTAAAGACCAACCTGACCTGCTCCACATGCGAATCCCAATTATCAGAAAAAACCAAAATATCATCCAGATAAACAATCAAAAATTTATCCAGATACTTCCGGAAAATGTCATGCATAAAGGACTGAAAAACTGAAGGCGCATTGGAGAGCCCAAAAGGCATCACCAAGTACTCAAAATGACCTTCGGGCGTATTGAATGCGGTTTTCCATTTATCACCTTGCTTAATGCGCACAAGGTTGTACGCACCACGAAGGTCTATCTTGGTGAACCACTTGGCACCCTTAATCCGGGCAAACAAGTCAGACAACAGCGGTAAAGGATACTGAAATTTGACAGTGATCTTATTCAAAAGCCGATAATCAATACAAGGTCTCAAAGATCCGTCCTTTTTTGCCACAAAAAAGAATCCCGCACCAAGAGGGGAAGAAGACGGACGAATATGTCCTTTTTCCAGAGACTCCTTGATATATGAACGCATAGCGGTATGTTCAGGTACCGACAGATTAAACAGTCTTCCCTTAGGAAATTTACTGCCTGGGATCAAATCTATAGCACAGTCACAGTCCCTATGAGGAGGCAGTGCACTGGACTCAGACTCACTGAAGACATCCTGATAATCAGACAAATACTCCGGAACTTCCGAAGGCGTAGAAGAAGCAATAGACACAGGCAGGGAATCCTCATGAATACCACGACAGCCCCAACTTGAGACTGACATAGCCTTCCAGTCCAGGACTGGATTATGGGTCTGTAACCATGGCAGCCCTAAAACAACCAAATCATGCATTTTATGTAAAACCAGGAAACGTATCACCTCGCGGTGTTCAGGAGTCATGCACATGGTAACCTGAGTCCAATACTGCGGTTTATTTGCTGCCAATGGTGTAGCATCAATACCCCTAAGAGGAATAGGATTTTCTAATGGTTCAAGAGTAAATCCACAGCGCTTAGCAAATGAGAGATCCATGAGACTCAGGGCAGCACCTGAATCTACAAACGCCATGACAGGATAAGATGACAGTGAGCAAATCAAAGTTACAGACAGAATAAATTTAGGTTGCAAATTACCAACGGTGACAGGACTAACAACCTTAGCTATACGTTTAGAGCATGCTGAGATAACATGTGTAGAATCACCACAGTAGTAGCACAAGCCATTCCGGCGTCTATGAATTTTCCGCTCATTTCTAGTCAGGATTCTATCACATTGCATTAAATCAGGTGTCTGTTCAGACAACACCATGCGGGAATTTGCGGTTTTTCTATCACATTGCACCGAATTAGGTGTCTGTTCAGACAACACCATGAGGGAATTTGCGGTTTTGCGCTCCCGCAACCGCCGGTCAATTTGAATAGCCAGTGCCATAGTATCATTCAGACCTGTGGGAATGGGAAAACCCACCATAACATTCTTAATGGCTTCAGAAAGGCCATTTCTAAAATTAGCGGCCAGTGCACACTCGTTCCAATGTGTCAGCACGGACCATTTCCGAAATTTTTGGCAAAACACTTCAGCCTCGTCCTGCCCCTGAGACATAGCCAGCAAGGTCTTTTCTGCCTGAATCTCAAGATTGGGTTCCTCATAAAGTAAACCGAGCGCCAGAAAAAACGCATCAAGATCAGCCAATGCCGGATCTCCTGGCGCCAGCGAAAAAGCCCAATCCTGAGGGTCGCCCCGTAAGAACGAAATCACAATTTTAACTTGCTGAGCAGAATCTCCAGATGAACAGGGTCTCAGGGACAAAAACAATTTACAATTATTCACGAAATTCCTAAACTTAAACCTGTCTCCGGAAAACAGTTCAGGAATCGGTATTTTAGGTTCTGACCTAGGATTTCTGATAACATAGTCTTGTATGCCCTGCACACGAGTAGCCAGCTGGTCCACACTTGTAATCAAGGTCTGGACATTCATGTCTGCAGCAAGCATAGCCACTCTGAGGTAAAGGGGAAGGAGAAAAAAAAAACTCAGAATCTTCTTTCTTATAATCCCTCTTCTGCAATGCATTAAACATTTAATACTGGCCTGGCAAACTGTTATGACCCCAATGGCGAGGGTCTCAGAGGAACGTGGAAGTCTGCAGAATACAAAAATCCAGCTCATAGGGCAGTGGTAACTGGGTTGACCATATATCTACTCCTAACGCCAACACTAGAAGTAGCCGGGGATCATTCCTACGTTGATTCTAGATGACACGCGCCAGCCGGAGAATCTAGCTACCCCTAGTAGAGGAAAACAAAGACCTTTCTTGCCTCCAGAGAAGGGGACCCCAAAGCTGGATAGAAGCCCCCCACAAATAATGACGGTGAGGTAAGAGGAAATGACAAACACAGAAATGAACCAGGTTTAGCACAGAGAGGCCCGCTTACTGATAGCAGAATAAAGAAAGGTAACTTATATGGTCAACAAAAACCCTATCAAAATCCACACTGGAAATTCAAGAACCCCCGAACCGTCTAACGGTCCGGGGGGAGAACACCAGCCCCCTAGAGCTTCCAGCAAAGGTCAGGATATAGATTTGGAACAAGCTGGACAAAAATACAAAACCAAAACAAATAGCAAAAAGCAAAAGGCAGACTTAGCTGATATAACTGGAACCAGGATCAGTAGACAAGAGCACAGCAGACTAGCTCTGATAACTACGTTGCCAGGCATAGAACTGAAGGTCCAGGGAGCTTATATAGCAACACCCCTAACTAACGACCCAGGTGCGGATAAAAGGAATGACAGAAAAACCAGAGTCAAAAAACTAGTAACCACTAGAGGGAGCAAAAAGCAAATTCACAACACATCATGTCAATATGGACCAAAATCTCTGAGGAATGCTTCCAGCACCTTGTTGAATCTATGCCACAAAGAATTGAGGCAGTTCTGAAGACAAAAGGGGTCCAACCCGTTACTAGCATGGTGTACCTAATAAAGTGGCCGGTGAGTGTATATTCTCCTTCTAAAATGTTTAAAAAAATTTTGTCAAAAAATCCATTCATAATCCACAGAACGCTACTGTATTGGACCGTGGCCTTGATCAATAAAAGCAGTAAAAATGTTATATTGTCTCCTCTCTAATTAAGTTTTAATAGTGACTGTACTCACAGTCAGTGCGGGAAGCAGACGGCGAGGGACGTGACACCGGAATGTAAGTATGTACTGTTTGTTTGTTTTTTACATTTACGATGGTAACCAGGGTAAACATCGGGTTACTAAGCGCGGCCCTGCGCTTAGTAACCCAATGTTTACCCTGGTTACCCAAGGACTTCGGCATCGTTGGTCGCTGGAGAGCTGTCTGTGTGACAGCTCTCCAGCGACCACACAACGACTTACCAACGATCACGGCCAGGTCGTATCGCTGGTCGTGATCGTTGGTAAATCGTTTAGTGTAACGGTACCCTGAGTGAAGAAGAAAAACTAGCTCTTAATAAACTATAAAATAACAAACTCCTTTTTAAATAAAAGAAGCAGATAAAGGGGGAAATGTGGTACTCTGGACGATCGAAATGTACAGAAAGGAGGCACGCAAAAATTAATAGGTTATTCAAATGGGCACTATAAATAAAAAGGAACAAGACTTTTTGATTACAAAACATCCAGTGGTGCCCACTTTTTACATGCTCCCAACGGTCCATGAGTCTACACAAGAACCACCAGGAAGACCGATTGTCTCCAGAATTGGAAGTTTATTTGAACACCCTTGTATGTACTTGGATTTCTAGCTGTAATATTTTATCCTTTCCCTAGGATCATATGTCAGAGACTCTTCTCATGTTGTCACACAGCTGGTCGGCCTCACCATTGACCCAAACTGTCAGGACTCTGAACATTTGTTTATTACCTTTTTGTGCATTACTGCCCTTTTCCAAGATGGCGTCTTTGGTCTCATGTGCACTGTGTCTTCCTGCTATAAAACTCCACCCCAGCCTTCAGTCTGTGCTAAAGTATTCTGCCTTGCATCCAGCTTCTGACCTCTGGTGACTCCCTGGCTATATACCTGCTCCTGTGAACCTGTGGGGTTATCCTGCTACTCTGCTCTGAGTTCCTGCTGCATACACCAGTTCCAGTAATCCTCCTTCATCTGCTGCTTGTGTTTGCTTCCATTTGCATTTGCTGTTTCTGCTCTGCAAGAACCTGAGACTATTACCCAGACCTCCCTGGTTGAGCTA
This sequence comes from Ranitomeya variabilis, assembly GCF_051348905.1. NCBI lineage: Eukaryota > Metazoa > Chordata > Amphibia > Anura > Dendrobatidae > Ranitomeya > Ranitomeya variabilis. The sequence continues at coordinate 84,629,077 of NC_135237.1, read as the reverse complement.
AGATATTATTTGAACTGCCTTATAAGCATATCTATCTGTGTTGTGGACTAAGCAAGGACTTATTCATGTCAAGTATCCTCAAGAATAATTGTGCTTCATAGACTTTCTGCGTGATGGCATTTTCCTCTGAAGTTTCCTACAGACTGCTGAGCTGCATTTGATATTTGCACCAAGTGTTGTGTACTTGAGTTTCTCTCTGCACTTGTTTGAATCACCGTGTGATAATATAGACTTTACCACTTATAAAACTGTGTCCTGTAGTTGTCTTGTTCCACGCAAAGAGTCTCCTGAGTTATCCCCTATAATTACACAAACACTCTGATGGTCACAATGAACGTTGAGTCCCTCTATACGTGTACTGAACACTCTTTGGGACTACAGGCTGTTTCTTCTTCTTGGACTTAAGAATAACAGGTGATCAGTTGCGCAATTCTTTTATTCTTGATCTACTCAAGTTTGTCCTTGAGAATAATTACCGTATTTTCTGGTGTATAAGACGACTGGGCGTATAAGACGACCCCCAACTTTTCCATATAAAATATGGAATTTGGGATATGCCCGCTGTATAAGACAGGGGTCATCTTATACGCCCAGTCATCTTATACACCAGAAAATACGGTAATTATTCTCAAGGACAAACTTGAGTAGATCAAGAATAAAAGAATTGCGCAACTGAGGAGACTCTCCTTCAGGCCCTGGGATCCATATTCATGTTAAAAATAAAGAATAAAAATAAAAAATATGTATATACTCACCCCTCCGAGAAGCCTGGCTGTCACTGCTGCAAGCGTCTGCCTCCGTTCCTAAGAATTGCAGAGCATGAAGGATCCTCGATGACGTCGCAGTCCTGTGATTGGTCCGTGACCGCTCTTGTGACCGTCATCGAAGGTCCTTCACGCTCTGCAATTCTTAGGAACGGAGGCAGATGCTTGCAGCGGTGACAGCCAGGCTTCTTCGAGGGGTGAGTATATACATATTTTTTATTTTTATTCTTTATTTTTTACATGAATATGGATCCCAGAGCCTGAAGGAGAGTTTCCTCTCCTTCAGACCCTGGGAACATCCGGGATCGCTCCCTGCACATGCCGTACCTGGCGTATAAGACGACCCCCGACTTTTGGGACAATTTTTAGGGGTTAAAAAGTCGTCTTATACGCCGGAAAATACGGTACCTTGTTTTTGACCATATGTTTTATAAACAAACGTCAGGTACCGCCATGGGTGCAAGATGTGCACCCTCCTATGCCAACATATTTTTAGGTTGGTGGGAAGAGACACACATGCGTCTTTTACTATCATTCAAAGTGCATGTTGTCAGGTGGTACCATTTCATAGGCGACGTTCTATTTTGTTGATCTGGTTCTCTCACAGAATGTGAAGAATTCATTGCAGACTCAAATTGTAATTCATGGAACATCTTTTTCACCTCTAGTGCCTCCCTGGACATGGTGGATTTTCAGGATTTGAAGGTCATTTAGAAAGTAGACTGAATTTGCACGTCACTTTTTTCGCAAGGCGACAGCTTCCAATAGTTTGCTCCATTACATCAGTTTTCACCAACCGCATGTCCACCTGTACCAAGGGGCCAATTTTACTGAGTAAGACTCAACTGCAGCGAACAAGGCTATTTCCACATAGAAGCAAGACTACTTACCTCCCGGTTTAAAAAGAGGGGTTATCCAAAATGAATCATTACACAGGCCTTTCAGGGCTCAGAGCATAATGAACGCAGTGACTTACTAAGACCCAAACCTAGGAATGGAGTGTCGAGCACCAACATAATTACTCCTTACAACAACCATTGGAACGAAGTTTACGGCATTTTGCAAAACAACTGGAACATATTACTGAATGAGCCAAAGGTGGCACCCTTCATCAGTTAACGCCCGAAGCTTATTGCCAAATTGGCTAGGAACCTTAAGGACTCACTGTGTTCTAGCCATTTCAAACATCCAACACAGTCTTTGGGCAGAGGGGTGAAAGTTATTGGCATATACCCTTGTGGAGGGTGTACTTTTTGTCCTTACATCATATCTAACAAAACAATCACCCTATCAGTTTTCCCAGGACAGGTTCACACATACTTCTATTCGAACTGTCAAACAGGATTGTGGTTTATATTCTTGATTGCAGTTCCCCAAAGATATAGGTTGGCCAGACAGGCCAGGAACTTCATTGACAAATCCAGCTTCATGTTTCTAATATCACACGTGCACGTAAGGACAAGGAATTGGGCAAGTCCATCACCGCATTGGTTAACCACTTCATTCTTCACTATAGTGATTCTCCAGGATATTTACACATCATGGCAGTGGACAAGGTTGAATCAACCATAAGAGGTGTCCGGTGTACTGACAAACTACTTAAACATGAATCCATATGGATTTTTAACTTGGAAAGTTTAGCACCTAGTGGTTTAAATTAGGCATTATTGTTCACTGGCTATTATAAGAAATAGGCACTTTTACTTCTGATCACCTGCATGCATATTATATCAGTATGTTAAATCCTTTTGATTGTGTAGCCAAGCTGTAATAAAGAATGCAAGTGAGCACTCGAAACGCGTCTTGCTCCCTCGCCCTGTCTATACAACCTTTGTAATTTTTGAAAATTTTTAATGGACTTAAAATAAAAGAACTATTTTACCAGACGCTGGAACAACAGCCAAATTCTTTTTCATTGTTGTTACACATAGAAGAATGGGAGACCATAGTACCAGATAAGGCTTGGGATCTATACATATAAGTCCGGCTGCTGCGATTGCTGCTCAGCACAGACGTCGGTCCCAGCATCTTGCTCAGGCTCATGGTATATGCTTTGTTACTGCTTGCTCTCCAGTCAAGTCTATGGTAACCAGTGATATACAGGTGCAGCCTTGCGCTCTGGAGTCTAAGTCCAGAGATCACTTTACTGAGAATGTGCGTGATGTGGCGTCTTCTCATTGGGGGTCAGACATTGGCTGCTCTGGTGATGTGGCAGTTCCGGATTGGCCCAAGGGCGATTTCACGACCGGCTGGGCGTGAGTGTTTGGGGTGGAGCCTAGCATTTTAAAGGCTCTCAGTAGCTCATGCGAGCGCGCTAGTATAATTTATGTTTGGTATGTGGGTGGCTATTCTACCAGTCTCTCTGCACGTGTGTGTGTGTCTCTGTTCAGAGACTTTACACGTTGGCAGGCAGGTAACACACTTATGCGGTTTTGTACCCTTGGTTCTATGCCTGAGTCTCTAGTCTGCTACATGCTAAGGGTGTCAGACAGCCACAGGTTTAGTAGTGTCAGGACTGGGGTAACTAGCCGCTTGACTTAGCATCTGTTTCGTACATGTGCGCGATTGGCACATTTCAGTTACAGAGCAAGATCAACCCTTATGCTATACTTCTCTACTAAAGCTGCAGGGTTTTGTACACAGTGTCATATGAGTTCATGCTCTTGGCTTAGCATCTGCTTCATTCATGTGTGCAGTTAGCACAGTTTAGTTGCAGAGCAAGCTCTCTCCACGTGCTCTCTTCCCTGTGACGTTTAACAGGGTTCAATACTCAGCAAACTCGGAGCACTACCTCTCTGTGAAGTTAACAGAGCTAGGAATTCTGCTGCATCCTGTTCATACTGTGTGGTGTTAACACATTGTGTTTAAGGTAACGTTCGCTGTTTTGTTCCATCATTGTTCACACTAGCAGCAGTTTTACATCTCTGCTCGGTGGACCCTGGGTTGCGATTGCATTTTAATTTATATTTTATATAGTGCAATCTGCAAACCATAACACAATGTGTGCAGTGCCGAATTCTTGGGTGTTTCAAAGTGAGAGGAGACAAAAAGGAAGAGATAGCAAGATCTGGAGCATACAGTTGGCATGGAAAGTATTCATACCCCTTTCAATTTTTCACTCTTTGTTTCATTGCAGTCATTTGGTAAATTCAAAAAAATTAATTTTTTCTCATTAATGTACACTCTGCCCTGAAATGTACACAGAAATGTAGTAATTTTTGCAAATTTCTTAAAAAATTATGACCATGTGAAATATCACATGGTCATAAGTATTCAGACCCTTTGCTCAGTATATTGATGAGAAGCACCGTTTTGAGCTAGTACAGCCATGAGTTTTCTTGGGAATGATGCAACAAGTTTTTCACACCTGGATTTGGGGATTCTCTGCCATTCTTTCTTGCAGATCCTCTCCAGTTCTGTCAGGTTGTATGGTGAACATTCATGGACAACCATTTTCAGGTCTCTCCAGAGATGCTCAATTGGGTTTAGGTCAGGGCTCTGGCTGGGCCAGTCAAGAATGGCACAGAGTTGTTCTGAAGCCACTCCTTTGTTATTTTTGCTGTATGCTTAGGGTCATTGTCTTGTTGAAAGGTGAACCTTCAGCCAAGTCTGAGGTCCAGAGCACTCTGGAGGAGGTTTTCATCCAGGATATCTCTGTACTTGGCCGCATTCATGTTTCCATCAATGACAACCAGTCATCCTGGCCCTTCAGCTGAAAAACACCCCCATAGCATGATGCTGCCACCACCATGTTTCACTGTTGGGATTGTGTTGGGCAGGTGGTTTTCTCCACACATACCGCTTAGAATTATCATGAAAAAGATCTAGCTTCATCTCCTCAGACCAGAGAATCTTATTTCTCATAGTCTGGGAGTCATTCATGTGATTTTTAGCAAACTCTATGCTGGCTTTCATATGTCTTGCACTGAGGAGAGGCTTCTGTCTGGACACTGTGCCATAACGGCCTGACTGGTGGAGGACTGCATTTATAATTGACTTTGTGGAACTTTCTCTCATCTCCCTACTGCATCTCTGGAGCTCAGCCACAGTGATCTTGGGGTTCTTCTTTACCTCTCTCACCAAGGCTCTTCTCCCACGATTGCTCAGTTTGGCTGGACAGTGAGGTCTAGGAAGACTTCTGGTGGTCCCAACCTTCTTCCATTTAAGGATTATGGATGCCACTGTGCTCTTAGGAACCTTGAGTACTGCAGAAATTCTGTTGTAACCTTGGCCAGATCTGTGCCTTGCTACAATTCTGTTTCTGAGCTCCTTGGCCTGTTCCTTTGACCTCATGATTCTCATTTGGTCTGACATGCACTGTGAGCTGTGAGGTCTTATATAGACAGGTGTGTGCCTTTCCAAATTAAGTCCCATCAGTTTAATTATACACAGCTGGACTCCAATAAAGGAGTAGAACCATCTCAAGGAGGATGATAAGAAAACGGACAGCATGTGACTTAAATATGAGTGTCTGAGCAAAGAGTCTGAATACTTATGACCATATGATTCTTCAGTTTTTTTTATTAAGTTTGCAAAAATTTCTACATTTCTGTTTTTCTTCAGTCAAGTGTACATTAATGTAAAAAAGAACTTTTTTGAATTTACCAAATGGCTGCAATGAAACAAAGAGTAAAAAATTTAAAGGGGTCTGAATACTTTCCATACTCAATGTATGTAACTGAGAAACAGAGTGATTTTCTAGAGATGCTTAGCAATAAGGCCAAGAATTTAGAACTCCAAAAGGTAACGGGCTTAGACAGGACTGAGTACTTGAGATGAATAGAGTGTCCTGGTTGAGAGTGTCAGTAGAAGAGAACAGGGCCGCAGTCAGCACCCAGCGCACCCGGGCAAGTGCCGGGGCCCTGGTGAGACGGGGGGGCCCACTCACGCAGTCATAGATTCCAATTTGCGCTGGCACAAGCATCTTCTCAGTCAGTGCAGGGCCAGGCACATCGGGGTTAAGGACACAGCCAGCATGACATTGTGGGCGGAGAGAGCACGTTCTCCTGCTCTGCTCTCCCGCCGCTGGCTGCGTGCAGTGCTGAACTTATCAGGCACAGGCAGATTCCGGAGGAGCTCCTACCGGCGCCTGAGTGAGTGCCATGCTATATCGCTGTATATTCTGACAGTCTGGGTGACCTGGGGCGGCCATGGGCTGGGCGGCTGCAGCTGACATATATATATACTACAGCAGCTGCCCAGCCCAGGCCCCCAGCACAGCCTGTATAGATACAGTGTATATAATATATATACAGGACAGGTGCTGGGGGCCTGCGCTGGGCGGCTGTTGAAGTATATACACTGCACAGTACCACTCCCCTGTATATATACACCGCACAGTACCTTTCCCCTGTATATATACACTACACAGTACCTCTCCCCTCTATATATACACTGTACAGTACCTCTCCCCTGTATATATACACTGCACAGTACCTCTCCCCAGTATATATACACAGCACAGTAACTCTCCCCTGTATATATACACTGCACAGTACCCCTCCTGTATATATACACTGCACAGTACCTCTCCCCTGTATATATACACTGCACAGTACCCCTCCCCTGTATATATACACTGCACAGTACCTCTCCCCTGTATATATACACTGCACAGTACCCCTCCCCTGTATATATACACTGCACAGTACCTCTCCCCTGTATATATACACTGCACAGTACCTCTCCCCTGTATATATACTCTGAACAGTACCACTCCTCCTGTATATATACACTGCACAGTACCTCTCCCCTGTATATATACACTGCACAGTACCCCTCCCCTGTATATATACACTGCACAGTACCTCTCCCCTGTATATATACACTGCACAGTACCACTCCTCCTGTATATATACACTGCACAGTACCCCTCCCCTGTATATATACACTGCACAGTACCTCTCCTCCTGTATATATACACTGCACAGTACCACTCCTCCTGTATATATACACTGCACAGTACCTCTCCCCTGTATATATACTCTGAACAGTACCACTCCTCCTGTATATATACACTGCACAGTACCTCTCCCCTGTATATATACACTGCACAGTACCCCTCCCCTGTATATATACACTGCACAGTACCTCTCCCCTGTATATATACACTGCACAGTACCACTCCTCCTGTATATATACACTGCACAGTACCCCTCCCCTGTATATATACACTGCACAGTACCCATCCTCCTGTATATATACACTGCACAGTACCAGGGCCGGCTCCAGGTTTTTGAGGGCCCCGGGCGAAAGAGTCTCAGTGGGCCCCCCCCCCCATCCTTTAACACATACCACGATTCATGATGCCCAGATACAGCAGAGAAGTATAGGTATAGTACAATGCCAGATTTCACTTCTTACATGAGTGGTAGCTATTGTAAATTCTGCAGTGTATATACAGTGCCTACAAGTAGTATTCAACCCCCTGCAGATTTAGCAGGTTTACACATTTGGAATTAACTTGGCATTGTGACATTTGGACTGTAGATCAGCCTGGAAGTGTGAAATGCACTGCAGCAAAAAAGAATGTTATTTCTTTGTTTATTTTTTTTTTTAAATAGTGAAAAGTCTTTTCAGAGGGTCATTTATTATTCAACCCCTCAACCCTTCTGTTTGGTTCCCCTAAAGTATTAATAAGTAGTTCAGGCACAAAGAACAATGAGCTTCACATGTTTGGATTAATTAACTCTTTTTCCAGCCTTTTCTGACTATTTAAGACCCTCCACAAACTTGTGAACAGCACTCAAACATCGTCAACATGGGAAAGACAAAGGAGCATTCCAAGGCCATCAGAGACAAGATCGTAGAGGGTCACAAGGCTGGCAAGGGGTACAAAACCCTTTCCAAGGAGTTGGGCCTACCTGTCTCCACTGTTGGGAGCATCATCCGGAAGTGGAAGGCTTATGGAACTACTGTTAGCCTTCCACGGCCTGGACAGCCTTTGAAAGTTTCCTCCCGTCCCGAGGCCAGGCTTGTCCGAAGAGTCAAGGCTAACCCAAGGACAACAAGGAAGGAGCTCCGGGAAGATCTCATGGCAGTGGGGACATTGGTTTCAGTCAATACCATAAGTAACGTACTACACCGCAATGGTCTCCGTTCCAGACGAGCCCGTAAGGTACCTTTACTTTCAAAGCATCATGTCAAGGCTCGTCTACAGTTTGCTCATGATCACTTGGAGGACTCTGAGACTGACTGGTTCCAAGTTCTCTGGTCTGATGAGACCAAGATCGAGATCTTTGGTGCCAACCACACACGTGACGTTTGGAGACTGGATGGCACTGCATACGACCCCAAGAATACCATCCCTACAGTCAAGCATGGCGGTGGCAGCATCATGCTGTGGGGCTGTTTCTCAGCCAAGGGGCCTGGCCATCTGGTCCGCATCTATGGGAAGATGGATAGCACGGCCTACCTGGAGATTTTGGCCAAGAACCTCCGCTCCTCCATCAAGGATCTTAAGATGGGTCGTCATTTCATCTTCCAACAAGACAACGACCCAAAGCACACAGCCAAGAAAACCAAGGCCTGGTTCAAGAGGCAAAAAATCAAGGTGTTGCAGTGGCCTAGTCAGTCTCCTGACCTTAACCCAATTGAAAACTTGTGGAAGGAGCTCAAGATTAAAGTCCACTTGAGACACCCAAAGAACCTAGATAACTTGGAGAAGATCTGCATGGAGGAGTGGGCCAAGATAACTCCAGAGACCTGTGCCGGCCTGATCAGGTCTTATAAAAGATGATTATTAGCTGTAATTGCAAACAAAGGTTATTCCACAAAATATTAAACCTAGGGGTTGAATAATAATTGACCCACACTTTTATGTTTAAAATTTATAAAAATTTAACTGAGCAACAAAACTTTTTGGTTTGTAAGATTTATGCATCTGTTAATAAATCCTGCTCTTGTTTGAAGTTTGAAGGCTCTAACTTATTTGCATCTTATTAAACCTGCTAAATCTGCAGGGGGTTGAATACTACTTGTAGGCACTGTATATACAGGACAGGAGGAGTGGTACTGTACAGTGTATATAAACAGGAGTGGTACTGTACAGTGTACATATACAGGAGGAGGGGTACTGTGCAGTGTATATATACAGGAGGAGGGGTACTGTGCAGTGTATATATACAGGGGAGAGGTACTGTGCAGTGTATATATACAGGAGGAGTGGTACTGTGCAGTGTATATATACAGGAGGAGGGGTACTGTGCAGTGTATATATACAGGGGAGAGGTACTGTGCAGTGTATATATACAGGAGGAGTGGTACTGTGCAGTGTATATATACAGGAGGAGGGGTACTGTGCAGTGTATATATACAGGGGAGAGGTACTGTGCAGTGTATATATACAGGAGGAGTGGTACTGTGCAGTGTATATATACAGGGGAGAGGTACTGTGCAGTGTATATATACAGGGGAGGGGTACTGTGCAGTGTATATATACAGGGGAGAGGTACTGTGCAGTGTATATATACAGGAGGGGTACTGTGCAGTGTATATATACAGGGGAGAGTTACTGTGCTGTGTATATATACTGGGGAGAGGTACTGTGCAGTGTATATATACAGGGGAGAGGTACTGTACAGTGTATATATAGAGGGGAGAGGTACTGTGTAGTGTATATATACAGGGGAGAGGTACTGTGTGGTGTATATATACAGGGGAGTGGTACTGTGCAGTGTATATACTTCAACAGCCGCCCAGCCCAGGCCCCCAGCACCTGTCCTGTATATATGTTATATACACTGTATCTATACAGGCTGTGCTGGGGGCCTGGGCTGGGCGGCTGCTGTAGTATATATATATGTCAGCTGCAGCCGCCCTGCCCATGGCCGCCCCAGGTCACCCAGACTGTCAGAATATACAGCGATATAGCATGGCACTCACTCAGGCGCCAGTAGGAGCTCCTCCGGAATCTGCCTGTGCCTGATAAGTTCAGCACTGCACGCAGCCAGCGGCGGGAGAGCAGAGCAGGAGAACGTGCTCTCTCCGCCCACAATATCATGCTGGCTGTGTCCTTAACCCCGATGTGCCTGGCCCTGCACTGACTGAGAAGATGCTTGTGCCAGCGCAAATTGGAATCTATGACTGCGTGAGTGGGCCCCCCCGTCTCGCCAGGGCCCCGGCACTTGCCCGGGTGCGCCGGGTGCTGACGCCGGCCCTGCACAGTACCACTCCTCCTGTATATATACACTGCGCAGTACCTCTCCCCTGTATATATACACTGCACAGTACCGCTCCTCCTGTATATATACACTGCACAGTACCCCTCCTCCTGTATATTAACACTGTACAGTACCACTCCTGTATATATACACTGTACAGTACCACTCCTCCTGTCCTGTATATATATACACTGCAGAATTTACAATAGCTACCACTCATGTAAGAAGTGAATTCTGGCATTGTACTATACCTATACTTCTCTGCTGTATCTGGGCATCATGAATCGTGGTATGTGTTAAAGGACGGGGGGGGGGCCCACTGAGACTCTTTCGCCCGGGGCCCTCAAAAACCTGGAGCCGGCCCTGGAAGAGAAGATAAGTACCAGTTATACTAACACCATAGCTCCCCCATGGAGAAAGAAGACGCAGAAACGCGGGTTGAGTAAAGGATGTTGCTAAACAGAACTGTAATGTCCAGCTGGGTTTTGGCAAAGTAGTGAGGTAAAGTGAATGCAGAGGATAAGTATAGAGAGTAAAGAGGAAGCAATTGAAGCTGTGTGGAAACTGCTCTGACTTGTGATGAAAACAAAATCGTAGAAAAAACCTTTTTGGCACAATATGCAATCTTGCTGAAGAATAATACATTTACTGAAGAGGTCTAGTCTAGGTCTAGAGCTATAATGAGACAGAGTTTGATGTTACAATATTGTTACATAAGAACTGATTACCATTTATGCTTTGTATAGATAATCATGATCAAGGCTAGTGGGCCGAAACGTTGGGTCGCAAATGCTTTCAGGAATTAACCTTATTCAAAAAATTTAGATGCAACTTATACGGCTAACTTTGTATGTCCTCTATGAGCACTTTATACAAATAAAGTATTCACGGGTCATTGAGCTGGACTTTTGTACTGTACGAGATGAGTACGTTGTCCACAGCTACCACCCTGCACAACATTAAACCACCTCGTTATTGACGTTGCAGCTTTGTTGGGACATAGTAGCCATCCACCAACCATCCACTACTTAATCCATCTGGACCATCAAGAGTTGCACAACAGTCATCAGTAAAGAAGACAGTTTTAGAATTAGTCTTCATGTATGTCTGGGCCCAGTGGAACCATTTCTTCTTGTGAGTACTGTTTAGGGGTGACTGACTAGTAGCTTTATGCACAGTTACAAGTTGACTCCAGAGGCACCAGCAGCTGTGTTCCAAGACATTGCACTACTTAATGCTTTTCATCAGCTGATATATTCTTTTTCTTTCACAAATTGCTTTAAACTTGAAACCTGCTTAACCCCTTTATCCCATCTGACGTACTATCCCGTCAAGGTGACCTGGGACTTAATTCCCAGTGACGGGATAGTACGTCATACGCGATCGGCCACGCTCAGGGGGGGAGCGCGGCCGATCGCGGCCGGGTGTCAGCTGCCTATCGCAGCTGACATCCGGCACTATGTGCCAGGAGTGGTCACGGACCACCCCCGGCACATTAACCCCCGGCACACCGCGATCAAACATGATCGCAGTGTACCGGCGGTATAGGGAAGCATCGCGCAGGGAGGGGGCTCCCTGCGGGCTTCCCTGAGACCCCCGGAGCAACGCGATGTGATCGCGTTGCTCCGAGGGTCTCCTACCTCCTTCCTCGCTGCAGGTCCCGGATCCAAGATGGCTGCGGCATCCGGGTCCTGCAGGGAAGGAGGTGGCTTACCGAGTGCCTGCTCAGAGCAGGCTCTGGTAAGCCTGCAGCCCTGTCAGTGAGATCGGTGATCTGATAGAGTGCTGTGCACACTATCAGATCATCGATCTGTGATGTCCCCCCCGGGACAAAGTAAAAAAGTAAAAAAAAAATTTTTCCACATGTGTAAAAAAAAATAATAATAATAATTCCTAAATAAATAATAATAAAAAATATATATATTATTCCCATAAATACATTTCTTTATCTAAATAAAAAAAACGAAACAGTAAAAGTACACATATTTGGTATTGCCGCGTCCGTAACGACCCAACCTATAAAACTGCCCTAATAGTTAACCCCTTCAGTAAACACCGTAAGAAAAAAAAAAAAAAACGAGACAAAAAACAACGCTTTATTACCATACCGCCGAACAAAAAGTGGAATAACACGCGATCAAAAAGACGGATATAAATAACCATGGTACCGCTGAAAACGTCATCTTGTACCGCAAAAAAGAGCCACCATACAGAATCATCAGCAAAAAAATAAAAAAGTTATAGTTCTGAGAATAAAGCGATACCAAAATAATTGTTTTTTCTATAAAATAGTTTTTATCGTATAAAAGCGCCAAAACATAAAAAAATGATATAAATGAGGTATCGCTGTAATCGTACTGACCCGTCGAATAAAACTGCTTTATCAATTTTACCAAACGCGGAACGGTATAAACGCCTCCCCCAAAACAAATTCATGAATAGCTGGTTTTTGGTCATTCTGCCTCACAAGAATCGGAATAAAAAGTGATCAAAAAAGGTCACGTGTCCGAAAATGTTACCAATAAAAACGACAACTCGTCCCGCAAAAAACAAGACCTCACATGACTCTGTGGACCAAAATGTGGAAAAATTATAGGTCTCAAAATATGGAGACGCAAAAACTTTTTTGCTATAAAAAGCGTCTTTTAGTGTGTGACAGCTGCCAATCATAAAAATCCGATATAAAAAACGCTATAAAAGTAAATCAAACCCCCCTTCATCACCCCCTTAGTTAGGGAAAAATAATAAAATTAAAAAAATGTATTTATTTCCATTTTCCCATTAGGGCTAGGGTTAGGGCTAGGGTTAGGGCTAGGGTTGGGGCTAAAGTTAGGGTTAGGGTTAGGGCTAGGGTTGGAGGTAAAGTTAGGGTTAGGGTTGGGGCTAAAATTAGGGTTAGGGTTGGGGCTAAAGTTAGGGTTAGGGTTTGGATTACAATTACGGTTGGGATTAGGGTTGGGATTAGAATTATGGGTGTGTCAGGGCTAGGGGTGTGGTTAGGGTTACCATTGGAATTAGGGTTAGGGGTGTGTTTGGGTTAGGGTTTCAGGTAGAATTGGGGAGTTTCCACTGTTCAGGCACATCAGGGGCACTCCAAACGCGACATGGCGCCCGATCTCAATTCCAGCCAATTCTGCGTTGAAAAAGTAAAACAGTGCTCCTTCCCTTCCGAGCTCTCCCGTGCGCCCAAAAAGGGGTTTACCCCAACATATGGGTTATCAGCGTACTCAGGACAAATTGAACAACAACTTCTGGGGTCCAAGTTCTCTTGTTACCCTTGGGAAAATAAAAATTTGGGGGGCTAAAAATCATTTTTGTGGGACAAAAAAAGATGTTTTATTTTCACGGCTCTGCGTTGTAAACTGTAGTGAAACACTTGGGGGTTCAAAGTTCTCACAACACATCTAGATAAGTTCCTTGGGAGGTCTAGTTTCCAATATGGGGTCACTTGTGGGGGGTTTGTACTGTTTGGGTACATCAGGGGCTCTGCAAATGCAACGTGATGCCTGCAGACCAATCCATTTAAGTCTGCATTCCAAATGGCGCTCCTTCCCTTCCGAGCTCTGTCATGCGCCCAAACAGTGGTTCCCCCCACATATGGGGTATCAGCGTACTCAGGACAAATTGGACAACAACTTTTGGGGTCTAATTTATCCTGTTACCCTTGTGAAAATACAAAACTGGGGGCTAAAAATCATTTTTGTGAAAAAAAAAGAATTTTTATTTTCACGGCTTTGCGTTATAAACTGTAGTGAAACACTGGGGGGTTCAAAGTTCTCACAACACATCTAGATAAGTTCCTTGGGAGGTCTAGTTTCCAATATGGGGTCACTTGTGGGGGGTTTGTACTGTTTGGGTACATCAGGGGCTCTGCAAATGCAACGTGATGCCTGCAGACCAATCCATTTAAGTCTGCATTCCAAATGGCGCTCCTTCCCTTCCGAGCTCTGTCATGCGCCCAAACAGTGGTTCCCCCCCACATATGGGGTATCAGCGTACTCAGGACAAATTGGACAACAACTTTTGGGGTCTAATTTATCCTGTTACCCTTGTGAAAATACAAAACTGGGGGCTAAAAAAATCATTTTTGTGAAAAAAAAAGAATTTTTATTTTCACGGCTCTGCGTTATAATCTGTAGTGAAATACTTGGTGGTTCAAAGCTCTCAAAACACATCTAGATAAGTTCCTTAGGGGGTCTACTTTCCAAAATGGTGTCACTTGTGGGGGGTTTCAATGTTTAGGCACATCAGGGGCTCTCCAAACGCAACATGGCGTCCCATCTCAATTCCAGTCAATTTTGCATTAAAAAGTAAAATGGCGCTCCTTCCCTTCCAAGCTCTGCCATGCGCCCAAACAATGGTTTACACCCACATATGGGGTATCAGCGTACTCAGGACAAATTGCACAACATTTTTTGGGGACCAATTTTTTCTCTTACCCTTGGGAAAATAAAAAATTGGGGGCGAAAAGATCATTTTTGTGAAAAAATATGATTTTTTATTTTTACGGCTCTGCATTATAAACTTCTGTGTAGCACTTGGTGGGTCAAAGTGCTCACCACACATCTAGATAAGTTCCTTAGGGGGTCTACTTTCTAAAATGGTGTCACTTGTGGGTGGTTTCAATGTTTAGGCACATCAGGGGCTCTCCAAACGCAACATGGTGTCCCATCTCAATTCCAGTCAATTTTGCATTGAAAAGTCAAATGGCGCTCCTTTCCTTCCGAGCTCTGCCATGCGCCCAAACAGTGGTTTACCCCCACATATGGGGTATCAGCGTACTCAGGAAAAATTGTACAAAAACTTTGGGGGTCCATTTTCTCCTGTTACCCTTGGTAAAATAAAACAAATTAGAGCTGAAATAAATTTTGTGTGAAAAAAAGTAAAATGTTCATTTTTATTTAAACATTCCAAAAATTCCTGTGAAACACCTGAAGGGTTAATAAACTTCTTGAATGTGGTTTTGAGCACCTTGAGGGGTGAGTTTTTTAGAATGGTGTCACCCTTGGGTATTTTCTATCATATAGACCCCTCAAAATGACTTCAAATGAGATGTGGTCCCTAAAAAAAAAATGGTGTTGTAAAAATGAGAAATTTCTGGTCAACTTTTAACCCTTATAACTCCCTAAGAAAAAAAAATGTTGGTTCCAAAATTGTGCTGATGTAAAGTAGACATGTGGAAAATGTTACTTATTAAGTATTTTGTGTGACATATCTCTGTGATTTAAGGGCATAAAAATTCAAAGTTGGAAAATTGCAAAATTTTCAAAATTTTCGCCAAATTTCCATTTTTTTTACAAATAAACGCAAGTTATATCGAATAAATTTTACCACTAACATGACGTAGAATATGTCACGAGAAAACAGTGTCAGAATCGCCAAGATCCGTTAAAGCGTTCCAGAGTTATAACCTCATAAAGGGACAGTGGTCAGAATTGTAAAAATTGGCCCGGTCATTAACGTGCAAACCACCCTCGGGGCTTAAGGGGTTAATAACATGGAACATCCTTCTTAAGTAGCTTTCCTTTAATTGGTCTTGCTAATTATAACAGGTGTTTGAGATTGATTTCAGTGATACAAAGAGCCGCAAGACACCATACCATTCATCAGTTTATTTGAAAAGCAAAAAATTACACCTTTAAGACACTAAAATGTAATTTGCATAAAAATTTTAAACATGGTGTAGTTTTGGTTGTAAAATCATGCACACTGGTTCCATTTAACAAGAAACATTTCTGTACTCTTTAAACACTGTTCAGAACCAAGTAAAATCCCTGCAGATAAGTAGATTTTTACTTTGGTTCATAGATGGGGTCCTGACTTAGGACATCCATGTGCTCTAATAGGACATAAGGACACGGCTTGTCCTGACGGGACAACCCTTTCAAGTACGCTTATGTAAAACCATGCTTCATTTAATGTATTAAAGTCCAAGTATGAAACAAAAGACACAACAGGCGTACCTTTTATCATTTTTATATTGAGGTATTTTTTTCAAATATCAACACAAAATGCTGTTAGTGAATTTTATACATATGCAAAATGGTGGTGACATTCTTTGCAGTTCCATGATTATGTATATTTGAATATTAAATATGCTTTTTCTTATCATGCAAATTGTTTGCTAATCACAATATTTCTTTTAACTCAGTCCAAGGAATGGTAAAAAGTGGGCTTTTTTTCCACAAGGCACATTAGGGTTACCAAATGGGAATTGGAAGTTGATGGATTAATTGCGGAAACTTATGGACAGTCTTGAACTCTGGCCAATAATGTAGCTGATGGATTCAAGTACATGAAACAGATGTGGAGTTGGAATCTTACAAAGAATGTAACTGCTTGCATGGACATTTTTTGGACTTATTTGAAGTTACAAACTAGCATGTGATATGGTTAGAAAGTGTTAACTGATTGTGAACTAAAAAAGTATTCAAATATTTTATTTGTCAAGAATCAAGATATCTGAGCTTAAAAGGCATAGCTTCAGGAATGTAAACATTGTGCCCTTATGCAATAAACAAAATAGAAATTTATCTCAGTGCCCATAGAATGTGAGTTTCTTAATTACGAGAATGCTCTAAAAAATTGATCCATTTTCACTCCCATAATATTTGTTGTGACTAGGGTTGAGCGAAACAGATCGGCCAATTTCAAAAGTCGCCGACTTTTGGGAAAGTCGGGTTTCGTGAAACCCGACCCGATCTCACTGTGGGATCGGGTCGGCCGTCGGCGATATTCGCTCCAAAGTTGGGTTTTGTTTTTTTATATATATATATATACACTCACTGGCCACTTTATTAGGTACACCTGTCCAACTTCTTGTTAACACTTAATTTCTAATCAGCCAATCACATGGCGGCAACTCAGTGCATTTAGGCATGTAGACATGGTCAAGACAATCTCCTGCAGTTCAAACCGAGCATCAGTATGGGGAAGAAAGGTGATTTGAGTGCCTTTGAACGTGGCATGGTTGTTGGTGCCAGAAGGGCTGGTCTGAGTATTTCAGAAACTGCTGATCTACTGGGATTTTCACGCACAACCATCTCTAGGGTTTACAGAGAATGGTCCGAAAAAGAAAAAAAATCCAGTGAGCGGCAGTTCTGTGGGCAGAAATGCCTTGTTGATGCCAGAGGTCAGAGGAGAATGGGCAGACTGGTTCGAGCTAATAGAAAGGCAACAGTGACTCAAATCGCCACCCGTTACAACCAAGGTAGGCCTAAGAGCATCTCTGAACGCACAGTGCGTCGAACTTTGAGGCAGATGGGCTACAGCAGCAGAAGACCACACCGGGTACCACTCCTTTCAGCTAAGAACAGGAAACTGAGGCTACAATTTGTACAAGCTCATCGAAATTGGACAGTAGAAGATTGGAAAAACGTTGCTTGGTCTGATGAGTCTCAATTTCTGCTGCGACATTCGGATGGTAGGGTCAGAATTTGGAGTAAACAACATGAAAGCATGGATCCATCCTGCCTTGTATGGAGCATCTTTGGGATGTGCAGCCGACAAATCTGCAGCAACTGTGTGATGCCAGCATGTCAATATGAACCAAAATCTCTGAGGAATGCTTCCAGCACCTTGTTGAATCTATGCCACGAAGAATTGAGGCAGTTCTGAAGGCAAAAGGGGTCCAACCCGTTACTAGCATGGTGTACCTAATAAAGTGGCCGGTGAGTGTATATATATATATATATATATATATATATATATATATGTCATTGAGACACATATATATTTATATATATATATTTACTTCAGCGCGATATATGTGAAAAGCCGGTAATTCAATTGCCGGCTTTTCATTTCTCCTGCCTAAACCCGACATGATATGAGACATGGTTTACATACAGTAAACCATGTCATATCCCCCTTTTTTTTGCATATTCCACACTACTAACGTTAGTAGTGTGTATGTGAAAAATTTCGGCGCTGTAGCTATTAAATTTAAGGGTTAAATCGCAGAAAAAATTGGCGTGGGCTCCCACGCAATTTTCTCCACCAGAGTGGTAAAGCCAGTGACTGAGGGCAGATATTAATAGCCTAGAGAGGGTCCATGGTTATTGGCCCCCCCTGTCTACAAACATCTGCCCCCAGCCACCCCAGAAAAGGCACATCTGGAAGATGCGCCTATTCTGGCACTTGGCCACTCTCTTCCCACTCCCGTGTAGCGGTGGGATATGGGGTAATGATGGGTTAATGTCACCTTGCTATTGTAAGGTGACATTAAGTCAGATTAATAATGGAGAGGCATCAATTATGACACCTATCCATTATTAATCCAATTGTATGAAATGGTTAAAAAAAACACACTCACAATATTGCAAAGTATTTTAATGAAATAAACACACAGGTTGTTGTAATATTTTATTGTTCTCTCAATCCACCTGAAGACCCTCGCTCTGTAACAAAGGAAACATAATAAACCAACAATATACATACCATCCGTAGATCTGTAACGTCCCACGATGTAAATCCATCTGAAAGGGTTAAAATATTTTACAGGCAGGAGCTCTGCTAATGCAGCTGTGCTTGTGCCTGTAATCCCCGGGGAATGAAGGAAATGTAGGTCAATGACCTATAGTTACCTTCAGTCACGGTGATGCGCCCTCTGCTGGATGTCCTCATATGACGTTGAGCGTGGGAAAAAGTTCCCAGGCTCCAGTTCATGAGGACATCCAGCAGAGGGCACATCACCGCGACTGAAGGTAACTATAGGTCATTGACCTACATTTCCTTCATTCCCCGGGGTTTACAGGCACGAGCACAGCTGCATTAGCAGAGCTCCTGCCTGTAAAATAGTTTAACCCTTTCAGATGGATTTACATCATGGGACGTTACAGATCATCGGAGGGTAAGTATATTGTTGGTTTATTATTTTGCAAAGCGAGGGTCTTCAGGTGGATTGAGAGAACAATAAAATATTACAACAACCTGTGTGTTTATTTCATTAAAATACTTTGCAATATTGTGTGTGTGTTTTTTTTAACCATTTCATACAATTGGATTAATAATGGATAGGTGTCATAATTGACGCCTCTCCATTATTAATCTGGCTTAATGTCACCTTACAATAGCAAGGTGGCATTAACCCTTCATTACCCCATATCACACCGCTACACGGGAGTGGGAAGAGAGTGGCCAAGTGCCAGAATAGGCGCATCTTCCAGATGTGCCTTTTCTGGGGTGGCTGGGGGCAGATGTTTGTAGCCAGGGGGGGCCAATAACCATGGACCCTCTCTAGGCTATTAATATCTGCCCTCAGTCACTGGCTTTACCACTCTGGTGGAGAAAATTGCGCGGGAGCCCACGCCAATTTTTTCCGCGATTTAACCCTTAAATTTAATAGCTACAGCGCCGAAAATTTTGCACATACACACTACTAACATTAGTAGTGTGGAATATGCAAAAAAAAGGGGGCATATGACATGGTTTACTGTATGTAAACCATGTCTCATGTCGGGTTTAGGCAGGAGAAATGAAAAGCCGGCAATTGAATTACCGGCTTTTCACATATATCGCGCTGAAGTAAATATAAAAATATATAGATTTTCCATTACCTTGCATTGGGTTTCGTGTTTCGGCCGATCCCCGAACCCGACTTTTCAAGAAGATCGGCTGATTTCACTCGACTCGACTTTTGAGAAAGTCGGGTTTCGTGAAGCCCGACTCGACCTCAAAAAAGGAAAAGTCGCTCAACCCTAGTTGTGACCTTCTCTAAGGCAAAATGAAAAAAAAAATATTCCACTTTATTATTATTATTATTATTTATTTATATAGCACCATTAGTTCCATGGTGATGTACATGAGAAAGGGGTTACCTACAGAGTTATAGTCATTTACAGTAAACAAGTTTACAGTGACAGACTGGTACAGAGGGGAGAGGACCCTGTCCTTGCGGACTTACATTCTATGGGATAGTAGGGAAGAGGCCGAAGGTAGGGGGCGAGGCTGCGGCTCTGGCGATGGCGAGGCGGCAGAATGGTTATTGCAGGCTGTAGGCTTTCTTGAAGAGATGGGTTTTCAGGTTCCGTCTGAAGGATCCGAGGGTGGTGGATAATCGGACGTGCTGAGGCATGGATTTTCAGAGGATGGGGGATATTCGGGAGAAATCTTGGAGGCGGTTGTTTGAGGAACGAAGTGTGGAGGAGAGTAGGAGGTCTTGGGAGGATTTAGCATAGCTTTAATATTTTAAATAGTGAGGATAATAAACAGTTTCATTTGGTAAAGGATATGTAAATTTATAGAAGAGTTGTATACTTGAAACAAATAATCATTTTAAAGAAAACAAAATTATAATGTCATAATAAAAATAGAATTGTATAAAGAGGTTATCCGGGACTTTTATTATTTTTTGCATATCGGTCTAAAAACTGACTGGCAGGTATTTCTCAAAGGGCCACTGTCACCCCCTCCAGCCGTTATAAACTAAAAGAGCCACCTTGTGCAGCAGTAATGCTGCAGTCTAACAAGGTGGCTCTTTTAGTTTTTGATTCAGTTATTCCCTCAATAAAGCGTTTTAAAATTTGTACAAAATAACCTGTCCTTAGACCTGGAGGCGGTCCGAAGCTTCATCTGTGAATCTCCCAACGGCCGTCACTCTTCTCTTCTGGGGATGTGGTCGCCGCCCCCTGCGCGCTGTTTCTTCTTAAATCCGGCGCCTGCGCTGTGCGTGCCTGCCTGGGGCAGGCGCAGTCTTCATTGTTCGTCATAGGTCAGATGCAGGGTGCCTGACTGCGCCTGTGCGGGCAGTGTGGCCACCCTGTTGCTGAATCCCCGCACTGTGTTATACATTATGCACAGTGCGGGGCTGGGGTTCCTGGGCATGCGCACTGCGCTGTTCAGACGCTCCCCCAGCTCATACGCTCCCCCAGCTCCCCCGCCTTCCAGCGTTGTTATTTGTGGCTGCTTCATTCCAAACGCTGGCAAGGAAACCTGTATATTACGGCAACGCTGGAAGGCGGGGGACCAGGGGAGCGTCTGAACAGCGCAGTGTGCATGCCCAGGAACCCCAGCCCCGCACTGTGCATAATGAATAACACAGTGCGGGGCGGGGATTCAGCAACAGGGTGGCCACACTGCCCGCACAGGCGCAGTCAGGCACCCTGCATCTGACCTATGTCGGACAATGAAGACTGCGCCTGCCCCAGGCAGGCACGCACAGTGCAGGCGCCGGATTTAAGAAGAAACAGCGTGCAGGGGGCGGCGACCACATCCCCAGAAGAGAAGACTGATGGCCGTTGGGAGATTCACAGATGAAGCTTCGGACCGCCTCCAGGTCTAAGGACAGGTTATTTTGTACAAATTTTAAAACGCTTTATTGAGGGAATAACTGAATCAAAAACTAAAAGAGCCACCTTGTTAGACTGCAGCATTACTGCTGCACAAGGTGGCTCTTTTAGTTTATAACGGCTGGAGGGGGGTGACAGTGGCCCTTTAACTACCTGCCTGTTCTGCCGGGCACTGTGCTCTACTTGCTCAAGTGGGCATGGACTGCTCCTGCTGGCGATTTCCTTGCTTGTGCTGATGTCACATTGACAGAGTATCATTTTCTCTACAGCTCTGTTCTGTTTATGGGGCATCTCTGCCAATGTCATGCTGATTGAAAGCCGGCACCCTGATATCTAACTGTGGGGAGCAAGCTGTCCATCAGCATGACATCAGCAGTGAAGCCCCATCGACAGAACAAAGTGGAAGAGAAAGAGTTGCTTTGCTGATGAGAGATGGAATGAAGCCACAGAATCGCTGCTGGCAAATATTGTCCCGTGCAGAACAGGCAGGTAGTTAGCATCTACTTGCCTGTTAGTTCTTAGCCCCATACACTAAAATAATAAAAGTCCTGAATACTAGCTATTAATTTAGTGTGATTCTTCACTTTATCATATGGTTTATTAAGAAAAAAAGATTAAATAGAATGTCTTTCCTCATGGTATAACGGTCAATGGGATCCTGTTTAGTTGGATAACGCTAATTACCTGCAGATGTAGAGTTAATCTGCAAGTAAATAGCATTAGAAAGGTGTCTGGAGCGAATACTGAATGTGCAGCTCCTGGGAGAAAACTAACTTTTTTCCTCCTGGAATCCGTTGGTCAGTTCTGTGATAGAAAATATTTTACAATCTTTTCCTAAAATACTTTAAAATTCTGCAGCTTAAGCATTTAGGAAATATGTTACTGGAAAAAGCAAAAGTCTTACTGGTCTTCTTTACTGATTACACCCTTTGTAGGGGAATTAAAACCTGCAAAAGTGTAAAAAAATATTTTCTGTGCTCATATTTAACTGTAAAGTGTTCTTCTTGTGGGGCGTGATGAACTGATGAGCAGAGTTGTGTTAAACTTGTAAATTATTTCCACAATGAATTGTACTTAAACCTTCTGATTACATAGATTCATTCCCATGTGTTATATTTTATGAAAAAAGATCTAAAAAGTTGCACAAACCTTCTGGGAAACTGGAGCCATTTCATCAAGTTAGTACTCTGAGTCAACTATTAACCATTTACAAGGATCTACCAAAGTGCCTGTCATCTATACGAGTTATACTTAAAGGTATTTCCTAGCAGCTCAATGAATGTTAAATACATGGAAGAGTTTGGCTCAGTGACAATGCTTAGCTCATAGAAAAGCCAATTTTCCTATTTGAAAACGAGCATAACCCAAGACAAAATGCAATAAATCACAAGTGTTTTATAGAAACCTGTAAAGAAGATTAAGAGGGTCAAAAGAAGGAGGAGGTTAAAGAAAGAGTAATGGTAATCATGAGACCAGCAATGGCAGCATTGCTTGGATAATGAAAATTATGGAAATGATACAAATGGTATATATGATACTCTGTCCTTTTGAGGGTCTTTAGAATGAAATCTATTTAGGTCTCATAGGTGAACAGAAAAGAGTAATGTTCCATTCAGATATTTTAATTTTAGAGCTGGTGCCATTGTATAATGCTTTTAGCGTGTCTCTATTTTAACAATAACATACAGTATCTTACAAAAGTGAGTACATCCGTCACATTTTTGTAAATATTTTATTATATCTTTTTATGGGACAACACTGAAGATATGACAATTTGATAAATTTTTAATTAGTCAGTGAACAGTTTGTATAACAGTCTAAATTTGGTGTGGCCACCATTATTTTCAAGCACTGCCTTAACTCTCTTGGCCATGGAGTTCAGAAGAGCTTCACAAATTGCCACTGGAATTTTCTTCCACTCCTCTATGATGAAATCATGTAGCTGGTGAATGTTAGAGACCTTGCTTTCCTCCACTTTACGTTTAGGTCTGAAAACATGCTTGGCCAGTCCAACACCTTTACTCTCAGTTTTATTTGCAAGGCAGTGGTTGTCTTGGACTTGTGTTAGGGGTCGCTATCATGTTGGAAAACTGCTCTGTGGCCCAGTTTCGGAACAGACAGGATCATGCTCTGTTACTGGATATTACAGACCATGAAGGCATTCATGGTTCCATCAATGAACTGTAGCTCCCCCACAGCGAGCAGGACTTATGCAGCCTCAAACCATGACACCCCCACCACCATGCCTGACTGTAAGCAAGACACAATTGTCTTTGTACTCCTCATCTGGTTGCCACCACACACTTGGCACCATCTGAAACAAATAATTTTATCTTGGTCTCATCAGACAACAGGACATGTTTCTACTAATCCATGTCCTTATTCTGTTTGCCTTCAGCAAAGAGTTTGCAGCTTTCTTGTGCATCATCTTTACACGAGCTTCCCACTGAGATAGCAGACATGTAGAGCAATGTGATGCAGTTTGCGGTGGCGTATGGTCTGAGCACTGACAGGCTGATCCCCCACCCCTTTAACCTCTGCAGCAATATACACTCTGGAGCACATGCACTCAACTTTTTTGGTCAACCATGGCAAGGCCAATTCTTAATGGAACCTGTCTTGTTAAACCATTGTATGATCTTGGCCACCGCCATGCAGCTCAGTTTCAGGATGTTTTAAATCCTCTTATAGCCCTAGGCCATCTACACTGTGGGCAGAATTATTAGGCAAGTTGTATTTTAGAGGATTACGGTATTTTTATTATTGATCAACAACTATATTCTCAATCAACCCAAAAGACTCATAAATATCAAAGCTTAATATTTTTGGAAGTTGGCGTGGTTGAATTATTAGGCAACTTAATAAAAACCAAATATATTCCCATCTCACTTGTATATTTTCACCAGGTATACCAATATAACTGCACAAAATTTAGAAATAAAGATTTCTGACATGCAAAAACAAAAAAATCAAAAAAATTAATGACAAATATAGCAACCTTTCTTTATGATGACACTCAACAGCCTTCCATCCATAGATTCTGTCAGTTGCTTGATCTGTTTATGATCAACATTGCGTGCAGCAGCCACCACAGCCTCCCAGACACTGTTCCGAGAGGGGTACTGTTTTCCTTCCCTGTGGATCTCATATTTTATGAGGGACCACAGGTTCTCTATGGGGTTCAGATCAGGTGAACAAGGGGGTCATGTCATTATTTTTTCTTCTTTGAGACCTTTACTGGCCAGCCACGCTGTGGAGTAGTTGGAGGCATGTGATGGAGCATTGTCCTGCATGAAAATCATGTTTTTCTTGAGCGATACCGACTTCTTCCTGTACCACTGCTTGAAGAAGTTGTCTTCCAGAAACTGGCAGTAGGTCTGGGAGTTGAGCTTTACTCCATCCTCAACCCAAAAAGCTCCCACAAGTTCATCTTTGATGATACCAGCCCATACCAGTACCCCACCTCCACCTTGCTGGCGTCTGAGTCGGAGTGGAGCTCTCTGCCCTTTACTGATCCAACCTCTGGCCCATCTATCTGGCCCATCAAGAGTCACTCTCATTTTATCAGTCCATAAAACCTTTGAAAAGTCAGTCTTAAGATATTTCTTGGCCCAGTCTTGACGTTTTATCTTTTGCTTCTTGTTCAAAGGTGGTCGATTTTCAGCCTTCTTTACCTTGGCCATGTCCCTGAGTATCACAAACCTTGTGCTTTTTGTTGCTCCAGTAACGTTGCAGCTCTGAAATATGGCAAAACTGGTGGCAAATGGCATCTTGGCAGCTTCACGCTTGATTTTCTTCAATTCATGGGCAGTTATTTTGTGCCTTTTTTGCCCAACACCCTTTTTGCGACTCTGTTGGCTATTTGCCATGAAACGCTTGATTGTTTGGTGATCACACTTCAAACGTTTGGCAATTTCAAGACTGCTGCATCCCTCTGCAAGACATCTCACAATTTTGGACATTTCAGAGCCCGTCAAATCACTCTTCTGACCTATTTTGCAAAAGGAAAGGAAGTTGCCTAATAATTAAGCACACCTTATATAGGGTTTTGATGTCATTAGACAACACCCTTCCTCATTACAGAGATGCACATCACCTGATTTACTTAATTGGTAGTTGGCTCTCAAGCCTGAACAGCTTGTAGTAGGACAACATGTATAAAAAGTATCATGTGATCAAAATACAACTTGCCTAATAATTCTGCACACAGTGTAACAAGTGTTACAGCAACTGATTACCTAAAAGGCCAGAGTGCAGAAATTGGAACAGTATCAAGAAGGGTACTTTCACTATCAGTGAATATCAGCCATAGCAATAAACAGAGCTGAGGGAGGCAGATTTCCCCTAAACAACTAAAAGGAGTGTGCTATGTAGCAGTGGTGGGGGCTGATGGATTTCTCCCTGACACTCCAAGGGTTAAATGCATTTGATGTTCGTGTATGTGATAAAGCTATGATACCCACTGGGGCTGTAGTTAGCTAAGACAGGGTTAACTGTAGTGACAGGCCCAGTTTGGGAGGGGGAACTGAGAGTTGGTAGCAAGTCCAGGAAGTGACAGGCCAGGCAGTGTGTGGACAGCAGTGAGTGAAGTAGCAGGCCTGTGACTGATAGGGACAGAGTGAGCATAATCCTCGGGGAAGTGGATTGCTGAAAATACCCTTCCTTGTGATTCTGTCTAAATGGCCTGGAGCAACCTCGAGATGGATGTCGGGGACCTGGGGCACATTCATCTTGTGAAGCTATAGGGAAAGATGGACTCAGACTACATGGGGTGGAAGGTATTGCAATCCAGATATACTGCTAGAGGTGAAGAAGACTCCCTAGGGCTAGGAAAGTCAGTGAGAGGGACATGCCACCTATGCTGAGAGCCAGGGCTGAAGTTGTATCCGGTGCCTGTGGTAAAGATGACAACCTGTTGGGCCTTATTCTCTAAATCTGCCTGTATATACTGGACATACTGCTATTCACCAAGCAAAGGTTTGGTTGTTTTAATGAACCTCGTGTCTCCTGGATTCATTGATGCCCTGGTTACAGAGGAGGAATACCTGGACTCAGAAGAAGGAGAGGCCTGCAGCCCCAAAGTAAGTGTGATGCCCTTCACACATAGCAGCACACCAGGACTGGGACACGAGATGTCTGTAGGATGCCAAAGTGAGTGGGGACTGAAGTTTGCCCACAACTACCTCACTTGGGCATCTTACAGCTACATGAAAGCATTGTGTATACCGCTTCTGGAAATTTAGAGAAGTCCTATAACAACCAAAAAGGAACACCCATTGCAGTGAAGGATAATAACTAGTGATGAGCGAGTATACTCGTTAATTGAGATTTCCTGAGAATGCACGGGTGGTCTCCGAGTATTTCGGCGTGCTCGGAGATTTAGTTTATGTCGACACAGCTGCTAGACAGCTTGAATACATGTGGGGATTCCCTTAAAAACAGGCAACCACCAAATGTATTCAAGCTGTCTAGCAGCCACAATTCATGCAGCTGCGTGTCGACATAAACTAAATCTCCAAGCACGTCGAAATATTCGGAGACCACCCGAGCATGCTCGGGAAATCTCGAGTAACGAGTATACTCTCTCATCACTAATAATAACAGTATGTACAGAGCTGGAAAGCTAGAAGTATTGTGAAGAATTGTACCTATACTATTAAAATGCCATATTTAGTTGTCTCAAGGAAGAAGCCTCTGCTTGATGAAGAAGAAAAAGAAATGTATGTAAAGTATTGTGCCTGCTATCAATTGTTGAAATCCTGTTCGAAGAATTCCAGTAAAGAAATTTTAATCTTTTTAAAATAGATCCTGCTGTCACTGCAAAGCAACCCTCAGCCTACAAGTTGATCACATGCAATCTTTGCTGCTAGGCTCCCAGTTATTATTTGTAATATGCCTGGTATAACTTGAGCTTGCCTCCACTGAAGAAATGACACATTGCATACTTTCTAGTGAATCAACATAGTGTCTTTGTAACATACAGTATGGATTTGTTGAGATGCTAAATGTAGCTTGCAGTTAAATAAGATGGCTGAGGATTGCTCTTTAAAAATTCTAGTTTTATATCAATTCTGTGTGCAATTATTCTAGTCCATAACTTAAAAAAATCTGACCATATCGATTTATGTAATTTGATTAGGAAATTCCTAATGTGAAGCACGGACGAACAAATCTTGTAAAAAAACACATGGGCTGATTCATGAAAGCTTTTACAGTGGAAAACTGACATAGACGCTTTGAAAAGTAGCAAATATTTTAGCATACTGGGGAGTTTCACAAAATTTTACAACTTTTGCCATTTACACTCCAGTTTGAAGCAACTAAGTCAAAATGACAAGAGTGGGGAGCAGCTGTTCAATACGGAGCTTGGCTACATCAATTTTATTAAAGGTTCTCTCATTTCTTACACCAGAAATGCTACTTCTGTGTAAACTAGTGTAACATTTCTGGAAAGGAGCATAGATGTGATGAGCGAAATTCATTAAGTGGCGTGCGCACCTCTTAATTAATTTGGCGCATTATTCTCTAGTGAGCCTTTCATTAATACTGGAGTGTGCAATGCCAGTCTAAACGACCGTCACACTCAGCGACGCTGCGGCGATATAGACAACGAGCCGACCTAAACTAGATCGCTGGGGCGTCGCTGTTTAGGTCGCTGTAGAGACGTCAAACACAGCAACTCCAGAACGATGCAGGAGCGATCCAGTGACGTAACGGCGACTCACTTCTCGTTCTCGCTGGTTGTTAGCTCCATGTCAAACATTGCTGGCGTCGTTGCTTTTGATGTCAAACATGACGATACACGCCGACCTGGCGACGAAATAAAGTTCTGGACTTCTAGCTCCGACCAGCGATGGCACAGCGGGATCCCGATCGCTGCTGCATGTCAAACACAACGAGATCGCTATCCAGGACGCTGCAACGTCACGGATTGTTGTCGTTCTCATTGCAAAGTTACTGAGTGTGACGGTACCTTTACTGAATCGGCCCCTTTAGCTCTTGACAATGGACAAACTTAAAACTAGAGGTTAGGACTGCCTCGAATAGGGTCACCGTTACATAGTGGGATGGCTTTTACTTTTTTTGATCAAAGTTATGTGAACTAAGTACCTCATGCTATTGTCATGCACTATTGCTATTTACTTATTTAATGCAGGGAATTTGCTCATTTTGTTTTTATCTTAGTTTTTGTCTGTTTAGTGGCCAGTGTGAACATGCGCTTACACACTCCAGGCATACCATCTTATGTTCCAGTTCATTTCTTTGGGTTTTTGTTTTAAATTTTTGCACTCTCTGCAAATAAAGGTGTGGCCTCCCTTCTTTTTAGTTGGATATTACATTTATATAGCTCCTCCACGACTGGTGTCCATTAGTTGAGGTCTCGGTCCTGCTTGGCCCTTATTTAAATTTATGCAATTTGATATACGGTAAGGTTTTAATACTAGAGGTTAGAATCATCCTGTGCAGGAGAACACTTTCAAAGTTAGGGACATACAGCAGTTTATCATTTACATTCATGGTAGATAGGGTTTCTGTATCCTGAGAAGGTTCAAATGATAACACCAGAAGCTGGGAAATAAAAAGCACAAGTGAATGTGAAAGGATGTCGTTCAGGAGACATTCCTTATTTCATTGAAAGATATCTTTAATAAAGATTAAAAAATAATTGTAACAGTGCAGTATGATTAGGTTAGCTGTATACTTTATAGGCAATTTTACCATATCATTCCAAAAAGTTTAAATAAAAATTGTATCAGTTTGAGACTCTCCTTGCTCAATGTCAATGACCATCCCCATGATCCCAATGAAATATCACCCTATATACAAACCTTCTAATGCCACATCTTCAATCAAGTTTTGGGCTCCACATTCTAAAACAAATATTGGAAAGTTAAGGCCCCGTCACACTTAGCGACGCTGCAGCGATACAGACAACGATGCCGATCGCTGCAGCATCGCTGTTTAGTCGCTGTGTGGTCGCTGGAGAGCTGTCACACAGACCGCTCTCCAGCGAACAACGATGCCGAGGTCCCCGGGTAACCAGGGTAAACATCGGGTTGCTAAGCGCAGGGCCGCGCTTAGTAACCCGATGTTTACCCTGGTTACCAGTGTAAAATGTAAAATAACAAACACTACATACTCACCTTCGCGTCCCCCGGCGTCCGCTTCCTGCACTGACTGAGCGCCGGCCCTAACAGCAGAGCGGTGACGTCACCGCTGTGCTGTACTTTCACTTTCCGGCCGGCAGTCAGTCAGTGCGGGAAGCAGACGGCAAGGGACCTGACGGACACCGGAATGTGAGTATGTAGTGTTTGGTTTTTTTTTACATTTACGATGGTAACCAGGGTAAACATAGGGTTACTAAGCGCGGCCCTGCGCTTAGTAACCCGATGTTTACCCTGGTTACCAGTGAAGACATCGCTGAATCCGTGTCACACACACCGATTCAGCGATGTCAGCGGGACCTCAACGATCAAAAAAAGGTCCAGGCCATTCCGACACGACCAGCGATCTCACAGCAGGGGCCTGGTCGCTGGTACGTGTCAAACATAGCGAGATGGCTACTGAGGTCGCTGTTGCGTCACAAAACTTGTGACTCAGCAGCGATCTCGCTAGCGATCTCGCTAGGTGTGACGGGGCCTTTAGAGTTGGTTCAAAGACATGCAACTAGATAATTAAATGGCATGGGAGGTTTTTGTCACAGGAAGATTAGAAAAATTTTACTAGTTCCACTCTGAAAAAAGAAGCCTCAGAGGTGATCTCATTGATATGTATTAGTGGATATGTGGTTCATATAAATAATTGGCACATGATTTATTAATATCACATACCTTGTTAAGAGCCACAAGGCATTTATTACTGTATGTCTGGAGGAAGGATTGATACTTCCTATAGGTGGCTCTAGAGTTCTAATCCTCTTCCGCTCTGAAGAGACAATTTGCATATTTCCCAGAGGAGCCTTGCAGCTTAAAAGTCTCCTCACTTCTGCATATCGGGCATATCTCCGCAAGGACAAACACTACCCCTTGGATCCTGGTCAGACGCCTCTCACCCAGCCAAACCAGCTCTCACACTTTGCACTGATGAGGGGCAGTACCCTGAAGTGCAGTGTCTGAAATTAAGGTTTTGGCTTTTATCCCAAGTCATGTGACAAGGCTCGTTAAAGGGTCGATATTGACTTTTAGGATTGCTATTTCCTATAGGTGGGATTAGAGTTCAAGTCCTCTTCCTCTCTGAAGAGACAAATTGCATTATGTCTGGAGGAAAGACATTTTAGGTATTGTGACAATGTCACTGGTAAAGTGCTAGAGGGGAGATATGTTTCACTACGCCTAATCACGAGGAAAATAATCAGCCACACTCGTATGATTAGTGCAAAAGTATTTTTTTGTTATTATTATACAATTTTTTACACCACAGTGAATAGTTACAGTGGGGCAAAAATGTATTTAGTCAGTCAGCAATAGTGCAAGTTCCACCACTTAAAAAGATGAGAGGCGTCTGTAATTTACATCATAGGTAGACCTCAACTATGGGAGACAAACTGAGAAAAAAAAATCCAGAAAATCACATTGTCTGTTTTTTTATCATTTTATTTGCATATTATGGTGGAAAATAAGTATTTGGTCAGAAACAAAATTTCATCTCAATACTTTGTAATATATCCTTTGTTGGCAATGACAGAGGTCAAACGTTTTCTGTAAGTCTTCACAAGGTTGCCACACACTGTTGTTGGTATGTTGGCCCATTCCTCCATGCAGATCTCCTCTAGAGCAGTGATGTTTTTGGCTTTTCGCTTGGCAACACGGACTTTCAACTCCCTCCAAAGGTTTTCTATAGGGTTGAGATCTGGAGACTGGCTAGGCCACTACAGGACCTTGAAATGCTTCTTACGAAGCCACTCCTTCGTTGCCCTGGCAGTGTGCTTTGGATCATTGTAATGTTGAAAGACCCAGCCACGTTTCATCTTCAATGCCCTTGCTGATGGAAGGAGGTTTGCACTCAAAATCTCACGATACATGGCCCCATTCATTCTCTCATGTACCCGGATCAGTCGTCCTGGCTCCCAAAACTCCTCTGGATCATCCAAATGCTCTCTAGCAAACTTCAGACGGGCCCGGACATGTACTGGCTTAAGCAGTGGGACACGTCTGGCACTGCAGGATCTGAGTCCATGGTGGCGTAGTGTGTTACTTATGGTAGGCCTTGTTACATTGGTCCCAGCTCTCTGCAGTTCATTCACTAGGTCCCCCCGCGTGGTTCTGGGATTTTTGCTCACCGTTCTTGTGATCATTCTGACCCCACGGGGTGGGATTTTGCGTGGAGCCCCAGATCGAGGGAGATTATCAGTGGTCTTGAATGTCTTCCATTTTCTAATTATTGCTCCCACTGTTGATTTCTTCACTCCAAGCTGGTTGGCTATTGCTGATTCAGTCTTCCCAGCCTGGTGCAGGGCTACAATTTTGTTTCTGGTGTCCTTTGACAGCTCTTTGGTCTTCACCATAGTGGAGTTTGGAGTCAGACTGTTTGAGGGTGTGCACAGGTGTCTTTTTATACTGATAACAAGTTTAAACAGGTGCCATTACTACAGGTAATGAGTGGAGGAAAGAGAAGACTCTTAAAGAAGAAGTTACAGGTCTTTGAGAGCCAGAAATCTTGATTGTTTGTTTCTGACCAAATACTTATTTTCCACCATAATATGCAAATAAAATGTTAAAAAAACAGACAATGTGATTTTCTGGATTTTTTTTTCTCAGTTTGTCTCCCATAGTTGAGGTCTACCTATGATGTAAATTACAGACGCCTCTCATCTTTTTAAGTGGTGGAACTTGCACTATTGCTGACTGACTAAATACTTTTTTGCCCCACTGTAGGTACTACGGTAGATTAGGTATTGGTATTGGTAACGTTTTGACCCAGAAAGGGGTCTTTTTCAAACAGTACTAAGACCAGCTGTATAGAAAGTGTGCAAAAGTTGCTAGGTAGGTATCAAGATATCCAATTAGGGGCATAGGTGTCCAGGTAGTTTGGATAGAGCGCACGATGCACTTTCTGTGATAATCTCTATCCAAACTACCTGGACACCTATGCCCCTAATGGGATATCTTGATATCTGTCTAGCAACTTTTGCTCACTTTTGTGGCTGCTTGCTTTCCTTGTGATTGGTTGGAACTTTCCAGTTCAACCAGTACCATCTCTAAAGCTGAGTGCACATCTTTTCTATTTCCTTACTTCACCTAATGGCATCAGTGATATAAAATCCAGAGGTTTTTCCTCCAGCACATTAAGTGTTGTGAGGCTTAAGATAAGTTAAATAATCGACTGGTTTTTATGTGGACAACCATAAAGTGGGTGGGAGATTGTCCTCTCTCCAGCTGCAGAGCTGGCACCGCCATGTGCTGACCCTATCAAATTAGCTCATCTCTAGTCAAAAACCCCTTAAAAACCAGAAGTATTTTTGTTTTCACATTTTCATTTTTTGCTCCCCTTCTTTCCAGAGCAATAACTTTTTTATTTTTTGGTTAAAAAAAAGTCATGTGAGGGCTTGTTTTTTGTGGGATGAGTTGTACTTTTGAAAGACACCATTGGTTTTAACATATTGTGTACTGGAAAACAGGAAAACAAATTACAAGTGCTGTGAAATTGCAAAAAAAAGTGCAATCCCACAGTTTTTTTTTTGTTTTTTTTTTTACCATGTTCACTAAATTCTAAAACCGACCTGCCATTATAATTTTCCAGGTGAGTACGAGTTCATAGACACCAAACCTGTCTAGGTTCTTTTTTATCTAAGAGGTGAAAAAAAATTCCAAAATTTGTTTAAAAAAAAAAATTGCACCGTTTTCCAATACCCATAGCATCTCCATTTCTAGGGATCTCAGGTTGGGTGAGGGCTTATTTTTTGCTTGCCAAGCTGACGTTTTTAATTAT
Organism: Ranitomeya variabilis; assembly: GCF_051348905.1. NCBI lineage: Eukaryota > Metazoa > Chordata > Amphibia > Anura > Dendrobatidae > Ranitomeya > Ranitomeya variabilis. Next base: position 84,595,936 of record NC_135237.1, on the reverse strand, counting down.
ATCATTTTGGTGCAGATACGATCTTTGGATCGCCCATTATTGCATTTTAATGCAATACTTTGGTGAGCAAAAAAAAGTAATTCTGGTGTTTTAACTTTTTTTCTTGTTACGCCATTTACCGAACGAGTTAATTTTTTTTTATATTGATAGATCTGGCGATTCTGAATGCGGCAATAACAAATATGCATATGTTTGATTTTTCTGTTGTTTTATTTTGTTGTTATTTTTTTATTTTGAATGGGGCAAAAGTGGGTTGATTTGAATTTTTATATATTTTTTATTTTTTAAATATTTTAAAAAACATTTTTTTTTTACTTTTTGCATGCTTCAATAGTCTCCATGGGAGAATAGAAGCTGCACTTGTCCGATCGGCTCTGTTACATACAGGCGATGATCAAATTGCTTGTATGTAGCAGAAATGCTCACTTGCCGACCACCGGCAATTTGCAATGACAACCATAGAGGTCTCCTGGAGACCTCAGGTTGTCATGCTAACCCATCGGTAACCTACGATCACGTGACGGGGTTACCGATGGGCGGGATTGTCAGAAGCGCGAACTAAATACCACTGTCAGAGATTGGCAGCGGCATTTAATTAGTTAACAGTCGCGGGTGGATGTTGATTCCACCTGCTGCTGTTGTGGGCACATGTCAGCTGTATATATCAGCCCTCATGTGCCCGGAAAGGTACAGGCTCAGTGCCAGAGCCCACACCAAACAAGGGGAGTTCGGCATCAGCGTACTATTACTCCCAATGTCGGAAAGGGGTTAAAGATGTTGTGAGGGATACACTTTTAGTTAACCATAGACTTATAGATGTTTAAAATAACAAAATTAAATGGTTACTCTACTTCCTCGCCTCCAGCACTGCCTCTTTGATACTTATCTGGTCTTTGTTGATATGCTGAAAGGGCGACATTAAGTTAACAGTGTACATGATAGCAGCGGTCAATAATTTGGCCCCATGACTCAAACCATCAACATTGGCAGTCACTGAGCTTAGTGATTAGCTGCAGCAGTAATGTGTGCTGTCAACATGACAACATCACTGCTGCCTGTCAGCAAAGGCTAAAGCAAAGGCAGAGAGAATTTTTCTACATGGCTTTTGTCAACTAAAGCTTTATCACACATAGCCCCTTTAATCCTGGGAGTATTTTGCTTTGTGCCACATATTAAAAAAAGCAGATTCAGCATGAGCAGCCAATATATTACCATCATGTTACTCTTAGTTGTTCAGACCCTGTGAGCCTAGTCAAACAGTTTTTCTTGGGACTACATAGTCATAAAGCATTTATACACTACTATGTCCAGCTGTGCTCATTTTGGCAGCTTCAGCGCCCTTCATGGTGTTTGTCACATGGTTCTCAACAGGTTCAAACTTCATTAGACACATGCTGGTGCATAGATCTTAGTATAACTTTGTTGGATTTATTGGTAGACTTTTGTAATTTCCATAGAAACACAAAGCAATCTAATGATAACATTACAGAACTTCTCAATAATCCCACGACACCAGTCAGCGTAATGATACAGCATAAAAATATCCATATAGGAAATTTCTCATTATACTCTTTCTTATTCTATCACTGTAGAAATAAATAAAAAAGAAATATTAAGCCAAACAAATCAAATTAAAAAAACATTCTTCTTTTCCATTGGGGAGTTACTATTAGTCATTTATTACTTTGCCTGATTTATAGATGGGAGACCCTGGAAAATGTGGGTATTTGAATAAACTCAGCGTTTTTATTACTGTTCATTTTTTACATTATTAAAGTGTTCCCCATCTTACTGCAGATATATATATATATATATATATATATATATATATATATATATATATATATACAGTATATATATATATATATGGATGTACTGTTATTAACAGGCATTGATGTCTTAGCCCAGTGACCTGTTCGGAAATTACTTTAACTTTGGCTGTAAATATGTGAATAGTTTGCATATAAAGGCAAGCGATCAAGAAAGCATATCCGATCAGCTGTGGATAAATCCTTCTACCATAATGTACATTTAAGTACACTAGTTTGAGGAGTACGGTAAATTAATTTGTTGGTAGTGACAAGCCAATCTTTTTAAATGTTAATTCGCCAACACTGACAAATTTTGACGGGAAATTTTACTTGCAGCAAATAGATTTGCTTCAAATCAGCGACTCTCATATTTCTCTCTCTCCCTATCAATTAAATCAGTATTATTATAGTTTTATGGCTTTCTCTCCCTAAATTTATAATTAAGTTGTGAGCTGTAACATCCTCTCACCACCCTGATTCACCACAAAGTGGCTGCTTAATTTCCTGCTTGTGATTTTATGTAGGCTACAGTAGGCTATAGTATGCCATGCAAAGTGATAGTGGCAAGATATTTCTGGTGAAGTCCATTGGAGGTCATGTAATGCTTCTATGATTAAAATCTACTGCAATGGGTAAAAGGATAGCAACCATTTTAGATGATTCACACAAGGGAATCACTTTTTGTTTGAATTGCATGGCTTCAGCAAATTCCTAAAAATTAAAAACAAATTTAATTTGCATTTATTCGATTTATTAATCTCTAGTATTTTGCCATCTAATTTATTATTGGTAATGGATGAGTGGGAGTAAACTTTATAAAATTCAAACAAAAATTGACACCAAAAATTGTGCTGCATAAATATACACCAATCAGCCACGATATTAAAACCATTGGCAAATTAATTGAACAGTATTGATTGTTTGGTAATAAAACTTGTGAAGGGATGGGAATTATCTGGCAGCAATTGTACAGTCAGGTCTTGAAGTTAACATCTTGGAAGCAGTAAAAATTGGGATGTTTGCGAATCTGAGCAACTTTGATGTGTTGAGTTGTGATGATTGTGACTGTCAGAAAATGTCTAAAATTAATTTGTACCCTGGGATACAGTGGTTAGTGCCAACTAGAAGGGGTTCAAGTGAGAAGAACCAGTAAACTTGTCTAATCTAATGCAATTTGTTCTATTCATGGCCAGATTTTCATATTATAATTCAGCATTTCCTGTATAATAAGCTTACCAATCTGCTGACTATGGACTCAATAAGTATTCCCGGTATAGACATACCTGGAAGATAGCCGTAGGCACTACTATAAATTGTGGTGCACAAGTAGGTGCCCAAACCGTACTTATGTTGTGGATAAACTTGGCACACACGTGGTCAAATGAAAGTGAGATTTAATTGAAAGAGAGTACATACAATATTGATGTTTTGGTCTCAGATTAGACCTTCATCAATGTACCTCTCAGAGTATTTCACAGATTGACGTTCTAATAGGAGATTAATCCCTCTGCTTGTGGCTGGTACAGCTATAAATAGCAGGCTACACTTGGTGCCGGTGCTGTGCTATGCGGACGCGGCATCCACCGCTCGTCCTGAGTGTCCAGGACGAGCGGTGGATGCCGCGTCTGCATAGCACAGCACCGGCACCAAGTGTAGCCTGCTATTTATAGCTGTACCAGCCACAAGCAGAGGGATTAATCTCCTATTAGAACGTCAATCTGTGAAATACTCTGAGAGGTACATTGATGAAGGTCTAATCTGAGACCAAAACGTCAATATTGTATGTACTCTCTTTCAATTAAATCTCACTTTCATTTGACCACGTGTGTGCCAAGTTTATCCACAACATAGGTATAGACATACCATGATACACATATCTGACAATTTTGTGATTTTAGACTGGTGCTGAAAGATATATAATGTCTAATACATACTGTACATTGCTCTGTGTTTATAAACTATTTGGCCAACAAAGTGTGTGAATTTCCTTCATGCCTGACAGTTTTTTGTTTTAGTGGTGTAGTTTAGTTCTTCTGAAGCAGTTACAAATGTAGAATTAAGTATATATTTTAATATGTTAAAGTTGTTAGGCAGCCGAAAACGGATCAGGTAAGGTATACTATGTAACTCCAATGCCGGCTTCCCTGCATGGCTCCTCTTCCTCCTCCATGCAGGGACGCCAACATACTTACCGCCCTGGCCTATTTTCCGCTTGCGCTAACATGTTCTTAGAGTGGTAGCGCCCTAAGTTTCAAAATGACCCCAGCTAATAGCAGGGACATTTGTATCCCGTGTAGTAGTATCTGAACCGAAACCCCTGGTTCTTGTGTGGCTAGGGCCTGAACCTGAAATCGCACCCAGCTGTCCCTTGAACCCAAACGCCGCACCTGGTGGTCCCTGTAGCCTGAAGCCACATTGGCGGTACCTGAACCCTGAAGCCGCATCAGCGGTACCTGAACCCTGAAGCTGCACCAGCGGTACCCAAACCTGTAATTGTTCCGTTAGTACTAGAACCTGCGCAAAGACGACAAGAGACCCCCTAGTAGACCAATAGTCTCCAGTATTGGCAATATATGTGAGAAGGCAAGTGAGTACCCGGATTTCTTTTTGCAACCTATAGCCTCTTCCTTACCATCCTTTGTTAGAGACTCTGCTCACTTTATTAAAATCTGTGGCGCTATTGAATTACCAGCAGAATTTTATCTAGTGACCTGTGACATGGAGTCCAATATTAGCCACAGTGATGAAATTAATGCGGTGACCTTCTTTTTGAACAAAAACAGACATACGGATCGTGGACACGACTCTTTTCTTATAGATCTTTTGAAATTTGTCCTCCATCATAACTTTTTCTTATTCGATAGGGTATTTTTCCTACAGACGTCAGGAGTAGAGTTGAGCGACTTTCATTTTTTTAAGATCGAGTCGGGTTTTGTGAAACCCGATTTTGTCCAGAGTCGAGTCGAGTGCAGTCGGCCGATTATCGCTAAAAGTCGGGGATCGACCGAAACACGAAACCCAATGCAAGTCAATGGGGAAGCATAGTCGGCAGTGAGTGGAGGCCAGGAAAACACCTACAGTGCCCATTTTAATGCCAAAAACATCCATTCTTGTTTCTGAAGCTTGTCAATCTTAATTAACTTTATAATAATAGTTGGGCATAGGGAATTGGGGGTCATTTGGCAAAAGTTGTGGGGGGAGTAGGGCCGGCTCAAGTTTTTCGTGGGCCCAGGAAATGCGGACTACGTCACGGCGGTGTTGCAGGGAAAGGTAAGTATTTCAACGTTGCAAGTGCTGTGATCCTGAGCAAGCAGGGGGGGCCCACTCGTTCGCATTGGCACTGGCACAGGGCCCCTCAAAGTACAGCGATGTGTGTTTGCATGGCGGGGGCGCCTCCCACCAGCAGCGACACTTTTGCGTACTCTGAGGGGCCCTGTGCCAGTGACGTCGCCAACGAGTATGCCCCCCCACCTGATGAAGGAACCTGCACTTTCATCTGCACCTTCCTCTCTGTCCCTGTGTAAGGTGGTATAACATGCGGGAAGGGGAACCTTACTTTCAGCAGGGTCAGATTCTGGCTGTGTAGAGTATAAGGGGAATGTAGTGGTCTAGGTCAATGTACCAGCAGACTCATCTAGCAGTGGCTGGGCAATGGGCAGGATGAGGAGGAAACAGATATAGGGCCAAAGAATAAAGTAGGCTAAATGCAGTTCAAAATTGGTAACAGGACTAAACAGGCGGCATTGCTTTGTTCAGTGGAGTAGCAAACCCAAGAGCAGCAGACACTGTTTCAAGGGCATAACCACACTAGTAGGCCAAATGCAGTTTAATATCTGATAGTATAGGGCGAAAGCCAGAATGTGGAAGCTCAGCTTTGTTCAGTTGAGGACAACACCAGGCAGGGGCAGACAGACACCTTTAGTAGGCCGGAACAGCCAATTGCATTTTTAAAAATGGTAATTTGGAACTGAAGGTAGAAGCTCAGCTTTATTCAGTTGAGGACAACACCAGGCAGGGGCAGACATTCACCTTTAGTAGGCCGGAACAGCCAATTGCATTTTTAAAAATGGTAATTTGGAACAGAAGGTTGAGGCTCAGCTTTATTCAGTTGAGGACAACACCAGGCAGGGGCAGACAGACACCTTTAGTAGGCCGGAACAGCCAATTTTTTAAAAAAACAGCAGTTAGTAAGAGGCAGAAGGTAGAAGCTCAGCTTTATTCAGTTGAGGACAACACCAGGCAGGGGCAGACAGACACCTTTAGTAGGCCGGAACAGCCAATGGCATTTTTAAAAATGGTAATTTGGAACTGAAGGTTGAAGCTCAGCTTTATTCAGTTGAGGACAACACCAGGCAGGGGCAGACATTCACCTTTAGTAGGCCGGAACAGCCAATTGCATTTTTAAAAATGGTAATTTGGAACAGAAGGTTGAGGCTCAGCTTTATTCAGTTGAGGACAACACCAGGCAGGGGCAGACAGACACCTTTAGTAGGCCGGAACAGCCAATTGCATTTTTAAAAATGGTAATTTGGAACAGAAGGTTGAAGCTCAGCTTTATTCAGTTGAGGACAACACCAGGCAGGGGCAGACAGACACCTTTAGTAGGCCGGAACAGCCAATTTTTTTAAAAAAACAGCAGTTAGTAAGAGGCAGAAGGTAGAAGCTCAGCTTTATTCAGTTGAGGACAACACCAGGCAGGGGCAGACAGACACCTTTAGTAGGCCGGAACAGCCAATGGCATTTTTAAAAATGGTAATTTGGAACTGAAGGTTGAAGCTCAGCTTTATTCAGTTGAGGACAACACCAGGCAGGGGCAGACATTCACCTTTAGTAGGCCGGAACAGCCAATTGCATTTTTAAAAATGGTAATTTGGAACAGAAGGTTGAGGCTCAGCTTTATTCAGTTGAGGACAACACCAGGCAGGGGCAGACAGACACCTTTAGTAGGCCGGAACAGCCAATTGCATTTTTAAAAATGGTAATTTGGAACAGAAGGTTGAAGCTCAGCTTTATTCAGTTGAGGACAACACCAGGCAGGGGCAGACAGACACCTTTAGTAGGCCGGAACAGCCAATTTTTTAAAAAAACAGCAGTTAGTAAGAGGCAGAAGGTAGAAGCTCAGCTTTATTCAGTTGAGGACAACACCAGGCAGGGGCAGACAGACACCTTTAGTAGGCCGGAACAGCCAATGGCATTTTTAAAAATGGTAATTTGGAACTGAAGGTTGAAGCTCAGCTTTATTCAGTTGAGGACAACACCAGGCAGGGGCAGACATTCACCTTTAGTAGGCCGGAACAGCCAATTGCATTTTTAAAAATGGTAATTTGGAACAGAAGGTTGAGGCTCAGCTTTATTCAGTTGAGGACAACACCAGGCAGGGGCAGACAGACACCTTTAGTAGGCCGGAACAGCCAATTGCATTTTTAAAAATGGTAATTTGGAACAGAAGGTTGAAGCTCAGCTTTATTCAGTTGAGGACAACACCAGGCAGGGGCAGACAGACACCTTTAGTAGGCCGGAACAGCCAATGGCATTTTTAAAAATGGTAATTTGGAACTGAAGGTTGAAGCTCAGCTTTATTCAGTTGCAGCTTCTTGGCAATAATATAAAGAAGACGAGACAGGACAACACTCGTTGGATGCCATATCTGTGTTTTCACTGGAAAAAAAACTGTCAGTTAACTACTTGTAGGAGAAAGTTTTTGTAGCTGGAGGCCACTTTTTGTATTGTACCAGTTTTCTGTTGTATGTTTGGAACTGAAGGTTGAAGCTCAGCTTTATTCAGTTGAGGACAACACCAGGCAGGGGCAGACACCTTTAGAAGGACGGAACAGCCAATTTTTTTAAAAACAGCAGTTAATCAGAGCCAGAAGGTAGAAGCTCAGCTTTATTCAGTTGAGGACAACTTGAACTAGGGACTGCAGACAGACTTTGCAGGCTGTCCCCTGTGTGGACCATGCATCCAATACATTAACCCATTTAGCCACAAAGGACACGTAACCTTCCGTGGCCAGGCCTACAGGTCCATGTGTCTGTTGTCAGGTATACCTTTGGACTGACAAATTGACAGAATGCAAGGACAATGCGGTCTTTAACATGCAGGTGGAGGGGTGGGATGGCTTTTCTCGCAAAAGAATTGTCAACTGGGTAGCTCATAGCGTGGTATATCGTAGTTCATCCTGGCTTTATTAATATTAAATTAAATAAAAAAATAGGCTCTAGGCACTTTATTATTGGTTCCAGGGGTACACGGGCAGCAGTGGTCAGGTGAGTGGAGGCCTAGTGGAAGGAGGGACCTTAGACAGGCTTCGAAGGCCTAACATAATAAAATGGGCTGGCGGTAGGCACTTTATTATTGGTTCCAGGGGTACACGGGCAGCAGTGGTCTGGTCAGTGGAGGCCTAGTGGAAGGAGGGACCGCAGACAGGCTTCAAAGGCCTAACATAATAAAATGGGCTGGCTGTAGGCACTTTATTATTGGTTCCAGGGGTACACGGGCAGCAGTGGTCAGGTGAGTGGAGGCCTAGTGGAAGGAGGGACCGCAGACAGGCTTCGAAGGCCTAACACAATAAAATGGGCTGGCTGTAGGCACTTTAAAATTGGTTCCAGGGGTACACGGGCAGCAGTGGTCTGGTCAGTGGAGGCCTAGTGGAAGGAGGGACCGCAGACAGGCTTCGAAGGCCTAAAATAACAAACAATAGGCTCATGGCAGTTTTACAGCGGTTACATGGATACACGGGCAGCTTGGTGGTGAGTGGAGGAGTATTTAAAGTAGGGACCGCAGACAGGCTATCAAAGGCCTAAAATAACAAACAATAGGCTCATGGCAGCTTTACAGCGGTTACATGGATACACAGGCAGCTTGGTGGTGAGTGGAGGAGTATTTAAAGTAGTGACCGCAGACAGGCTATCAAAGGCCTAAAATAACAAACAATAGGCTCATGGCAGCTTTACAGCGGTTACATGGATACACAGGCAGCTTGGTGATGAGTGGAGGAGTATTTAAAGTAGGGACCGCAGACAGGCTATCAAAGGCCTAAAATAACAAACAATAGGCTCATGGCAGTTTTACAGCGGTTACATGGATACACGGGCAGGCAGCTTGGTGGTGAGTGGAGGAGTATTTAAAGTAGGGACCGCAGACAGGCTATCAAAGGCCTAAAATAACAAACAATAGGCTCATGGCAGCTTTACAGCGGTTACATGGATACACAGGCAGCTTGGTGGTGAGTGGAGGAGTATTTAAAGTAGGGACCGCAGACAGGCTATCAAAGGCCTAAAATAACAAACAATAGGCTCATGGCAGCTTTACAGCGGTTACATGGATACACAGGCAGCTTGGTGGTGAGTGGAGGAGTATTTAAAGTAGGGACCGCAGACAGGCTATCAAAGGCCTAAAATAACAAACAATAGGCTCATGGCAGTTTTACAGCGGTTACATGGATACACGGGCAGGCAGCTTGGTGGTGAGTGGAGGAGTATTTAAAGTAGGGACCGCAGACAGGCTATCAAAGGCCTAAAATAACAAACAATAGGCTCATGGCAGTTTTACAGCGGTTACATGGATACACGGGCAGGCAGCTTGGTGGTGAGTGGAGGAGTATTTAAAGTAGGGACCGCAGACAGGCTATCAAAGGCCTAAAATAACAAACAATAGGCTTATGGCAGTTTTACAGCGGTTACATGGATACACGGGCAGGCAGCTTGGTGGTGAGTGGAGGAGTATTTAAAGTAGGGACCGCAGACAGGCTATCAAAGGCCTAAAATAACAAACAATAGGCTCATGGCAGCTTTACAGCGGTTACATGGATACACAGGCAGCTTGGTGGTGAGTGGAGGAGTATTTAAAGTAGGGACCGCAGACAGGCTATCAAAGGCCTAAAATAACAAACAATAGGCTCATGGCAGCTTTACAGCGGTTACATGGATACACGGGCAGGCAGCTTGGTGGTGAGTGGAGGAGTATTTAAAGTAGGGACCGCAGACAGGCTATCAAAGGCCTAAAATAACAAACAATAGGCTCATGGCAGCTTTACAGCGGTTACATGGATACACAGGCAGCTTGGTGGTGAGTGGAGGAGTATTTAAAGTAGGGACCGCAGACAGGCTATCAAAGGCCTAAAATAACAAACAATAGGCTCATGGCAGCTTTACAGCGGTTACATGGATACACAGGCAGCTTGGTGGTGAGTGGAGGAGTAGTGCAAGGAGTGTCTGTCCCAGTACTCCCAAAATATAAATAGATGTTAATGTCTCGCAAAACAACCAAAACAAAAAAAAAGGTGGCATACTTAGGTACAGGGGTGGGCTCATCTACTGAGTTTCTGACATAGTAATTTGGCAGTAACTATTTAATGGTGCCAATATAGGACACAGACACAGACTACTTTAAGTTGCATCATAGATGTCTACAAATTTGTATTGTCAGTGCCAGACATTGAATGATGTCAGCGAATAGACTAAAGATTGGTGGAGCTGTGCGACATAATTTTGCACGTGGTAGAGCACATTTTGAGCTGGGGTAGGGGGGAACTCTCTTGAGGCCGGCGGGACCACCCCAGGGCCCCTCATGTTACAACGGTGTGTCTGACGTTGGGTGCGCACCACCACCGCCAGAGACACTACATTGTACTATGAGGGACCCAGTAGCAATGCCGTCAACCAAAAGCGAGCACACCCACCTCTTCAGACAAACAGCAGTCTCACGGGTGCTTGCTCCAAGTCGCGATACCACGGCCCCGTGTGGGGAGTTTGGCCATTTAGGGAGGTGTAAACATGTCGTATGCTGTACAATCAGCTGCAGCAAATTAGACATTAGAAAAGTAATTCACAGGCAAGAGCTTTTCATAGGAAAGCTAGGTGTCGGCCGGGCAAGGTGGGGCAAAAGATTTCGAAATCCAGTTGTGGTTCATTTTAATGAATGTTAGATCGTCAACATTTTGGGTAGCCAGACGAGTCCTTTTTTCGGTTAATATTGAACCTGCAGCACTGAATACTCTTTCTGATAGGACACTTGCTGCCGGGCAAGCAAGCTCCTGCAATGCATATTCTGCCAATTCTGGCCAGGTGTCTAATTTGGAGGCCCAGTAATCAAATGGGAATGACGGTTGAGGGAGAACATCGATAAGGGATGAAAAATAGTTAGTAACCATACTGGACAAATGTTGTCTCCTGTCACTTTCAATTGATGCAGCAGTACCTGTCCTGTCTGCGGTCATAGCAAAATCACTCCACAACCTGGTCAGAAAACCCCTCTGTCCAACGCCACTTCTGATGTGTGCACCCCTAACACTCCTAGTCTGCTGCCCCCTGGAGCTCGTGTGAGAACGATCACGTGCGCTGTGTGCTGGGAATGCCTGAAGCAAACGGTCAACAAGAGTTGATTGTTTGGTTGCTAATATTAGTTCCAAGTTCTCATGTGGCATAATATTTTGCAATTTGCCTTTATAGCGTGGATCAAGGAGGCAGGCCAACCAGTAATCGTCATCGTTCATCATTTTCGTAATGCGTGTGTCCCTTTTTAGGATACGTAAGGCATAATCCGCCATGTGGGCCAAAGTTCCAGTTGTCAAATCTCCGGTTGTGATTGGTTGAGGGGCAGTTGCAGGCAAATCTACGTCACTTGTGTCCCTCAAAAAACCAGAACCCGGCCGTGACACGCAACCAATTTCCTGTGCCCCCGGGAAAGGTTCGGCATTAAAAATATACTCATCCCCATCATCCTCCTCGTCCTCCACCTCCTCTTCGCCCGCTACCTCGTCCTGTACACTGCCCTGACCAGACAATGGCTGACTGTCATCAAGGCTTTCCTCTTCCTCTGGTGCAGACGCCTGCTCCTTTATGTGCGTCAAACTTTGCATCAGCAGACGCATTAGGGGGATGCTCATGCTTATTACGGCGTTGTCTGCACTAACCAGCCGTGTGCATTCCTCAAAACACTGAAGGACTTGACACATGTCTTGTATCTTAGACCACTGCACACCTGACAACTCCATGTCTGCCATCCTACTGCCTGCCCGTGTATCCTCCCACAAATAAATAACAGCACGCCTCTGTTCGCACAGTCTCTGAAGCATGTGCAGTGTTGAGTTCCACCTTGTTGCAACGTCTATGATGAGTCGATGCTGGGGAAGGTTCAAAGACCGCTGATAGGTCTGCATACGGCTGGCGTGTACAGGCGAACGTCGGATATGTGAGCAAAGTGCACGCACTTTGAGGAGCAGGTCGGAGAACCCAGGATAAGTTTTCAATAAGCACTGCACCACCAGGTTTAAGGTGTGAGCCAGGCAAGGAATGTGTTTCAGTTGGGAAAGGGAGATGGCAGCCATGAAATTCCTTCCGTTATCACTCACTACCTTGCCTGCCTCAAGATCTACTGTGCCCAGCCACGACTGCGTTTCTTGTTGCAAGAACTCGGACAGAACTTCCGCGGTGTGTCTGTTGTCGCCCAAACACTTCATAGCCAATACAGCCTGCTGACGCTTGGCAGTAGCTGGCCCATAATGGGACAACTGGTGTGCAACAGTGTCATCTGCCGATGGAGTGGTTGGCAGACTGCGTTCTGTGGAAGAGCTGTAGCTTCTGCAGGAGGACGAGGAGGAGGAGGAGGAGGGGGTGCGAACGCCTACAGCCAACTGTTTCCTAGACCGTGGGCTAGGCACAACTGTCCCTAAATTGATGTCGCCTGTGGACCCTGCATCCACCACATTCACCCAGTGTGCCGTGATGGACACATAACGTCCCTGGCCATGCCTACTGGTCCATGCATCTGTAGTCAGGTGCACCTTTGTACTCACAGATTGCCTGAGTGCATGGACGATGCGCTGTTTAACATGCTGGTGCAGGGCTGGGATGGCTTTTCTGGAAAAAAAGTGTCGACTGGGTAGCTCGTATCGTGGTTCAGCGTACTCCATCAGGGCTTTGAAAGCTTCGCTTTCAACTAACCGGTAGGGCATCATCTCTAACGAGATTAGTCTAGCTATGTGGGCGTTAAAACCCTGTGTACGCGGATGCGAGGATAAGTACTTCCTTTTTCTAACCAGAGTCTCATGTAGGGTGAGCTGGACTGGAGAGCTGGAGATCGTGGAACTTTCGGGTGTGCCGGTGTACATGGCAGACTGAGAGACGGTTGGAGACGGTATTGTTTCCGCCGGTGCCCTAGATGCAATATTTCCTCCTACAAAACTGGTGGTTCCCTGACCCTGACTGCTTTTGGCTGGCAAAGAAACCTGCACAGATACTGCCGGTGGTGCGGAATATGGTGGCCTTACAGTGACGGAAGGGATGTTGCGTTGCTGACTAGCTTCATTGGCCGAGGGTACTACAACCTTAAGGGACGTTTGGTAGTTAGTCCAGGCTTGAAAATGCATGGTGGTTAAGTGTCTATGCATGCAACTAGTATTTAGACTTTTCAGATTCTGACCTCTGCTTAAGCTAGTTGAACATTTTTGACAGATGACTTTGCGCTGATCAGTTGGATGTTGTTTAAAAAAATGCCAGACTGCACTCTTCCTAGACTCGGATCCCTTTTCAGGGATTGCAGACTGAGCTTTAACCGGATGGACACGCTGTCCTCCAACAGGTTTTGGCTTTGACACGCGTTTTGGGCCAGATACGGGCCCGGCAGATGGAACCTGTTGCGATGTTGATGCCTGCTGCGGCCCCTCCTCCACCTCCGCTTCTGAACTACTGCCGCCTGCACCCTGTTCCCCCAATGGCTGCCAATCGGGGTCAATAACTGGGTCATCTATTACCTCCTCTTCGAGCTCGTGTGCAACTTCGTCTGTGTCACTGTGTCGGTCGGTGGTATAGCGTTCGTGGCGGGGCAACATAGTCTCATCAGGGTCTGATTGTGGATCTGTACCCTGAGAGGGCAATGTGGTGGTCTGAGTCAAAGGAGCAGCATAGTACTCTGGCTGTGGCTGTGCATCAGTGCACTCCATGTCAGAATATACTTGTAATGGGCATGGCCTGTTAAATGTTTCACTTTCTAAGCCAGGGACGGTATGTGTAAAGAGCTCCATGGAGTGACCCGTTGTGTCGCCTGCTGCATCCTTCTCTCTTGTTGTAGTTTTTGCTGAGGAGGACAAGGAAGCGACTTGTCCCTGACCGTGAACATCCACAAGCGACGCGCTGCTTTTACATTTACCAGTTTCGGAAAAGGAGGCAAAAGAGCTAGAGGCTGAGTCTGCAATGTAAGCCAAAACTTGCTGTTGCTGCTCCGCCTTTAAAAGCGGTTTTCCTACTCCCAGAAAAGAGAGCGTTCGAGGCCTTGTGTAGCCTGACGACGAAACTGGCTCCACAGCTCCAGACTTAGGTGGAATATTTTTATCCCCACGACCACCTGATGCTCCACTACCACTACCATCATTACCAGCTGACAATGAACGCCCACGACGACCTCTTGCACCAGACTTCCTCATTGTTTTAAAATCTTAACCAAAGTAACTTTATTTGTTGCTGTCAAACAACTTACACGGTGAGCTATAACTTCAGTATGATTTCAATATCCCTTAACAGGTTGGTGAGACCACAAGGAAAATCAGGCACAATGTTACACACTCTGTTTTCTGTGGCACAAAATCACAGAGATGACACACACGCAGGACTGTCACTCAAGCACTAATGTCAATATTAATCTCCCACCTAATTTATTTTTTTTTTTTTTTCAGGGAGACTTTAGAAACCAAATAATATTAAAAAAACCAAAAAAATAAATAGGCTTTCTATGGCCCACTGAATGAGAGAGAGGTGGCACACCCAGGAGTCAAGACTGGCACACAAGCTGAAAGGGCAATATTACTCTCCCACTGTTTTTTTTTTTTTTTTTTTTTTTCAGGGAGACTTTAGAAACCAAATAATAAGAAAAAAAATAAATAAATAAATAGGCTTTCTATAGCCCACTGAATGAGAGATAGCACACACAGCAGTGGCACACAAGCCCTGACTGAGGCCAATATTTTTCTACCACTGATTGATGTAGTGTTTTTGTGTTGAGGTAGATTTTAGAACACAAATCAAGGAAAAAAAAAAATGCTTTCTATGGCCCACTGAATGAGAGAGGTGGGACACCCAGGAGTCAAGACTGGCACACAAGCTGAAAGGGCAATATTACTCTCCCACTGTTTTTTTATGTATTTTTTGTTTTTTAAGGGAGACTTTAGAATCCCAATAATATTTAAAAAAAAAAATAAATAGGCTTTCTATGGCCCACTGAATGAGAGAGGTGGCACACCCAGGAGTCAAGACTGGCACACAAGCTGAAAGGGCAATATTACTCTCCCACTGTTTTTTTATGTATTTTTTGTTTTTTAAGGGAGACTTTAGAAACCCAATAATATTTAAAAAAAAAATAAATAGGCTTTCTATGGCCCACTGAATGAGAGAGGTGGCACACCCAGGAGTCAAGACTGGCACACAAGCTGAAAGGGCAATATTACTCTCCCACTGTTTTTTTAAGTTTTTTTTTTATTATTTTCAGGGAGACTTTAGAAACCAAATAATATTAAAAAAACCAAAAAAATAAATAGGCTTTCTATGGCCCACTGAATGAGAGAGAGGTGGCACACCCAGGAGTCAAGACTGGCACACAAGCTGAAGGGCAATATTACTCTCCCACTGTTTTTTTAAGTTTTTTTTTTTTATTTTCAGGGAGACTTTAGAAACCAAATAATATTAAAAAAACCAAAAAAATAAATAGGCTTTCTATGGCCCACTGAATGAGAGAGAGGTGGCACACCCAGGAGTCAAGACTGGCACACAAGCTGAAAGGGCAATATTACTCTCCCACTGTTTTTTTTTTTTTGTTTTTTTTTCAGGGAGACTTTAGAAACCAAATAATAAGAAAAAAAAAAAATAAATAAATAGGCTTTCTATAGCCCACTGAATGAGAGATAGCACACACAGCAGTGGCACACAAGCCCTGACTGAGGCCAATATTTTTCTACCACTGATTGATGTAGTGTTTTTGTGTTGAGGTAGATTTTAGAACACAAATCAAGGAAAAAAAAAAAAATGCTTTCTATGGCCCACTGAATGAGAGAGGTGGCACACCCAGGAGTCAAGACTGGCACACAAGCTGAAAGGGCAATATTACTCTCCCACTGTTTTTTTATGTATTTTTTGTTTTTTAAGGGAGACTTTAGAAACCCAATAATATTTTAAAAAAAAAATAAATAGGCTTTCTATGGCCCACTGAATGAGAGAGGTGGCACACCCAGGAGTCAAGACTGGCACACAAGCTGAAAGGGCAATATTACTCTCCCACTGTTTTTTTAAGTTTTTTTTTTTATTTTCAGGGAGACTTTAGAAACCAAATAATATTAAAAAAACCAAAAAAATAAATAGGCTTTCTATGGCCCACTGAATGAGAGAGAGGTGGCACACCCAGGAGTCAAGACTGGCACACAAGCTGAAAGAGCAATATTACTCTCCCACTGTTTTTTTTTTTTTTTTTCAGGGAGACTTTAGAAACCAAATAATAAGAAAAAAAATAAATAAATAAATAGGCTTTCTATAGCCCACTGAATGAGAGATAGCACACACAGCAGTGGCACACAAGCCCTGACTGAGGCCAATATTTTTCTACCACTGATTGATGTAGTGTTTTTGTGTTGAGGTAGATTTTAGAACACAAATCAAGGAAAAAAAAAAAATGCTTTCTATGGCCCACTGAATGAGAGAGGTGGCACACCCAGGAGTGAAGACTGGCACACAAGCTGAAAGGGCAATATTACTCTCCCACTGTTTTTTTAAGTTTTTTTTTTTTATTTTCAGGGAGACTTTAGAAACCAAATAATATTAAAAAAACAAAAAAAATAAATAGGCTTTCTATGGCCCACTGAATGAGAGAGAGGTGGCACACCCAGGAGTCAAGACTGGCACACAAGCTGAAAGGGCAATATTACTCTCCCACTGTTTTTTTTTTTTTTTTTTTTTTTCAGGGAGACTTTAGAAACCAAATAATAAGAAAAAAAATAAATAAATAAATAGGCTTTCTATAGCCCACTGAATGAGAGATAGCACACACAGCAGTGGCACACAAGCCCTGACTGAGGCCAATATTTTTCTACCACTGATTGATGTAGTGTTTTTGTGTTGAGGTAGAATTTAGAACACAAATCACGGAAAAAATAAATAGGCTTTCTATGGCCCACTCAGTGAGAGATGGCACACACAGGGATGGCACTGTAGCAGAAATGCCAATCTTAATCTCCCACAAAAAAAAAAAAAAACAGGGACTGTCCTACAATTACTATCTCCCTGCAGTAATCTAAGCCAGGTATGGCAGGCAGCAATAGGAGTGGACTGATGCACAAATTAAATAAAAAGTGTGGACAAACAAAAAAGATAGCTGTGCAGAAAGGAACAAGAGGATATGTGCTTTGAAAAAAGCAGTTGGTTTGCACAGTGGCGTACACACAGCAATACAGCTATCACGGAGCCTTCTAGGGCAGCCCAATGAGCTACAACGCTGAGGAAAAAAAAAATAAAAAATAGCTTCCACTGTTCCTGCACACCGAAGGTGGTGTTGGACAGTGGAAATCGCTACAGCACAAGCGGTTTGGTGGTTAGTGGACCCTGCCTAACGCTCTCCCTGCTTCTGACGAAGCGGCAGCAACCTCTCCCTAAGCTCAGATCAGCAGCAGTAAGATGGCGGTCGGCGGGAACGCCCCTTTATAGCCCCTGTGACGCCGCAGACAGCAAGCCAATCACTGCAATGCCCTTCTCTAAGATGGTGGGGACCAGGATCTATGTCATCACGCTGCCCACACTCTGCGTTCACCTTCATTGGCTGAGAAATGGCGCTTTTCACGTCATTGAAACGCGACTTTGGCGCGAAAGTCACGTACCGCATGGCCGACAAGCACAGGGGTCGGATCGGGTTTCATGAGACGCCGACTTAGCCAAAAGTCGGCGACTTTTGAAAATGATCGACCCGTTTCGCTCAACCCTAGTCAGGAGTGGCGATGGGGTCTAAGTGTGCGCCAGCCTATACAAATATCTTCTTAGGCTGGTGGGAAAAAAATGTTGTATACCCATCCAGGACCTTTCAAAATCAGGTCCGCTAGTGGCACAGTTATATAGATGATATATTCCTCTTGTGGATGGGTACCAATGATGGGAGCATTGGGTTT
This sequence comes from Ranitomeya variabilis, assembly GCF_051348905.1. Classification (NCBI taxonomy): domain Eukaryota; kingdom Metazoa; phylum Chordata; class Amphibia; order Anura; family Dendrobatidae; genus Ranitomeya; species Ranitomeya variabilis. The sequence continues at coordinate 84,577,990 of NC_135237.1, read as the reverse complement.
CTTAATGAACTTAACATCAATTCTTGCAACATTTTTCTTACACATTCTATTTCCAACAGCTCTATCACCATTTTGGATTTGAGGATATTTATACAGAACCATCAGCTGGCTACTGACCTATACCACAAACCAACTGCAACAAACTCGCTTTTGGAATTCAACAGTTTTCATCCTTGGCACACTAAGGTGGGTATACCCACGGGACAATTCTTGCGTATGAGACGCGATTGTACCCTTGACTAGGACTTTTTGCTGCAGGCTCAGGATCTTACGGGACCGTTTTAAATGGAGGAGTGTTGTGAACTCCGTTTTCAGGTTCCCTCTTGTGGTCACAGATGGTATTGTGTGACTTTGGTTTTTTGGCTCCCCCTGGTGGTTTGGTTTATTATCCTGCGGGTCTGCTGGATCAGCTGCCTCATTATTCACCAGGGAGGTTCCTATTTAGCTCTGCTTCACTTCCACTTGTTGCCGGCTGTCAATGTATTCAGTGCTATTCTGATTACTCCTGATTATCTCGTTTTCTGCCTCTTCAGGATAAGCTAAGTTCTGTTTGAATATTTTTTGCTCATCTGCCTGCAATATTATTTCTGTGTATGATGAGTCTAGTCCAGCTTGCTAATATGTGATTTCTTTTTGCTGGTAAGCTCTGGGGTACAGAGTTGCTTCCCCCACACCGTTAGTTGGTGCGGGGGCTCGAGCAATCTCTGCGTGGATATTTTGAATAGGGTTTTTTTATTGACCGCACAGTTCCCTTCCTATTTTCTGCTATCTACTATTAGCGGGCCTCATTTGCTAAATCTGATTTCATCTCTGCGTTTGTGCTTTCCCCTTAACTCACCGTTAATATTTGTGGGGGGCTATTCTATATCTTTGGGGTCATTCCACTGAGGCAAGAGAGGACTTTCTTTCCCTCCAGGAATAGTCAGTTTCTCAGGCCGTGACGAGACGTCTAGGATTTTTAGGTAACGTTCCACGGCTGCCTATAGTTGTTTGCGGATAGGATCAGGTTGCGGTCAATCTAGTTACCACTTCCCCAGAGCTAGTAGTCTGTTCAGTTACTTAGCTAGTCCGACCTGCGATCCTTGCCACTACGATCATAACAGTACAGCCGGCCTATAAAGTGTTAATTGCATGGCAGAAGCAGGAGAAAAGAAGCTTGGAGATATTTTTTTTTTTTTTTTTGCTGCCGTGTGTCTAGCTGCTGTGTGTCTGGCTTCTCTCCTCCTCTTAATCTTGGTGTGGCTCTGAGTTCAGCTGCTGATATGGATATCCAGAGTTTAGCCTCCAGTGTAGATCATCTTGCTGCAAGGGTACAAAGTATTCAGGATTTTGTTGTGCACAGTCCTATGTCAGAGCCTAGAATACCTATTCCGGAGTTGTTTTCTGGAGATAGATCTAGGTTCCTGAATTTTAAGAACAATTGCAAGTTGTTTCTTTCTTTGAAACGTCGTTCCTCTGGGGATTCTGTTCAGCAAGTTAAGATTATTATTTCTTTCTTGCGTGGCGATCCTCAAGATTGGGCTTTCGCATTGGCTCCAGGGGATCCTGCATTGCTCAGTGTGGATGCGTTTTTTCTGGCCCTTGGATTGCTCTATGAGGAACCTAATCTGGAGAACCAGGCTGAAAAAGCGTTGTTGGCCCTCTCTCAGGGGCAAGATGATGCAGAGGTGTACTGCCAGAAATTTCGGAAATGGTCGGTGCTTACTCAATGGAATGAGTGTGCCCTGGCTGCAAATTTCAGAAAAGGTCTTTCTGAAGCCATTAAGAATGTCATGGTGGGGTTCCCTACACCTGCAGGTCTGAATGAGTCAATGACTCTGGCCATTCAGATTGATCGGCGTTTGCGGGAGCGCAAACCTGCACACCATTTGGCGGTGTCTTCTGAACAGACACCTGAGTCTATGCAATGTGATAGAATTCTGACCAGAAGTGAACGGCAAAATTATAGACGGCAAAATGGGTTGTGCTTTTACTGTGGTGACTCAGCTCATGTTATCTCAGCATGCTCTAAGCGCACAAAAAAGATTGATAAATCTGTCACCATCGGTACTTTACAGCCTAAGTTTATTTTGTCTGTTACCCTGATTTGTTCCCTGTCATCTTACCCGGTTATGGCTTTTGTGGATTCAGGTGCTGCCCTGAGTCTGATGGATTTGTCATTTGCCAGGCGCTGTGGTTTTGTTTTGGAGCCTTTAAAATTCCCTATTCCACTAAGGGGAATTGATGCTACACCATTGGCTACGAATAAACCTCAGTACTGGACACAAGTGACCATGTGCATGACTCCTGTTCATCAGGAGGTGATTCGCTTTCTTGTATTGCATAATTTGCATGATGTTGTCGTGTTGGGCCTGCCATGGTTGCAGACTCATAATCCAGTCCTGGATTGGAAAGCAATGTCTGTGTCAAGTTGGGGTTGTCAGGGAATTCATGGCGACGCTCCTGTGGTGTCAATTGCTTCATCCACTCCTTCTGAGGTCCCTGCGTTTTTGTCAGATTACCAGGATGTATTTGATGAGCCCAAACTCAGTTCTCTACCTCCTCATAGGGATTGTGATTGTGCTATAAATTTGATTCCTGGTAGTAAGTTTCCTAAGGGACGACTTTTCAATTTGTCAGTGCCGGAGCATGCTGCTATGCGGAGTTATATAAAGGAGTCTTTGGAGAAAGGACTTATTCGCCCCTCCTCCTCCCCTCTTGGTGCGGGGTTCTTTTTTGTGGCTAAGAAGGATGGTTCCTTGAGACCTTGTATTGATTATCGCCTTCTAAACAAAATCACGGTCAAATTTCAGTATCCTTTGCCATTGTTATCTGATCTGTTTGCTCGCATTAGGGGGTCTAGTTGGTTCAACAAGATAGATTGTGGTGCCTATAACCTTGTGCGTATTAAGCAGGGTGATGAATGGAAAACTGCATTTAATACGCCCGAAGGCCATTTTGAGAACTTGGTGATGCCTTTTGGACTTTCTAACGCTCCTTCTGTCTTTCAGTCCTTTATGCACGACATCTTCCGCGAATATCTGGATAAATTTATGATTGTGTATCTGGATGATATTCTGTTTTTTTCGGATGATTGGGAGTCCCATGTTAAGCAGGTCAGGATGGTGTTTCAGGTCCTGCGTGCCAATGCTTTATTTGTGAAGGGCTCAAAATGTCTTTTTGGAGTCCAGAAGGTCTCTTTTTTGGGTTTCATTTTTTCTCCTTCTGCTATTAAGATGGACCCAGTCAAGGTTCAGGCTATTCATGACTGGACTCAGCCTACATCTGTTAAGAGTCTTCAGAAGTTCTTGGGTTTTGCTAATTTTTACCATCGCTTCATCGCTAATTTTTCTGGTGTTGTTAAGCCATTGACGGATTTGACCAAGAAGGGTTCTGATGTTACTAATTGGTCTCCTGCGGCTGTGGAGGCCTTTCGGGAGCTGAAGCGCCGGTTTTCTTCGGCTCCGGTCTTATGTCAGCCAGACGTCTCCCTTCCTTTCCAGGTCGAGGTTGATGCTTCTGAGATTGGAGCGGGGGCTGTTTTGTCGCAGAGAAGCTCTGATGGCTCTGTGATGAAGCCATGTGCTTTCTTTTCAAGAAAGTTTTCGCCTGCCGAGCGGAATTATGATGTTGGTAATCGGGAGTTGTTGGCTATGAAGTGGGCATTTGAGGAGTGGCGACATTGGCTCGAGGGAGCTAAGCATCGTGTGGTGGTCTTGACTGATCACAAGAATTTGATTTATCTCGAGTCGGCCAAGCGGCTGAATCCTAGACAGGCTCGTTGGTCGTTGTTTTTCTCTCGTTTTGATTTCGTGGTCTCATACCTGCCTGGTTCGAAGAATGTGAAGGCTGATGCTCTTTCTAGGAGTTTTGTGCCTGACTCTCCTGGTGATTCAGAGCCAGCTGGTATCCTCAGAGAAGGGGTGATTTTGTCTGCCATCTCCCCAGATTTGCGACGAGTGCTGCAGGAGTTTCAGGCGGATAGACCTGACCGTTGTCCACCGGAGAGACTGTTTGTCCCGGATAGATGGACCAGCAGAGTTATTTCCGAGGTTCATTCTTCGGTGTCGGCAGGCCATCCTGGGATTTTTGGTACCAGAGATTTGGTGGCTAGGTCCTTCTGGTGGCCTTCCTTGTCGCGGGATGTGCGTTCCTTTGTGCAGTCTTGTGGAATTTGTGCTCGGGCTAAGCCTTGCTGTTCTCGTGCCAGTGGCTTATTGTTGCCTTTGCCTGTCCCAAAGAGGCCTTGGACGCACATTTCCATGGATTTTATTTCAGATCTCCCTGTCTCTCAGAGAATGTCGGTCATTTGGGTGGTGTGTGATCGTTTTTCTAAAATGGTCCATTTGGTGCCCTTGCCTAAGTTGCCTTCCTCCTCCGAGTTGGTTCCTCTGTTTTTTCAAAATGTGGTTCGTTTGCACGGGATCCCTGAAAATATTGTTTCCGACAGAGGATCCCAGTTTGTGTCTAGATTTTGGTGGACCTTTTGTGCTAAGATGGGCATTAATTTGTCTTTTTCGTCGGCCTTCCATCCTCAGACGAATGGCTAAACCGAGCGCACTAATCAGACTTTGGAAACCTATTTAAGATGTTTTGTTTCTGTTGATCAGGACGACTGGGTGACTTTTTTGCCATTGGCCCAGTTTGCCCTTAATAATCGGGCTAGTTCTGCTACTTTGGTTTCGCCTTTTTTTTGTAATTCAGGGTTTCATCCTCGTTTTTCCTCGGGTCAGGTGGAGTCTTCTGACTGTCCTGGAGTGGATGTTGTGGTGGATAGGTTGCATCAGATTTGGAATCATGTGGTGGACAATTTGAAGCTGTCACAAGAGAAGGCTCAGCGCTTTGCCAACCGCCGTCGCTGTGTGGGTCCCCGACTTCGCGTTGGGGATTTGGTGTGGTTGTCTTCTCGCTTTGTTCCTATGAAGGTCTCCTCTCCTAAGTTTAAGCCTCGGTTTATCGGTCCTTATAAGATTTTGGAAGTCCTTAACCCTGTGTCATTTCGTTTGGACCTCCCGGCATCGTTTGCTATTCATAATGTGTTCCATCGGTCGTTGTTGCGGAGGTATGTGGTGCCTGTGGTTCCTTCGTTTGAGCCTCCTGCCCCTGTGCTGGTTGAGGGAGAATTGGAATACGTGGTGGAGAAGATCTTGGATTCTCGTGTTTCTAGATGGAGGCTTCAGTATTTGGTTAAGTGGAAAGGCTATGGTCAGGAGGATAATTCCTGGGTTGTCGCCTCTGATGTTCATGCGGCCGATTTGGTTCGTGCCTTCCATGTGGCTCACCCTGATCGCCCTGGGGGTTTTGATGAGGGTTCGGTGACCCCTCCTTAAGGGGGGGTACTGTTGTGAACTCCGTTTTCAGGCTCCCTCTTGTGGTCACAGATGGTATTGTGTGACTTTGGTTTTTTGGCTCCCCCTGGTGGTTTGGTTTATTATCCTGCGGGTCTGCTGGATCAGCTGCCTTGTTATTCACCAGGGAGGCTCCTATTTAGCTCTGCTTCACTTCCACTTGTTGCCGGCTGTCAATGTATTCAGTGCTATTCTGATTACTCCTGATTATCTCGTTTTCTGCCTCTTCAGGATAAGCTAAGTTCTGTTTGAATATTTTTTGCTCATCTGCCTGCAATATTATTTCTGTGTATGATGAGTCTAGTCCAGCTTGCTAATATGTGATTTCTTTTTGCTGGTAAGCTCTGGGGTACGGAGTTGCTTCCCCCCCACCGTTAGTTGGTGCGGGGCTCGAGCAATCTCTGCGTGGATATTTTGAATAGGGTTTTTTTATTGACCACACAGTTCCCTTCCTATTTTCTGCTATCTAGTATTAGCGGGCCTCATTTGCTAAATCTGATTTCATCTCTGCGTTTGTGCTTTCCCCTTAACTCACCGTTAATATTTGTGGGGGGCTATTCTATATCTTTGGGGTCATTCCACTGAGGCAAGAGAGGACTTTCTTTCCCTCCAGGAATAGTCAGTTTCTCAGGCCGTGACGAGACGTCTAGGATTTTTAGGTAACGTTCCACGGCTGCCTATAGTTGTTTGCGGATAGGATCAGGTTGCGGTCAATCTAGTTACCACTTCCCCAGAGCTAGTAGTCTGTTCAGTTACTTAACTAGTCCGAAATGCGATCCTTGCCACTGGGATCATAACAGAGGAGCTACCCTAAACGGGTAATATCTACAGCTTTTCAACGAGTTAGACAGCATGATCAAGCATCTCTTTTGTCATCTGGATGACATTGCCAGGAACCACGGATGAGATTTATTACAGATTATAACAGCAATTGGCAGCAGGTGAGAGATATTCTGTCCAGGCATTAACCTATACTTAGAGTGGATGTCCAAGCGAGCGAGGTCACTAGCGAGAGGCCATTACTAACAGCTAAAAGGGCCCCTAACCTATGGGATTTGTTGACCAGGAGCCATTTCTCCAGGCCAACTACTAAATTAAATAGGGGCATAATTTTGAAAGGATCATTTCCATGTAGGGATTGTAACATCTGCCCCTTTATGACTCCAACCCGAGACACATTTATGAATACGGTGAATCATAAAAGTCATCCATTAAAGATGTATATTATTGCAAATCTAGGGATGTCATTTATGCCCTTATTTGTCCCTGCAATAAGACGTATGTGGGGCAAACCTCCCAAGAGTTGAGGAGGAGGGCCCAGAAACATATATCCACAATAAATTTGGCGGCCATGGATTTTAGGAAGGGCAAGGCTCTGACTCCTGCAGCCGCTCATTTTTTAGCGGCACACAGGGGTCTCTCCTTGGATTTGAGGATCATGGGATTACAGAAGGTCCTTTCCGGTGGCAGGGGAGGTGACATACATAAACATCTACTACGAACAGAATCCAGGTGGATTTATGAACTTCAATCAGTGGCACCTATAGGGTTGAAAGAGGAGCTTCTGTTCACTGGTTTTCTGGGATGAATCACGACAAGGTTGTATAAATATCTGTTGCTGATATACTCACTCCTGCATTTTATATCCATAATAGGAGGTAAATGGAACGGCCTTTGAGACATATTCCTTGGACATCATGGAATTCCAGACACTTGACATGACTCGTGTGGCCACCGGATGGTTCATCATTATCCTCACCTTCTCCTCCCCCCTTCCTTCATGGACGAAATTTACCTATATGGGACAACAGGATCAACATATTTGATAATGGGAGGATATTGGAAAGTCTCTAATGAAATAGGATACCGGTGAATGCGGACAACTCTCTAGCGAGCCTATATTTGACACTTATGGATACTAGACCAGTGATCTGGAAGGTCACCATACTGGTGGGTATGGACAACATACAGAAATAGTATACTTATCAGGACACATGATGAGAAGTGAATATATAAGTGGAAGTGGATGTTTCCTCCAGCTAATCATATGGATGGAATCCAGGAAGATTATGAACTCTGTGGTTATTCCATTGGGAAATATATGGAAGGACAACTCTTTGGGCCCACCATATGGATGACATCCATGAAGGCCATGCACTTTCTGGTCATCCTATTGGGGAGCATACAAATAATTTACCTAAGGAATTTCTTAAAGAAGCTATTGTTCTTCACCTTCATATAATATTTGCAGCAGGTATATACTGGGTATGACATATCTGCTCATATCTTTATGTGTTGATAATAAAATTATGTGGCGTTATTTATTCAGGATTTTATATTTGTATTTAGACTATCTTCTAGTCTTTATTTTTGATATTGTATGTCCTTCTTGCCACTTTCTTATTTCCTGTTACTTTGGTTTATCAGCACCTTGATTCATATTAATAAATGCAAGCTTGCTGATGCCTAGGTAAATTATGCCCGATGTGATTATAATGAATTTCCCTATGGACACTTGCTCTTCTTATCGATCTATCTATCTGGTACTAGCTCATGCACACATTCTTCTCCTTTTCTGCTTCTCTACTACTTCTCATACTTTATTGGCGCATGTGCACCGTGACTGTGTATTGAGCCGTGAGTAGACATGCACGGTTCCTTGCCTAGGCTACGGGATATACTTCCGCTCGGCAGCCAATTCCCCTCCTACCTCTTATGTGACCAGCATCTACTCCAGCATCCTCTCCTGTTATGACCCCAATGGCGAGGGTCTCAGAGATATCAGCAAGTCTGCAAAGTACAAAAATCCAGCTCATAGGGCAGTGGTAACTGGGTTGACCATATATCTACTCCTAACGCCAACCCTAGAAGTAGCCGGGGAACATGCCTACGTTGGTCGCTAGATGTCTCGCGCCAGCCGGAGAGCTAACTACCCCTAGAAGAGGAAAACAAAGACCTCTCTTGCCTCCAGAGAAAGGACCCCAAAAGTAGGATACAAGCCCCCCACAAATAATAACGGTGAGGTAAGAGGAAATGACAAACACAGAGATGAACTAGGTTTAGCACAGAGAGGCCCACTTACTAATAGCAGAATATAGTAAGATAACTTATATGGTCAACAAAAACCCTATCAAAAATCCACGCTGGAGATTCAAGAACCCCCGAACCGTCTAACGGCCCGGGGGGAGAACACCAGCCGCCCTAGAGCTTCCAGCAAGGTCAGGATACAGATAATATACAAGCTGGACAAAAAATGCAAACAATAACGAATTGCAAAAAGCAAAAAAGCAGACTTAGCTTAATCAAGCAGGAACCAGGATCAGTAGACAAGAGCACTACAGATTAGCTCTGATATCAACGTTGCCAGGCATTGAACTGAAGGTCCAGGGAGCTTATATAGCAACACCCCTGACCTAACGACCCAGGTGAGCATAAAAGGAATGACTGACAAACCCAGAGTCAAATCACTAGTAGCCACTAGAGGGAGCCAAAAAGTAAATTCACAACAGTACCCCCCCCTTAGTGAGGGGTCACCGAACCCTCACCAAGACCACCAGGGCGATCAGGATGAGCGGCGTGAAAGGCACGAACTAAATCGGCCGCATGCACATCAGAGGCGACCACCCAGGAATTATCCTCCTGACCATAGCTCTTCCACTTGACCAGGTACTGAAGCCTCCGCCTGGAGAGACGAGAATCTAAGATCTTCTCCACCACGTACTCCAACTCGCCCTCAACCAACACCGGAGCAGGAGGCTCAGCAGAAGGAACCACAGGCACAACGTACCGCCGCAACAAGGACCTATGAAATACGTTGTGAATGGCAAACGACACGGGAAGATCCAGGCGAAAGGATACAGGATTAAGGATCTCCAATATCTTGTAAGGACCAATGAATCGAGGCTTAAATTTGGGAGAGGAGACCTTCATAGGAACAAATCGAGAAGACAGCCATACCAAATCCCCAACACGAAGTCGGGGACCCACACCGCGGCGGCGGTTGGCAAAACGCTGAGCCTTCTCCTGTGACAACTTCAAGTTGTCCACCACATGATTCCAGATCCGCTGCAACCTATCCACCACAGAATCCACCCCAGGACAGTCAGAAGGCTCCACATGTCCCGAGGAAAAACGAGGGTGGAAACCAGAGTTGCAGAAAAATGGCGAAACCAAGGTGGCAGAACTAGCCCGATTATTAAGGGCAAATTCAGCCAACGGCAAGAAGGTCACCCAATCATCCTGATCAGAAGAGACAAAACACCTCAAATACGCCTCCAGAGTCTGATTAGTTCGTTCCGTTTGTCCGTTAGTCTGTGGATGAAAAGCGGACGAAAACGACAAATCTATGCCCATCCTACCACAAAAGGATCGCCAGAACCTGGAAACAAACTGGGATCCTCTGTCCGACACAATATTCTCAGGAATGCCGTGCAAACGAACCACGTTCTGGAAGAACACAGGAACCAGATCAGAAGAGGAAGGCAGTTTGGGCAAAGGAACCAGATGGACCATCTTGGAGAAACGATCACATATCACCCAGATGACAGACATGCCCTGAGACACCGGAAGATCCGAAATGAAATCCATAGAGATGTGTGTCCAAGGTCTCTTCGGGACAGGCAAGGGCAAGAGCAACCCGCTGGCACGAGAACAGCAAGGCTTAGCTCGAGCACAAGTACCACAGGACTGCACAAATGACCGCACATCTCTTGACAAGGAAGGCCACCAAAAGGACCTGGCCACCAGATCTCTGGTGCCAAAAATTCCCGGGTGCCCTGCCAACACTGAGGAATGAACCTCGGAAATGACTCTGCTGGTCCATTTAGCAGGCACAAACAATCTGTCAGGTGGACAAGAGTCAGGCCTACCAGCCTGAAATCTCTGCAACACACGTCGCAGATATGGAGAAATAGCTGACAGGATAACTCCTTCCTTAAGAATACCCACAGGTTCAGCGACTCCAGGAGCATCAGGCACAAAGCTCCTAGACAGAGCATCGGCCTTCAAATTCTTAGAACCTGGTAAATACGAAACCACAAAGTCAAAACGGGAGAAAAACAATGACCAGCGGGCCTGTCTAGGATTCAGGCGTTTAGCAGACTCGAGGTACATCAGATTTTTGTGATCAGTCAAGACCACCACACGATGCTTAGCACCCTCGAGCCAATGACGCCACTCCTCAAACGCCCACTTCATGGCCAACAACTCCCGATTGCCCACATCATAATTTCGCTCTGCCGGCGAAAACTTCCTAGAGAAAAAGGCACAAGGTCTCATAGTAGAGCAACCAGGGCCTCTCTGCGACAAAACGGCCCCTGCCCCAATCTCCGAAGCATCCACTTCAACCTGAAAGGGAAGTGAGACATCAGGCTGGCACAAAACAGGCGCTGAAGTAAACCGGCGCTTCAACTCCTGGAATGCCTCCACGGCAGCAGGAGCCCAGTTAGCCACATCAGAGCCTTTCTTGGTCATATCCGTCAACGGTTTAACAACGCTAGAAAAATTAGCGATAAAACGACGGTAGAAGTTAGCAAAACCCAAGAACTTCTGAAGACTCTTAACTGACGAGGGTTGAGTCCAATCATGAATAGCTCGAACCTTGACTGGGTCCATCTCCACAGCAGAAGGGGAAAAAATGAACCCTAAAAAGGGAACCTTCTGTACACCAAAGAGACACTTTGAGCCTTTAACAAACAAAGAATTTTCACGCAAAATCTTGAAAACCATCCTGACCTGTTCCACATGCGAGTCCCAATCATCAGAAAAAACCAGAATATCATCCAGATAAACGATCAAAAATTTATCCAGATACTTCCGGAAAATGTCATGCATAAAGGACTGAAAAACTGAAGGTGCATTAGAGAGCCCAAATGGCATCACCAAGTACTCAAAATGACCTTCGGGCGTATTGAATGCGGTTTTCCATTCATCTCCTTGCTTAATGCGCACAAGGTTGTACGCACCACGAAGGTCTATCTTGGTGAACCACTTGGCACCTTTAATCCGGGCAAACAAGTCTGACAACAACGGCAAAGGATACTGAAATTTGACAGTGATCTTATTCAAAAGCCGATAGTCAATACAAGGCCTCAAAGATCCGTCCTTTTTAGCCACAAAAAAGAATCCCGCACCAAGAGGGGAAGAAGAAGGACGGATATGCCCCTTCTCCAGAGACTCCTTGATATATGAACGCATCGCGGTATGTTCAGGTACCGACAGATTAAACAGTCTTCCCTTAAGAAACTTACTGCCTGGAATCAAATCTATTGCACAGTCACATTCCCTATGAGGAGGCAATGCACTTGACCTAGACTCGCTGAAGACATCCTGATAATCAGACAAATACGCCGGAACTTCCGAAGGCGTAGAAGTAGCAATAGACACGGGCAGGGAATCTCCATGAATTCCATGACAGCCCCAACTTGACACTGACATTGCCTTCCAGTCCAAGACTGGATTATGGGTCTGTAACCATGGCAACCCCAAAACAACCAAATCATGCATCTTATGCAGAACAAGAAAACGTATCACCTCCCGATGTTCAGGAGTCATGCACATGGTAACCTGTGTCCAAAACTGCGGCTTATTTTCTGCCAATGGCGTAGCGTCAATACCCCTAAGAGGGATAGGATTTTCTAATGGCTCAAGAACAAAACCGCAACGCTTGGCAAATGACAGATCCATAAGACTCAGGGCAGCACCTGAATCTACAAACGCCACGACAGGATACGATGACAGTGAGCAAATCAAAGTTACAGATAGAATGAACTTAGGTTGCAAATTACCAATGGCGACAGGACTAACAACCTTAGTAAGACGCTTAGAGCATGCTGAGATAACATGTGCAGAATCACCACAGTAGTAACACAAGCCATTCTGGCGTCTATGAATTTTCCGCTCATTTCTAGTCAGGATTCTATCACATTGCATTAAATCAGGTGCCTGTTCAGATAACACCATGAGGGAATTTGCGGTTTTGCGCTCCCGCAACCGCCGGTCAATTTGAATCGCCAGGGCCATGGAATCATTCAGACCTGTGGGAATGGGAAAACCCACCATCACATTCTTAATGGCTTCAGAAAGGCCATTTCTAAAATTTGCAGCCAATGCACACTCGTTCCACTGGGTCAGCAAGGACCATTTCCGAAATTTTTGGCAATACACCTCAGCCTCGTCCTGGCCCTGAGACATAGCCAGCAAGGCTTTTTCTGCCTGAATCTCAAGATTGGGTTCCTCATAAAGCAAACCGAGCGCCAGAAAAAACGCATCAATATCAGCCAATGCCGGATCTGCTGGCGCCAGCGAGAAAGCCCAATCCTGAGGGTCGCCCCGTAAAAAAGAAATAACAATTTTCACTTGCTGAGCGGAGTCTCCAGAGGAACAGGGTCTCAGGGACAAAAACAATTTACAATTATTCCTGAAATTTCTAAACTTAAATCGGTCTCCGGAAAACAGTTCAGGAATCGGTATCTTAGGTTCTGACATAGGATTTCTGGTAACATAATCTTGTATGCCCTGCACACAAGCAGCAAGCTGGTCCACACTTGTAATCAAGGTCTGGACATTCATGTCTGCAGCAATCACAAGCCACTCAAAGGTAAAGGGGAAAAGAAAAAAAAAAATGAGAAAGAGAAAAAAAAACTCAGAACTTTCTTTCTTATAATCCCACTTCTGCAATGCATTTAACATTTAGTACTGGCCTGGCAAACTGTTATGACCCCAATGGCGAGGGTCTCAGAGATATCAGCAAGTCTGCAAAGTACAAAAATCCAGCTCATAGGGCAGTGGTAACTGGGTTGACCATATATCTACTCCTAACGCCAACCCTAGAAGTAGCCGGGGAACATGCCTACGTTGGTCGCTAGATGTCTCGCGCCAGCCGGAGAGCTAACTACCCCTAGAAGAGGAAAACAAAGACCTCTCTTGCCTCCAGAGAAAGGACCCCAAAAGTAGGATACAAGCCCCCCACAAATAATAACGGTGAGGTAAGAGGAAATGACAAACACAGAGATGAACTAGGTTTAGCACAGAGAGGCCCACTTACTAATAGCAGAATATAGTAAGATAACTTATATGGTCAACAAAAACCCTATCAAAAATCCACGCTGGAGATTCAAGAACCCCCGAACCGTCTAACGGCCCGGGAGGAGAACACCAGCCGCCCTAGAGCTTCCAGCAAGGTCAGGATACAGATAATATACAAGCTGGACAAAAAATGCAAACAATTACGAATTGCAAAAAGCAAAAAAGCAGACTTAGCTTAATCAAGCAGGAACCAGGATCAGTAGACAAGAGCACTACAGATTAGCTCTGATATCAACGTTGCCAGGCATTGAACTGAAGGTCCAGGGAGCTTATATAGCAACACCCCTGACCTAACGACCCAGGTGAGCATAAAAGGAATGACTGACAAACCCAGAGTCAAATCACTAGTAGCCACTAGAGGGAGCCAAAAAGTAAATTCACAACACTCTCCCTCTAGCACAGTGGTATGTTATTTAGTTAAATTGATGATATATTTAAACCGGGTATATTCACCTTAGAGACTCACTTCCCCTGACGAAGCTGCTGCGGCAGCGATACGCGTGGGGCTTCCCTCACTCCCCACTCTACTCTTGGGTCATTGAACCAGCTTGACTCCATTCTTTGGAGCCGATCTTAGAGCCTGGCACATGGCGATTTTGATGCATTGGACATCTCGGCTTATCTACCTATTCTAAGCATGCCATTCCAATAACAGGCCTCTGTGAACACTTATCAGGTTGTATCCATGTATATACTCATGTGAATGTTATTTTGGGATGTTATTAATGTCCACCATACATGGCATTTACTCAGGGTGCCTTTTGGTTTGTGTATTACACACATGTTTCTTTAAAACTTCAGATGTATATAACCGGTATGTTAGGATTCATTTATTGATATAAGTAGGATTTTCTACATGCATTTTTCTATACAACAGGCTCTGCTATGTATATATAGTTTTGCTTGAATAGGCTGTGTATAAGGATCCAAATCCTCCCCAAAATATCAAACCTTATGGTTATCAAAGGAGGATTTCTCCTTACACCTCTAATGAGGTCCGATATCAACTATTAACGCCAAAATTGACTACTAATAATTAATATCCACTTAATACCACAACGTTATCTTTACCTTATACTATACACTAACTGATATCTATTCCTTATACTATATACTAACTAAAGGGTATTTATTACACACGCACAAGTCTGCAGTCTATAACATACATATATATTTATACCCAAGCTGGCGACTATAAATATATATATATACACAATATACGGATATTACAACTCTAATACAGTAATACCACTACAGTACACAGTGATATCCCAACAGTATCACACAGTAATAACCAACAATATCCTGTAATATCACAACAATATCACCACAATATAAAAGCCCACAATTTACTGCCCGATTACCCAATCACACATACAATATCAGCCCTCCCAGTAAGAAAAGGGGATACAGATATACTCAACCACCATGTGGATCAATGATCATTCCAGCATGCAGGCACAGCAAAAGAGGCAGAGCACATGTGTCTTGTGCCTTTTATGTCCAGCTAGAAGAGGTGTGTCCCCAGGTGTGTCCCCAGGTGTGTGGGGATGAGGTCACAAATTTATTGTCCACTGGCCTAAGTCCTAAATGAAACCTGATATACCAGCTTAAGAAGGGGGCTACTGAGTACATGTGGGGGAATTATATATCACTAAACACATCTCTACGTAAAGATATACATTTTTGAGCACTTCCCTTCTACAGGCTCTTAATTGATTAAGATGCATATACATCCAACAGTGGGGATGTGGTTTTGGTGTTTACAAATTTTGAAATGTTTTTAGATGTGTTGACTAAGGTGTTAATAAAGGTTCTTGTATTTTTTCATATGTGGCTGTGCATACCTTCATTAGTCTAGTCTTTCTTTAGTTTCCCATGTCAGGTTTCATAGACTAGGTATAGCACCCCCCCTTTTTTTCATGTACTATCTTTATATTGACAACAGTGCACCCTTTCCCTCTTTCTTTGTAGTCTTTGTTAGTGTATCTGAGTCAATACTGTCGGAGACTGTTTGAGTATCTTAATCCAGCCCTGTCTCCGTGTCAGTATCCGTTCTGCCTGAAGATCCAGACCCTGTGAAGTCTGAAAAGTCTGTTCATGTGAGGCTGAGTCCTGGAGCTGCAGTATCGGGGACTGCCTAGGAATGGTACCTGGCTGCTACATGCAGCTAAAGCCTTACTCCGCCCTCATGAGCTCCAGTGAAAACTAGGTATTCGCTTAGCTACACCCTTCCTAGGTAAGCCAAGCCCCGTGGCATAGTGGGTTCATGAACCAGGTGTGGCACACGAGTGTGTGACAGTTTGCTCAGGCCATGGGCCCTGCTGATCCCATGGCCCTTTGCCCTCTGAGATATATCTACAGTTGTTTCACCAGCAAGAGCAGCAGGAAAAAATGTTGTTCTATCTACAAACAGTGGATGCCTGATTTGAAACAATGATGTCAGCTGCTCGAGCCCAATTGCAGTACATGAGGCCATGTCTATTCAGCCTGTAACTAAGGGCCCCTTCACACTGGTCGATTCTGCTACGATTACGACGCATTTGCGTCATATTCGACATCGCAGTACGAGCTCGTAGCCAGCGGTCACACTCTACGATGTTAACGCTTTTTCTGACGTAGTTGCGATGTGAACGTCACGCGTCGCAATCGTACGCTACCCTTCACACCGCCATAGTCCTACGACTCCGAGCGTGACGTATTACCAGCATGGGCGTGCTAAAACGTCACGCCCAATCAGGAGACAGGTATGCGGAAGCCCAACCCACGTAGTCGCATTACGAGCTCGTATGACCGCCGTCACATACTACGATTTCGACCGCCACAGCGAGACATTTACGACGAAAGAAAGTTCTGCTCTTTCTTTCACATCGTACGATGCTGGGCTGCGTCGCAGATCGTAACGCCATGTCACACTTTGCAACCTCGGAACGAGGACGGATAAACGTCACAAATCGAACGCTCGTTCAGACTTTGATTGCACAGTGTGAAGGGGCCCTTACACCTGAAGTTGAATCTATTCTGTCTGATCTGCCACGTTACGATGGGGATTCAAAACAGTGCCGTGGGTTCCTAGAGCAGTGCATGCAGCAAAATGACCTCTTGGGCCTTTCGGAAGTGCATTGAACAGCAGGGTGGATTGTTGCTGAGGGAAAAAAAATCTCTTTAAATCTTCTGCTTAGCAAGTGTGAACAAGCTGAGTGTGACCTGAGCCTAAGAGTGAACGGCGGTAAGTGTGTGACTTGTGATTCAGTGACTTTGGATTCAGGGAGTTTCCAAGGGAGGAATTACTGAATTGCTGTCTGTATTTTATTAATACTTCACATTTATTTTTATTTAACCTTTATGTCTGGTGAAATCCCCATTAGGAAATGTGCTCCACTATTGTTAATGCCATCCAGTGCACATCTTGCCACATGTATGCAATCCTTGAACAGCCGGTCGAGGGTGTGTACTGCTGTGCAAGATGTGAGCACATTGAGCATTTGGAAGCCCAGATACTGGATCTAAATGTGCAGCTGGCAACACTGAGATCCATAGACAATATGGAAAGGAGTCTTCTGCTCACTGAGCAGACACTCAATGGGATAGATGGGGGGATGGTAGGATGGAGCTGCAGGACAGGGGAGCAGCAAGCTGGGTGACAGTTAGAAAGCAGGGTAGAGGGAAGAGAGTCAGGGAGGCTAGTCCTGATCTGGCACACCCCAATACGTTTGCTAAGTTGGCAGATGAGGGGGGTGCCAGTACAGGGGTAGCACTGCTGCAGCCATGCATGTTCTCTGAAAGCCGGAGGAGTGACTGCTCCAGTAAGGAGGGAAATAGGAGAGCAGGGCAGGGACTCAATTATTAGGGGAACAGATAGGGCAATCTGTCACAAAGACAGGGATCGTCGAACGGTGTGCTGCCTACCTGGTGCTCGAGTCTGACACATCGCTGATCGGGTTGACAGATGACTGGGAGGGGCTGGTGAGGACGCAGCGGTCATGGTGCACATTGGCACAAATGACAAAGTTAGAGGTAGGTGTAAGGTCCTTAAAGATGATTTCAGGGAATTAGGCTGCAAGCTTAAAGCAAGGACCTTCAAGGTGGTATTTCCCAAAATACTGCCTGTACCACGTGCCACGCCAGAGAGGCAACAGGAGATTAGGGAGGTTAATAAGTGGCTCAAGAATTGGTGTAGGAAGGAGGGGTTTGGGTTCCTGGAGAACTGGACCAACTTTTCAGTTGGCTACAGGTTCTACACTAGGGACGGGCTGCACCTCAATGGGGAAGGTGCAGCTGTGCGGAGGGAGAAAATGGCTAGAAGGTTGGAGGAATGTTTAAACTAGGGATTGGGGGGAGGGTATTCATTTTATAGGAGGGGAAGATAGTGCAAATAGTGACCTGGCACAAACAAAGAAGATGGGGGTGGCGGTGTCATGGGGGGTGGGGTTAGAACAGTTAATAATTTAAGAAAGAATAGAGGTACAGAGAGTAACATCAAGTGCATGTATACTAATGCCAGATGCCTCACCAACAAAATGGACGAATTAGAATTAATTTTGTTGGAGCATAATTATGACATGGTGGGGATATCTGAGACATGGCTGGATGAGAGCCATGACTGGGCTGTTAACTTGCAGGGTTATAGTCTGTTCAGAAATGACCGTACAGATAAGCGAGGGGGTGGGGTGTGTCTGTATGTAAAATCGACCTTAAAACCCATCCGGCGTGATAGAATAGGTGAATCTAATGAAAATGTATAGTCCCTGTGGGTGGAGATAAGGGGAGGGGGGAACAATAATAAATTGCTGATAGGGGTTAGTTATAAGTCTCCAAAAATAATGGAAGCAACGAAGAATATCCTCGTAAAGCAAATAATGAAGCTGCGACTCAAGGAGAAGTCATTATTATTGGGGACTTCAACTACCCTGAAATACATTGGGGAACAGAAACCTGCAGTTCCAGCAAAGGTAATCGGTTTTTGACAACTATGAGAGACAATTACCTTTCACAATTGGTTCAGGACCCAACAAGAAGGGGGGCACTGCTAGACCTAATATTAACCAACAGGCCAGACCGCATATCAAATATAAGGGTTGGGTTGAGGGTCACTTGTGGAATAGTGATCACAAAATTATAAGTTTTCATGTATCCTTTAATAAGATGTGTAGTAGAGGGGTGACAAGGACACTAAACTTCAGGCAGGCAACTTTCCAGTGGATGACAGATGATCTTTGTGCAATTAACTGGGACGATATCCTGAGACATAAAAATACACAAAGAAAGATGGGAGATGTTTATTAGCATCCTGGATAGGACCTGTGCACAGTATATACCGTATGGGAATAAACATACTAGAAATAGGAGGAAATCAATTTGGCTAAATAGAGCTGTAAGGGGCGCAATAAGTGACAAAAAGAAAGAATTTAGAGAATTAAAGGAAGTAGGTAGTGAGGAGGCATTAAATAAATACAGAAATTTAAATAAATTCTGTAAAAAGCAAATCAAGGCAGCAAAGATTGAGACAGAGAGACTCATTGCCAGAGAGAGTAAAAATAATCCCAAAATATTCTTTAACTACATAAATGGTAAGAAACTAAAAAATCATAGTGTTGGCCCCCTTAAAAATAGTCTGGGTGAAATGGTGGATGAGGATTAGGAAAAAGCCAATCTGCTAAATGACTTTTTTCATCAGTATTTACACAAGAAAATTCCATGGCAGACAATATGATCAGTGATAACAAAAATTCCCCATTAAATGTCACCTGCTTAACCCAGCAGGAAGTACGGCGGCGTCTAAAAATCACTAAAGTTGACAAATCCCCGGGCCCGGATGGGATACACCCCCGAGTACTGCAGGAATTAAGTACAGTCATTGATAGACCATTATTTTTAATCTTTAAAGACTCCATAATAACAGGGTCTGTACCACAGGACTGGCGTATAGCAAATGTGGTGCCAATATTCAAAAAGGGGACAAAAACTGAACTAGGAAATTATAGGCCAGTAAGCTTAACCTCTACTGTGGGTAAAATCCTGGAGGGCATTCTAAGGGATGCTATACTACAGTATCTGAAGAGGAATAACCTCATGACCCAGTATCAGCATGGGTTTACGAGGGACCATTCCTGTCAGACTAATCTGATCATTTTCTATGAAGAGGTAAGTTCCCGACTGGACCAAGGGAACCCAGAGGATGTAGTGTATATGGACTTTTCAAAAGCTTTTGATACGGTGCCACACAAAAGGTTGATACATAAAATGAGAACAATGGGGATAGGGGAAAATATGTGTAAGGGAGTTAAGAGCTGGCTCAGGGATAGGAAACAAAGGGTGGTTATTAATGGAGCACACTCGGACTGGGTCGCGGTTAGCACTGGGGTACTACAGGGTTCAGTATTAGGCCCTCTTCTTTTTAACATATTTATTAATGTCCTTGTAGGGGGCATACAGTGTAGAATTTAAATATTTGCAGATGACACTAAACTCTGCAGGGTAATCAATACAGAGGAGGACAATTTTGTATTACAGGAGGATTTATGTAAACTAGAAGCTTGGGCTGATAAATGGCAAATGAGCTTTTATGGGGATAAATGTAACGTTATGCACTTGGATAGAGCAAATAAGATGTATAACTATGTGCTTAATTGTAAAACACTGGGCAAAACTGTCAATGAAAAAGACCTGGGTGTATGGGTGGACGACAGACTCACATTTAGTGGCCAGTAGTGTTGAGCGATACCTTCCGATATACATTGGTATTGGTATCGGATAGTATCGGCCGATACCGGCAAAATATCGGATCTCGCCAATACCGATACCCGATACCAATGCATTTCAATGGGACGCAAAGTATCGGAATGGTTCCCAGGGTCTGAAGGAGAGGAAACTCTCCTTCAGGCCCTGGGATCCATATTCATGTGTAAAAAAAAGAATTAAAATAAAAAATATGGATATACTCACCTCTCCGGTGGCCCCTGGACTTTACCGATGTAACCGGGAACCTCCGTTCCTAAGAATAAGCGCGTGAAGGGCCTTCGATGACGTCGCGGCTTCTGATTGGTCGCGTGAGCGCTCATGTGACCGCTCACGCGAACAATCACAAGCCGCGACGCCATCGCAGGTCCTTCACGCGCTCATTCTTAGGAACGGAGGCTCCCGGTTACGGCGGTAAGGTCCAGGGGCCGCCGGAGAGGTGAGTATATCCATATATATATATCCATATACTCACCTCTCCGGCGGCCCCTGGACCTTACCGCCGTAACCGGGAGCCTCCGTTCCTAAGAAAGAGCGCGTGAAGGACCTGCGATGACGTCACGGCTTGTGATTGGTCGCGTGAGCGGTCACATGAGCGCTCACGCGACCAATCAGAAGCCGCGACGTCATCGCAGGTCCTTCACGCGCTCATTCTTAGGAACGGAGGCTGCCGGTTACAGCGGTAAGATCCAGGGGCTGCCGGAGAGGTGAGTATATCCATATTTTTTATTTTATTTCTTTATTTTACACATGAATATGGTTCCGATACCGATTCCCGATATCACAAAAGTATCGGAACTCGGTATCGGAATTCCGATACCGCAAGTATCGGCCGAAACCCGATACTTGCAGTATCGGAATGCTCAACACTAGTGGCCAGTGTCAGGCAGCTGCTACAAAGGCAAATAAAATAATGGGATGCATCAAAAGAGGCATAGATGCTCATGAGGAGAACATCATTTTACCTCTATAAAAGTCACTAGTTTGACCACACTTAGAATACTGTGAACAGTTCTGGTCTCCGGTGTATGCTGAACTAGAGCGGGTGCAGAGAAGAGCGACCAAGGTTATTAGAGGACTGGGGGGTCTGCAATACCAAGACAGGTTATTACGCTTGGGGCTATTTAGTTTGGAAAAATGAAGGCCAAGGGGTGATCTTATTTTAATGTATAAATATATGAGGTGACAGTACAAAGACCTTTCTAAGGATCTTTTTACTCATAGACCTGAGACAGGAACAAGGAGGGATCCTCTACATCTGGAAGAAAAAAGGTTTAAGCATAATAACAGATGCGTATTCTTTACTGTAAGAGCAGTGAGACTATGGAACTCTCTGCCGTATGATGTTGTAATGAGTGATTCCTGTTAGGTGTTTAGTTCCTGCCGCTGCACAGGGGGAATCTCGAACCACCTCCGCTGCGGTCTCCCATTTTTCTCCAGCCACAGTGGAGCCTGCTCAGCAGAGACGTCGGTTCCAGCATCTGGCTCAGGCAGATACTGTGCGTTTGGTTACTGCTGCCCTTCCAGACTCAGCCATTGTAGCCAGCACTGTTCAGCGGCGAGCAGACGCTCCTTGGATTAAGTCCTGCTTTTCCTCTACTGAGCATGCCCAAGGGAAGACTTCTCATTGGAGGTCAGGGGTCACATGCTCAGGTCCTGTAGCAGCTCCTATTGTACCACTAGGAAGGTCCCGTAGAGCTTCCTCTATAAAAGGCTCGCATGGCCACATGGCCATGTGCTAGTATAAACTTGATAACGTGTGTGTGTAGATGAATGACTGTCGATGGATGAAAGCTCCTTAATAATTCCCATTCCTAGTGTTGTTGACTGCTCGCAAATGGTGGAAGCTATCTAGCGCCCAACAGTGCTACCTGCACACCTAGCACACATTACAGTGCCTTTTTCTGTGCCCACTTATATGGCACCGTGCGCAATCAGTGCCCTTTCCTGACAGCCTGTCAATGTAGGGTGGGAATTCCCACTTGGACTCTGCATCTGACTCGGGGCGTCCTCAGGCGCGGGCTTAAAAGCCACTGAGGGTCAGAGCGAGTCCAATCACCAGATTAGTGGGGGTGATTCATAGGGATCCCACTAGTGTCTTGCAGGTGCACCCTGTGTCTGTTAACAGGGCGCAGCGTATTTTGGCGGGACTGTGAAGCCACAGAGTTCACTACTATTTACACGGGGTGAAGCCTAACCCACGTGTGAACAAGTGTCCTTCCACCATTACTCAGCAGCAGGTACCATCTCTGCACGGTGGATCCCGGGCTGCGAATGCACCTCATATCTACCTCTTTATTATTTGGTGCGATCCGCTAGCCCTAACAATTCCCTACTAAAATTAAAGAGGGGACTGGATACCTTTCTTTTAAAGTATAATGTTACAGGTTATATTTACTAGATTCCTTGATAGGGCATTGATCCAGGGAACTAGTCTGATTGCCGTATGTGGAGTCGGGAAGGAATTCTTTCCCCAGTGTGGAGCTTACTCTTTGCCATATGGGGTTATTGGCCTTCCTCTGGATCAACATGTTAGAGCATGTTAGGTTAGGCTATGGGATGAACTAGATGGACTTAAAGTCTTCCTTCAACCTTAATAACTGTGTTACTATGTTACTATCAGTTTCCCTTTGGTCTGGTTAAAATGGAATTCCTTAAGGCCTACTTAGCAGGACATACACTAGCATGGCTCAACCACTTGTGGGAAAGAGGGGATCTTGTGACCTCAGATCTGCAGCCTTTACCGAAAGGTCTTCAATGAGCTGAGTCTTGAAACTTCTGCTACATCTTCCCTTTCCAGCTTCCAACAGAAGGCAAGTGAGGTGATATTTGTGAGAAAACCATCGCGTCTGGCTCCGTCCTTCCAGTGACCACTTGTTTCCCAGCCTTTTGAAGCAGCTACCTGTACTGAACGCCTGCAAGTCAACCGTGTTGTGCTGGCTGAGCAGCATTTGGAACTCACTCGTGATAGGGGATTGCGCTATTGTTGCAGTTCTGTGGAACATCCCTTCTGTCTTTTTACTGAGAAGTCTTAAAAACTCCAAAGCCTTGGGTCTGTAGGAGAGACTACCTTTGGTGGGACCAAGATGAAGATGAAAGAGATGGCACATCAAAGGTAAATTAATGTCAATAATTCTTTAATCTGTATCCATTAAAACAACAAACAGGGGATTTAAAACCAACATGTTTCTGGCGATGCACTCACCCTTAACCATGGTATAACGTTTGTGTTACAATGGTCGAATTTAATGCACAATAAGCCAATAATGGTAGACAAACACATGACGTAAATGCAAATAGCTGGGAAACCACATGACTGGGGATACACCTGAACAATAATGGGGAACTTAAGTCAATATGTTTAGTTACGAAAAAAAGGAAAATGGGAAGAGGAGGATGTAGAGAGGGGGGTTCAATACCATATATCAAGCTCAAAACATAATTACATAATATTAAACAATAAATGTAAATGAAATATAAATCGCAAATTGTAAATAAACACACTTTGTGTTGCATATATGCAGAAAAAAAAAAAAAAATAGTTTCTGAAATTCATGCCTGTAAGGCATTTGGCATCAAGCTGGCGTATCCAATAGGCTTCTCTTAACCTGAGACGCTTATGCAAACTCACCCCTCTAACGGGCTGGGGAACTTTTTCTATACCATAAAATCTGAAGCATTCAGTATTTCCATCATTGACAAAGTGCTTAACCACACCAGAGTAAAATACATTGTTTTTGTCTATATTAGTAAGGTGTTCTGAGATACGTTGCTTCAATTTTATAATAGTGCAGCCTATGTATTTTACTTTGCACACATTGCATTCAGTGCAATAATTACTGTCACAATTAATACATTTAGCAATATAAAAATGTTTACTCTGTGATGACGTGAATTCCATTGCTTTGTCCAAGGTGAAAGCACAGATATTTTACCGACTACCTGAGCACTTAAAAAATCCCTTGACATTTAGAACTTTACTCCACGAGTTTGCAAAAAAAATTAGAATCAATTATAAAACAACTGTTTTAAAAGATAATGCAAAGTAATCAAAATAAACAGTTTCATCTCATTAGTATACGTGCTGTAATTGTTTAGATGATGTTGGATAGCACATGTGGCAAAAAAATGAGGAACAGAGGAATACAGATAATTTTTGTCACATGAGACAAAGATGTAACCCAATTTTTCATTGAAATTTATCAAATAATCCCTTGGTGGGAGTGTTCCCTCTCCACCTATGACTCTGATGGTATCCGTATCACGTGGAAGCTCATTGGGAAATTTCTTGCTGAAAGCCATGGAGAATCAGTATCTGATTCCCGTCCAACATCTCCAGAACACGATGAGCGTGTTATCTGGTGAAGGAAAAGCTCTATCCGAAAACAGTCAGGTCGTTTCTGTGCTGTTTGATTTATTACATCCACTTTCCAAAGGTCTTCCGTGGCTGAGAACTCAAGTGCCCATTCTAGTCAGGATCTCCGGTGAAGTGCCCTTTTGGGGATAGTCGTGTCGTGCCGACTCGATGTGTGTTGACATCTTCAAAAGGAGGAAAGCAGAGGTGATATCTCCACCCAGTCTTGATGATTTTTCCAATGACATGTTTCCAGGAGCCTCCCCGCCTCAAGAATGTATCTTCTTAGACATTAGTTTGAAGATGAACCTAGAGAAGGTATCATCAGTTTTCAAGTGGTCATATGACAGGAATGTCAAGGCAGAGGCATCTTCCAAGTCTCCAGTATCCACTGACTAGGAGGAAGAATTCCAGTTTGCCTTTGAATCTTCCAGGGTGGTTGCTGGTCTCACCATGCAAAAAGAGACTTCTCAATTCTCTGAGGATGTCTTGAGGGTGAGAAACATTCTGATCATGAAGAAGGAGAGAGAAATAATCTTTCATCTAGTGGACTGGAAAGAATGTGGTCCTGAAGGGATGTTCTGGGAGTCCATGGAGAAGAGCCTGGCTCCATGTCTTCCGCAGAAAGTTCTCATGGCTTGAAAAAGAGGGAGCTTAAGGGGGATACTGTAACACCAATGCTGGCACCCTTGCATGGTTCTCCTTCCACTTCCACGCAGGGAAGGTGGCATACTCACTGCCCCAGCCGCATGGTGACCTCCACATCCCTACTCCCCTGTTTCTTGTAGCCGCATAGCTACACCACTCCTATGTAAGGCCAGCCCTGTTCACAGTTTGTCCACGAACCACGTGCGCCACACACAAGATGACATACTGGAAGAAAATATCATAGAAGTAGCAATTCTATTTTATTTCTTGATATTTGTGTGACAAGTAAAATGCAAATGTCTTATGTTATATGTGTATGTTTAGATGTCCTTCGTAGTTGCTTTAGACTTTATTAATTGTGTAGTTTAACACTATAACTACTACTTCTCATTTCATCACTTACAAAACATACTGCTAATAAATATGATTCATTTAAATCGACACTGGATCCAGCAAAATATGACATGTCAAAAGTGAGTGAATCGATTGCAAAGAAATAGAATATGCTACAAAATTCACAAAAATGTGAAAATGTTAAGATTTCAAATTTTTTTTTATTAGATTTATTTCAATCAAACAGGATACAACGAGCCATCTGCCATTTTTCTTGGTTCTTTTTTGGCCCTGGAAATAAAAATATATTTTATACTCACCCAACCCTTTATCTGTCCTACTGCCACAGCTCCTTTCCAATTCATCCTCTTGCTCTCACCGTCTAGCTCCAGTTTTTTTCTCTTCACTCTTCTCACCTTTGTAGCCTTGTGCATTGTCATGGTGTGTGTTATTCCATCCATCATGATTTTAGGGAACATGGAAAAGAGGTCACCACCTAATACTGGGGATCAGCCTGTAGCATGTTGAGATATAGCATATAGCCAAACAAGAATGAAACATGCTATGAGTATAAAGATACTGGAGCTGGAAAATGTTTAAAGCATGGCACATAATGGTGTCAGCACCAGATATCCCAAAAACCTATATATGGCATAGTGCAGCAGGGTCCTGGACATACAAGTGGTTGAAGAGAATTGATGGTGCGTAAGTGTGCCGCCGATTCTCTTCAACCACTTGAATATCCGAGATCCTGCTGCACTATGACTTATACAGGTTTTTGGGATATCTGGTGATGACACCATTGTGTGTCATGTACTAAACATTTTCAAGTTCCTGTACCTTCATTTTCTTATCTATTATAGTTTAATGGCTTATAAGTTATTGTAGTGACCTTTATAGTGTGGGCACTTTACACATATATAGTCCAATATCCGTTTTGTGGTATTTTTTCATCATACTTAGCCATTTTAGCATTCTTTGTTGGATATTTGTTAGGGCATGTCATTTGTTATTGCAGGTGTCCCTAATCATTATCAGTAATGATAGATTGGGTTTCTGGATGTTTTATTCACAATTGTATTGATTAGATACATTTTCATTTCTTTATTGTTAGAAACTTAGAATATTGCTAACAGCATATGTGCAGCGCCCCAGAGTCCTGGTTGTTGCAGTAATATCATTCTCCTCTAGGGGGGAGTGATGTTACGTTTGGAGGCAAAGAAGGACAACTGAATCCAGGTATCACAAACATGCAACACATTTGGTACTCCAGGCCACCAGGGGGAGCTATGCTCCTATTTATTAGGGCACTCTTCACACTTAGGTAAAACTGGTTGCCTGGGGAGGAAGTTAGGCAGTTGCTGGCTGAGCTTTGCTCAGGTAGTTGGTCCCTGACACGGGTGGGAGCCTGTCAGAGGCTAAGACAGAAGGACACGGAGCTGTGCCTGCCCTAAGTGTGTCAGTTTCTAAGAATGGACACTGAAAGAGAACTGTATTGTAGAGAGGGTGAAGAAGTCATAGCAAAGGAGTAGATACCAGGAGGAGTTCTGCCCTACACAGGCTGCCTCCTTCTGAGGCGCAGGATCCTGGTAGCTGAAACACCGAGGGAGCAACAGTCCTTTATGCCTTGCTCCAGAGACCGGCAGGACAGCTAATTTCATGTTACATGCCCGCTCCTACACCCAGGAGGCAATGTCAGGACTCTGAACATTTTTTACCTTTTGTGCATTACTGCCCTCTTCTAAGATGGCGTCTTTGGTCTCATGTGCACTGTGTCTTCCTGCTATAAAACTCCACCCCAGCCTTCAGTCTGTGCTAGTGTATTCTGCCTTGCATCCAGCTCCTGACCTCTGATTACTTCCTGGCTATACACCTGCTCCTGTGAACCTGTGTGGTGATCCTGCTACTCTGCTCTGAGTTCCTGCTGCATACACAAGTTTCCAGTAATCCTTCATCTGCTGCTCATGTTTACTTCATCTGCATTTGCTGGACATGTAAGCTGCTGCTGCTCTGCTATAACCTGAGACTATTAACCAGGCCTAAATAAAGTAACTTGGCACTCAACTTGGTTATGTAGATGGTTTTGAATATGCTTTTTTATTTCAAATAGCAGTCCAAAATTAAACGTTTCGGTCTACCTAGACCTTCTTCAGTAGACTGCATTAGAAAATATATATATATAAATATATATATATATATATGACAAACATTGTACAGTAATTGTATCAGAATCAACAGAAAATAACAAAAATGTAAAAAAGCAAACAAACTAACAAGGTAAATCTAACAATGGTGAGTAGTGATGGATAAGGGAATAGGATAATAAGGAAGGAAAATGTTGACACATACCCGACTGCTCAGGGGAAAGATGGAAAATATATCTCAGGATATAACGTGAGTCCATATATTGGACCAGTGAGGAGGACTAGAGGTGGTCGCTCTGTGATGTGGAAGAAATATATCCAGTTATAAGGTGTGCAGTATGAAGAGTACAGCATGTTGTGATTCCATGTGTATATACTGACCCGTTATGGTCTGAAGGATCGTATTGTAAGTGGATAATGGAATTCCAACCAGGAATGGCGTAGCTGTAAGACAGTGTACTATCTGTTATTATTGTCTGGTATAGGAAGGGGTGAAGTATTAGCTGCTAGTAAAGTGACCTGTAAAAAGGGTGTAACCTCACCTATTAGCAGTAGGAATCCTTATGCATGACAACTGGACCATACAGGACATGTAAATGTAGCCATGTGATACGGTATGTAGCTATAAAGAAACAATAGCCGTAAGATAACTAGGACTGTGAGCTGAATAGAGCTAATTAAAAGGGAGTGTAATTGCTCACCCGTAATATAAGGGTCTCCAGAGTGTGGTAGAGTATACGTGGGACCTGAAATAAGAGGCGTACCTGTAAGCGAAAGTAGTATATAGGATAACCTGGTATGGACCAGTATCTGTGGGATAAAGTAGTGCTATAGCTGAAAGCTTACCTCTATGTGCCTGGTGCTGAAACGCCACACAACGCGGTGTCCGCCGCTAGTTGCTGGCATGTTGTAAGGTGAGGGAGTGTAAATAGACAGGAGGCGGGATTAGGCGTTTGGCCGGTAACCGGAAGTGCGTCACAGGTGTGACGCTAACTTCCGGTTTAAGCTGTGCTCAGTTGTCATGGATACTGACAACAAGAGCGGTATCTGAAAGGAGTGGGCATATTGCGCCTAGTTATATAGAAGGGGTATGTGCTACTTGGCGAAAGTGTATCCCACTGATAGATGTGTAGATATAATAAGAAATAAGACCGGTCCTAGATAGATATAGACGGTCACATGTATAAACAAGACGGTCACATGATCGCATGGTATACTGGAAGTGCCTGTATGGTGGCCTACACATAGGGTACATAAGGATGAGATATACTGTATACCTAAGGAGACAAAGTAGCAGCAGTCGGGTGAAGGAAGGAGGAAGGGAAAATCCGAGGGTAAGGAGGGATGAGGAGGTGACTTGAGTGAAGTAGTCAATACAAGCGACTCTGCAGAAGTCAATACGATCCTTCAGACCATAACGGGTCAGTATATACACATGGAATCACAACATGCTGTACTCTTCATACTGCACACCTTATAACTGGATATATTTCTTCCACATCACAGAGCGACCACCTCTAGTCCTCCTCACTGGTCCAATATATGGACTCACGTTATATCCTGAGATATATTTTCCATCTTTCCCCTGAGCAGTCGGGTATGTGTCAACATTTTCCTTCCTTATTATCCTATTCCCTTATCCATCACTACTCACCATTGTTAGATTTACCTTGTTAGTTTGTTTGCTTTTTTACATTTTTGTTATTTTCTGTTGATTCTGATACAATTACTGTACAATGTTTGTCATATATATATATATATATTTATATATATATATTTTCTAATGCAGTCTACTGAAGAAGGTCTAGGTAGACCGAAACGTTTAATTTTGGACTGCTATTTGAAATAAAAAAGCATATTCAAAACCATCTACATAACCAAGTTGAGTGCCAAGTTACTTTATTTTGTCTATATCTACTGGTTTGGGGAACCTACCTTGTGCACCAACACAGTAGTGCCACGATATACCTCACTATTTATCTTCCTTTCCGTGAGCACACTGTCCTAGTATGTCATCTTTGACATTTTCCTATAATCTTGATGAAACCAATAACATATTGTCCAAGTTGAATCTCTCTAGTGACTTCCTCAAAATACCACCGAGAGAATCGAGAGGGAGAGATCTGGAGCGCGAACAGCGACGCCAGATTAATTTGGAACTTCATTGTGCCACCCTTACGGAATACTTACGTGTGAAAAGAATACCAAGAGGACTTAGGGTCCCTCTCCGTCCTACTTTATTCAGTGACTGTCAAGAATTCTGTTCTAAGTATGAACAAATTTTGAACAAGTGTTCATTTGACTTAATGACTCTTACTGTTGAGCACCTTCAAGGAGCCATCTCTTCAAATAAAGAGACTATTCAGAACATTGAATCACAATTAACCTCCTCAAGCACATCTGAGGAGTGGGACACTTTGAAAGCCAGAATTAAAACAGTCACTGATCAACATAGACGGGACACTGAAAATAGAAAGAGGATCAAATTCCAGAGAGACCTGGATGATTACGATAACAACCGGGTTTATCACTGGCAAGATCGATCCTCTTTCCGTCCCATTACTATTCGGTCAGATTACCATTCCTCTAATGATCCTTCTACCTCAGGTTCCGAATCGGATAGACGTGACCTCGCCAGCGGACCCAGCAGTAATTTTTTAGGCCAAAGAAGACGTCGACAACCACAAAGAAGAAGAGGACCCGCAGGAGCCAACGAAAGAAGAGACACAGACTACAGAGTGACTCGGTCCCAGGTAAATCACCTTTGGTAATTAATATATCTTCCAGGACTCTTAGTATTGCCGAACATATGGTATTACAGAAGGGTCTTTCGTTTTGTCCCTCATACAAACTGAATACCTTTGACATGGACATGGACCTTCATCGGTTCTATCGCCGTTTAAGACTTCTTGTACACTTTGAGGACTCAGATACGCTAACCTCTTCTGTGGATCCTGCTGTCCCGATCATCACTGCTCAAGGCTTGGGCTTACGCAACAAAAGCACATTTAGGCCCCCTAAGGGCTCTCATGCGGTGGAAGCATTTATTGGTTTTGTCGACCAGGCCTTTAATAAAATCCGCCATGATATTGAGACACATAAATTACACACCTCTCCTAATCTCAGTGCCATAGACTTTCAAGCACTACAGTCATTACGCAGTGATAAGGATATAATAATTAAGCCAGCCGACAAAGGCGGGGCGATTGTGGTGATGAATAAAACTGACTACATAAAGGAAGTCTATCGCCAACTCCATGACAATTCAGTCTATCAATTACTGCCAGCCGACCCCTCGAACATGATTAGGGACCTGATTAGGGATACTCTTACCCCCTATGTTAGGAGAGGCACTATCGATGAAAAAACACGGGATTATCTGACCAAATCCTACCCTATCACACCAGTATTCTATATACTACCTAAAGTTCATAAGAATCTTGAGCGACCCCCAGGCCGCCCTATTGTGGCCTCTACTGAGTCAATTCTTTCTCCACTCGCCATCTTCCTTGAGAAGATTCTTACCCCTCTGATACGCAAACTACCATCCTTTTTATTAGATACGGGTGACTTTTTACAACAATTGCGAGAACTAACTTCCCTTCCAGGGGAACTGTTATTAGTCTCCCTTGACGTCAAGGATCTCTATACATCAATCCCACACTCCCAGGGGATCCATAGCGTAAAACACTTACTACGTTCTTCACAACTAAATCCAGATGTTGTCAGTTTGTGCCTGGACCTCTTGACATTAGTCCTAACTAAAAATTACTTCATGTTTGAGGACCGCTACTTTATGCAGACGAAGGGCACCGCGATGGGGTCTAATGTAGCCCCACCGTATGCCAATAGCTATATGGCCCTGTTTGAAGAGGAGATTGTATATCCTGACCCATTGTTCCAGGCTTACTGCCCTTTCTGGAAACGGTATATCGACGATGTGTTCTGCCTGTGGACGGGCACATCACAATCCCTAGATCTATTCTTGCACTCTCTCAATACAGCATGGCCTGGCCTCACTTTTACCATTACCAGCAGCACACAGGAGGTTAATTTTCTAGACACACTGGTTAAGAGAGATGGACTGGGCACCCTAAAAACGGACTTATACACCAAACTGACGGACAAGAACAGCCTCCTACACTTTCAGAGTCTGCACCCGATTGCGACTAAGAGATCTATTCCCCGCTCTCAATTCAAAAGAGTACAAAGAATAGTTACCGAACCTAATCTTATCAAAATCAGAACTGATGAAATGTACTCTAAATTTAGAGAAAGAGGCTACCCTCCTGATCTACTCACGGATGCCATGAATCCCTCAAGGACGACACGTACACCCGTTAACAAAAGAGTGCCTTTTGTCCATGTATACCATCCCTATGTACATATCCTACACCACACAATAAGACGACACTGGAATATGTTACGTACAGCCCATCCAGGCATTGCAGAATTCCAGGAACATTTCCTCCCTTGTTACAAACGCCCCTCCAACATACGAGATACTCTAGTTAGAGCAGATTTTGGGGGCAAAAAAGAGGATTCTACACAACGTTTTCTAGGCACACCCCAGAAAGGCACTTTTCCTTGCTTACATTGCAATCAATGTAATAATGTCATAAGGGGAGATCACTTTTATCACCCCCACTCCGGTAAAAGGTATGACATCAAGTGCTTCTCTACCTGCGATACTTCCTTTGTCGTTTACGCCATCAAATGCCCCTGCGGCCTTCTTTATATCGGGGAAACCACACAGGCCATCAAAACCCGCATTTCTAAGCATAAGTCGACGATCCGTTGCAAAAATATGTTACTGCCACTCCCTTTCCATTTTATTTCTATGGGACACAACATATCCCAATTAAGATTCCAGATTCTGGAACACATCCCAACACCGAGACGAGGGGGTAACAGAATATATGCCCTTAAGAAAAGGGAGGCTTTTTGGATTCATGAGCTTCAGACCCTGGCACCAAGAGGTCTCAACAGAGATTATGATCCACTAGCCTTTATATAATGTCTATGATTTATTCTAAGGGGTTACTATTTCTGCTCATGACCATTAGGCCGTTTTCAAGCAACTAAGGTATTAGATCGACTACACATTTATATACCATTATTGTCACCTGTACCTTCCTTTTTGTTTAACGAGATCATGTTACTAATATATTTATCTTCTTCTGCAGAGTCGCTTGTATTGACTACTTCACTCAAGTCACCTCCTCATCCCTCCTTACCCTCGGATTTTCCCTTCCTCCTTCCTTCACCCGACTGCTGCTACTTTGTCTCCTTAGGTATACAGTATATCTCATCCTTATGTACCCTATGTGTAGGCCACCATACAGGCACTTCCAGTATACCATGCGATCATGTGACCGTCTTGTTTATACATGTGACCGTCTATATCTATCTAGGACCGGTCTTATTTCTTATTATATCTACACATCTATCAGTGGGATACACTTTCGCCAAGTAGCACATACCCCTTCTATATAACTAGGCGCAATATGCCCACTCCTTTCAGATACCGCTCTTGTTGTCAGTATCCATGACAACTGAGCACAGCTTAAACCGGAAGTTAGCGTCACACCTGTGACGCACTTCCGGTTACCGGCCAAACGCCTAATCCCGCCTCCTGTCTATTTACACTCCCTCACCTTACAACATGCCAGCAACTAGCGGCGGACACCGCGTTGTGTGGCGTTTCAGCACCAGGCACATAGAGGTAAGCTTTCAGCTATAGCACTACTTTATCCCACAGATACTGGTCCATACCAGGTTATCCTATATACTACTTTCGCTTACAGGTACGCCTCTTATTTCAGGTCCCACGTATACTCTACCACACTCTGGAGACCCTTATATTACGGGTGAGCAATTACACTCCCTTTTAATTAGCTCTATTCAGCTCACAGTCCTAGTTATCTTACGGCTATTGTTTCTTTATAGCTACATACCGTATCACATGGCTACATTTACATGTCCTGTATGGTCCAGTTGTCATGCATAAGGATTCCTACTGCTAATAGGTGAGGTTACACCCTTTTTACAGGTCACTTTACTAGCAGCTAATACTTCACCCCTTCCTATACCAGACAATAATAACAGATAGTACACTGTCTTACAGCTACGCCATTCCTGGTTGGAATTCCATTATCCACTTACAATACGATCCTTCAGACCATAACAGGTCAGTATATACACATGGAATCACAACATGCTGTACTCTTCATACTGCACACCTTATAACTGGATATATTTCTTCCACATCACAGAGCGACCACCTCTAGTCCTCCTCACTGGTCCAATATATGGACTCACGTTATATCCTGAGATATATTTTCCATCTTTCCCCTGAGCAGTCGGGTATGTGTCAACATTTTCCTTCCTTATTAACCTATTCCCTTATCCATCACTACTCACCATTGTTAGATTTACCTTGTTAGTTTGTTTGCTTTTTTACATTTTTGTTATTTTCTGTTGATTCTGATACAATTACTGTACAATGTTTGTCATATATATATATATATTTATATATATATATTTTCTAATGCAGTCTACTGAAGAAGGTCTAGGTAGACCGAAACGTTTAATTTTGGACTGCTATTTGAAATAAAAAAGCATATTCAAAACCATCTACATAACCAAGTTGAGTGCCAAGTTACTTTATTTTGTCTATATCTACTGGTTTGGGGAACCTACCTTGTGCACCAACACAGTAGTGCCACGATATACCTCACTATTAACCAGGCCTCCCTGGTTGAGCTAAGATATGATTTGAACTGCCTATAAGCATATCTATCTGTGTCTGGACTAAGACAAGCATTTATTCGTGTCAAGTATCCTCAAGAATAACTGTGCTTCATAGACTTTCTGCTTGATTGCATTTTTCTCTGAAGACTGCTAAGCTGCGTTTATTATTTGCACCAAGTGTTGTGGAATTGAGTTTCTCTCTGCACCTGTTTGAATCACCGTGTGATAATATAGACTTTACCACTTATAAAACTGTGTCCTGTAGTTGTCTTGTTCCACGCAAAGAGTCTCCTGAGTTATCCTCTATAATTATTACACGATACTCTAGCCTAAAAAAAAAAAAAGGAGACTGCTGGAACAATGACTGCAGAAAGCAGATTAGAGCAGGTGTTTTCCATAATTAGATCACTGCAGAAAGATGTGAAAGGTCTGCAAAAGAAGTTTGGAAGCTTTGTACTCAATCAACAAGTGTTTGGACAGACTTTGCAGGACTTCAGCAACCGCATGGCAGCCCAGGAAAACAAACTTGCTGGCATAGAGTCCCAGTATGGACGGGCTTTTCAGGACATAAGCACGCAAATAGCTGCACAAGTGACTTTACCCTCTGGGCAACCGCCACCAGCTAGCCCACCTAAGTTGCCCCATTCAGATTTAATGGTGATCGTGACAAATTTTGTGGCTTTGTGAATCAATATATGCTATATTTTGATGTGCATGCTGACCGTTTTCCTACTGGTAGATCCAAAGTATTGTGTGTAATAATGCTACTAACCTCACGAGCGCTCGCCTGGGCGAATCCGATGATTGAGTCTCGTGACCCATGGTTAAATGACTTGGATGATTTCTTGGCCGCTATGGCATTAATGTTTGATGACCCTAATCGCCGTGCAACCGCTGAATCTGCTTTGTTGTCTTTACGCCAGGCTAAACGTTCTGTTATTGAGTATGCCACTGAAATCAGGAGATTGGCGGTAGATACCAATTGGGACAGTTATGCACAATTGCCTATTTTTAAAAGGGGTCTGTCTAGTATTGTAAAAGATGAACTAGCCCGCTCTGAGTCACCACAAGAGCTAGAGACATTTATACAGCATTGTGTGCGCATAGACATTCGCCTTACTGAGCGTAGGCAGGAGAAATTTGCTGCATATAACCGTGTTTCTAACTTTTCCCTTCCTTCCAAAGAGACTGCAGGTAAAACCTCTCGGGAGGTGGAGGAGGTGCCCATGCAAATTGATTCCGTTCAGAGGAGTGAGATCAATGAGCGCCGGGAGCATCGCCTTCGTGAAAGTCTATGTTTCTACTGCGGCCAGTCTGACCACTTCTTGATCAATTGTCCTAAGTGTCCTAGACGGCCTAACAAGGTGCTAGCAGCAATAGGGGAGTATGAC
Source organism: Ranitomeya variabilis (assembly GCF_051348905.1). Classification (NCBI taxonomy): domain Eukaryota; kingdom Metazoa; phylum Chordata; class Amphibia; order Anura; family Dendrobatidae; genus Ranitomeya; species Ranitomeya variabilis. The sequence continues at coordinate 84,542,217 of NC_135237.1, read as the reverse complement.
AACTGTGATGATGAATCTGACATCTCTGAATGTAGCCTGCCTTTAAATGCTGTATTGCATTCACTTTCTATGACTTCACCCCCCAAGCAGCTGAAGGAAAAGAACTCTCACTGTTCTCTCCCTATTAAGATCCTGTGTTCAGGACAGTGTATTTCCAGTTCAGCTATGATTGACTCTGGTGCAGGTGGCAATTTCATGGATATCGCATTTGCCAAGGAACATGGTATTAAAATTCAGCAAAGAGCCTCTCCAATTACCATGGAAACAGTGGATGGGTCACCTTTAATCTCTAGGCCTGTGGATCAGGAGACCGTACCCCTTGAAATTTTGTTGGAGCCTAATCATCAGGAGCAACTTTCTTTCTTGCTAATTTCTTCTCATTTTCCTGTGATTTTAGGCATTCCTTGGTTGCATTCTCAGAACCCAATTATCAACTGAGAGACCAAGTAGATTATCTTCCCAACAAGGAGCAAATCAGCATTAACAGAAGCTGTCCCTGAGTCCACGACTACGGAACCACATGTACAGGTATTTTCTTTACCTCCAGCTTATAAAGAGTTCCCTGACATCTGTGACAAGAAGAATGCAGATCAGCTTCCTCCACACAGGCATTATGACTGTCCCATTGAGCTGCTTCCCGGGGCAGCCATTCCTTTTGGTAACGTATACCCTTTGGCGGCACCTGAGCTTCAAGCCTTAAAAGAGTATATTGATGAAAATCTGGCCAAAGGCTTCATACGTCCTTCCTCACCAGCAGGGGCACCTATATTTTTTGAAAAAAGGAAGGATGGGACCCTGAGACCCTGTGTTGACTATCGGGAACTCAATAAGGTAACCATACGAAACCGTTACCCTTTGCCTCTGATTCCCGAATTACTGGAAAGAGTCCGCCATGCTAAGGTGTTCTCTAAACTGGATCTTCGTGGGGCTTATAATTTGGTGCGTTTTCGTCCAGGGGATGAGTGGAAGACAGCATTCAGATGCCGGTATGGACACTTTGAATCTCTTGTGATGCCCTTCGGGCTTTGTAACGCCCCTGCAACGTTTCAACACCTTGCTAATGACATTTTCAGAGATTTGTTGGACTAGTTTGTAGTGATCTATTTGGACGATATACTAATCTTTTCTGACTCTGTACAGGAACATGAAGAACATGTCAAAACTGTTTTAAGACGTCTGAAAGAGAACCATCTGTATATTAAGCCAGAGAAATGCGAGTTCCATCGTTCTGAGATACAGTTCTTAGGTTATATCATCTCTCCTCAGGGGCTGAACATGGAATCTGGTAAGATTCAGGCTATCCTTGACTGGCCGGTACCCAAGAACGTTAAGGAGGTCCAACGTTTTATTGGTTTTGCAAATTTCTACAGACGCTTCATTCGAAATTTTTCTGATATTGTCCATCCCATTACTTCCTTGACAAAGAAGGAAAAGCCCTTTAAGTGGTCATCACAGGCTCAAGAAGCTTTTGATCGGCTTAAGATCTGTTTCACATCAGCACCACTGTTGATACACCCAGATCCAACACAACCTTTCATTGTGGAGGTGGATGCTTCTGATAATGCTTTGGGGGCTATTCTCTCCCAAAGAACTGGAGAGAAGGGTCTGCTACAGCCTTGTGCTTTCTTTTCCCGTATACTAACCTCAGCAGAGAAGAATTATGATGTGGGAGACAAGGAATTGCTGGCTATTATTGCGGCTTTCAAAGAATGGAGGCATCATCTGCAAGGAGCTGCACAACAGATCATAGTACTAACTGACCATCGCAATCTAGAGTTCCTTAGATCCGCTAGATGTCTTTCTCCTCATCAGGCTCGTTGGAACTTATTTTTAAATCAATTTAACTTTGTTATCTCGTACCGTCCAGGGTCTCGTAATGGGAAGGCTGATGCTTTATCCCGAATCCATGCTGCGGATTCCATACCTGGAGCCCCGTCCAAGACCATTCTATCTGATGCCAATTTCATCGGAGTTATCCATGATCAGGACTTGTGGAAGGAGTGCAGGGAGGCCTATGAAGGTGATGTATTTCTGGCCTACCCACCTGTGGATATTAATCTTGTCTTTAAGGGTGGCATGTGGTTCAGAGATCGACGTATCTACGTCCCGGTGGTCGTCCGTCTGCAGATCCTCAAGTTGGTACATGACTCCAAGTTGACTGGTCACAGGGGGGTACAGAAGACACAAGAGTTCCTGAGCCGATTCTTCTGGTGGCCAACTTGCCTGAAGAATACCAAGGACTATGTACTCTCTTGCGAGGTATGTGCCCGTTACAAGACTCCTCATGTGGCACCTACGGGTCTTCTACAACCATTACCGGTTCCGTCCCACCCTTGGGGGTCTATATCAATGGACTTTATTGTGGAGCTGCCTGCATCAGGGGGCATGAATACAATCATGGTGGTAGTTGATCGCCTGACTAAAGCTGCTCATTTTGATCCATGCACCGGCCTCCCCTCAGCTAAAGATACAGTGAACTTGGTTATACAGAATGTCTTTTGGTTGCACAGGGTTCCGGATGAGATCATCTCTGACCGTGGAGTACAGTTCACTTCAAGATTCTGGAAGGGGTTTTGCTCTGCACTCAATATTAATGTCTGTCTCTCTTCTGCTTACCATCCCCAGACAAATGGTCAGACTGAGCGTACCAACCAGATGCTGGAACAATATCTAAGATGCTATGTCAGCCATCTCCAGGATGATTGGTTGGAGTTGTTGCCGTTAGCTGAATTTTCATATAATAATTCTCAGAGCGCCTCCACTAAATTTACACCTTTCTTTGCCAATCTGGGTTATCATCCGTGTATTTTACCTAGGTCTCCAATTAATTCTCTGGTTCTGGCAGTGGAGGAAAGGCTGACTGCGATGAGACAAAATCTGGAGGTTCTGAAGGAATCCCTGACCACAGCTCAAGAACGTTATAAGAGATCGGCTGATAGATTCCGTAAACCTGCACCCATGTTCAAGGTAGGAGATTCCGTGTGGTTAGCAACTAAGAATCTGAAGTTAAACGTTCCTTCACTAAAACTTGGACAGAAATTCATTGGCCCTTTCAAGATCAACGGTATTGTGAGCTCTGTGGCCTGCCGGCTGAAGCTGCCTAGGACAATGAAGGTACACCCAGTTTTTCATGCATCTTTACTAAAGCCTGTATCTCCTAATACCTTCCAGGGACGTGTTGTGCCACCTCCGCAGCCTGTGGTAATTGATTGGCAAGAACAATTTGTGGTGGAGGAAATTATTGATTCCAGAATTTGCAGGAATCGGCTCCAATATCTGATAAGATGGCAGGGATATCCCCCTGAGGAAAACTCTTGGGAACCTGTGGAAAACATCAATGCCCAACAGAAGATTTCTCGTTTTCATCAGAGATTCCCTGAGAAACCAGGTCCAGGATCGTCCTGAGGCCACTTCTAAGGAGGGAGTAATGTCAGGACTCTGAACATTTTTTACCTTTTGTGCATTACTGCCCTCTTCCAAGATGGCGTCTTTGGTCTCATGCACACTGTGTCTTCCTGTTATAAAACTCCACCCTAGCCTTCAGTCTGTGCTAAAGTATTCTGCCTTGCATCCAGCTCCTGACCTCTGATTACTCCCTGGCTATACACCTGCTCCTGTGAACCTGTGTGGTGATCCTGCTACTCTGCTCTGAGTTCCTGCTGCATACACAAGTTTCCAGTAATCCTCCTTCATCAGCTGCTCGTGTTTACTTCATCTGCATTTGCTGGACATGTAAGCTGCTGCTGCTTTGCTATAACCTGAGACTATTAACCAGGCCTCCCTGGTTGAGCTAAGATATGATTTGAACTGCCTATAAGCATATCTATCTGTGTCTGGACTAAGACAAGGATTTATTCGTGTCAAGTATCCTCAAGAATAACTGTGCTTCATAGACTTTCTGCTTTATTGCATTTTTCTCTGAAGACTGCTAAGCTGCGTTTATTATTTGCACCAAGTGTTGTGGAATTGAGTTTCTCTCTGCAACTGTTTGAATCACCGTGTGATAATATAGACTTTACCACTTATAAAACTGTGTCCTGTAGTTGTCTTGTTCCACGCAAAGAGTCTCCTGATTAACCCCTATAGTTATTACAGGCAAGGTGGCACCTCTTAGAGGCTGGGGCATGATAGAGTCCTGTAAAACGCCTCAAGCCACCGGTCATACGGGTTTGTCCTATCCATCTGGGGGGCAGAGAGAGAGAGATAACATCAATAACATCTACAACATCTGTGAGGACCTTATGAGAGGCTTAGCAGTAAGGTACTACACAACCAAGGCACTAGAGGAAGGCTACTGATTTCTACCTGGATAAGGGGACTCTGGATTTGCCTCCAAACTGGCTGGACTCTGCCTGCCCTGTGGTCTGGTGCTCTGGAATGTGGATGCTGAAGCCTTCAGTAAAGGTAAAGAGACTGCAACCTTGTGTCCTCGTTCTTCACTGCGCCTCTAACCATCCACCATCTACACACTGGGAAGCCCTGGGGACATACTTCACCTGTGTGAAGGTATACCATCTAGCTGCTATAACATCACCCCAGCGGACCCCTTAATGCAGCGTCGGTCACCCTGACCGAATACCACAGGTGGCGTCACGAACATTTCCCCTTTACAGACCTTCCCCTTTTATACTGACATCCCAGGGCCACGGACCGGGTCATCCACCGTGACATCCCCCTGTGAACCGCAGGACCCGGTACTGAGTACCCCACGGCCCCATGGGGGCGATCCATATGCAAATATCCCTTCTGTGCTTTTTGGGTGCAATATTACTATCTGTATTTTAGATTTCAGAATATTGAATGTGGTTATTTGACATGAGTGGGTTCGGCCTTAACGTGGGCTAGTGTGAACTATGTCATTTTTGACTTTTTAAATGTTTTCTAAAAAAACCCTTTTTTGCTGTGTTTCAATAAAAACTTTATTTATGGCGATCCCTGTGCTCATAGTATGTTTTGTTCTTTTTTGCCCCATGTGTCATGACATTGCAAAAACACTAGTGAGGACTGAAGGAACAGAAGAGTGAAGATTGAATAGAGAAAGCCAGTGCTGGAGAGAAGGAGCCAGTGGAGCACATAGCAGGGAGTTGAGGCGGCAGGACAAGTGGAGGGTGAGGTGAATATACATATTTTTTTCCATATAAAAAGAAGAAAGTATGACGGCACCAGGATAGGTGGTTTTTGATGGCCTTAAAGTGAGCAATTTACTGCAACAATCAAAGTCTCTCACGGCAATCGGACCAACGGTGGAATACAATCGCACTGTGGTGCTCTACCAAACAGTGATTCGTATTGAACATCCACAGAAAAAAGAAAAGGTGGCACTCACCAAGCGATGTATTAAAAATCCTTTATTCTTCCATATATCGGAGTAAGGACATGCCTTTCAGGCTGCAGGTAAAACGAGAGGGTGCGGGGAGTGAACAGGACGAAGGCCGTTTCGCGCACGTTGCGCTTCAACGGGTCCAGGACTCCTCACATACCGCTTAGAATTATCACTAAAAAAGTCTATCTTCATCTCATCAGACCTGAGAATCTTATTTCTCATAGTCTGGGAGTCCTTCATGTGTTTTTTAGCAAACACTACGTGAGCTTTCATATGTCTTGCACTGAGGAGAGGCTGCCGTCGGGCCAGTCTGCCATAAAGCCCGACTGGTGGAGGGCTGCAGTGATAGTTGACTTTGTGGAACTTTCTCCCATCTCCCTACTGCATCTCTGGAGCTCAGCCACAGTGCTCTTGGGGTTCTTCTTTACCTCTCTCACCAAAGCTCTTCTCCCACGATTGCTCAGTTTGGTTGGACGGCCAGGTCTAAGAAGACTTCTAGTGGTCCAAAACTTCTTCCATTTAAGGATAATGGAGGCCACTGTGCTTTTAGGAACCCTGAGTACTGCAGAAATGACCTGGTAACCTTGGCCAGATCTGTGCCTTGCCACAATTCTTTCTATGAGCTCATGATTCTCATTTGGTCTGACATGCACTGTGAGCTGTGAGGTCTTATATAGACAGGTGTGTACCTTTCCAAATCACCTCCTATCAGTTTAATTAAACATAGCTGGACTCCAATGAATGAGTAGAACCATATCAAGGAGGATCACAAGGAAATGGACAGCATGTGACTTAAATATGAGTGTCTTAGCAAAGGGTCTGAATACTTATGTCCATATGATATTTCAGATTTTCTTTTTTATTAAATTTTTTTTAGTCAAGATGGAGTGCAGAGTGTACATTAATGTGAAAAAAATCAACATTTTGAATTTACCAAATGGCTGCAATGAAAAAAAGAGTGAAAAATTTAAAGGGGTCTGAATACTTTCCGTACCCACTGTATGAATCAATCTCACTTTCCTTCTCTCATCTTACTCTGGTGTTCACTCCTACTGAATATCTGTAAGAATTAGGTAACAGCTCAAAGCACTCATTGCACAGACAAATCCATGCTAACATTTATTTTCCTGTCAAAAACTTCTCATTTCTCCTTTTTAGTGACACCTGTTTTATTCCTCTTACAGCTAGCTTCAGACTTTATGAAAAAGTCTACCGTATTACATAATGACTGCAGCAAACCAACAAAAGATTCACAAGGTCTATATGATCATCATGACTATCTCACTTTGCTGGCATCAAAATTGTGCCCGTCTCTCTGATACATTTCACTTCCAACTAAGTGAGGCCATTTACATGGTTTAACAAAGTCTCTTTTTTTACTAAAGGCCTAAAAACTAATAGGCAGATAGGTGCCGCTCCTGCCAGTGATTCAGCAGTTTCACATTGACCGATCAGCAGCTTCTTTTCCACTCTGCGATGTTGACGGGGCGTGAGTGCCAATGTCATGGTGAATAGCAGCCATCTCCCATTTGCCTATCTTCGGGGAGCCGGCTGCTAATCAGCATAATTTCGTCAGTCATACCCCGTTAACAGAGAAGACCAGAAGACAAAGAGCAGCTATATTTATGTTGAGCAACAGAATGGCCCCTCTTTGCAGTTGCCAGGTAGAGCTGACAGGTAGTAGGCAACTACTTGTTTGTAAGTTTTAATCCCATAAAAAGCCTCCTAGATAAACCCTTTAAACACATAAAATGAAGCAGCATAAATTACTAGGAATCTTTACACTGTTAGCTGCATTATTTTAGCACAATTAACCCACCAATGATTTTTTTAGGAGGGGTGAATTTGCAGAATGCTGAGAATTTCAATTTCAAAAGCTTCAATCATCTCTAGAAATTATATATATTCCCCTGTATTCTTTATGAGTTAACACTAGTTGGGAAATTGGTGTCCCCCAAATGAATTGATGAATTAATTGGTGTCCCCCAAATGAATTGATGAATTCTCATTATTTATTTATTATTTATTATGCTTTGCTTATATAGTGCTATCATATTCCGCAGCGCTTTAGGGTACCGTCACACCGTGCAATTTTCGTCGCTACGACGGCATGATCCGTGACGTCGCAGCGTCGTATGAGTATCGCTCCAGCGTCGTAGACTGCGGTCACACTTTGCAATCACGGCGCTGGAGCGATGCCGAGGTTCGCTGGTAACCAGGGTAAACATCGGGTTACTAAGCGCAGGGCCGCGCTTAGTAACCTGATGTTTACCGTGGTTACCAGCGTAAAAGTAAAAAAAAAAAAACCGTACATACTCACCATCTGATGTCCGTCAGGTCCCTTGCCGTCTGCTTCCCGCTCTGACTGAGTGCAGCCGTACAGTGAGAGCAGATCACAGCGGTGACGTCACCGCTGTGATCTGCTCTCACTTTCCGGCCGGCGCTCACAGTCAGAGCGGGAAGCAGACTGCAAGGGACCTGACAGACATCAGATGGTGAGTATGTACGGTTTTTTTTTTTTTACTTTTACGCTGGTAACCACGGTAAACATCGGGTTACTAAGCGCGGCCCTGCGCTTAGTAACCCGATGTTTACCCTGGTTACCAGCGAACGCATCGCTGGATCGCTGTCACACACAACGATCCAGCGATGACAGCGGGAGATCCAGCGACGAATGAAAGTTTCAAACGATCTGCTACGACGTACGATTCTCAGCAGGGTCCCTGATCGCTGCTGCGTGTCAGACACTGAACGTCACGAATCGTACCGTCGTAGCGATCGTAATTGCACTGTGTGACAGTACCCTTATTCTATTGAAAGAAACACACATCAAGAAAACAAATATGTGATAGATAAACTTATTTGCTCAGTCACTTCTTCTAATTAGTTCACACTGAGTTTAGTTTCTGCTTTTACCTCCAGCTGTACTCACCGTCTTGTTTCTGTGTACATATATGTGTGTGTTAAATGTCTATGTTTTCTTAGTTCCCTTTAGTAAATCTAGAGTCTCTGAGTGACACTAATGTATCTGGTGCAGGTGAAAGTTGCAAATATCAATTTCTATGCATGCGGTTCAATTGTCTTAAAAGGGAGGAAATATACATAAAATACTGGCAAATATCATGGCTATGGATATGGAGAAAAGGGAAAAAAATGGCTTTTAAAAGGTTTTTAGAGATCATGAAAAAATAGCTAAAGGAGAAAAGGCAATCAAATACCAAATGAACCATTACTCACCTGATTGACTCATGAAAGAAGAGTACAATTTTGGTAAATTTTCTAGCATTACGTGCTGATATTTCTTATATGCATTAGAAAAACTAAAGGGTTCAAAACTGTTACAAGTGGAAATATATCTTTTCATGGGATGTTTTTATTGACTTTTTATTTTTATTGTACAAGTACGATTAATACGAACTAACATGCAATGCACCAAATAAACATCTTGCAAGAAAGAGTAAGCAATAAAGAAAATATTAAGGTACATACTAAGGAAGGTTTGGAGCATTTTAAAATAGTTCAGTTCATAATAGCTATTCAACTCTCGATATGGTCCCTAGTACATTGAGTCTTCGGAGGTAGATGGTGACACATGTGCAGCATATTATATAAGGGGAATAAATAAAATAATTAGCTAAATTAAAAAGGGGAGGGTGACCCCAAATCAACCCATCATAACAGTGTCAGACTGAGGTGCTAAGGGCTTACCAGTAACATTGACTTTGGGGGTTCACTTTTCAACCGGAATACAAATATTACACTCTCCTCATTCACAAATTTACCTATATCTCTATATAATAATAAACTGGGTAGTTTGGTTAATGAATGATGAGATGCAGCTTTTTTTCTGTACAGAGGGAATCAAGTGAATTATGCCAAGTACTGCCCATACAGTGGGGTTGGGGGCCCACATTGCACTGGGTCCCACCGGGGGATTCCCCTGTTACCCTGTGGGCCAGTCCAAGCCTGCATCATACCATCTCTCATCAACTAAGCATCAAAACTAAATCAGAAATCTGTGGGCTGACGTTCCAGAGAAAGGCAATGTGTTGACATAGGTCCACTTGGCTTGACTGTCTGGAAGTTACTGGCATGAAAACTCTTCTTTCTTCTAAAAATATCCTAAACTGGAAAATCTGATTATCTGCATTATAGGAGAAGGTTGTGCCGATATATTCCTGCAAAACACTGGTAGATTCTTATAACCACAAATACATACTGAACAGCAGACATTACTCAAAGAAGCACTCTCATGAAGATTTTTTTTTACTACATCTATGTGTATGTAATGTAGTGAACATGTTAATATTTTCACCTACCACCATCGTCTCCGGATGTCCAGCGCCCTTCTGCTCCTCTTCTCAGTGACGTCACTGCACTTCAGACTATCCCGGTCACAATGCTCTCTGGGTAACCCAGAAGTGGCATTTACAATGGAAGTATTAGGTGCGTCAGAATTAAGATTACCTTGTAAAAGAGACTTCTGGCTGACACATAGAGCACAGAATAATCGGGATAGTCTGTAGTGCGGTGAAGTCAATGAGAAGAGAAACAGAACGGCCCTGGACACCGAGAAGGTGGCGATAGGTGAGGATGTTAACACACGCTACACTAAATAAACATATACAAAGATTTATTTTAAAAATAATCTTCGTGAGAGGGTTTCTTTAAAAAAATAAAAGCGATCTGCAAATAAAACAGTTTTAGGAATTGTGTTCATTCTGAAAATGCAAGATATGTGCATCATCTTCAAACACCTCATAGAAATACAAATATTTACACTGATTTTATGTAATTTCGGGGACTGTGGCCTACTTTTCATACTATCCAGCCATCATGCTTTTTTTCCTTGCAGCATGCTGCAGTAACATCGGAGGGAAACTGATTCCTTACTGTTTTGGGCATCATTCTCATTCATCCGGTATATCAGTTCTTGCAACAGACTCTTCAAGGAGCCAGATCACAAAATGATACTTTGCATTTTTCGTTTCTGCCCACTTACTAATGCCATTTTGACATATATTCCATTGAGGCACAACAAAGCTGATTTTGATAAACATAATCCAAGCTTAAGATAGAAAGGTGATACTTCTTTAATTTTTTATGCACTCATTACATTTTGATAAAATGGACATGTTATGAAGATAGATATCATTTATAAGGTGGTATCTTTGGAATGAAATTTAAGTTATTACAGATGTTATAGAGCATGGAGTTGGTTTGCCGACAAGAAAATAATTTTATATATATATGTACATACACTCACCGGCCACTTTATTAGGTACACCATGCTAGTAACGGGTTGGACCCCTTTTGCCTTCAGAACTGCCTCAAATCTTCGTGGCATAGATTCAACAAGGTGCTGGAAGCATTCCTCAGAGATTTTGGTCCATATTGACATGATGGCATCACACAGTTGCCGCAGATTTGTCGGCTGCACATCCCAAAGATGCTCCATACAAGGCAGGATGGATCCATGCTTTCATGTTGTTTACGCCAAATTCTGACCCTACCATCCGAATGTCGCAGCAGAAATCGAGACTCATCAGACCAAGCAACATTTTTTCAATCTTCTACTGTCCAATTTCGATGAGCTTGTACAAATTGTAGCCTCAGTTTCCTGTTCTTAGCTGAAAGGAGTGGTACCCGGTGTGGTCTTCTGCTGCTGTAGCCCATCTGCCTCAAAGTTTGACGCACTGTGCATTCAGAGATGCTCTTAGGCCTACCTTGGTTGTAACGGGTGGCGATTTGAGTCACTGTTGCCTTTCTATCAGCTCGAACCAGTCTGCCCATTCTCCTCTGACCTCTGGCATCAACAAGGCATTTCCGCCCACAGAACTGCCGCTCATTGGATTTTTTTTCTTTTTCGGACCATTCTCTGTAAACCCTAGAGATGGTTGTGCGTGAAAATCCCAGTAGATCAGCAGTTTCTGAAATACTCAGACCAGCCCTTCTGGCACCAACAACCATGCCACGTTCAAAGGCACTCAAATCACCTTTCTTCCCATACTGATGCTCGGTTTGAACTGCAGGAGATTGTCTTGACCATGTCTACATGCCTAAATGCACTGAGTTGCCGCCATGTGATTGGCTGATTAGAAATTAAGTGTTAACAAGAAGTTGGACAGGTGTACCTAATAAAGTGGCCAGTGAGTGTATATATATATATATATATATATATATATATATATATATATATATATATATATGCAGTATATATACACTTTGTTACCTTACTTACTCTATTCCATTACGCTGACACTTCCATCCATGACCTTTCCTCTAGCATGTTTACCTCTTCAGTGATCTATTACACTTCTGTCTGATGTCCTACAATCCCACAGTAGTATGTAAAGTAAATAACACTCAAGTGCTACTTCAATTTTTTATTTTTATTGCTGTGTGTTTTGGAGGACATTATTGGCCCCAGCTCTCATTCCATAGGGTTTTATTTGCTACTTGTATCCACAAATTGTTCAGAATATAGTTAATTTTCTCTAAAAATTAGGTTTACATATTAATGTGAAAGTTGACCGAGATTCAAAGAGAGTTTTAAGTTATAGTCAAGGTTTTTGTATCTCTGTAGTACATGTTTATAAAACATTTTCAATGACAATCAGGGACAAATGAAAAGAGAAAATGTGGTAATTGCTAAAGCACTTGCACCTTCACTCCATACTGATTGCAAATCCATTCAAGTAACTTAATATTAGCCATCAAAACATTTTCTTAAATGGATTATTTGGCCTTAGGCTGCAAGTCTGCAGTCATTCTACATGACTGCAGACTTGTAAGTCCTCATATGAAGCACAGAGCACACTGTGAGGATTCTCCAGCTCCAGGAGTGAGCAGTTATGTGACAGTTATGTAAGTACCCAATATGCATACTCCTGGACACATTCTGATTAGACTATGTCCATCCTCGCTCAATACACTTGCATTGTGAGAGACCGTGCCCATCAAGTCAGCAAGTGATCGCATGTATGCAGATCCCATAGTTGCAGTCATGTGCCCACTGTCAACACCTCCAGCACTTTTCAGGATGTGTGAGTGTTCACAAGTCTGCAGTCACATAGATTGACTGCAGACTTGTAATGTAAGACAGGAAAACCCCTTTAACGTAAAATCCTGCAATCTGCAAACATTAATAAGATTTGCTTTTAAAATTGTCCTCCATCACTATCTTCATCTAAAATTGGCAATGCCACATGTAACAATGTTTCCACAATGGATTTGCATGCAGCAAATCCACCACATACAAGCCTGCATCAACATCCGCATGTAGCAAAAAAATATTTTACCATGGATTCCCTGCAGCCAAATACACTGGGGAAAAGTACTTCATATGTGGCTTTATCGTTAAAGACGTCCTCTTAAAAGATCAAAAGTGACCAGTTTTTTATTCCTGCTACTCTCCTGAGTATATTCCGGGGTTTTTTTTAATCTGCCGTATGGTTTCAGAGATTCCGAGAGCCTTGCTATTTAGTCCTAATTTTTATGGTCGTTACAAAAGGGGTATGGCTCACAGGTTAATTATGCAGGAAAGGCTAAGGACACATCCCCTGACGATCCTGCAAGCCACGCGCCTTTGGAAATACCATAGAAATTAGTGCTAAATAAAAAGACCTACAGTATATATCTGATTGGTGGATTAAAAAAAATGGAATGCTCAGGAGAGCAGTGGAAATAAAATAAACACAAGAATGTGTCTTCTTTAATGTTCTGTACTTCCATAGAGTGCATCAAGCTAGGATATAATTTACAGTACATGCAAAATGTAAAAATGCATGACCATCATAACGATACGATTAGGAGTAATTAGAGAAAGCAAAATATACTTATTTTATTTCTTTAAAAAAAAATGTCAAGTACAAATATGGCAGAGAAAAAGAAATACAGAACAATGAAACAACAGTAACGTTACCACAAGAGGGCCCAAAGCAATTAACCACCCAACCGCTTTTCCCGTTTAGCACTTCATACCCAAATGAAATGGTAGATGCAAAATGTGAGTCAGTTGGTAACCATCGGGGCGGTCGTGGCCAAGGGTCCCATCTGCACCCCACCACGCTACAGGAAAAGGGGAATCCCAGCTGGGTGTGTGTGCTTTTGCCTAAAGGTACCTTCACACGAAGCGACGCTGCAGCGATAGCGACAACGATGTCGATCGCTGCAGCGTCGCTGTTTGGTCGCTGGAGAGCTGTCACACAGACCGCTCTCCAGCGATCAACTATGCCGAGGTCCCCGGGTAACCAGGGTAAACATCGGGTAACTAAGCGCAGGGCCGCGCTTAGTAACCCGATGTTTACCCTGGTTACCAGCGTAAAATCTAAAAAAAACAAACAGCACATACTTACATTCACGTCCCCCTGCGTCCACTTCCTGACTGACTGAGCGCCGTACAGTGAGAGCGGAGCGGTGACGTCACCGCTGTGCTGCTTTCACTTTCACTTTGCGGCGCTGAGTCAGAGGAGGAAGCAGACTGCAGGGGACGCAATGTGAGTATGTGCTGTTTGTTTTTTTTACATTTTACGCTAGTAACCAGGGTAAACATCGGGTAACTAAGCGCGGCCCTGCGCTTAGTAACCCGATGTTTACCCTGGTTACCAGTGTAAAATATCGCTGGTATCGTTGCTTTTGCTTTCAAACACAACGATACACAGCGATCGGACGACCAAATAAAGTTCTGGACTTTATTCAGCGACCAGCGACATCACAGCAGGATCCTGATCGCTGCTGCGTGTCAAACGAAACGATATCGCTAGCGAGGACGCTGCAACGTCACGGATCGCTAGCGATATCGTTATAATGTCGTTTCGTGTGAAGGTACCTTTAGCGATACACCATTGCAGACTGCACAGTCCAGAGGCAGGAACTTCATTGTTACACGTTTGGATACATTACTTCTGTTACATGTCACATTAGACCAGCAAACCATTATGGGAACCTCCATCTTCCCTTGGTGTAAGGACCTCACTGACTGAAATGCATTGCTATGACTCCTCACGTCTATATCAAGTCCATTTGATAAGTTTACCGTATTGAATGTGTCCAGGCTGACCATCTTCTCCTCTATGGCCCTCAGGTCTGGCTACAGTTCCACTTTTTATCAAGTACAGATAGTGTTTGCTGCAAGCCCTACTTGCCTGAGGCAAGGAATCCTTCTTCCACTTAATCCTTGCTTTAATTTAGAATGTACTATCCGATTATGGTCTCCCTTCACAAACAAACACCCTTTTAAATGCAGGTCTGCAAACAAGAGGACCATACAGTGGGTTGCGAAAGTATATACCCACCTTGGCATTTTTCCATGTTTTACTACTTCATAACCTGGAATTTCACTGGATTTTTAGGGTTAGAATCAATTCATGTAAAGAACATGACTACAACTGTAAACATTTGGTTTTATTTTTATTGTGAAGCAAACAACATATAGGAGAACATAACTGAAAACTTCAGTGTCCATACATAGTAACCCCCCCAAGTCAATACTTTGCAGAGCCTCTTTTTGAGGCAATTACAGCTACAAGTCGCTTTGGGATTTTTGCTGGGATTTTTGCCCATTCCCCAAGGCAAAACTGTTCCAGCTCCTTCAAGTTAGATGGTTTCCTCTGGTGAACAGCAATCTTCAAGTCTGAGCACAGATTCTCAGTTGGATTAACGTCTGGGCTTTGACTAAGCCACTCCATAACATTTACACATTTTACCTTAAACTTCTCGAGTGCTGCTTTAACAGTAGGTTTTGGGTCATTGTCTTGATGGAAGGTGAACCTCCATCCCAGTCTCAAATCAATAACAGACTGAAATGGGTTTTGCCCAAGAATATCCCTGTAATTCGCACCATACATCTTCCCCTCAACTTGGACCATTTTCCCTCTCCGTGCTGCTGAAAAACATCCCCACAGCATGACGCTGCCACCACCATGTTTCACTGTGGGAATGGTGTTCTTCGGGTGATGAGTTTTGTTGGTTTGGCACCAGACATAGCATTTACCTTGGTGGACAAAAAGTTACATTTTTTCCTCATCTGATTACAGCTCAAGCGTCACACACAAATCGGATTACAAAAATATTTAAACACAGATTGTATTGTAGCAAAATAGGTAAAAAACTAAGAGGGTGAATACTTTCGCAAGCCACTATATGTCCTTCTCCTTTCAATACTCCCTATCTGCCTACCAACAGGATCCGAGTTCCTTTTGCCTATGTAACTCCTCCCATTATGGCCCCAATAGTTAACCCTATCCATTACTTAGCTAAGTGCTGCAGGGCACAAAAAAAAAAAAACAACATTGAAAACATGGCAATGCATTATATCACTATAAAGCCTTTAAGGGGAATGTCGACAGCTTCTTCACTCCTTTATAGGTTGATGGTGGCTGATAAGTAGTACAAATTCAGGTCACAAAATTCCTTTATAGTGTGTTCTATGTGAGTTGGTCTCTCCTCATCCAAGTATCAATAGATGTAGAAAAAAGTGCAACAGCCTCTAAAGTCTTACAGGTTTGCTAACAACATATATTTATTTTAAAAAATCCAGACAGAACAAAAATAATGTAATAGACTTATAGATAGATACAACAGGGGAAGGAGAGAGAAATAACGATCAAGGAGTCCCATATAGAGTAAAAAAGTATAACATCTTTATTAAATAGTAGAACACGTGGACAAATAGCATGCACAAAAACACACAAATGATATGTGCATAATACTGAAATATTAATGATGCAGCATATATTGAAGAGTAAGAACATATAGGGGAACCCTGCAATAAAATTCAGATGGTATGGTGTCAGGTAATGTAAGTAGAACTAGTTATCAAGATATACCGTAATCACCAAAGGAAAATTATTTTAAATGGAATCTGTCACCCCATTTTTCGCCTATAAACTAAGGCCACCACCATCAGGGGCTTATCTACAGCATTCTGTAATGCCCCCCAATGTAACCTGAAAGATAAGAAAAACAGGTTAGATTATACTCACCGAGGGGCGGTCCTGGTGCTGTCCGATGGGCGTCGCGGTTCAGGTCCGGCACCTCCCATCTTCAGGACCACCCCTGGGGGAGTATAATCTAACTTGTTTTCTTATCTTTCACGTTATATCAGGGGCTTATCTACATCATTAGAGAATGCTGTAGATAAGCCCCTGATGGCGGTGGCCATAGCTTATAGGTGAAAAATGGAGTGACATTCCTTTAAGGTAGATGGCCATGAGATAACGGCCCAAACATTACATCCAAAGATGATACCATGATAATGAATGTACCTGAAAACTAACACCAGCAGTTGCTCACAAAGCATGTGCGTCCACCTCCACGTGCTTTTTGGATGCAAACCTTCGTCAGGGGACATGAGGAGTGGTGGGAAACCAGAGTTTAAAAAGAAATGGGCACCGGAAGTAGCATTGCCACAGACCGGAAGTGACACATACATCACCATGGCAGCTGCGATACCGGCCAACTGGCATCCATGTCAAGGAACGGGTGACGTCAGGATCGCATGGGGAACCATATGACCCATCATCAGCCGCCACATGAAGATCCAGACAGGGGGTGCATGGGTACTGCCTGCAACAATAAGTGGGATGCGCAAAGAGTTGCGTGCACCAGATGCTGGCAAAGGTCACTAGACAACAGGTGGATTTGCTCAGGGCCTATCATGCATACTAATGTGAGGCTGGTAATTGAAATATTACAGATATACAGCAGATCCTTAGCATAGTGCAAGAATATGTAAATAGGATAGACATCAGATAATAGGAGTCAACCATATATTATGGTATGTTACATATATCACAAATATTTTGTGGCTGCCATGGTGACTGATGCGTCACTCGGTCAGCAGCAATACTACTTCCCGTGCTCATTTCTTTTTAAGGCTACGTTCACATTTGCGTTGTGCGCCGCAGCGTCGGCGCCGCAGCGCACAACGCAAACAAAAACGCGGCAAAACGCACGCTAAAACGCTGCGTTTTGCGCCGCATGCGTCGTTTTTGCCCGCAAGTTGGACGCAAAAAAAATGCAACTTGAAGCGTTTCTTGCGTCCAACGCTTGCGGCCATGCGGCGCAAAACGCAGCACAACGCATGTCCATGCGCCCCCATGTTAAGTATAGGGGCGCATGACGCATGCGGCGCCGCTGCGGCGCCCGACGCTGCGGCGCTGACCGCAAATGTGAACGTAGCCTAACCCCTTAACCCCCGGAGCTTTTTTCAGTTTTGCGTTTTCGTTTTTCACTCCCCTCCTTCCCAGAGCCATCATTTTTTTATTTTTTCATCAATATGGCTATGTGAGGGCTTATTTTTTGCGGGACAAGTTGTACTTTTGAACGACACCAATGATTTTACCATGTCGTGTACTAGAAAACAGGAAGAAAAAAAACATGTGCGGTGAAATTGCAAAAAAAGTGCCAGTATGATTATCCTGGTCATTACAAGTTCATAGACACCAAACATGCCTAGGTTCTGTTTTATCTAAGTGGTGAAAAAAATTCCAAAGTTTGCTAGAAAGAAAAAAAGGTCAATATTCCGTTACCCGTAGCGTCTCCATTTTTCGTGATCTGGGGTTGGATGAAGGCTTATTTTTTGCGTGCCGAGCTGAAATTTTTAATGATACCATTTTGATGCCGATACGTTCTTTTGATCACTCGTTATTGCATTTTACTGAATGCCACAGAGACCAAAAAAACGTAATTCTGCCATTTTGAATTTTTTCCTCACTGTGCCATTTAGTGATCAGGTTAATCCTCTTTTTTATTGATAGATTGGGCGATTCTGAATGCGGCAATACCAAATATTTGTAGGTTTGGGTTTTTTATTGTTTTATTTTGAATGGGGCGAAAGGGGGGGTGATGTAAACTTTTATATTTTTTTTATTTTTTTCATATTTTTTAAAACTTTTTTTTAACTTTTGCTATGCTTCAATAGCCTCCATGGGAGGCTAGAAGCTGGCATAGCCTGATCGGCTCTGCTACATAGGGGCGGTGCTCAGATTGCCCCTACGTAGTAGAATTGCAGCATTGCTATGAGCGCCGACCACAGGGTGCCGCTCACAGCAATCTGGCATCAACAGCCATAGAGGTCTTCAGGAGACCTCTGGTTGTCATGCCAATGCACCGATGACCCCCAATCACATGATGGGGGTCACCGGTGTGCGCATTTCCGGCTGGATGGCAGGAAGCGCTTGTTAAATGTCGCTGTCAGAGTTTCACATTGGCATTTAACTAGTTAATAAACACGGGTGGATCGCGATTCTGCCCACGCCTATTGCAGGCACATGTCAGCTGTTCAAAACAGCTGACATCTCCCTGCTTGATGCAGGCTCTCCGCCGGAGCCCGCATGAAAGCGGGGGTTCTGCCATCGGACGTACTATCCCGTCCGATGGCAGAAAAGGGTTAAACTTTGGTTCCCCACCACTCCTCATACTCCCTGATGGAAGTTTGCATCCAAAACACACATTGGGTGGACGCAGAGGTTTTGTGAGCCCCTGCTGGTGTTACTTTTCAGGTACATTCATTATCATGGTATCACTTTTGGACGTAATGTTTGGGCCGTTATCTCATGGCCACCTACCTTAAATTACTTTTCCTTTGGTGATAGATATATAAATAGATAGATTAAAAAAATAGGCAATACTCCAATACTTGTCCAAGTACAAAAAGAACTTTAATAGCCTGGTGGTGAATTGGCCAATTCATGTGTGCCCATCAACCATGGCAAGGTGACCTCCGTCTGATCTGTCCTATTCTACTTTTGAGCTATCAGCCTACAGTTAAATGGACAAACATATCTGTGCTGGGCTGTGAGCCTACAATTCAAATGGGTGAGTAGAACTGATAGAAGGTATGTACAATAGAATAGGACCCATAAGATAGAGGTCACCTTGCCATGGTTGATAGGCACACATGAATTGGCCAATTTATGCTCTAAGAACCTTCATTTTTGTAAGTACATCTTACTGAGTAATAATAACAGTTTAAATTTAATGTCTTCAGTGTTTGCATATATCTTGGCTTATATAGAGTGCTGCTATGTTTGCTTTTTCTAGATAGATAGATAGATAGATAGATAGATAGATAGATAGATAGATAGATAGATAGATAGATAGATAGATAGATAGATAGATAAAGAAAACAAAAAGCAGCACCAAAAGAAAACAAAGGGTGAAAAAATCCTTCCAGGTATATACCAAACCTCATGCTATTATCCAGAAAAATGAAGGCAGCACTCCAATAGAAAAAATAAAAGTGGTTTATTGGCCTATGTGCGACGTTTCAGTCCAGGATGTGAAAAAAGGAAAGGTCCACATCCTGGACTGAAACGTCGTACACGGGCCAATAAACCACTTTTATTTTTTCTCTTGGAGTGCTGCCTTCATTTTTCTGGATAATAGATAGATAGATAGATAGATAGATAGATAGATAGATAGATAGATAGATAGATAGAAAGATAGATAGATAGATAGATAGATAGATAGATAGATAGATAGATAGATAGATAGATAGATAGATAGGAACATTTATTACTGCATGCATCTAAGCTATAATCTTATTACCCCAGGCATGACAAATTAATTGGAGCTAATGTTCATTGATTGAAGCACTATGCCTCAAGCTATCATTGATCAGACAGACTGACTAACCCTATTGTATGGGAAGCGTGACATACTGTTAGCTCATTAGTCTCTTGTTCTGTTACCTGTCTGATTAACCAGACAGAATTACTGTACAGAGTGTGAGGACCTATTGTGATGGTCACTGCAACATCAGCTCCATTCCAGGCCATAAACGTCATGCATCTGAACCAGTAATGAGAGAATAATAATAATAATAATAATAATTGCTATGTCTGCGATGCTATACTGGTGAGATCCTCTCCATTGAAATGTGAGATTGATTCTCTTTTATACACATAATGTTACATATTTATGTGATGGGCTTTTTTATTTACCTGGAGTCAATTATGCCTTAATTTAACCCTAAATGTAGGAAATGCTCATTGATGAGGGGCCCTGCAGGTCCATCTTGTCTGTGTTTATGGTGCCATTTAGGTAATAGACTTTATTGAGCAAAGTGCATAATGACCATTCAGACCCCTTTGATCACTCTTGTTTACAGGGGCATCTGCATTTTCTCTTTAAGGACCAGATGCAAAATTATATTGTTTTGTGATGAGTTTTAATTTGTAATTGGAGTCGATTGAAATTAAAAGCAATATCACAGCTGGGTGAGGGAGCAATTAAATATCACAGTGAGGGGCGACCCGCACATTCACAGCACTGCACTGTGTGCTGCTGAAACCATAGAACCTGTTTTAAAATGCAAGGGAGGCTTTTCAATTGCTACCTTTAAATGGGTGTCTTGTTAACCCTTTGTTTTCTACTAGTCTTGCCATTTTTTTTTCTTAGCTAAAACTTACTAAGTTGTTGGCAGATATTCATGGGTATGTGTAGTCTTGTATATCCATGACCATGAGCTTTCTGTAAGTATATATCTAGGCAACACTGTAAACCTTAAAGCGCCTCTCCAGCATTATTTTTTATTGCAGCACTGGAGTGGTGCCACTAATATAAGTTCCCTGCACTTAGCATTATACTTACCAGCAGCCATCTTCATCCGTTACCAGCACCGCTCCCGTCGTCTTCTGCAGGTTATGACCTGCCGGATCACTCCAGTGTTTGCTGGGTGATCAAGAAGTCACTTCTCAATGTAAGTCTGTGAAAGCCAGAAGGAGGCCAGAAAAAAGGCTCTCAAAAACTTACATTGAGATCTTGGGCCCATTAGCTAGGAATTCCGGACCAGTCACAGATAAAAATTACCTATACTGTCACGGAGATACCATGACAAAGAGGAGCCAGAAGACTGCAGCGTCTCGTTTCACACACTCATGCCCTGGTTAGAAGTAGTTCACCATGACATTAAACAGTGCAGGTTTTTTCCTTGCTAGTAGATTAATCTGTTCAGTTGAAGCTCCTACTTGGATTGTCTCAGCTGTTCAGTGTTGGACACTTCCCTCTGCTGTATATGCTCACCTCTGGCACTTTGGGATTGACAAGTATTAGTTCTTACTGCCTGGTTCTGGAGTTGGAGATGTTGTTCCTGGATGGAGGTGGTGTTTGGAGATCGTTCAGAAGATTGTTGCTTGGAGTTTTGTCTGTGTGCACATCCTCAACCTACCTTATTGGGTTTCTCTTTCCTTTAACTCCCATGTGTCCCTCTCTGTTGTTCGGTGAGTGTATTTTGTATGGCTTTTTTTCATTTATCCCTGTCCATATTCCTTTGTTTGTCTGGTTACTGTATTCCTATACATTTCGGCTTCCCACTATCCTGGATTGGGGGGATGGGACAGATCAGGATATATATAGGAGCATAGCAGGGCACAAGAATCCGACATCTACACCTTTAGGAGTAATCCGGGGACAGGGATAGACCAGGGTGCCCCTAGTTCTAGAGACCTGGTAAGCGCCCAAAGTCCAACCCCTGCTTGACATATACAAGTTGTGACAAAATCACTGGCAAATTACTGGATGGAAGATATGTGTCACTGAGGTCATGAGCTTCAGTGATATGAATCTAGGAAAATGATCCCAGACACTAAGTGCTGAGAGGAGTTAATTGGCCATGTGAAGGGCCAGGTTTAGTGAACAGCTGAAGAGTGGGTGGGAGGCTGTTCACCATATCTCTACCCCAAGGTAGATATAAAGACTTCTGTCTCATTCAGCTTTCAGTGTCTCTGGAGACGAGATCTCCAAAGCTGTGCTCATGTTAATGATAGCTGAACCTTGTGTTTGCTTCCTGAGCGGGTGGATCCCCACAGCAACAAGAACTGTGCCATTTGTTATGTTTTGTTTTCCCTTTAGGCCAGAAAAGCCATGTTTATTTTGCTAACTCTACACTGGTTTATGCAGTGCATTTAATAAACCAGTGAAAGATTTAAAGAGACAGCATTCCTGTGTCTAGCTTTGTGTGCAGCTAAATGAGCCGATCTACCACAAAGTTTATTTGTCCTTGAACATCATAAACAGCACACAGATGACAGTGTGCAGTCCATGTGCTGTCCGTGATTAACATTGTAGTGGATTTGAAAAGGTTTGTAATTTATCTATTTTTTCATCAGTGAAAATCACTGATGAAAATTAACACACTGTCCAAACCCTGATGAAAACAAACACCAATCAATAGTGGTCCATGTTTTTACATAGCATGAAAATCATCAATTTCTGAACAAGGCCTTAGGTACATATCCATAAACATTGCAACTGACTGACTTGATGATGGAACCACAGCCTTACTCCATTTTGAATATATGTCCCCATTCCTTCAAATGATTCTTTATTCAATTTGCTCCCCCTGCTGGTAACCATGTAGGGTGGTTATGTGCTGCAATTAAAGAAGTTCAATGTTCATTTCAGAAAAGCAGATGGGAATCTAGTTGGCACATGTTTACAATTATGCAGATCCTAAACTTCTGATTACAGGTGCTTCTCACAAAATTAGAATATCATCAAAAAGTTAATTTATTTCAGTTCTTCAACACAAAAAGTGAAGCTCATATATTATATAGAGTCATTCCAGACAGAATGATCTATTTCAAGTGTTGATTTTTGTTAATGTTGATGATTATGGCTTACAGCCAATGAAAACCCAAAAGTCATTATCTCAGTAAATTACAATACTTTATAACACCGGCTTGAAAAATGATTTTACAATAAGAACTGTTGTCCTACTGAAATGTATGTTCAGTAAATGCACTCAATACTTGGTCGGGGCTATTTTTGCATCAATTACTGCATCAATGCGGCGTGGCATGGAGGCGATCAGCCTGTGGCACTGCTGAGGTGTTATGGAAGCCCAGGTTACTTTGATAGCAGCCTTCAACTCGTCTGCATTGTTGTGTTTGGTGTCTCTGATCTTCCTCTTGACAATACTCCATAGATTCTCTATGGGGTTAAGGTCAGGCGAGTTTTCTGGCCATTCAAGAACAGTGATACTGTTGTTTTTAAACCATTGTATTGGCCCTTTTGGCAGTGTGACAGGTGCCAAGTCCTGCTGGAGAATTAAATTTCCATCTCCAAAAAGCTTGTCGGCAGAGGGAAGCATGAAGTGCTCTAAAATTTCCTGGTAGATGGCTGCGCTGACTTTGGTCTTGATAAAACACAGTGGACCTACACCAGCAGATGACATGGCTCCCCAAACCATCACTGATTGTGGAGACTTCACACTAGACCTCAAGCAGCTTGGATTGTGGCCTCTCCACTCTTCCTCCAAACTCTGAGACCTTGATTTCCAAATGAAATGCAAAATTTACTTTCATCTGAAAACAACAACTTGGACCACTGAGCAACAGTCCAGTTCTTTTTCTCCTTGGCCCAGGTAAGATGCTTCTGGTTGTCTATTGGTCATGAGTGGCTTGACACAAGAAATGCGACACTTGTAGCCCATGTCCTGGATACGTCTGTGTGTGGTGGTTCTTGAAACAATGACTCCAGCAGCAGTCCACTCCTTGTGAATTTTCCCTCAATTTTTGAATGGCATTTTCTTAACAATCCTTTCAAGGCTGCAGTTATCCCAGTTGCTTGTGCACCCTTTTCTACCACACTTTTTCCTTCCCCTCAACTTTCCATTAATATGCTTGGATACAGCACTCTGTGAACAGCCAGCTTCTTTAGCAATGACCTTTTGTGGCTTACCCTCCTTGTGGAGTGTGTCAATGACTGCCTTCTGGACATTTGTCAAGTTAGCAGTCTTCCCCATGATTGTGGAGCCTGTTGAAACAGACTAAGGGACCTTTTCAAACACTTAGGAAGCCTTTGCAGGTATTTTTCGATAATTATTCTAATTTACTGAGACTTTTGGGTTTTCATTGGCTGTAAGCAATAATCATCAATATTAACAGAAATAAACACTTGAAATAGATCACTCTGTTTGTAATGATTCTATGTAATATATGAGTTTCACTTTTGGTATTGAAGAACTGAAATAAATTAACTTTTTGATGATATTCTAATTTTGTGAGAAGCACCTGTATGTGACCCCCCACCACCACCACATGCATAGCAAATAGAGAGGAACATAGAGTTACGTAGAATGACTACAGAAATTTCTATTGTGCTCAGAAAACCCATTTAAGCACAGAGCGTACACTAGTATCTCCGGTTTAAAAACAACACAAACTTTTTGCAAAAAAGGGATGTAAATTACAGCAGATATCTACCTTGGCTTTCTCCTGGCTTACATTTAAGAGTAAAATTTAAGATTAGATGGTATGGCCCCCTGTGAGCTAAAAAAGTGACGCTAAAATGTCCTTTTGAAAATGGAACAGCAGCCATCCATGATGCTCACTTCTCCATTCATTCTGTATGAGGCTGCCAGAGACATCACTGCCAAGATACTGCAGTACTACCCTCTTTATTTGGCAGTGTATTCAGAATAAATAGAGCATGAAGACCATGTGCGGCCTGCTCTCTATTCCTTTTCTCAGAATCAGGGCCCTTCTAAGCAGTAAAGGTACCTTCACACGAAACGACTTTACAACGAGAACGACAACGATCCGTGACGTTGCAGCGTCCTGGATAGCGATATCGTTGTGTTTGACACACAGCAGCGATCAGGATCCTGCTGTGATATCGCTGGTCGTTGAATAAAGTTCAGAACTTTATTTGGTCGTCAGACCGGCGTGTATCGTCGTGTTTGACACCAAAAGCAACGATACCAGCGATGTTTTACGCTGGTAACCAGGGTAAATATCGGGTTACTAAGCGCAGGGCCGCGCTTAGTAACCCGATGTTTACCCTGGTTACCAGCGTAAAAGTAAAAAAAACAAACAGTACATACTCACCTGCGCGTCCCCTGCCGTCCGCTTCTGGCACTGACTGAGCGCCGGCCCTAAAGTGAAAGTAAAAGCACAGCGATGACGTCACCGCTCTGCTGTTAGGGCCGGCGCTCACACAGTACAGGAAGCGGACGCTGGGGGACGCGCAGGTGAGCATGTACTGTTTGTTATTTTTACTTTTACGCTGGTAACCAGGGTAAACATCGGGTTACTAAGCGCGGCCCTGCACTTAGCAACCCGATGTTTACCCTGGTTACCCGGGGACCTCGGCATCGTTGGTCGCTGGAGAGCTGTCTGTGTGAGACAGCCACCAATCCATTTACATTATCCTTTCATGTGAACTTTGCATATTAGTTTTTACTCTTTAAAGGGAAACTGTCAGCAGGTATGCTATGTAATCTGAGGAAGGGTAGGGGTTAAAATACAGAATTCAAGGTTGAGTCACATGTCCGACTGTGTGCTCTTGTTTACTTAGAATGGAGATTTTATCACTAGGACTTCATCATTACAGTTACTATCTGGCTGGGTGCTTACAAGTTTGACTCCGCCCCCTTGTGATAAGCAGCTCCCTGTCTATACATACAGAGCCTGGGGTAGGCGGGATTAGCTCTCTCAGCTCTGCTGCATTGCTAATCTAAAAACTCTGATTGTGTCAGAATGGCTGCACCCAGTAATCTAAGTGATACATTGTTGGATTCAGGGTCTCTTTGCCAACATCATGCTTTTCTCAGATGAGGTAGTAAAAACCTGCTGACAGATTCCCTTTAAGATGCTGCAATCCACAACCCAATCACTACTATGACCGTCAGCATGTGCTCTCATGTCTTTGTTTTCTCCTAAATACATGTCAAAATAATGTACACACAAATATCCATCATTTTTTATCTATTTTACTGCATATCGTGCCATTTACTGGGAGTACACCATTGTATATACTTAGTACTTCTGTATAGTGCCAAGACCAAGAATATTTAAAGAAATGTATTTGTCAGAGGAGTTAGAAACTTTCTGTAAAAGCTGAGTGATGCATTAATAAATATGGGACGGCTTCTCACATTTATCACTGTGGACTCATTCATACACCAGAGCCAGAGACTAGTGTCACATCTCTTTGCATTCTGACTCCAGTTGATCTTTTCTGTTTAGTGGACTGTCAGGACCTATTACAGCTTCATTGGGCTGCTCTGCCTTTTGGGGACAGGGTCTTGACCAGTAGGTATGAAGGCGATTGTTCATTTTAGCTCCAAATATCAATACTGTATCATGTTTGTAGGTTTAGTAAGTATTCCCATATGTTCCAGGAATAATTTCATTTTATTTACATTCTGGCCATGCTCCTACAGATGAATATCATTCAGCTTCTAAACACTTGATAGGTTTGAAGTTTCTGTTTTCTTTCTTTGAATATTATTTTTATTAGTTCTTTCTTAGAGGATTACATGCAATGAGGGGGAAATCCTTTGGTTTGGAGCAATGTACTTATATAGTAAAAGTAACCAGACCTATGACAAGTGGAAAAGTGGGACACAGTCCAGCTAAAAGATCAGTGGAGGAGTAGATAGACGGATAGATAGATAGATAGATAGATAGATAGATAGATAGATAGATAGATAGATAGATAGATAGATAAATGATAGGTAGATAGATAGATAGATAGATAGATGGATGATAGATAGATAGATAGATAGATAGATAGATAGATAGATAGATAGATACATATATAGATACATAGATAGAGGGATAGATAGATAGATGGATGGATGGATGGATGGATGATAGATAGATAGATAGACGGATGATAGAGAGATGGATAGAGAGATAATAGATCGATAGATAGATAGATAGATAGATAGATAGATAGATAGATAGATAGATAGATAGACAGATGGACGGATGATAGATAGATAGATAGATAGATAGATGATAGATAGATAGATAGATAGATAGATAGATAGATAGATAGATGGATGATAGATAGATAAATAGATAGATAGATAGATAGATAGATAGATACATATATAGATACATAGATAGACGGATAGATAGATAGATGGATGGATGGATGGATGGATGGATGGATGATAGATAGATAGACGGATGGATAGAGAGATGGATAGAGAGATAATAGATCGATAGATAGATAGACAGATGGACGGATGATAGATAGATAGATAGATAGATAGATGATATATACATTTCCATGCAGAATTATACTTTACTAATTACTGAATAGCTGAGTGATAATATTAATAACATTATAAAATAGATACATAATATGTGTAATTTTAGTTGCCTAAATATAGACATTTAAAACAAGCAGAGGTATCAAATCAAAAGATGACAAGTGCTCTCAGCTGCAGTGATGCCACATAGCAGAAATAGAGCAGAGAAAAAAATTACATTCTAGATATACGGTAATACTAATATCAATCTATGTCAGTTATTCCTTTGGCTATTTCTCTAGCAGATTATCATCTACCTTTTCCTTATAAATCTCATTATCTATCTATCTATCTATCATCTATCTACCTACCTATCTATTATCTATCTATCATCTATCTATTATCTATCTATTATCTATCTATCTATCTATCATCTATCTATTATCTATCTATCTACCTACCTATCTATTATCTATCTATCATCTATCTATCTATCATCTATCTATTATCTATCTATCTACCTACCTATCTATCTATCATCTATCTATTATCTATCTATCTATCATCTATCTATCATCTATCTATCATCTATCTATCTATCTATCATCTATCTATCTAACATAGCAATGTTATAGCATTTCCATACTGAAGCAGGACATGTACATGTGGAAGTGATATTTGCGAGGAGCAGCATATGTTATTGTTTTGTGTAAGATAAACATGAAAGTGTGGATGGACACATACTGACCTTTCAGAGCAGGCTGAGGACCTGTCCTCCTTAGAACACTTTCCCACCATTTGTCACCAGTGGGACACGTTTAGGTGCTTAACATTGACAAACTTCTGCGCTAGGTGCAATGGTCATAATAATCTGACTAATTAAGCAAATTTCTCATTAATCATATGGATCGTTTGTCCTCTACTAGCACAGCCTGACGCGAAATTACAAATACTTGATACCTTGAAAACGCACGGTGAAATTTTTATATTACCTTTATAGTTTAATTTCCCTCTTTCTAAATTGAAAAGTTATTGAGGCTTATTTAACTATGACATGCTTGATGATATGTAGCTATACATATATATATATATATATATATATATATATATATATATTTATATTTATAAATATAAACGTCTACAAACCCACGTTAAGATGCCAGGTTTTGCCATGTAAAAAAATCATATCAAGGATCATTTCAGAACTTTTTTTTCTACCTTTAATGTCTCCCATAATCTTTACAAATCCATTGAGAAACAAACTGAAATCATTTTGAAGGGGGGAAATAAAAATAACAAAACTGAAATCATGCGGATGCATAAGTTTGAACATTCTCTCGTAATTGGGGATGTGGTTGTATACAGGATTAGCCAATCACATTTTAACTCATGGTAAATAGTCAGTAGACAGCTGCCATCATTAACAGTTATTCTGATTATCCCCATATTACATTTTGCTATTCTAGTAGGATTTTTCTGACATTTTCTTAGCTGCAATTTCCAACAAATGCCATAGTCCATAAACAGCTTACAACACAGCAAAGGGATCTTTGTTTTGAAAGTTATCAGTCAGAAGAAGGGTACAAAAAAATGTCCAAGTCATTAGATATACCATGGAACACTGTGAAGACGTCATCAATAAGTGGCTGAAATTCGACATAACAGTGACATTACCTAGAACTGGACATCCATCCAAAATTGAGGGGAAAAAAAGAAAATTGGTCTTGGAAGCTGCCAAGAGGCCTTCAGCAACATTAAAGGAGCTGCAGGAAGTTCTTACAAGTACTGGTCATGTACTATATGTGACAACGATTTCCCATGTTTTTCATATGTCTGGCCTCTGAGGTAGGGTGCTAAAACCTTATCTTATAAAGACAAATATCTAAATCCAGCTATGTTTCGCCAAAACCTACTTCAAGTCTGCCGTATGTATGTGGAAAAAAACATATTACAGTTTGATAATATGACAATAAGTGAACCTTTTCAAGCCTTTTCACATAATGTAACGGAAACATTCCCACAATGGACTTATAAATAAATAATCAACTTCCGTACACTCTTTTGGTGAGCTGCCTCCAGTCTTTTTTATCTGGATGGCTTGATGTGTACCAGGGATGGTTTACCCCCTCATTTCTTAAAAGTGCTGCTCTATTTTTCTAAAAAGATACACAGATGATAGCTAGATAGTTAGATAGATAGATAGATAGATAGAAAAATATGAGATAGATAGATAGATAGATAGATAGATAGATAGATAGATATTAGATAGATAGATAGATAGATAGATAGATAGATAGATAGATAGATAGATAGATAGATAGATAGATAATTAAAGAAAATTTGGCAGCACTACCAAAAAGAACGGGTGTAATTTGATTTTTGGAGTGCTGCCTGTTTTTTTAGTTTGTTT
Source organism: Ranitomeya variabilis (assembly GCF_051348905.1). Taxonomy (NCBI): domain Eukaryota; kingdom Metazoa; phylum Chordata; class Amphibia; order Anura; family Dendrobatidae; genus Ranitomeya; species Ranitomeya variabilis. The sequence continues at coordinate 84,512,493 of NC_135237.1, read as the reverse complement.
GTTTTAGATATATAGATAACTAGACAGGTAGATAGATAGATAGATAGATAGACAGACAGACAGACAGACAGACAGACAGACAGACAGATAGATAGATAGATAGATAGATAGATAGATAGATAGATAGATAGATAATAGACAGATAGATTTAGTTTACTTTCTGATATATTCACTATAATCTTTAGTAGCCATTTAAACTGTATTTAATTCCAGTTAGAAATATTTTCATCTTCTAGAACAAATTCACAAGATGACACCAGTGTTAATAGTGAGAATATGATATAATGATGCTGCATATAACTAAATCTTAACTACTGTAAAATATTAACTCTACAGCTTTTATCTACAACAGGTCAAGTTTTTATCTATACAAATATATCCAAATTTCATCTTAACCAGCCTGTGTGAGAAATAAACAGCAGAGAGCGAAGCAGCAGAGCTGGTAAATACCGGAGCTACAAGACAGAGAAAACAGCTGGAGTCTAAAATGTGCAGGAACTAAAAGTCGCAGAATATCTTGACTTTTTTTCCTTCCACAGATAGATGCAACTCAAACAGCTTGATTATGATGATGAATATTATTATTACAGCTGTATAATCTCGCATTTATTAAGGACAAAATAAAGGTCTGGTGCGGAGCTGAGCTTGTCATTAGCTGCAATTTGCGCACCTAAATAAAGAAAACAAATCTCACCTTCAGTTCTGTTCATTTAAAACTATGAATGTTTGTGTGAAGTCTGAAGGCAGAACACTGTGGTCAGCTGTGACATTGCCAGCTC